>NC_057799.1:486454974-487054974 GCF_018294505.1 Triticum aestivum | reverse complement strand
ATCTTCGCTTGTCAGAGTCAGCAATAAGCTGTTTCAAGTCAGGACATGATTCAACATAGAGCTCTCCAAGTTGCACCATATGTGTGAAGTCTGATATTTGGATCGACTGCATTTGATCGCAGTGTTTGAGGCTAAGGCGCTGTGTCGACTTTGCCAGCGGATGTGTCTTGGTCAACTTCTTTAACACATCCTCAGCATAAATTGTGATACCAAGGAACTCAAGTTCCTTTAGGGAATCAATGTTCAGATCATTAACATCACGAATCCCATAGTTGCTTCGGAAGAGGTTTAGGACCCTTAGCTTGTGTAGCTTGGAACAATTGTCAAATGTCTCTTTAAGGGCCTTGGTAACCCTTAAATCTAAATGGGTTAGTTCTTTGAGCACCCAAAACTCCTCAGGAAGCCTCTCAATGCATGTGTGGGACAAATTGAGATACTTAAGCTTGGACAATGTTTCACAGGGTGGAAGAGTTGTGATGCTGGTGTGTGAAAGATCAAGGACCCTCAAGGAAGGCATGAATTTGAAGATTGTTGGACTGAGCCTTTCCAAATTAGGATTATGCTGAACTAGCAAAGTTACTAGATTCCTGCACTCATGTGAGATACAAAGGTCCCTTATGTCATTAAACATGAGTGATATCCTTCTTGCTGCTTGCCACTCTCTCTCTGATGGAGCCCTCTCCAAACTCATTCCAGCCTTCACAATAATATTTTCCCGCACTGCAAGGGAAATCCCCAGATGGCGAATAATGTGGTGCATTTTGACCTCCGAAGAGTCAGATTTGCAACTCTCTAACAAGCATGCTGACAACAGGCTACGGATTATACGATGGCCTTTCTTGGGGTCCTGAGGTATCAACCCATCTGCCATCCAGTACTCCACAAGCTTATCTTTTCTGATTGAACCATATTCTGGAAAAAGGGTGCAGTACAGGAAACACCGTTGTTGTTGCTTGATCAACTTATCGTAACTGTATTTCAATTTATGGAACATTTCTGGTACTCCATGCAAGTCCTTTATGTCATCCTTGGTTGCTTGCACCGCCAGGCTCCAATCCTCGGGTTCTGTTAGTCCAGCAACGGCCCTCCCTATTACCTTGAGTGCAAGTGGCAAACCACCACAGCTCTGGACAATTGCTTCAGCATGCTCTCGTACAACATTAGGGGCAGGAGACTCAATGGCTGCAATGGCATTAGTGCTCAAATTGTTTTGGAAGAGCTCCCACGCTGACTCCTTCTCTAGGTACTCCATCTTGATCAAACTCTGGTGTGCTCCCATTTGATAGCAAACATCCTCATCACGTGAGGTAAGAATCAACTTGCTTTTGATTTCAGAATCTGGGGTTGGGATCCCGACATCTTCTAATTTGAATTTGTTCCGGACATCATCCAGTAAAATGATAAATTTCTTTCTTCCCAGTGCTTTTGCCAAGAATCTGGCACGAGTTTGCACTGTCTCTATGTCATTCCAAGGCAAGCCAAGGCGGTCTGTAATCATGCGCTGGATGGCTGCTATATTTAGATTTCCAGAGTTGGACACTTCAATCATGATTACCACCTAACGAAGTCAATTTGAATCAGTAGAAATGTAAGGATCCAGTAAACATGTATGAAAAAAAATAAGTTGTGGATTCGCATGCAGTCAATCTTCTGACTTGTGAATAATTTATCAAGTGTAGGTAAATAAAATTTGTTGCAGTGGGAGTATAGGTAAGTTAATCATTCTATGACTGCTAAACGCTCCAAAAATCAAATCAAATTGATAGGTTGCCTGGTGACGTGCTTATGCTCTCATTCCTGTTCACATTGTGAGAGAATGTTCACTCATATTTTTCTTGTTCATTGCCGGACTGATGTAAAAGTCCACTTATTAACAAAATAACTGGGACATACTAATATGAGCAAGGGAGATGTTCTGCTTTGTTGATTCCAATCTATCTGAGCAAGGGAAGCAGTTCTATCCTTTATTCAATTAACTAATAGTAACTTCAGAAATATGCACGCGAGAAATGCAGCCAGGCAAGGTAAAACATTGTGAATTTTTGACTCTGTGATATCAGAGAATGTACACTAATCCAAATTTCTGGGAAAGAAGAACATAGTTAAATATGTGGGGTTCTGGAAAAAGGGTGTTTTTTTTTTCACTTCGTATTTTTTGCTGTATACATTCAATATTTTCAGAACACGTGTTTAAATTCAAATTACTCTGAAAATTTTCTTCCTTTTATCTAATTAATGCCACTAAACAAAGGATCGATACTACCTTTTATTTCTACGAAAACCATACAAATTATAACTAATGCATATATAGAGAAATGAAAATAAGTTATTTATCTTGGTTGCGAAATATTTGGAGAAATATATAATATCCATCAGATGAAACTGCAGTGTATCTTTAAGTGGTTAGATGTATGCACATAATTAGTGAACTGAGAAATTTGATGTTGTAGTGTTTTATAGCAAATGCACACGCACTTCTGGACAAAAGCTCGATTTGTACACTTGTACTTGAAGTTTAGTCAAAAATATTTTAAATGGAAGGTTTTATGTTAATTCCAATCTACTGTAAAGAAATAGACTCAAGGGCGTCCATTAACTTTTCTTATTGTGTTCATTTTAAGTTTCTCTGGAAGCATATAACAAATCTCATCTAAATGTTCATCTAGGCAACGTATCATAGTTATGTACCTGGTAATCGGTGCCCCACTCCTTGAGTTCATTGTTGAAGGTGTTGAGGAGGGTTGTTTTCCCAACCCCTCCTGGACCCCAAATTCCAATGATGCCCACATTGCCGCTGTTGAAAAATTCCCAGAGATTCTTCAGCACAGGCTTGATGCCAAGGGCTTCTATCCTTGGTTGATCCTCAACCAAAGCTGGCAAAGGCTTGCTTCCGAATACCTTGAATTGATTCCCTTCCTCAATTAGCCCACGAAGATCCTCCAGAATCTCAAGAACACGCTTGCCAAGACGATAGCGTTTCCCAAGGCTTAGGGAAGAGCTACAGAAGCAAGAGTATTGCATGAGTTGGTCACACTCTTGTTCGATGGCATCAATTGGAACGAGGACTCCATCAACTCTGCTCAGCCATAATTCGACTCGAGGATCGCACTTGTTGAGCTGGTTGGTTTCAACGCTAACTTGTTCTTGAACCACCTTCTCTACAGCTTGTAGGTCTTCAATGGCTTTCGTAAGGGCTCTCCGGTTGCGCTTGATGCAAACGAAAGATGAGAAACGTCTTGCAGTAGCTGCCGGCGCCCCTGTGTTATTGATGAAGCCACACACAGGCTGCAGGGCTGCACAAATCGTCATGCTAGGGTCAGCCACAACGAAAAAAATAGCACGCTATAACGACGCTATAGCGCCGTTATAGCGTATTGAGAAGGAAACGCTATATTTTAGCAAATTCAGCCGCTATGGCGCTATTCACGTAATTAGCGCGCTACAGGGCGTTATAACGTTGTAGCGGGTAACGTTATAACGTTCAAATGATAAAAAATATCAGAAAAATAGGGAAGCACAGGTTTATTTTGTGGTTATTGCACGGTAGATATAGGCTAAGTGCTCAGTGTTCAGAGTTAATATATGTTAAATAGATTGACTATAGTTTGACATTCAGTTTAAAATTTGTGATTCCTATCTGGCTAGATTATGTCTCTCTACGATGGTGTCTTAAGGTACTGAAATACTTTATTTGTGGATATATTTAGCATTTTGTGCAAACGCTATTTTAAAATATAGCACGCTATAACTTGTGTAGCATTTTGAGAAGGGGCTCGCTATATTTTGTAGCGCGCTATTTTTTTCGTTGGTCAGCCATGTAAATGGGGGTGTTTTGTGAGGAATTATATGGATATCAGGATCCAGCTCAATAGTTCAAGCAAGGAAAAGAAGAGCTATGGAACATATAGTACAAAACACTCTTTCTCTCTCTTGTACTTCCACAAACTTCCTATTTTCAATCTATCACAATCCAGTTTGGACACTTCCTATTTAATAGGGCTAAGCTATGACGGGGCATAATGTAGAAAAGATCGTCCCGTGCAGCTTCCTGGAATCTACATACTGGCTTTGGATTAGAACGGAGCACAGGGGCTAGGTTCTTTGAAGGTACATGATGGCCCCTTCGTCAACTAATAGCAGCCTGTAAGCTTCCAAATTTCTGGTGTTTATGTATAACCTTCGAAAAAATGCTTTAAAACGTTGCTAGAGTATCAATACATTAGGTCAACAGAAGATGCTACTTCTCACATCAGACAGAGATGGCATGTACACGCATCCTGCCTGCTGCTTTATTGATAAAAATTTGATGGTTAGGATAGAGCGTAGACAACGATTTGACTTTTCCAACAATAAACATTACTAAATACTACTATTTCTTTTATCAGAGGGTATATGCTCATGTGATTCGGACTATTCCTTTGGTGAATCTAGTCATGTACTCTGTACATGCTTTTGGTTTATCATGTATCTTTGCCAGCTAAGACATGCCGACAATAGGATCAGTCAGACCTGACTCGATCGCCCTTGTAAGTTGAAGATTGCAAGATAACAAGTGTTATCAGGAAATTTTCTCCACCTTAATCAGTTGATATTATTCCTAATCCTAGCTGAGTAGATGTATTTACTTCATGTGGAAGCTACACTTTTTTCTTTCTATTTTTTTCCTAATCCTAGCCGACATAAGGTTTGGCCGGCTGGTACTTCATGAGCAAGTCACACATTTCTTTTCTGTAATAGTTAGGGTACGCTTAGTTGACTTGCCTACAGAAGTATTAGGTGATAACGACTAGATCTATAAGCAATTGGTTCCTACACGCTACCTTTTAGTGAAAACTGTCGCTGACTTTCCATATGAGTTTCCGAGAACAACCCACCAGCAGATTGGGATATAGATCCCGAGGTTTATCCACTGGTCCAGTCAGATACGGATCAGTGTATCATACTATCATCACACATTTATCTCCCTGGTTAGCTTCCAAAAGGCTCGAACCATTCAGGTACACATAATCTTGATTATATTTATTGAATACCTTCTGTAGCGGATAGCCCAACCAAAGTTAAAATGCAATATCTTGTCACAGAGTTTTTCTTTAATCTCCATCTGACATCGCTTGGTAATAGTTTCTGTATAGTTTCGTCCTGGACACAGCTCACATGAATGAGATGAAGAGAAGAGAAGACCAAGTCCCGTATCTGCTACATTGTTCAACAGTGCTGCTGGTAAGATACCATGACAAGCTACATAATGTTTTGAGCACTCACGGCTCACCTCTATATGGGGTTTTCAACAGTGCTGATATAATCTGGTGGTTGGGACTCACGGCTCACCTCTATATGGGATTTTTAGCCGCGCTGAAGCTTTTTTGTACGTGAAGAGAATAACTGAGTAAGAGAATATGATCCAGTGGCAACTCGCGACCAGATGAAACCTTTCTTGAATTTGCTAATCCTTAGTTGCTTCAAAATTCAAATCGTGTCCGTCGATTTCATGAGCAGAGAGAGCAGCATTCAAGGCCGAAGATGGGGATGATGCGGTTGCCCACGGTGTTCCGCTACGTCGGCAGCGGCGTACGGTACGCTTGAAGATCACAACAAATTTGGATAATTGTTTACAAATTTTTTAAACAAGTCCTTTTTTCAAAAATTTGTTCATGGCTGCTTTTTTTTAAATATTCGCAGATTTAAAAAGTTTCAAAGAATATTCATGAATTTGGATTTTTTAATGAATTTAGATTTTTTTTCATGAATTTTAAAATGTTCGTTGATTTTAAAATATTCACAAATGTATTTTAAAAAACAATATTTAAAAATAGAAAAAAGGAAAAAGGAAAAATAGAAAAATGAAACCGAACAAAACAGGTCGAAAACCCCGGAGATACCCGACCCAAAAACCTAGGGCTCGCCAAGTTTGTTTCTATCCACACAGTAGCTAGTTAGGATGTAAACAATTAAGATTGTTAAAAACATATTGGTTCAAATTTTTGGAAGAAGCTGGGTGTAGGTTCAATTCTTAGAATTCTAGGAGAATCGGCAAAAGAACTCGGCCTAATTCCTATCCAGAACAAACTCCGGCAAAGTTATTTTTATAGGAGAGTAATTCATATCCAGAACAAACTCCGGCAAAGTTATTTTTATAGGAGAGTAATTCATATCCAGAACAAACTCCGGCAAAGTCATGTATACGAACTCCAACTCGTACGTATATAGTCGAGACCTGACGCGCGTGAATGAATACGTCCAGTATACGATTCAAAAACAAGTGGAGTAAATTTTCTTACGCCCGGAAACCTTCCACGGAGTACATCATCTTGGAAGCTGCAGGGACCGAATCTGCCATGGAGAAGAGCGACTTGGGAGCAGGCACGATGCCGCATCATCCCGCCGCCGCATCGCGCAACGGCGGCAAAGTCTTGGTCTACGTCGTCATGATCGCGTTATCAGTATCCATCCTCCTGGCGTTCATAGTTCACGTTGGCACCACTCCGAAGCAGATCCTCCTCCCGACTTTCTCCGTCAGCCTAGATGGTTTCGACGGGCTGCAGACGCCCGCGCCCGCGCCCGCGATATCGTCGACGTTCAACCTCACGCTCCACGCCGCGAGCAGCGGGAGCCCGCAGTCGCAGAGGCTCTGCCTGGAGGGTGGGTCGGTGGCCGTCTCCTACGCGGGCGCCGTGCTCGCGTGGGGACGCGTGCCTGGGTTCTGCGTGGAGCGGCACGAGCAGAAGTGCGTGAGGATGGTCGCGCTCGGAACCGAGGTGGCGCTGACCGTCTACTGTCGTGCCGAGTGGATATAAAAAGTGCATCATCACAACCATCTATGTGCAAGGTTTATGTATATTTTGTATTGCACTAATATACACTAATATCAATTTTTTTTTTGTGTTGCACTTACATCGACCCACCATATTTTTTCTGAACATAGTACAATCACATATGCTCACATATACGCATATAAACTCACAACGAACACACACACACCATACCCTTATGAGCACATCTGAGATACTCACAACCATCTATGTGCAAGGTCTATGTATATTTTGTATCGCCCTAATATCTTTTTTTTTTTGGTGTATTGCACTTATATCGACCGGTCATTTTTCTTTCTGTTCACGCGATCGTGGACGGTTTTTTTTAGGGAGATCATAGACTTTCTCGAAGTCAAGCATCAGGAGAATCGTGTTGAGTTTGTGTACGATTTCCTGAAGAGCTACCGGACGCTCTAGAATATACCGCCCTGTGATAAAGGCGGACCGGCATTTGTGAATAACACGCTGGCCTACCAGAAGAAAACACTACGGGTAAGCTTTAGCACAGATCTTAAAAGGAAGGTTATAAGAGCAATGAGACGGAAGAGTTTGATAGAATCAGCCCCTTGTGAATAAGAGAGATCGACCCAAAGATGAGGTGAGATATGTCGACCATATCTAGAGCAAAACCGTTGAAAATAGCAAGCATTGCATCCTTTAAGATGGGCCAAAATTTATGAAAGAAAACAATAGGCCAACTGTCCGGATCCGAGGCGGTGTGTATTTTCATAGACCACAATGTCAAGTACGTCGTTTTTATGTTGCGATACACTGCCTGCTTGATCTCACAAATTATGACACACACTCAACGGCTTGGGCTCAGCTATGCCCATCAGGTTAATATAAAATTCGTAAATGTGAACAACGATATAATCATGGCGTATCAGGAGCTCTTGCTCCGATTGTAACCGTAAAATAAAGCACTTACACATACGCCCATTCGCGTAAGCATGAAAGTAGGTTGTATTCACGTCGCCTTGAGTGACCCACTTAACACCGCCTGATGCCGCCAGTACTCCTCTTCGGCATGCAAGATAGCCATGACTTGGTTTTCTAGTGCGTACCTACGGGGCCACTTTGCCTATGAGAAGACAAGTTAATTAGCCCGCTCATTAAATGTTGGCAAGCTCATCGACCAACCTAGCTCTTATAAGTTTGTCAGTGTGATCCAGATTGGCTCCCCAACCACGAAGCAAGGCCCTAATATTGGCAGCAACCGTCGTCCACAACTCTATGGGGCTTTGCTGCTGTCTAGCCGCCGCAACCGCACGCAGTCATCAATTAGTAGAAGCCCTCAATTTCAAACCATGCCATTACTAAGAACCTTGGACTATGCCTAATACACTCCTCCACGGAGGAGAGGACAAACGACACATGATCAGAGCCAATTTGTGTTTTGGCGATCAAAAAACATAAAGGAAAAGCACCTCCCGCTCCGAGGAGATTAAAACCGTGTCTAGAACACTACGAATTGGAGAGAGTTGTTTGTTTTCCAAGTGTACCTCGCACCCGATCTGGCTACTTCCCTGATTGCAATCAAGGCAATAGTATTGTTACATAGATGCACACGAGGCCAATCAACGATTGTGTTGTTTTGTCCACCCCTCAGCGGATCAAATTAGAATGGACACCTACTACCACCGAAAGATTACACGTGGAGATCAACCCAAGCAGGTCTTGGATTTCCCCCAAGAAACCCAGAGAGTGTGCGGTCAGCGGGGCCATACACAGCCACCACCACCCACTCCTTGAGCGTCGGTGTCTAATAATTGCCGACAGAAAAAGGGAACCTTGATCCCAACTAACCACGTCGCAACAATCAAGGCTACATCCTAATAAGATCTTCTCAGAATGACCTACGGACGCCACCCAACACCAGTCGAAACGTTGCGTAGGATCCAACGCAAGCAAATCGTAAAAGGTAAATCTGACTAAATCATTTCCTGAAGTGCCACCACATCAATTTGCTCCATGTAAATGTACTCCTTAAGCTGTGTACGCCTACTAGAATAGCCAAAGCGAGAGAGGTTTAAAAAATGCATTATATAATTTGATTACAAAGGAGAACTCCCCTGGAGCTCACCGCTTTGGCCACTCGCCTCACCGCCTACACGCGGTAACAAGAGGGAGATACAACAACCACCTCTCCTGCATCCCCCCCACGGCTCCCACGGGCACATCGGCCTCTGGCCCAGCAACCCCGACAGCTGAAACCGTCGACAAGGCATTGGCCACAACTTTGGCTGCAGTTTTCTCACTCTAACTAGTGATAAAATCTCATTATGTGAGGAATCGACAGCCACAGCACAATCATCCAGTAGATGCGTATCAAAGAAAGCATTTCAGATGGTGTACTTGGGCAAGGGATTATCTGAAGCCTTAAGGTTTTTGTCTGCCGCCCGAAGCTGCACACACTGCATGGAGACAGATACGCCATCAAAAAAAAGTATCTAAGGAATTCTTTGGTACAATTTACACTTGGCTAACCCTATGCATTCGTTCGGTAGTATGTCTGTCGAACTTAATCTTAACAACACCTCCCCTTTGACCCTCCCTCGGTTATATTTATGAACAACATTGCTTCATGATGGACTTGTCTCTTTATCGCTTCATCATTCGGGTTTGTTTTGCCATATGCCATCCATATTTTATTTTCTAAATGATAATCAGGATTGCTAAATCTCAGTCGATGCTAAATTTATGAGATCTTACATGGAGATCTGTGCAAAATTTATTTTAAACTTTTTCTTCCTTTCCCTATATATTCTGCCACTTGACTAAGACTTGCCTAAGACTAGCCACAATGGGAGTAACTTCAGCAGTAACATCGAGTCCAACTCAGCAAATTTGCTTATGTGGCAATGAGTTAATGAGGAGAGAGGTAGTTTGAGTAACTTAGTGTAACGCCCGGATAATTAGGCTACAGTGATCCCACGCTAATGATGCCACATCACCTCGGTTACTGTTACTAATCTCTCGTTAGTTCAAAAACCGGTTCAAAATTCAAATTCAAAATCAGGCAAACATAAAAGTTTTCAAATATTAAAACTAAAATGTTCGGAGTGAATCAAATATTACATAGGTAATTATGGTGGAGAAACCACACCTTTATAAAATGTTTAAATACCTTAAGATGATTAAAACACCAGTAAAACAATTATTTAAATACCTTTTTTTAATTAATAAAATGTCAAACTAATTTATTTGAGGACTACGCTTTTTGTGGCTATGGACTAAGTTGAGATGATAAGTGTATATTTTACTAAAACAAAAAAAGAAGTAATAGGAAACAAAACTAAAACAGAAAAGGTGAAATAAATAAAATAATTAAAAAAATGAAAGCCCCCCCCCCCCACATTGGGCCAACCGGCCCAGCTAGTTAACCAACCAGCTGGCCTAGTCACGGCCTATATGGCCTATCCCCCCCGAACCCTAACTCTACCTACCCCCCACTCCACTTGATTCCCCCATCGTTCCCCTCACCCGCGCCGCCACACGCGCGCACGCTCAGTGGAGCGGGCGACCGACACCCGAGCCGCCGCTCCCTAGAGGCCGCCGCCCGCCGGCGCCGAGCACCGCCACCCCCGGCCTCCTCCTCGCGGCTCCCAACCTCCTGCGCCGCATCCCCATCCTCCTCCCCACCGCACGGCGCTCGCCCCCGACAACCGCGTCGACCCCGACGCCCACCGGACCCCGCCGCCGCCCGGAGCTACCATGATGGTCTGCCTCCCCGCCGGAACGACGTCTCCGACCTCCTCCTCGGGCCCCACTGCCCCGTTCCCTACAACACCCCGTGAGCTCCCCCTTCTCCTCCGTTAGCCCCTGTGGCCGAGCACGCTCTCCCGCCGGCCCGTGCACAACCGCATCGCCGCACCCCTGCTCCTGGCCGCGCCGAAGTGCGCGCGTTCGCGCGCCACGCGCCCGTGCCTCCTGCTTCCTCGTGCGCCCCACACTGGCCACGCCCGCGCGCTGGCTTACTGCCTCACGCCGCCCCCACCCCGCTCCCCGCGCTGCAGCCTGCTTGCTGCGCCGCCGCTGCTAGTGCCGATGCTGCCCGCGCGCGCCCCACTCTGCCCGGCCGCTTGCCTCGCCCAACCGCGACGCCTCCAGTCGTCGCGCCCACGACCTCCCCTCACGCTCGCCTGCGCCGACGCGAGTCCTGGTCGCCCGACGCCCCGCTCCGGCCACTGTCGCCGGCGCCGGGCCCTGCGCCGGCCCCCTTCACCCGCTGGCCGCAGCGCCCTGTCGGGCGGGCTGGCGCCCGTCGCCCGTTCGGGTTGTGCCCGTAGCCCACACTCGCTATGGCCCCCTTGCCTATGACATATGGGGCCCACCCCCAGAAAAAAAGGAATAAAAGTAAAAAATAAATAAATAATGATTTAAAATAAATAAATAATAAAAATTAATTAATTAATTAAGATAATTAATTAACTTAATTAATCCTGTTAATATTAACTAATTAAGATTTATTAACCTAATAATTAATTAACCTAATTAACTACTGTTAATTAGCTAACAGCCCCTGACAGGTGGGACCCACCTGTCAGGTTGACCAGGTCAACGGTCAACGTTGACTGCTGACGTCATGCTGATGCATTAATTAAATTTCAATTAAATTAATTTATTAAATTCTAAAAATGATTTAAATCTTTAAAATTTAATATAAAATAAACCGTAGCTCGGATGGAAAAACTTTGTACATGAAAGTTGCTCAGAACGACGAGACGAATCCGAATACGTAGTCCGTTTGTCAGCCACACGTTCCTAGCATAGCGAACATGGAACTTTCCCCCTCCGGTCCGACTGTCCGAAAACGCGAAACATCGGGAATACTTTCCCGGATGTTCCCCCCTTCGCCGGTACCACCTACTGCCGCGTTAGGGCACACCTAGCACCGCTCATTGTCATGTCACGCATCGTCATGCTTATGTTTGCATTGTATTTACTGTTTCTTCCCCCTCTTCTCTCCGGTAGACTACGAGACTGACGCTGCTGCTGCCCAGTTCGACTACGGAGTTGACGATCCCTCCTACTTGCCAGAGCAATCAGGCAAGCCCCCCCCTTGATCACCAGATATCGCCTATTCTTCTCTATACTGCTTGCATTAGAGTAGTGTAGCATGTTACTGCTTTCGTTAATCCTATCCTGATGCATAGCCTGTCATTGTTGCTACAGTTGTTACCCTTACCTGCTATCCTACTGCTTAGTATAGGATGCTAGTGTTCCATCAGTGGCCCTACACTCTTGTCCGTCTGCCATGCTATACTACTGGGCCGTGATCACTTTGGGAGGTGATCACGGGTATATACTATATACTTTATATACATGACACATGTGGTGACTAAAGTCGGGTCGGCTCGTTGAGTACCCGCAAGTGATTTTGATGAGGGGGCTGAAAGGACAGGTGGCTCCTTCCCGGTAGAGGTGGGCCTGGGTTCCTGACGGCCCCCGACTGTTACTTTGTGGCGGAGCGACAGGGCAGGTTGAGACCACCCAGGAGAGAGGTGGGCCTGGCCCTGGTCGGCGTCCGCGGTTACTTCAAATAACACGCTTAACGAGTTCTGGGTATTTGATCTGAGTCTGGCCATTTGGTCTATACGCACTAACCATCTACGCGGGAGTAGTTATGGGTATCCCGGCGTCATGGTATCAGCCGAAGCTCTTCTTGACGTCAGCGACGGAGCGGCGCGCGCCGGATTGGACTGGAACGCCTGCTAGGCTAGGTCTGCTTCCGGCCGCGTACGCAACGTGCAGGTGTGCAATGGGCGATGGGCCCAGACCCCTGCGCGCATAGGATTTAGACCGGCGTGTTGACCTCTCTGTTGAGCCTAGGTGGGGCTGCGACGTGTTGATCTTACGAGGCCGGGCATGACCCAGGAAAGTGTGTCCGGCCAAATGGGATCGAGCGTGTTGGGTTATGTGGTGCACCCCTGCAGGGAAGTTTATCTATTCGAATAGCCGTGTCCCTCGGTAAAAGGACGACCCGGAGTTGTACCTTGACCTTATGACAACTAGAACTGGATACTTAATAAAACACACCCTTCCAAGTGCCAGATATAACCCGGTGATCGCTCTCTAACAGGGTGACGAGGAGGGGATCGCCGGGTAGGATTATGCTATGCGACGCTACTTGGAGGACTTCAATCTACTCTCTTCTACATGCTGCAAGATGGAGATGGCCAGAAGCGTAGTCTTCGACAGGACTAGCTATCCCCCTCTTATTCTGGCATTCTGCAGTTCAGTCCACTGATATGCCCCTTTACACATATACCCATGCATATGTAGTGTAGCTCCTTGCTTGCGAGTACTTTGGATGAGTACTCACGGTTGCTTTCCTTCCTCTTTTCCCCCTTTCCTTTCTACCTGGTTGCCGCAACCAGATGCTGGAGTCCAGGAGCTAGAGACCCCGAGGATGATTCTACGTGGAGTTCGGCTTCGAGGAGTAGTTAGGAGGTCCTAGGCAGGAGGCCTTGCCTTTTCGATGGTTACTACTTTTGTGCTAGCCTTCTTAAGGCAAACTTGTTTAACTTATGTCTGTACTCAGATATTGTTGCTTCCGTTGACTCGTCTATGACCGAGCACTTGTATTCGAGCCCTCGAGGCCCCTGGCTTGTATTATGATGCTTGTATGACTTATTTATGTTGTAGAGTTGTGTTGTGATATCTTCCTGTGAGTCCCTGATCTTGATCGTACACATTTGCATGCATGATTAGTGTACGGTCAAATCGGGGGCGTTACAAGTTGGTATCAGAGCCGACTGCCTGTAGGAGTCCCCTTTCCAACTCCTTGGCCGAAATTGAGTCTAGTCATTGCAAAACTTTACTAACATGGCTGTGTGTCTTACGGGCCTACGTCGCCATTGGGTGGTATTAAGATCTTTTACTCCTTGTCTATACTCTGGGACTCTGATCTCTCTTCTATTCGGGTTAATTGAATTTTGCTAAATCTGACATTAGGATCTCGTTATCACTTTCACCCGGAGAGCCCCTTATTACTGATGATCTTCTGTTGCACGTGAAGACCCTGAAGATACTCTCCGCTGATAACCCGAGAACTTGTGTTCATCGCTTTTGCAATTCCCTTTCAACGATAAACTCCTATGGATAGCCACGTATACTCGCCATTCATACAATGTTTCCCAGTTGATCTTGTTATTACAAGATACCCCGAAATTCTCTTTGCTGCTCCGAGAATCCTTTGAGCTTACTGCCTTGCTGTTCTTTGCCACATGAATATCATTAAGGATAATTTCTAGCACTCACCGGATATTTGCTCATCCCCAGTTGATTCATGTATTTCACAAAAGTCCTCAAAATACTATTTGAACTTCCGAAATCCTGAGTAGCCTATTGCTCTTGAAATTCTTACTTGCTTGCATTATGGTTAATCCCATAAGTCTAAATCTTATTGGCATCTCTTGTCATTATCATTTTGAGTCCGTTGATTCAATTTGTTGCGAAAGCTCGCAATCCTCAATCAGATCCTAGAATTCATCCTTCCGGCTCAGACGTCATTTTAAACATGAGCTGGATCTCGACCAATCAAATTTGCCATCGATTGTACCCGTAAGTTTACTCGACTTATCCATCCCTAATCAGAGCATTGCTTCTGATCCCTTGTCTTGGAATTCATAATTCCTTTGCATTTGAGCTTTTGAGTTAGTCAGTTGTTTCTATAATCTGATCTCCTTGCATTCTTTCTTCCTCTGGTTGAGTACTGATGCTCACATCAGATCCCTTGTGGACCACCAGACCTTTTGTCGGATTTTATCCGACAATGTCCTCCATATTAAATAAGCTTGTGAGCTTTTCCTCGAATACATGATGCCTTTGGTAAATTGTATCCTCTGCTTTGTGAACCATGCTCTATTTTTGAGCTTGTATTATTTACTCCGAAGTTTGTGGTATATGTTCCTAAGATGCCCTGATGGGTTGAACCTACACCTTCCCTAATCCGTGTGAACCCGAAAGATTTCACGGGTCATACTTATCTGGTATTGCATTAGGTAAAAACTTTCCACAACTAATGTCATTATCAAAATACGAGAGGCGAATGGAAGGTTATGCATTGAAGAAGTGGGAGTCGACCTTGAACCTTTGTGTTCATGCCCATGGACACGATGTAGATCCTATCAGGGAAGCTTCTTATAATAATAGCTATTTCCCTGGTATAATATCATCTGGTGTCGGTGAATTGATCCTTTGCAATCGTGGTTCCGACCATGTTTCTCCTTGATTCCGTTTCTCGTGCAAGTTTGAGCACTTGTCTTCTGCAAATCAATATCCTAGTCCAACCTCTACCTTGATCTGTCGTCGAGTATTACCCCCTGGTATCTCGAGATTATCATGGAACTGCATAACTTCTTATGAGTTCTTCATCAAGTGCTACATTCTCACTGATTCCAATTTTCCACGCGCTCTGGGTTATTAATCACGCAAAGACACCGATAACTGAACCGAGTCCGCACTACGGTTCAACAACTCTTAGTAATCTTCTTTAAGTACGAGTTTGTACCCGATCACGCCATTCCTAGCCTGTTTGGCTATATCATTATCTTGATGATTTTAACTGTGCTACCTGGTCCTTATTCCCGGAGCACCACTTTCGACGATGAGCTAAGCTTACGTCGATTTTCCTCGTCATATCGTTTCACCTCGAACAACAAACTTGACCCCGAGTTTGTGTAGTATCTGTGGCTCCAATAATCTTTTGTTGCATCAGTCCTTTTGCTTGATGCAGTCGCTGATCAATTGCTTCTTCGTGGATCCCCTCGACAACAAAATGTCGTGATCATCATCAACATTTTGACTCCTTCCAGGATATCAATGGAATTCTTGATGATAAGTGCCATCCTCGTTCCTTGGTAATTTGAGTTACCATCGACAACATCCTTACATTCCTTTCATCACAAACTTGATCATGTTATGGAGCTCCTTGCTAACCAGCTTATGTTATGTTCTACCTTGGAGTATTACCATCTTTTATGTCAAGGATATTGTGAGAATTTCTCCACCTCTTGAGAATTCTTGATATAGTAATACTTCTTGCCATCTCCATTTGTTTTCTGATCCCCGTGTTGTTTCTAACCGGAAAACCGACAATTGAACTATGATGTGCGACTTCAAAACTCCTAGCAACCCTATTGCTTTGAAGTTAATGGTCGATATTTCATTCTTAGACCATTGGTTATCGAATCACCGTTCTAACATAGATCATTCTACCTAAGCCCATATTTCGGGTGCACCTTTCAACCAATGTTTAATTGTGTATGTTTTCCTCGAGCATACCTCATTATATCATTTGATCTGACAAATGTTATCTCCTTGTTCACATAAGTGTGGAAATCCCTCTTTTTGGAAATCTCGAGGAATTGTCGCTGAGTCCATCAGCCACCCCCTCATCCTCTCCTTGGTTTAATGATGAACTCTTGTTTCGGAACTTGCTTTCATAGTTCATTTCCCGAGAATCTTACAATGTCATCCCATCAATTTGTGTTGCACCTTTCTTCTCAGACATCCTGAGTCTGAGGTATCCTAACACCAATCAGATCTGAACCTCGGTCAGATATGATGGTTGGAACATATTTCCAAGAGTTATACATTGGTCTTTATATGACCCGGTAGGGCGATGTCGTGCCTAGCACACCTGGCCAGAGGACCTATTGTTACCATTTCCTTTTAGCAAGGTTAGCCATTCTTCCATGAGGGAATTGTAAGACTTATTCTATAAGTTGTTCCTGATGGATCCTTTTTGTTTCCAAAGTCTGATCTTCACCTGTTGACCATGTCAATGCTATCTCGAAGAATGTCTATGGTACTCCGATCTTCAATAAAAACATTTGAAGCCCAAAGCTAATTGTTTCCTGCTCAATTAACCAGACACCGTTGTATGGGTAATGACATGAAATTTCTCTCCCCTTACCTAAAGGGTTTTCTACATTATATCCTGTCATGGATATCATGCTCTGCTTGACCTTGGGAAGGTTATACCCTTGAAATATGTGTTTAAACACATTTTCCTTTCCATTGTTCTGTTTAATCTGATAATCATATTTTCCTTTCCATTGTTTTGTTTAACCTTTCTTGTAATCTGACTTAGCTGAGCAGAGATAATTCCCTGCTTAGTTGAGCACCTCGTTGTACCACTCTCTCAGTAGACCATGTTACTTTTGTTGAGGACATTTCGGTAGCCACCGATGGATGAGAACTTGCCTATTGGTCCGCCTCGTTTCAACGAGCAGGAAAATAGTTCTCTTCGTCCCTCGCCCTTGGTACCAACGTGTTGCCGACATAACTGACAGGGTACTCTCTGACATGCCTTGCTATCATGACCGTGCAAGATGTCACTGCTCCTACAAAAAAAACCACATGGTGGGCCCATAACCCACAGTTCCATAGGATCGAAACCTGACTCTCTTGTACACCCCCTGTTCCCAAGGTTATTTCTCACGTTTGGCTTCGTATGTAATTCACGTGCCACCTTTCGTGAGATCATCAATTTTGGTATCAGACACAATACTTATTCCCGTTGCTTTGAACCCTACAGGCATCGAGCGATTGCCTGCCCGCTCGAAACTTCCCCACGATACCTCCTTACTTTGCTCTCGATATTGTCTTAAATTTCCATTCGAGAGTTACTTTCTGCCACCTTCCCCGATGTTATCAACCAGATAGTCAACCATTCAGAGGTCCGTTATTCCGAAGTTACCCCTTGTCCTTCGTAAGCACGATGGAGTTCCCGAAGAAACAATGCCAGCTTCATCATGATTACCTTAAGCATCAAAAATGAAGACATCAACGTAACGGATCAACTTCTTCGAGAAGAGCAACCAAGACCGAGAAGATTCGTTAGAATTCCGTAACCAGAACTTTTCCCCCTACTCTACCTCTTAAATCTCGGGACGAGATTTCTTGTAGTGGAGGAGAATTGTAACGCCCGGATAATTAGGCTACAGTGATCCCACGCTAATGATGCCACATCACCTCGGTTACTGTTACTAATCTCTCGTTAGTTCAAAAAACCGGTTCAAAATTCAAATTCAAAATCACGCAAACATAAAAGTTTTCAAATATTAAAACTAAAATGTTCGGAGTGAATCAAATATTACATAGGTAATTATGGTGGAGAAACCACACCTTTATAAAATGTTTAAATACCTTAAGATGATTAAAACACCAGCAAAACAATTATTTAAATACCTTTTTTTTAATTAATAAAATGTCAAACTAATTTATTTGAGGACTACACTTTTTGTGGCTATGGACTAAGTTGAGATACTAATTGAGATGATAAGTGTATATTTTACTAAAACAAAAAAAGAAGTAATAGAAACAAAACTAAAACAGAAAAGGTGAAATAAATAAAATAATTAAAAAAATGAAAGCCCCCCCCCCCACATTGGGCCAACCGGCCCAGCTAGTTAACCAACCAGCTGGCCTAGTCACGGCCTATATGGCCTATCCCCCCCGAACCCTAACTCCACCTACCCCCCACTCCACTTGATTCCCCCATCGTTCCCCTCACCCGCGCCGCCACACGCGCGCACGCTCAGTGGAGCGGGCGACCGACACCCGAGCCGCCGCTCCCTAGAGGCCGCCGCCCGCCGGCGCCGAGCACCGCCACCCCCGGCCTCCTCCTCGCGGCTCCCAACCTCCTGCGCCGCATCCCCATCCTCCTCCCCACCGCACGGCGCTCGCCCCCGACAACCGCGTCGACCCCGACGCCCACCGGACCCCGCCGCCGCCCGGAGCTACCATGATGGTCTGCCTCCCCGCCGGAACGACGTCTCCGACCTCCTCCTCGGGCCCCACTGCCCCGTTCCCTACAACACCCCGTGAGCTCCCCCTTCTCCTCCGTTAGCCCCTGTGGCCGAGCACGCTCTCCCGCCGGCCCGTGCACAACCGCATCGCCGCACCCCTGCTCCTGGCCGCGCCGAAGTGCGCGCGTTCGCGCGCCACGCGCCCGTGCCTCCTGTCAATTAGCTAACAGCCCCTGACAAGTGGGACCCACCTGTCAGGTTGACCAGGTCAACGGTCAACGTTGACTGCTGACGTCATGCTGATGCATTAATTAAATTAATTTATTAAATTCTAAAAATGATTTAAATCTTTAAAATTTAATATAAAATAAACCGTAGCTCGGATGGAAATACTTTGTACATGAAAGTTGCTCAGAACGACGAGACGAATCCGAATACGTAGTCCGTTTGTCAGCCACACGTTCCTAGCATAGCGAACATGGAACTTTCCCCCTCCGGTCCGACTGTCCGAAAACGCGAAACATCGGGAATACTTTCCCGGATGTTCCCCCCTTCGCCGGTACCACCTACTGCCGCGTTAGGGCACACCTATCACCGCTCATTGTCATGTCACGCATCGTCATGCTTATGTTTGCATTGTATTTACTGTTTCTTCCCCCTCTTCTCTCCGGTAGACTACGAGACTGACGCTGCTGCTGCCCAGTTCGACTACGGAGTTGACGATCCCTCCTACTTGCCAGAGCAATCAGGCAAGCCCCTCCTTGATCACCAGATATCGCCTATTCTTCTCTATACTGCTTGCATTAGAGTAGTGTAGCATGTTACTGCTTTTCGTTAATCCTATCCTGATGCATAGCCTGGCATTGTTGCTACAGTTGTTACCCTTACCTGCTATCCTACTGCTTAGTATAGGATGCTAGTGTTCCATCAGTGGCCCTACACTCTTGTCCGTCTGCCATGCTATACTACTAGGCCGTGATCACTTTGGGAGGTGATCACGGGTATATACTATATACTTTATATACATGACACATGTGGTGACTAAAGTCGGGTCGGCTCGTTGAGTACCCGCAAGTGATTTTGATGAGGGGGCTGAAAGGATAGGTGGCTCCTTCCCGGTAGAGGTGGGCCTGGGTTCCTGACGGCCCCCGACTGTTACTTTGTGGCGGAGCGACAGGGCAGGTTGAGACCTCCCAGGAGAGAGGTGGGCCTGGCCCTGGTCGGCGTCGGCGGTTACTTCAAATAACACGCTTAACGAGTTCTGGGTATTTGATCTGAGTCTGGCCATTTGGTCTATACGCACTAACCATCTACGCGGGAGTAGTTATGGGTATCCCGGCGTCGTGGTATCAGCCGAAGCTCTTCTTGACGTCAGCGACGGAGCGGCGCGCGCCGGATTGGACTGGAACGCCTGCTAGGCTAGGTCTGCTTCCGGCCGCGTACGCAACGTGCAGGTGTGCAATGGGCGATGGGCCCAGACCCCTGCGCGCATAGGATTTAGACCGGCGTGTTGACCTCTCTGTTGAGCCTAGGTGGGGCTGCGACGTGTTGATCTTACGAGGCCGGGCATGACCCAGGAAAGTGTGTCCGGCAAAATGGGATCGAGCGTGTTGGGTTATGTGGTGCACCCCTGCAGGGAAGTTTATCTATTCGAATAGCCGTGTCCCTCGGTAAAAGGACGACCCGGAGTTGTACCTTGACCTTATGACAACTAGAACTGGATATTTAATAAAACACACCCTTCCAAGTGCCAGATATAACCCGGTGATCGCTCTCTAACAGGGTGACGAGGAGGGGATCGCCGGGTAGGATTATGCTATGCGACGCTCAATCTGGGGCATCACACTTAGCTAGTTACTGTAACATCACATGTCCCAATGCAATATGAGTCTATAACCTAATAAATGAGGCTTTGCATGTTATCATACTTATGTTACTACCCACTATGAAGGTAGTAACATAGTTTAGGGATATGTGTATGTTACTCTCCATTGTAACTAGTCTAAGTGTCTCTGCAATGTTAAAATTGAGAACTGGCCAAGCCATTAAGGATTGGCCCATCAGGAAAAAAAAGGGTCCACAGAGGTGAAGGCAAGGTGTACATCCTCCAGCAGAGAAACATCAACAACTATCATCGCCGTTGGCAACACTCTGACTGCGAGAAAGGTTCTGAACGGCGATGCCTCAAGAAAAGGAAGGACAAGGATGGAGCGTGCTCATCGCTAGATCCAAGTACATATAGGCCAGAGCAGATTTTACAAAACAAGAGCTCTTGTACATTAACATGCACGAATTATGTACCAACGGGAAAATAAGAGGAAAATGCAGACAAACTGGCAAAGGCATACAAGCTTTCTCAGAAGTCAGAACAGAAAGCTGGGCGGGTCATCCGTACGCCTAACGCCGTCGGATTCATCGGAGAGAAACACGCCCTGGCATGGGGACGGCGGCGCCGCTGCCCCACGAGCCAGCGCCCCCATGCACGACACGAACGAGCGGTGCTTCGGCGAGACGACGCGAACCTCTACCTGCACCGCGCCGCCAGCGCGCTTCTCCTCGGTCATGCGGTCGGCCAGCTCCCTCGGTAGGCCCACCCCTCCGCTCGCGGCGACCATAGGCAACTTCGTGGAGCACTTGGGCGGCACGCACACATCCTGCACGCCGCGGCCGGCGAGTGGTACTCCTCCGTATAAGACCACTGCCTCGCCGCCCACGCAGACCTCGGACTTGCCCCTGAAGTTGCTGATGACCATGGGAGATTGAACGTCCGCGCGACGTGGTCCTCGAGGTCGGAGAATCCGTCCATCACCACGGAGAACTCCGGTCGCCGGGATGCCTCCAAGCCGACGAGACCCAGGGCAAGAACCCAAAAAAGTAGGCCGACTATACACAGAACGAAGACCATGACTAGCATATCCATGGCAGTCACCGTACCCGTTGGCTGCTTATCCCGGCGCTCCATCAAAGGTTGTTCGTCGCTCCGGTCGTAGTGTAGGAGTTTTGCGTCCATGGTGGTTCGATGTATTCACGCGCGCGGCTAAAGTGACAGTTAACTAAAGATGCTTTCGTTTCTCGTCCTCGAGTACATTATGGTATATTATATATAACCCAGACAGCCCGGATCGATCACGTTCCCGTGTGGAGTTCATGTAGGATTTGAAAGGCAGAAAGGGTAATGTCTTTAGGCATGTCTTTTTAGGTTGAAAGGTTCGCGTTGGATTGGCAATTCGTTATCAAAATTAACCACAAGATGATTAAGTTGTACATATCGATTTCGGAGAAGATTATCAATCGATCGTGTTGTGCTTGTCCATAAACCTCGTCTGTGTTTGCTCCTATGGCGCAGGGTAAGCAACCTAGTTACTTCACACCTCCACGGCAATAAAAGCATGAGAATACGTCTCTAGATTTTGCTTTGCCGTAACATATTATATGAACATATACTTAATGATTAAGTACACTATTTACTGGCACACACAATCGTCATACAATCTTCATCTAACTGTGTACTAAAATTTGCCACATTTATATTTGTGCATGTAGCTTCCATTATTAAGGGCATCTTCAAAGCGAATCCGCAAACCGCCCGCATACGTCCTCACCGCGCTGTCCAGACTGTGTCCAGACTGCGGAAACCATCCAACGGTCTTGTATCGGTTCGCGGGACGGTTCGGACGCATTTTCTCCTGCAACCGAAGACAAACATGGGCAGCTTTGCGAGAGTCCGGACAACAAACACGTAGGACTCCGACACCCCCGGCCCACCCAAAACCCTTCCCGGACCCCGCGCCTCCATCCTCCCCATTTTCTCTCCTTCCTTCTTTCTCTCTTGCCTTCCCCGCCGCTCCACCACCCCGGCCGCCATGCCACGCCACACCCCTGCCGGAACTCTACGTCTCCGTCACCTCCAGGGTTCCAGTCGGGCTCCACCCCGCTTCTTCTCCATCGCCGTTCAACCCCTCTCCCCCGACCGTCCCACCAGGTACCACTAGTAGGAAAAGGGGCTTTTACCCCGGTTTGTAAGGGCCTTTTGTCCCGGTTTTCGAACCGGGACTAAAGGGTCGTTACTAAAGCCCTAACCCATTAGTCCCGGTTCTTACACGAACCGGGACAGAAGGTCCTCCACGTGGCCGCTGCTGCCAGCCCAGGCAGGGGGGCCTTTGGTCCTGGTTGGTGCCACCAACCGGGACCAATAGGCAGGGCCTTTTGTCCCGGTTGGTGTCACCAACCGGGACCAATAGGCATCCACGCGTCAGCATTTCAGGGGCTGGGGTTTTTGTTTTTTTGAAAGGGGGGGGGTTGGGGGGTTAATTTAGGTGTTTCATATATTGTGTTAGCTAGCTAATTAATAGAGAGAAGTGTCCTCTCTTATCTCCGTGCTTGGTCGACGCTACGTACTATATACGTATGGAGAGGACTAGACACGCTAGCTAGTAATCAAATGAAGGAAACAGAAGATCGTCATGAACATATGCATACAGAGAGAAGTGATATCGACCACCTCTCCTTCTCCGAGAGATTGGTCGAACAACAAGTTCTTGTATATCTATCCGACACTACCGGCTACATATATACAATAATTATCTCTTACAATACAATCTCCTAATTAAATTGTAAGAACACAGGGTCCACATAGTATTCTCCGTTTTCAGCGATCACGTGGTCAAGGAAGAATGCCGCCAATTCCTCTTGAATTGCTCGCATACGATCTGGTGCTAGGAGTTCATCCCGCTTCCGAAACATCTAATTTGAAGAAGGGGGTCAATACATATATATATGAATAAATGAAACTCAACACAAATGATGGTAATAAAATAAAATTATGAATATTATTGCTTACGCACTTCATATTGTTCATCAGAGTAGCCCCGCTCACAGGTCGTGTAGCGGATGGACTCGCAAACGTAGTATCCACAGTAATTATTCACGGGTTCCTGCCACAACCACTTTACAAGAAATAGAGGTCAATCAAACTGATAAGCAAGCATGCTAAATGGTATTGATGAAACTAGCGCTTGAATCACTAGGAGATGCGCGGAACATGCTACTATAGTACTTACTTTCGGGTGTTTAAATTGCAGCTTCTTTGGCAGTCCCGGAGCTTTTGTGGTGAATTTTCTCCAAACCCTGCCAGACAAAGAAAACAATTACTTGATATCAGGAAATGAACAAAGTTGCCGATATGGTGGATAATGATCGATTTAACTTACTTCTCGAGCATTTGAGTCATGTTCGCATAGTCCTGGGGATCTTTTCGTCTCGAGTCTAAGACGGTTACTACTCCCTGCTCAAGCTTAATCTCTAGAAGAATATAGTGGAAGCTGCGCATGCATGCATAAGTCATCAATTACATTACCATAACCTGGCCTAATAAGGGAAACCGAATATGCACAAGACAATAACACTCACTTGAAGTTGTAAGGAAAGAGTATTATATCTTTGTTTTGATTTAATACCAACGATCGTAGCAAGTTGGCCTCGGCTTCTTTGGGATGTTTTTCAACCGTATATGCATCTATGAGATTTGTGTTAATGAACCCAATATCACCGATTTGTCTTTTCTTCAATTCGGCGATCTTCAATCTGCATAATATAGTGAGGATAATTATAAATACATGCAATGAAAGAGCTGACCTATATAGAGAGACTTAATGATAGAAGTAGTACTACTTACAGACAGTAGCAAGTGATCGTTGTTTTATCGAGGGCCTTTTGATTGTAAAACTGGAAGAAATCCTCAAATGGAACATTCAGCAGTTCAATTCCAACGAGGTCATGCTCCGGTTTAACTCTCAGCGTCAAAGTACTCGTCCCATCAGACTCTCTGCAGGTTTTCATGTACCAATCATGTAATCTTCGCATCATCGTTGTTAGAGATCTTTCATCTTTGACGAGAGGCTTCCCGTAATGGTATTTGTGTTCATCCACCTCCATGATTTCATAATGTACATCGTCGGGCAGGTAATCTCCAAGATTGCTATAACCGGCCACCATCCTCGGATCATTAGCGACGATGTCTTTTGACACCTTGAGCGGGGGGCACGATTGGTTCGCTTGTTCGCCGAGCTGGGCAATTTTTTTTCCTAGCTCGTCGTTCTTTTAACCTTTGATCACTGACAGTACTTCCCGACCGCTCCGCTTCGGCATATGTCTTTGCAAGAATGCGCTCATAGTTGCCTCTCGGCGGAGACTTTGGTGGTTTTGTCAGGGCAGCCAGAGTGCGCTTTGCTTTCACCGGATCTACCTTCTCCTCCGGAGGTGGATGTTTCTTTGCTTTCACCCCTTCAAAGAAGTTTGTCACTTCGGCTCGCACGATCTTCCTGGTTTCCTCCTCGGTCCTCTCGTATGGTAACTTCTCTGGAGTCTTCAAAGAAGGACCGAATCTATATTGCCTCCCGCCTCTGGCAGTTGTACTGCTAGACGCCGGCAGAGCAGACGGAGCGGCTGCGGCTGTCTTCTTTCCTTGCTTACGAGGCGGAGGAGAAGGACTACGACGCGCCGGAGCAGCCGCAGCGGCGGCGGGTCTCTTCCGCCCTTGCTGACGGGGCGGAGAAGGAGGAGGCTGGCTGCTCTGGCGCGCCGGCGCAGGAGGAGAAGGAGGCGGAGCGCCGCCACACGCCGGAGAAGGAGGCTGAGTGCCCTGATCACTCACCGGAGGAGGCGGAGGAGGAGGCGGAGTGCCGCCACGCGCCGGAGAAGGAGGCTGAGTGCCCTGATCACTCGCCGGAGGAGGAGGCGGAGGAGGAGGCGGACTGCCCTTACTCGCCGGAGCCGTCCAGTTCGGAAGGTTGATGAGCTCCTTCCGCCATAGGCACGGAGTCTTCAGAGCTAAACCCAGCCGAGTCTCCCCTTCACCGGTAGGGTGGTCAAGCTGGAGGTCCTCAAATCCCTCCGTTATTTCATCCACCATCACCCTAGCATACCTTCTGGAATCGGCCGGCAGTGGTAGGTTGCGCCGAGTTCAGGAGGTAAAACAGAGCCAACAGCCGCCTTGACTTTGAAGTTCTGCCATTGCGCCATAAGGTGCCAATGTTGAGACTCTGTGATAGCATCCACGGGGTAGCTAGCAGGAGCCGTCAAGACATGCTCCAGCTGAAGCAGCTCGGTGGAAGCCACACTGCTTCTCCGCTGAGATGGCGGGGTAGCTTCGGGGGTAGTTTCGGCATGTCGATTGCTGTCTCGTTCCTCTAGCGCTTGAACCCTTTCGTGCAGCTTCTGAATTTGGGTCTGCTCCATTTTTTCCTCCTCTCCTGGCTTTTGTAACCGCCTGCGTCCGGAAAACCAGCCTTCCACGGAACGGAGCCTGGCATGCCTCGTGTCCGTCCAGGATGCTCAGGATTCCCGAGGGCCATTGTGAGCTCGTCGTTCTCTCTGTCTGGAACGAACGTCCCTTCCCGCGCTGCATCCATATATTGCTGAATCTTCTTGACTGGTATTCTCAAAAGCTCGTTCGTCCAAATGCACCTCCCTGATACAGGGTCCAAGGTTCTTCCAGCCCCGAAGAACCAAGTCTGGCAATGGTCTGTCCAGTTCATTGTCTGTGGTTCGATCCCTTTTTCAAGCAGATCATTCTCAGCCTTGGCCCACTTAGGCCGGGCTTTGAGGTAGCCACCTGACCCCGTGCGATGGTGAAGCTTCTTCTTCGCAGCATTCTTCTTGTTTGTCGCTGACATCTTCTTACTCTTTTCCGATGTCTTGTGGGCCACAAATGCGGGCAAGTGATCTCTGATCTTCTCATACCGGCCGATGAATTCTGGTGTCTCTTCTTTGTCGACAAACGTTTTTAGCTCATTCTTCCACCTCCTGAATAGGTCTGCCATCTTCTTAAGAGCATGAGACTTGATTAATTGCTCTTTAACTGGCTTCTCCGGATCCTCCTATGGCGGTAGGGTGAAATTT
Source organism: Triticum aestivum (assembly GCF_018294505.1). Taxonomy (NCBI): domain Eukaryota; kingdom Viridiplantae; phylum Streptophyta; class Magnoliopsida; order Poales; family Poaceae; genus Triticum; species Triticum aestivum. Next base: position 487,028,507 of record NC_057799.1, on the reverse strand, counting down.
GCCTTCAGCTCAGTCCAAAGATCATCTTTCTGCATATCATTGACATAAGACACCTCAGGGTCTTCCTTCTTAGGCTTATACCATTGGTGGATGCTGATCGGGATCTTGTCCCTAACTAGAACCCCGCACTGAGCAGCAAATGCATCCTTTGTCCGGATGGGTTCAATCGGTTGGCCGTCGCGCGCGATTGCTGTGATCTCAAACCTTCCATCCGAGCACAACTTTCTCTTCGGGCCTCGTCTCTTTACCGCAGTTGTGCTCGATCCGGAGGGCTAGAAAAAAGAAGAAAGACGAGTGTTAATTAATATGTGTACATACCAAAACAATGAATGCATCAATTAGCTAGTCAGCACAGGCTTAACTAATATATTTACCTGGACGGACTCTGTTCGGTCACCGGAGCCGTCACCACGGGCTCCTTCTTGCACCAGCATTGGGTCACCGGAGCCATCATAATCATGTGTTTCCTCCTCCACTCTTCGATCGCCGTAGCCTGCTTCTTCACCCTGTTCTTCCAGACCATCATTGTCGTTAAGATACGACAAGATATCACCTCCGGCTAAGATTATGTCCCCCAACACCTCTTCTGCTTGCTCGTCTCGTCCGTGCTCCATTGTTTCTGCAAATATTACAACATGGCAATTATTACACAAACATGACAGCAGGTGGTTAGTGCAAACGTAGACCTAGCTTATTCCGGGTTTGGGGTGGCCTCGGCAACGCTTCAAGGGTAGGGGCGCGGCGGGAGGGGGTAGGAGACCGACATCGTTTTTTTCTACGGTTTGGGTGTCCTCGAGAGTTTTGGTCGAGCGAGAGGGCCGGGGGGGTGCTCCCGTGGTATAAGTTATCACGGTCGAGAGGGGGTATAAATATCGACCGTCCATCATGTCGAAGTTATCTGGGAGGGAGTTATATATATCGACAACGACGACATACATACATGGGAAAATAATGTTATCGAGGAGGGGGTATATCGACCCCCCCCACGTGTTGAAGTTATCGGGAGGGGGTTATATCGACAACGACAATGAACGTACATGGGAAAATAATATTATCGGGGAGGGGGTATATCGACCCCCCTCGTGTTGAAGTTATCGGGAGAGGGGTATATCGACGACGACAGACCCGATAAAACATAAGAAAACGAAGAAGAAATAAAAAGAGGAGAAGAAGAAAAGGAATAGAGGAGAAGATCGAAGAAAAAAAAGAAGAAAAAAAAAGAGGAGAAGATTCTTTTTCTTCTTTTTTCCTCTTCTTATTTATTTCTCCTCTTCTTCCTCTCCTCTTCTTCTCCTTTCTTCCTCTTCTTATTTTCCTTTTTCCTCTCATTCATAAAAAATGTTCAAATAGAAAATTTCGAAAAAAGGTAAAGGTTTTGCCTAATGCATTGTTCATATGAATATACAAACATTTGCATATTCTACAATAATTAATATCACCAAAAAATCTATGAACAGAAAAAAAAATCCTAACTTTTCTAAAAATCTATCTTTTGCATATATACATGAACATATACACAGAGAACATATATACACAGAGAACATATATACATGAACATACATATATATACACAGAGAACATATATACATGAACATACATATATACATTTTTATAAAAATGCAATAAAAAGACAGGAAGGAAGGGGGCAGTGCCGGCCCTGACCAAGGCGACGGCGGCGCGTCGGGGCAGGGGCAGAGGCGACGGCGGCGTGGTCGGGGCAGGGGCAGAGGCGTCGGCGGCGAAGGGCGGGGCAGGGCGACGGCGATGACGGGGACGGGCCGGGGCGGCGCGCGTCGGGGCAGGGGCGCGGCTGACGGCGAGGGCGCGGGCAACGGCGACGGAGACGACTGGCACGGGCGACGGCGGGGGCGGCGGGCGAGGCGGGGCAGCCTGGCGGCGTCGGGGCGGCGGGCGGCGTCGGGGCAGCCTGGCGGCGTCGGCGTCGTCAGGGAAAACTGCAGATGAACTCTGAAAAATTTCCTAAGTGTTTTCTTATATAGCAAAGCCTTTAGTCCTGGTTCGTGGCACCAACCGGGACTAAAGGTAGGCATTAGTCCCGGTTGGTGCCACCAACCGGGACCAAAGCCCTCTTTTCAGCAGCGCAAAGGGCGGGAAGCGGCGGCCTTTGGTCCCGGTTGGTGGCACCAACCGGGACTAAAGGGGGGGCATTGGTCCCGGTTGGTGCCACGAACCGGTACCAATGCACCCCTTTAGTCCCGGTTGGTGGCACCAACCGGGACCAAAGGCCTCTTGCTGCCCGCGTCGCGGCCAAAAGTTTAGTCTCACCTCGCTAGTTGAGAGGGGCTCAGAGTGGTTTATAAGCCCCGCTGCGGCTGCTGTCTCGAACTCCTCTCTATAGCAGGCTTCTGGGCCTAACTTTGGCACGCTGCCCGTTGAGCCCTCTAGCCCTTCTGGGCCTGTATTTGCAAACCCGAGGGTTGGAGGGCCCAGCGGGCAGCGCCCCAACAATTTTTTTTGCTGTATTTAGTTTTTTTTGTTTTCTTTTTTGCTTTATTTATTTTGTTTTGTTTCTACTTACAACAAAAAACTTATTTATTTATTTTATTTTGTTTCTAATTACTTATTTATTTTATTTATGATAATTCTTTTTGCTATTAAAGTTTCTATCAAAAAAAGTTCTTTATGAAAATTCTTTTTGCTGTATTTAGTTTTTTTGTTTTCTTTTTTGCTTTATTTATTTTGTTTTGTTTCTACTTACAACAAAAAAATTATTTATTTTATTTTATTTTGTTTCTAATTACTTATTTATTTTACTTTATGATAATTCTTTTTGCTATTAAAGTTTCTATCAAAAAAAGTTCTTTATGAAAATTCTTTGCTTTTAATGATTTTGAACAAAAAATACTTCGATAATTTTAGTTGCATCAATTTTATATGATTTTAGTTTCAATAATACTGGAGGTTTCTTATAATGTTTTGAACAGAAAATACTTTGTTAATTTTAGTTTCATAAATTTTATTAAAGTTTATTTTATTTTGTCGGAACACAAGAAGTCCGGAGTTGTAATAAGTTATTAAAAATAAAAAAGAGGCGCAATGCTCGTTGATTTGCTTCAAGCCTTTCGGAATAGTGTAGACTGCACTGCACATAGCTCCATGCAGTCTACCTTATTCCTCAAGGCTTGGAGCTAAGCAACGTGAGCATTGCGCCTCTTCTTCATCGTCTCTGCACTCAGGGCTTATAAACCGCTCCTAGTGCCTCTCAGCTAGCGAGGTGGGACTAAAAAACTGCTTAGTAAGAAACTCTAGTACCGATTCGTGCCACGAACCGGTACTAAAGGTGCTCGTGGGGCCACAACCTCATTAGTACCGGTTCATGGCACCAACCGGGACCAAAGGGTGGAATTGGTCCCGGTTCATGCCACCAACCGGGACCAATGGCCTTGCACATCGGCGTGGTGGTGGGAGTTTAGTCCCACCTCGCTAGCTGAGAGAGATCCGCACCTGTTTATTGTTGGGGAACGTAGTAATTTCAAAAAAAATCCTACGCACACGCAAGATCATGGTGATGCATAGCAACGAGAGGGGAGAGTGTTGTCCACGTACCCTCGTAGACCGAAAGCGGAAGCGTTAACACAACGCGGTTGATGTAGTCGTACGTCTTCACGATCCGACCGATCAAGTACCGAACGTACGGCACCTCCGAGTTCAGCACACGTTCAGCTCGATGACGTCCCTCGAACTCCGATCCAGCCGAGTGTTGAGGGAGAGTTTCGTCAGCACGATGGTGTGGTGACGATGATGATGTTCTACCGATGCATGGCTTCGCCTAAGCACCGCTACGATATTATCGAGGTGTAATATGGTGGAGGGGGGCACCGCACACGGCTAAGAGATCAATAGATCAATTGTTGTGTCTATGGGGTGCCCCCCTGCCCCCGTATATAAAGGAGCAAGGGGGAGGCCGGCCGGCCCTTGTTGGCGCGCCAGGAGGAGGAGTCCTCCTCCTAGTAGGAGTAGGACCCCCCTCTTTCCTACTCCTACTAGGAGGGGGAAAGGAAGGGGGAGAGGGAGAAATAAAGGGGTGCGCCGCCCCCGCTCTCCTAGTCCAATTCGGACCAGAGGGGAGGGGGCGCGCGGCCCCTCCTGGCTGCCCCTCTCTCTTCCACTAAGGCCCATAAGGCCCATTACTTCTCCCGGGGGGTTCCGGTAACCCTCCGGCACTCCAGTTTTCTCCGAAATCACCCGGAACATTTCTGGTGTCCGAATATAGTCGTCCAATATATCAATCTTTATGTCTCGACCATTTCGAGACTCCTCGTCATGTCCGTGATCACATCTGGGACTCCGAACAACCTTCGGTACATCAAAACATATAAACTCATAATATAACTATCATCGTAACGTTAAGCGTGCGGACCCTACGGGTTCGAGAACTATGTAGACATGACCGAGACACGTCTCCGGTCAATAACCAATAGCGGAACCTGGATGCTCATATTGGCTCCCACATATTCTACGAAGATCTTTATCGGTCAGACCGCATAACAACATACGTTGTTCCCTTTGTCATCGGTATGTTACTTGCCCGAGATTCGATCGTCGGTATCTCAATACCTAGTTCAATCTCGTTACCGGCAAGTCCCTTTACTCGTTCCGTAATACATCATCTTGCGACAAACTCTTTAGTTGCAATGCTTGCAAGGCTTAAGTGATGTGCATTACCGAGAGGGCCCAGAGATACCTCTCCGACAATCGGAGTGACAAATCCTAATCTCGAAATACGCCAACCCAACAAGTACCTTCGGAGACACCTGTAGAGCACCTTTATAATCACCCAGTTACGTTGTGATGTTTGGTAGCACACAAAGTGTTCCTCCGGTAAACGGGAGTTGCATAATCTCATAGTCATAGGAACATGCATAAGTCATGAAGAAAGCAATAGCAACATACTAAATGATCAAGTGCTAAGCTAACGGAATGGGTCAAGTCAATCACATCATTCTCCTAATAATGTGATCCTGTTAATCAAATGACAACTCATGTCTATGGCTAGGAAACATAACCATCTTTGATCAACGAGCTAGTCAAGTAGAGGCATACTAGTGACACTCTGTTTGTCTATGTATTCACACAGGTATTATGTTTCCGGTTAATACAATTCCAGCATGAATAATAAACAGTTATCATGAAATAAGGAAATAAATAATAACTTTATTATTGCCTCTAGGGCATATTTCCTTCATTTATAAGTTGCGGTGCACCTGAGCTGTCGAGCTCCTCTCTAAAGCAGGCTTACGGGCCTAACCTCTTTGTACATGCCTGTGGGCCTACTGGGCCTTCTGCGGGCCTGAATCCTGGCCCATGGATGGGTTTCTAATCGTATTCAGGTCGTGGTGGCCCAGTAGGTGGCATAATTTTTAATTTTTGGCCTGTTATTTTTCATGCATTTACTAATTATTTTGAGCTATAAGACCCTAAGATTGAAAAGCATTTCAAATGAACTCTGAAAAGGTTGAAAGTTGGCATGGTATCATCATTTCATCCACATAGCATGTGCAAGAAAGTTGAGAGGGTTACGGCAAAAACTAGATGCACTTCGTGTACAAAACGGACAATGGTATCATACTCGTCTGTTACAAAGTTGGCATGGTATCATCATAATAGTTGCGGGAGAAAGTCTTCACTTTTTCTTCGCTTGTGTCATTTGCTTATTGCGCCGTAACCATGGATAATCTTCATCGTTTATCAGGATGCTTGGGTCAGCCTTGACTTTGAAGGGAGCAATTTCATGAAACTTTTCATAATCTTCAGACATGTCTGTCTTGCCCTCCACTCCCACAATGTCCCTTTTTCCTGAAAGAACTATGTGGTGCTTTGGCTCATCGTATGATGTATTCGCTTCCTTATCTTTTCTTTTTCTCGGTCTGGTAGACATGTCCTTCACATAGATAATCTGTGCCACATCATTGGCTAGGACGAACGGTTCGTCAGTGTACCCAAGATTGTTCAGATCCACTGTTGTCATTCCGTACTATGGGTCTACCTGTACCCCGCCTCCTGACAGATTGACCCATTTGCACTTAAACAAAGGGACCTTAAAATCATGTCCGTAGTCAAGTTCCCATATGTCCATTATGTAACCATAATATGTGTCCTTTCCCCTCTCGGTTGCTGCATCAAAGCGGACACCGCTGTTTTGGTTGGTGCTCTTTTGATCTTGGGCGATCATGTAAAATGTATTCCCATTTATCTCGTATCCTTTGTAAGTCAATACAGTCGAAGATGGTCCCCTGGACAACGAGTACAACTCATCACAAACAGTGGTGTCACCTCTGAGACGTGTTTCCAACCAACTGCTGAAAGTCCTGATGTGTTCACATGTAATCCAGTCGTCACACTGCTCCGGGTGTTTGGAGCGCAGACTGTTCTTGTGTTCATCGACATACGGGGTCACCAAGGTAGAGTTCTGTAGAACTGTGTAGTGTGCTTGAGACCAAGAATATCCGTACCTGCATATTATTGAGTCCCCTCCAAGCGTGCCTTTTCCAGTCAGTCTCCCCTCATACCGCGATTTAGGGAGACCTATCTTCTTAAGGCCAGGAATGAAGTCAACACAAAACCCAATGACATCCTCTGTTTGATGGCCCATGGAGATGCTTCCTTCTGGCCTAGCGCGGTTACGGACATATTTCTTTAGGACTCCCATGAACCTCTCAAAGGGGAACATATTGTGTAGAAATACGGGCCCCAGAATGACAATCTCGTCGACTAGATGAACTAGGACGTCTGTCATGATATTGAAGAAGGATGGTGGGAACACCAGCTCGAAACTGACAAGACATTGCGCCACATCACTCCTTAGCCTTGGTATGATTTCTGGATCGATCACCTTCTGAGAGATTGCATTGAGGAATGCACATAGCTTCACAATGGCTAATCGGACGTTTTCCGGTAGAAGCCCCCTCAATGCAACCGGAAGCAGTTGCATCATAATCACGTGGCAGTCATGAGACTTTAGGTTCTGGAACTTTTTCTCTGGCGTATTTATTGTTCCCTTTATATTCGACAAGAAGCCAGTCGGGACCTTCATACTGAGCAGGCATTCAAAGAAGATTTATTTCTCTTCTTTCGTAAGAGCGTAGCTGGCAGGACCTTCATACTGCTTCGGAGGCATGCCGTCTTTTTCGTGCAAACGTTGCAGGTCCTCCCGTGCCTCAGGTGTATCTTTTATCTTCCCATACACGCCCAAGAAGCCTAGCAGGTTCATGCAAAGGTTCTTCGTCACGTGCATCACGTCGATTGAAGAGCGGACATCTAGCTCTTTCCAGTAGGGTAGGTCCCAAAATATAGATTTCTTCTTCCACATGGGTGCGTGTCCCTCAGCGTCATTCAGAACAGCTAGTCCGCCGGGACCCTTTCCAAAGATTACATGTAAATCATTGACCATAGCAAGTACGTGATCACCGGTACACATGGCGGGCTTCTTCCGGTGATCTGCCTCGCCTTTGAAATGCTTGCCTTTCTTTTGACATTGATGGTTGGTCGGAAGAAATCGACGATGGCCCAGGTACACATTCTTCCTGCATTTGTCCAGGTATATACTTTCAGTGTCATCTAAACAGTGCGTGCATGCGTGGTATCCCTTGTTTGTCTGTGTGACACCCCCGATTTGACCGTACACTAATCATGCACGCAAATGTGTACGATCAAGATCAGGGACTCACGGGAAGATATCACAACACAACTCTACAACATAAATAAGTCATACAAGCATCATAATACAAGCCAGGGGCCTCGAGGGCTCGAATACAATTGCTCGATCATAGACGAGTCAGCGGAAGCAACAATATCTGAGTACAGACATAAGTTAAACAAGTTTGCCTTAAGAAGGCTAGCACAAACTGGGATACAGATCGAACGAGGCGCGGGCCTCCTGCCTGGGATCCTCCTAACTACTCCTGGTCGTCGTCAGCGGCCTGCACGTAGTAGTAGGCACCTCCAGTGTCGTAGGAGTCGTTGTCGACGGTGTCGTCTAGCTCCTGGGCTCCAGCATCTGGTTGCGACAACCAGGTAGAAAGGAAAGGGGGAAAAGAGGGAGAGAAGCAACCGTGAGTACTCATCCAAAGTACTCGCAAGCAAGGAGCTACACTACATATGCATGGGTATATGTGTAAAGAGCCATATCAGGGGACTGAACTGCAGAAAGCCAGAATAAGAGGGGGATAGCTAATCCTGTCGAAGACTACGCTTCTGGCCATCTCCATCTGGCAGCATGTAGAAGAGAGTAGATTGAAGTCCTCCAAGTAGCATCGTATAGCATAATCCTACCCGGCGATCCCCTCCTCGTCGCCCTGTTAGAGAGCGATCACCGGGTTGTATCTGACACTTGGAAGGGTGTATTTTATTCAGTATCCGGTTCTAGTTGTCATAAGGTCAAGGTACAACTCCGGGTCGTCCTTTTACCGAGGGACGCGGCTATTCAAATAGATAAACTTCCCTGCAGGGGTGCACCACATAACCCAACACGCTCGATCCCATTTGGCCGGACACACTTTTCTGGGTCATGCCCGGCCTCGGAAGATCAACACGTCGCAGCCCCACCTAAGCACAACAGAGAGGTCAGGACGCCGGTCTAACCCTATGCGCGCAGGGGTCTGGGCCCATCGCCCTATGCACACCTGCACGTTGCGTATGCGGCCGAAAGTAGACCTAGCCTAGTGGCGTTCCAGTCCAATCCGGCGCGCGCCACTCAGTCGCTGACGTCACGAAGGCTTCGGCTGATACCACGACGCCGGGATACCCATAACTACTCCCGCGTAGATGGTTAGTGCGTATAGACCAAATGGCCAGACTCAGATCAAATACCAAGAACTCGTTAAGCGTGTTATGTCGAAGTAACCGCGGACGCCGTCCAGGGCCAGGCCCACCTCTCACCTAGGCGGTCTCAACCTGCCCTGTCGCTCCGCCACAAAGATCCACTTGCGGGTACTCCTACGAGCCGACCAGACTTTAGTCACCACAGGTGTCATGTATTTAGTATATAAGTATACCCGATAGTATAGCACAGCAGACGGACAAGAATGTAGGGCCACTGATGGAAAACTAGCATCCTATACTAAGCATGTAGGATTGCAGGTAAAGGTAACAACAGTAGTAGCAAGGATAGGCTATGCATCAGGATAGGATATCGGAAAGCAGTAACATGCTACACTACTCTAATGCAAGCAGTATATAGAAGAATAGGCGATATCTGGTGATCAAGGGGGGGGGCTTGCCTGGTTGCTCTGGCAAGTAGGAGGGGTCGTCAACTCCGTAGTCGAACTGGGCAGCAGCAGTGTCGGTCTCGTAGTCTACCAGAGAGAAGAGGGGGGAAGAAACAGTAAATACAATACAAACATAAGCATGACGATGCGTGACATGATAATGAACAGTGCGAGGTGTGTCCTAACGCGACAGTAGGTGGTACCGGCGAAGGGGGGGAACATCCGGGAAAGTATTCCCGATGTTTTGCGTTTTCGGACAGACGGACCGGAGGGGGAAAGTTGCGAGTTCGATAGGTTAGGGATGTGTGGTGGACGAACGGGCTGCGTATCCGGATTCGTATCGTCATTCTGAGCAACTTTCATGTACAAAGTATTTCCATCCGAGTTACGGATTAAAAGATATGATTTTTCAAAAGAATTTATTAATTTCTGGAATTTAATTAATTATTTAATTTAATTCAAAATTTGGATTTATGACATCAGCATGATGTCATGCTGACGTCAGCAGTCAACGTTGACCGTTGACCTGGTCAACCTGACAGGTGGGTCCCACCTGTCAGGGCTGTTAGCTAATTAACTACTGTTTAATTAAATTAACTAATTAATTAGATTAATTTACACAGGATTAATTAACTTAATTAATTTAGTTAATTAATTAATTAATTAATTAAATTTATTTTTATTTTTATTTTCTTTATTTATTTATTTATTAATTTTTATTAATTAATTTATTAAATTTTTATTATTATTATTATTATTATTTTAATCATCATTTTTTTCTTTTCGTTCTGTGGGCGCGGGGGCCCACCTGTCTGTGGCCCAAGGGGGTTCGGGCCCAGGGGCAGTGGCTCAGGGGGGCGAGGCCCCGCCTGGCAGTGGCCCAGGGGCCTTAGCGGAGCGGGCGAGGCGTGGGCGCCCGTGTGCGCCCGAGGCCACCAGGGGGCGGCGACGCCGGCCACGGCAGAGGCAGGCCGAGGTGCGGCCAGTGCGTGGGTCGGGCGGCAGCGACGCCGGCCACGGCAGAGGCAGGCCGAGGTGCGGCCAGTGCGTGGGTCGGGCGGCAGCGACGCGCCGACGTGCGCGGGGGCGAGCGGCGGAGGCGAGGGGAGGCGTGCGCGGCCCAGGGGTGCAGGGCAAGGCCAAGGCAGGGGGATGAGCACGGCGGGAGGTGCGGGCGCGGCGGTGAGCGCGGCCGAGCGCGCGCGCGGGGCGCGGCGGTGAGCGCGGCCGAGCGCGCGCGCGGGGCGCGGCGGTGAGCGCGGCCGAGCGCGCGCGCGGGGCGCGGCGATCGCGGCGTGTGCGCGCTGGACAGGGGGGCGGTGGCCACGGCGAGTCCATGGCCGGAGCGGGGCGCGCTGGCCGTGGTCGGTGGAGAGGCGCTCGCGGGGAGGAGCGCTGGGCAAGGGGCCGCAGCGGGCGGACGGGGCGTGTGGTCTGGCGGACCCGGCGACGAGCGCCGCGGGCGGGGTCAAGCCCGAGCGGCGACGAGCAGCGACGGCGCGCGCGTGGCAGGAGCAGAGGGGCGCGGTCATGGCAGAGAGAGGAGGGGGGAGCTCACAGAGGAGGAGTAGGGCACGGGCAGCGGGCGCGGGGTGGAGGTCGAGGACGACGCGACGGAGACGAGGCGCAGCAGCGTGCGTCGACGGCGTCGGGGAGGCGGAGTCGAGGTAGCTTCGGGCGAGGTCCAATCATGGCGAGCGGCGAGGCGACGGCGTCAGGGGCAGGCGCAGGGTCGGGGCGCGTCGTGCGGGAGGAGACGGAGAGGCGGCGCAGATGAGGTGGCGAGGGGCGACGGCGAGGTGGTCGGGGCTCGCTGCCCCGATCTCGATCCAGACGGGAGCGGGTGAGGGAGGGGGAGAGGGGAAAGTGTCGGTGGAGTGGGTGGGGGTGAGGGGATAAGGGAGGCCGGTTGGGCCAGGATGGAGCTGGGCCAGGTGGGTCGGAGTGGGCCTTTCGGCCGGGGGGGGATGGTGCTGGCCGGCTGGGCCGCTTGGCCCAGTTGGCCAGGGGGTTCCTTTCATTTTTTTTGTTTGTGTTTCTTTTCTGTTTTATTTTAGTTACATTTTATTTTAGTTTTGTAAAATGCCAAATGAGCACCTAAATTAGTATTACTAATTAGTCCACTGCCACAATTAACTTGGCACCTAAAATAAAATATTTTGTAATTGTTTAGTATTTAAAGTATTTAAATAATAGTTTTGCTACTGTTTTATTACCATTTGAATATTTGAACATTTTATAAAAGTGTGGTTCTCCACCATAATTACCTACACATTATTTGGCACAACCCGAACATTTTAGTTTTAAAGTTTGAAAACTTTTGTTGTTTGCCTTTTATTCAATTTTGAATTTGAATTGGTTTTTGAACTAACGCGGGATTAACTACTCTGACAGAGGTGACGTGGCATCAATAGCAGGGAATTACTGTAGTCTAATTATCCGGGCGTCACAATTCTCCTCCACTACAAGAAATCTCGTCCCGAGATTTAAGAGGGGTGTAAGGGGGAAAGTTCTGGTTACGAAAGTCTAATGGATCTTCTTGTCTTTGGTTGCTCTCCTCGAAGAGGTCGATCCATAGCATTGATGTCTTCACTCCTATGCCTCAATGCATCATGATGAAATTGTCGTCCTTCCTTCAGGATCTCCATCGTACTTACGAAAGAATAAAGGGTGGTTATTCTGTAAGAACGGACCTCTGCAAGGTTGACTACCTGGTAGTTCACAGCGGGGAAGGAGGCGAAAAGTAACTCTCGAATTGAAACTTAAGAAAATATCAAGAGCAAGGTAAGGAGGTATCATGGGAAGTTTCGAGCGGGCAGACAATCGTTCGATGCCTGAAACAAAGTGTGAAAGGGGTTCAAAGCAATCGGAATAAGTATTATGTCTGATGCCAGTATAGGTCAGTAGGACGGTGGTCCGTGAATTACATACGAGGCCACGCACGATGAATAAATTTGGGAACAGGGGGTGCACAGGAGAGTCAGGTTTCGATCCTGTGGAACTGTGGGTTATGGGCCCACCATGTGGTTTTTTTAGGAGCAGTGACATCTTGCACGGTCATGATAGCAAGGCATGTCAGAGAGTACCCTTTCAGTTATGTCGGCAACACGTTGGTACCAAGGGCGAGGGACGAAGAGAACCATTTTCCTGCTCGTTGAACGAGGCGGACCAATAGGCAAAGTTCTCGTCCATCGGTGGTTACCGGAATATCATCGACAATAGTAACAGGGTCTTACTGACAGAATTGTACACTGAGGTGTTTATAGGAGAATACTACTGCTTAGATCATATAGATCACCAGAAAGGTTAAACCAGCCAATGGAAAGGAAAATATGATTATCAGATTAAACAGAACAATGGAAAGGAAAATGTGTTAAAACACATATTTCAAGGGTATATGCTTCCCAAGGACAAGCAGAGCATGATATCTGTGACAATATATAATGTAGAGAACCCTTTAGGTAAGGGGAGAGAAACTTCATGACATTACCCATACAGCGGTGTTTGGATAATTGAGCAAGAAACATTTAGCATTGGGCTTCAAATGTTCTTGTTGAAAATCGGAGTACCACAGACATGCTTCGAGATAGCATTGACATGGTCTTCAAGCAAAGGTTGGACTTGGATATACAGAGGATTCATCAGGAACAACTTATAGAATAAGTCTTACAATTTCCTCATGGAAGAATGGTTAACCTTGCTAAGATGGAAACTATAACAATAGGTCCTCCGGCCAGGTGTGCTAGGCATGTCATCACCTTACCGGGCCATATAAAGACCAATGTTGTGACTCTTGGAAAATGTTCCAACCATCATATCTGACCGAGATTCAGATCTGATTGGTGTCAGGATACCTCAGACTTAGGATGCCTGAGAAGAAAAGGTGCAACACCAATTGACGAGGTGACATTGTAAGATTCTCAGGAAACGAACTATGGAAGCGAGTTCCGAAACAAGAGTCCATCAGTATACCAACGAGAGGATGAGGAGGTGGCTGATTCACTCAGCGACAATCCATTGAGATTTCCAAAAGATGGATTTCCACAACTATGTGACCAAGGAGATAACATTAGCTAGATTGAATGATATAATGAGGTATGCTCGAGGAAAACATACCCAATTAAACATTGGTTGAAAGGTGCACCCGAAATATGGGATGGGTTGCACGACCAACGTCGGAATGGAAATTTAGCAACCAGCACACTACATTGGAATTATTGTCCATTAACTCTGAAGTAAAAAGGTTGCTAGAGATATTAAATTCTCATAACAGAGTTCACTCAACACGGGGACCAAGAGAAGAATGATGATGGTGAGAAGCATCACTGTATCAAGAATTTCTTAAGAGGTGGTGAAACTCTCACGACATTCTTGACATAAAAGATGGTAATACTCCAGTGTAAAGAAGAACAATTGCTGGATTGCAAGGAACTCAAGGTATAACACAAAACAAGAACAAGTTTGTGTTGGAGGAAAGGTAGTAGAGTGGTCGATGATAATACTAATCATCGAGGGCAAGGATGGTCTTTCTCATCATGAATTCCATTGATATCCTGGAAGGAGTCAAAATGTTGATGATGATCACGACATTTTTTTGTCGAGGGGATCCACGAAGAAGCAATTGATCAGTGACTGCATCAAGCAAAAGGACTGATGCAACAAAAGATTATTGGAGCCACAGATACTACACAAACTCGGGGTCAAGTTTGTTGTTCGAGGTGAAACGATATGACGAGGAAAATCGACGTAAGCTTAGCTCATCGTCGAAAGTGGTGCTCCGGGAATAAGGACCAGGTAGCACAGTTAAAATCATCAAGATAATGATATAGCCGAGCAGGCTAGGGATGACGTGATCGAGTACGAACTCGTAAGCAAAGGAGATTACTAAGAGTTGTTTAATCGTGATGCGGACTCGATTCAGTTATCGATGTCCTTGAGTGTTTAATAACTCGGAGCCCGTGAAAAATTGGAATCGGCAAGAATATTAGTTGATGAAGAACTCATAAGAAGTTATGTTGCTCGTGATAATCTCGAGATACCAGGGGGTAATACTCGACGACAGATCAAAGTAGAGGTTAGATTGGGTTTTGCTCTACAGAAGTCAAGTGCTTAAACTTGCACGAGAAATGGTGTTTAAAGGAGAACGTGGTCGGAACCACGATTGCAAAAGGCCAGATCCCAGATACAAGATGAACTTATACCAAGGGAATAATTAATTTAAGAAAAGCTTTAATGATAAGATCTACATCGTGTCCATGGGCATGAACGCAAAGTTCAAGGTCGACTCCCACTTCTTCAATGCATAACCTTTCATTCACTTCTCGCGTTTGATGAAGTTGCAGTGTTGAAAATTTTTTATCTGGAAAAATACGAGAAGAGTATGACTCATGAAAACTTTCGAGTTCACACATATTATGAAAGGCATAGGTTCAACCCATCGGGGCATCGTGGAAACATATACCACAAGCTTCAGGGGTAAATAACTCAAGCTCGATAGTAGAGCATGGGTGTCAAAACGAGAGGATACAATTTACTAAAGGCATTATGTATCAGGGAAAGAACTCACAAGGTGATTAAATATGAGGGCACTATCGGATAATAATCTAACAAAGGATTTGGTGGTCCACACGGGATCAGATGTGAGCATCGATAATCAACTAGAGGAAGAAAGAATGCAAGGGGATCAGATTATAGAAACAACTGGCTAACTCAAAGCTCAAATGCAAAGGAATTATGATTTCCAAATCAAGGGATCAGAAACAAACACTCTGATTAAGGATGGATAAGTTGAATAGCCTTAGGGGTACAATCGATGGCAATTTGATTGGTCGATACCAGCTCATGTTTAAAATGACGTTTGAGCCAGAAGGAAGAATTGTAGGATCTGATTGAGGACTGCGAGAATTCGCAACATATTGAATCAACGG
This sequence comes from Triticum aestivum, assembly GCF_018294505.1. Classification (NCBI taxonomy): domain Eukaryota; kingdom Viridiplantae; phylum Streptophyta; class Magnoliopsida; order Poales; family Poaceae; genus Triticum; species Triticum aestivum. The sequence goes on along the minus strand of NC_057799.1, from coordinate 487,013,353 downwards.
ACTCAAAATGCTAATGACAAGAGATGCCAATAAGATTACGAGACTTAAGATTAATCATAATGCAAGTAAGCAAGAATTTCAAGAGCAAAAAGGCTCCTGAAGATTTTCGGAAGATCGAATGATATTTTGAACACTTTTGTGAAATACTTGAATCAACTGGGGATGAGCGGATACTCGGTAAGTGCGAGGATTATCCGTAGTGGTATTCATGTGGCAAAGAACAGCAAGGCAGTAAGCTCAAAGGATTCTCGGAGCAACAAAGAGAATTTCGAGGTATCTTGTAATAACAAGATCAACTGGGAAACATTGTATGCATGGCGAGTATACGTGGTTATCCATAGGAGTTTATCGATGAAAGAGAATTGCAAAAGAGATGAACACAAGTTCTCGGGTTATCAGCGGAGAGTATCTTCAGGGTCTTCACGTGCAGCAGACGATCATCAGTAATAAGGGGCTCTCCGGGTGAAAGTGATAACGAGATCCTAATGTTAGATTTAGCAAAACTCACTTAACCCGAATAGAAGAGAGATCAGAGTCCCAGAGTATAGACAAGGAGTAAAAGATCCTAATACCACCCAATGGCGACGTGGGCCCGTAAGACACACAGCCATGTTAGTAAAAGTTTTTGCAATGTCTAGACTCGACTTCGGCCAAGGAGTTGGAAAGGGGGATTCCTACAGGCAGTCGGCTCTGATACCAACTTGTGACGCCCCCGATTTGACCGTACACTAATCATGCACGCAAATGTGTATGATCAAGATCAGGGACTCACGGGAAGATATCACAACACAACTCTACAACATAAATAAGTCATACAAGCATCATAATACAAGCCAGGGGCCTCGAGGGCTCGAATACAATTGCTCGATCATAGACGAGTCAGCGGAAGCAACAATATCTTAGTACAGACATAAGTTAAACAAGCTTGCCTTAAGAAGGCTAGCACAAACTGGGATACAGATCGAACGAGGCGCAGGCCTCCTGCCTCGGATCCTCCTAACTACTCCTGGTCGTCGTCAGCGGCCTACACGTAGTAGTAGGCACCTCCAGTGTCGTAGGAGTCGTCGTCGACGGTGTCGTCTAGCTCCTGGGCTCCAGCATCTGGTTGCGACAACCAGGTAGAAAGGAAAGGGGGAAAAGAGGGAGAGAAGCAACCGTGAGTACTCATCCAAAGTACTCGCAAGCAAGGAGCTACACTACATATGCATGGGTATATGTGTAAAGGGCCATATCAGGGGACTGAACTGCAGAAAGCCAGAATAAGAGGGGGATAGCTAATCCTGTCGAAGACTACGCTTCTGGCCATCTCCATCTGGCAGCATGTAGAAGAGAGTAGATTGAAGTCCTCCAAGTAGCATCGTATAGCATAATCCTACCCGGCGATCCCCTCCTCGTCGCCCTGTTAGAGAGCGATCACCGGGTTGTATCTGGCACTTGGAAGGGTGTATTTTATTCAGTATCCGATTCTAGTTGTCATAAGGTCAAGGTACAACTCCGGGTCGTCCTTTTACCGAGGGACGCGGCTATTCGAATAGATAAACTTCCCTGCAGGGGTGCACCACATAACCCAACACGCTCGATCCCATTTGGCCGGACACACTTTTCTGGGTCATGCCCGACCTCGGAAGATCAACACGTCGCAGCCCCACCTAAGCACAACAGAGAGGTCAGGACGCCGGTCTAACCCTATGCGCGCAGGGGTCTGGGCCTATCGCCCTATGCACACCTGCACGTTGCGTACGCGGCCGGAAGCAGACCTAGCCTAGTGGCGTTCCAGTCCAATCTGGCGCGCGCCACTCAGTCGCTGACGTCACGAAGGCTTCGGCTGATACCATGACGCCGGGATACCCATAATACTCCCGCGTAGATGGTTAGTGCGTATAGACCAAATGGCCAGACTCAGATCAAATACCAAGAACTCGTCAAGCGTGTTATGTCGAAGTAACCGCGGACGCCGTCTAGGGCCAGGCCCACCTCTCACCTAGGCGGTCTCAACCTGCCCTGTCGCTCCGCCACAAAGATCCACTTGCGGGTACTCCTACGAGCCGACCCGACTTTAGTCACCACAGGTGTCATGTATTTAGTATATAAATATATACCCGTGATCACCGCCCAGGTGATCACGACCCGATAGTATAGCACAGCAGACGGACAAGAATGTAGGGCCACTGATGGAAAACTAGCATCCTATACTAAGCATGTAGGATTGCAGGTAAAGGTAACAACAGTAGTAGCAAGGATAGGCTATGCATCAGGATAGGATATTGGAAAGCAGTAACATGCTACACTACTCTAATGCAAGCAGTATAGAGAATAATAGGCGATATCTGGTGATCAAGGGGGGGGGCTTGCCTGGTTGCTCTGGCAAGTAGGAGGGGTCGTCAACTCCGTAGTCGAACTGGGCAGCAGCAGTGTCGGTCTCGTAGTCTACCGGAGAGAAGAGGGGGGGAAGAAACAGTAAATACAATGCAAACATAAGCATGACGATGCGTGACATGACAATGAACAGTGCGAGGTGTGTCCTAACGCGACAGTAGGTGGTACCGGCGAAGGGGGGGAACATCCGGGAAAGTATTCCCGATGTTTTGCGTTTTCGGACAGACGGACCGGAGGGGGAAAGTTGCGAGTTCGATAGGTTAGGGATGTGTGGTGGACGAACGGGCCGCGTATCCGGATTCGTCTCGTCGTTCTAAGCAACTTTCATGTACAAAGTATTTCCATCCGAGTTACGGATTAAAAGATATGATTTTCAAAAGAATTTATTAATTTCTGGAATTTAATTAATTATTTAATTTAATTCAAAATTTGGATTTATGACATTAGCATGATGTCATGCTGACGTCAGCAGTCAACGTTGACCGTTGACCTGGTCAACCTGACAGGTGGGTCCCACCTGTCAGGGCTGTTAGCTAATTAACTACTGTTTAATTAAATTAACTAACTAATTAGATTAATTTAAACAGGATTAATTAACTTAATTAATTTAGTTAATTAATTAATTAATTAAATTTATTTTTATTTTTATTTTCTTTATTTATTTATTTATTAATTTTTATTAATTAATTTATTATTATTATTATTATTATTATTATTATTATTATTATTTTAATCATCATTTTTTTCTTTTCGTTCTGTGGGCGCGGGGGCCCACCTGTCTATGGCCCAAGGGGGTTCGGGCCCAGGGGCAGTGGCTCAGCGGGGCGAGGCCCCCCCTGGCAGTGGCCCAGGGGCCTTAGCGGAGCGGGCGAGGCGTGGGCGCCCGAGGCCACGAGGGGGCGGCGACGCCGGCCACGGCAGAGGCCGGCCGCGGTGCGGCCAGTGCGCGGGCCGGGCGGCAGCGACGCGCCGACGTGCGCGGGGGCGAGCGGCAGAGGCGAGGGGAGGCGTGCGCGGCCCAGGGGTGCAGGGCGAGGCCAAGGCAGGGGGGTGAGCACGGCGAGAGGTGCGGACGCGGCGGTGAGCGCGGCCGAGCGCGCACGCGGGGCGCGGCGACCGCGGCGTGTGCGCGCTGGACAAGGGGGCGGTGGCCACGGCGAGTCCATGGCCAGAGCGGGGGGCGCTGGCCGTGGTCGTTGGAGAGGCGCCCGCGGGGAGGAGCGCTGGGCAAGGGGCCGCAGCGGGCGGACGGGGCGTGTGGTCTGGCGGACCGGGCGACGAGCGCCGCGGGCGGGGTCAAGCCCGAGCGGCGACGGCGCGCGCGTGGCAGGAGCAGAGGGGCGCGGTCATGGCAGAGAGAGGAGGGGGAAGCTCACAGAGGAGGAGTAGGGCACGGGCAGCGGGCGCGGGGTGGAGGTCGAGGACGACGCGACGGAGACGAGGCGCAGCGGCGTGCGTCGACGGCGTTGGGGAGGCGGAGTCGAGGTAGCTTCGGCCGAGGTCCAATCATGGCGAGCGGCGAGGCGACGGCGTCAGGGGCAGGCGCAGGGTCGGGGTGCGCCGTGCGGGAGGAGACGGAGAGGCGGCGCAGATGAGGTGGCGAGGGGCGACGGCGAGGTGGTCGGGGCTCGCTGCCCCGATCTCGATCCGGATGGGATCGGGTGAGGGAGGGGGAGTGGGGAAAGTGTCGGTGGAGTGGGTGGGGGTGAGGAGATAAGGGAGGCCGGTTGGGCCAGGGTGGAGCTGGGCCAGGTGGGTCGGAGTGGGCCTTTCGGCCGGGGGGGGATGGTGCTGGTTGGCTGGGCCGCTTGGCCCAGTTGGCCAGGGGGGTTCCTTTCATTTTTTTGTTTGTGTTTCTTTTCTGTTTTATTTTAGTTACATTTTATTTTAGTTTTGTAAAATGCCAAATGAGCACCTAAATTAGTATTACTAATTAGTCCACTGCCACAATTAACTTGGCACCTAAAATAAAATATTTTGTAATTGTTTAGTATTTAAAGTATTTAAATAATAGTTTTGCTACTGTTTTATTACCATTTGAATATTTGAACATTTTATAAAAGTGTGGTTCTCCACCATAATTACCTACACATTATTTGGCACAACCCGAACATTTTAGTTTTAAAGTTTGAAAACTTTTGTTGTTTGCCTTTTATTCAATTTTGAATTTGAATTGGTTTTTGAACTAACGCGGGATTAACTACTCTGACAGAGGTGACGTGGCATCAATAGCAGGGAATTACTGTAGTCTAATTATCCGGGCGTCACAGTCTGTCCTGAAAGGTTACTGAGAGCGGGCCAATCGTTGATGGTTACAAACAGCAACGCGTGCAGGTTAAATTCCTCCTGTTTGTGCTCATCCCACGTACATACACCATTTCCATTCCACAGCTGTAAAAGTTTTTCAACTAATGGCCTTAGGTACACATCAATGTCGTTGCCGGGTTGCTTAGGGCCTTGGATGAGACTGGCATCATAATGAACTTCCGCTTCATGCACATCCAAGGAGGAAGGTTATACATACATAGAGTCACGGGCCAGGTGCTGTGGTTGCTGCTCTTCTCCCCGAAAGGATTAATGCCATCCGCGCTTAGACCAAACCATACGTTCCTTGGGTCAGCTGCAAACTCAGCCCAGTACTTTCTCTCGATTTTTCTCCACTGCGACCCGTCAGCGGGTGCTCTCAATTTCCCGTCTTTCTTACGGTCCTCACTGTGCCATCGCATCAACTTGGCATGCTCTTCGTTTCTGAACAGACGTTTCAACCGTGGTATTATAGGAGCATACCACATCACCTTCACAGGAACCCTCTTCCTGGGGGGCTGGCCGTCAACATCACCAGGGGCATCTCGTCTGATCTTATACCGCAATGCACCGCATACCGGGCATGCGTTCAGATCCTTGTACGCACCGCGGTAGAGGATGCAGTCATTAGGGCATGCATGCATCTTCTGCACCTCCAATCCTAGAGGGCATACGACCTTCTTTGCTGCGTATGTACTGTCGGGCAATTCGTTATCCTTTGGAAGCTTCTTCTTCAATATTTTCAATAGCTTCTCAAATCCTTTGTCAGGCACAGCATTCTCTGCCTTCCACTGCAGCAATTCCAGTACGGTACCGAGCTTTGTGTTGCCATCTTCGCAATTGGGGTACAACCCTTTTTTGTGATCCTCTAACATGCGATCGAACTTCAGCTTCTCCTTTTGACTTTCGCATTGCGTCCTTGCATCGACAATGACCCGGCGGAGATCATCATCATCGGGCACTGGTTCCTCTTGATCTTCAGCAGCTTCCCCCCTTGCAGCATCGTTGGGCACATCGTCTGGTTCCTCTTGATCTTCAGCAGCTTCCCCCGTTGCAGCATCACCGTATTCAGGGGGCACATAGTTGTCATCGTCCTCTTCTTCTTCGCCGTCTTCCATCATAACCCCTATTTCTCCGTGCCTCGTCCAAACATTATAGTGTGGCATGAAACCCTTGTAAAGCAGGTGGGTGTGAAGGATTTTCCGGTCAGAGTAAGACTTCGTATTCCCACATATAGGGCATGGACAACACATAAAACCATTCTGCTTGTTTGCCTCAGCCACTTCGAGAAAATCATGCACGCCCTTAATGTACTCGGAGGTGTGTCTGTCACCGTACATCCATTGCCGGTTCATCTGCGTGCATTATATATAATTAAGTGTGTCAAAAACCATTACAGAACATCCTGAATAGATAATTAAGTGACCAAATTTATAGAAGTTCATCATCACATTAAAACCAAAGTACATACATAGTTCTCATCTAACAACATATATATAGCTCTCCAGAGCATCTAATTAATTAAACCATACATTGAAACTATGTAAAACATTTCAATGCGAAAACAAATGCGATCATAATCGCAACCAAGGTAACAATTGATCCAACGACATAATGATACCAAGCCTCGGTATGAATGGCATATTTTCTAATCTTTCTAATCTTCAAGCGCATTGCATCCATCTTGATCTTGTGATCATCGACGACATCCGCAACATGCAACTCCAATATCATCTTCTCCTCCTCAATTTTTTTTATTTTTTCCTTCAAGTAATTGTTTTCTTCTTCAACTAAATTTAACCTCTCGGCAATAGGGTCGGTTAGAATTTCCGGTTCAACCACCTCCTAGATAAATAAAATCTATGTCACGTTGGTCGGTATATTTGTCATAAATAATAAATGAACCAAATAGTTATAAAAAGATAATATATACCACATCTGAATCATAGACTGGACGAGGGCCGACGGGGGCGGATACCAAAACCATCGCACTATGTAATAAGAAGGAATAATAAAAGTAACAAAATTACACAAGTAACTAACTAAAGTAAGAATTTTTTCCTTTCAGAAAGAAGATAAGAACAAGAGGCTCACCACGGTGGTGCTGGCGACGAGATCGGCGCGGGCGATCGACGGCGGTGAAGACGGGGACGGGACGTAACGGACCGCTAAACTTAGACAAATCTCGGGGAAAATGGAGCTCGGAGGTCGAGTTTCGAGAGGAGAAAGATTAACTAGTGTGGCTCAGACATTTCATCGAACACCTCATGTGCATAGGAGGTGAGCTAGAGCACCCAAATGCCCTCCACTCACCGGCCAGAAAAAACAGAGCACTGTGGAGTGCTCTGCTGTGGCGATGGGGTATATATAGGGAACTATTTGTTCCCGGTTCGTGGCACCAACCGGGACTAAAGGCCTTTGGTCCCGGTTGGTGCCACGAACCGAGACCAATGCCCCCTTTCGTCCCGGTTGGTGGCACCAACCGGGACCAAAGGCCTTGTGCTGCCCCGCGTCACAAGTTTAGTCCCACCTCGCTAGTTGAGAGGGCTCGAGAGTGGTTTATAAGCGCTGCTGCGCCCACCCTCTCGAGCTCCTCTCAACTGCAGGCTTTCGGGCCTAACCGTTCTCTTTGCCTGTGGGGCCTACTGGGCCTTCTGCGGGCCTGAATCCTGGCCCACGGATGGGTTTCAAGTCGTATTCAGGCCGTGGTGGCCCAGTAGGTGGCATAATTTTTTTCTCTGTTTTTTGTTTTCTCTTTTGCTTTATTTGTTTTGTTTTGTTTCTACTTACAACAAAAAACTTATTTATTTTATTTCTAATTACTTATGTATTTTGCTTTAATTATTTTATTTTTATTTATTTTACTGCTGCTATTTTTATTTATTTTACTGCTACTATTTTTATTTAATTTATTAAGGTTTATTTATTTTAGTTACTATAGTTTATTTTATTTTATTTTATTAGGGTTTATTTTATTTTTATTTACTATAAAAAATGAACATAGATGCGCTTATAGAGAAAATTCAACCTAAATTCATAATAAATTTCTATGAAATTCAAAGAAATTTACTGTGAATTTAGGTCAAATTCCCTGTATAAGGGCATCTATTTTCACTTTGAGAGGAGCTCAACAAGGTAGAGAGGGACGGGATTATAAACTGGTGTGAGCGCCCTTCGGTTGGCGAGGTGGGACTAAACACTGGCCGCAACTAGGACCAGCCCTGTAGTCCCGGTTCGTGGTATGAACCGGGACTAAAGGGTGGTGGGCCAGGAGCGTGGCCCATTGGTCCCGGTTTGTCCCACCAACCGGGACCAAAGGGTCCGGACGAACCGGGACCAATGCCCCCACGAGGCCCGGCAGGCCCCTGGCCGCACGAACCGGGACTAATGTGAATATTGCCCTGTGACCAAAGCCCAGTTTTCTACTAGTGTACCATCCGCTACTGCTATACTACCATGTCTGGCACTTGTTAGATGAATTGCCGGAGCTAAAAAAGGTGTTCCTTCTTCTTTCTAGTAATGGATTCCGATTTGGAGTACATATATGAGCACTATGTTGAGTCGTCCGAAGGCTCGTCCGACAAGGAAGAGTACTCGGATGACACGACGATGATGCAGGCGGCCTTGAAGACGCGGAGCGTGCGAAGGAGCACGTTCTCAATTTCAAGGGCTCGATCAAGAGTCATCGAGTGCTCAACCACAGCAGGACGCGCGGCCATTTGACACGGATGACCGACTACTTTGCCCCGAATGCACTTTTCACTGACCATTTTCGCCGACGTATTCGGATGCGCGAGACTGTCTTCGATCGTTTGTACCATGGTGTTCGGTCCTATGATGACTACTTCGTCTTGAAGAAGGACGACGTGGGAACGATTGGCTTCTCTAGTTACCAAGAGTGCACGGCCGCACTACGAATGCTTGCATATGGCATTGTTGCTGATTCATGGGACAAATACCTAGGAATATCTGAGAGCACATGCGGTGATGCCATGGTCAGATTTGCAACTGCCATGGTCGAGTTGTTCGGAGCTCAGTACCTGAAAGAACCAATTGTGGCAGACACCAAGACTCTTGGCAATCTCAGAAGCAAGAGGGTGGCCAGGTTTGCTTGGATTTCTTGACTGGATCATTGGAAATGGAAGAACTGTCCGAAGGCTTTACAAGGGCAATATCAGGGTCATGTTAAGAAGCCCACCATCATTCTGGAAGCAGTCGCATCACATGATCTATGAATTTGGCACGCTTTCTTTGGCATGCCCGAGTCTCACAATGACATCAGTGTGTGCAACGAACACCGTTGTTTGCGAGGATGACTGAAGGAAAATCTCCTCCTTGTCACTATACTGTCAATGAACATGAGTACAACATGGGCTATTATTTGGTTGATGGTATCTATCCTCCGTGGGCTACGTTTGTCAGCACCATCTGTAACCCAATTGGCCAGAAAAAGGTCCACTTTGCCCAAAAACAAGAAGCAACTAAAAAGGATGCCGAGAGGGCATTTGGAGTTCTGCAGACCCGTTTCTAGGGCGAAGCCAACCAGCCCAGTCAAGCCTTTTTTCTAGCCGTTGCGGCATCACTACACAGAAAAATGGAAAAACAAATATAAACTACCACATCACACTGGGTAGAACACAAAAAAAGAAAAATGCTCACATTTAAGTCATGCATGGTAGATTTGAGGATTAAAAGAAAACATAATAAATTTGTCATGGTACACTAAGAAAACATAGAAGAAAAGAATAAAAAATGTATTTAAACTTGTTGTGGTCCGATAATTGAGTTGCCATGTTAACAAAGAAGAAGAAAAATGCCATGATAAAAATGCTATCTTTTTTCGAAAAGGACGATGACCCTCGGCGTCTGCATCAATCGATGCACACAACCATCTTTATTATTATTCAACAAAGTCTGGCAACATGAATACATGCATCAACTCGAAGCCACCCATTCGACGAATAAAGTCGCAACACCTACACTCTTGATAATGTGTCTGAATCGCATGAACGCGCACCATCAAGTTTGTGAACATATTTCGGAATTTCGTGAATATTTTTTGAAATCATGACATTTTTCAAATTTGTGAATACTTTTTCTAAAAATTTGCAAACATTTTTCAAATTCGTGAACAGCTTTTACAGATTTGTGAACATTTTCCTAAATCGTGAACATTGTCTTAATTCATGATTTTTTTAATAAATTCATGAATGATTTTTTTTGAAATTCATGAACATTTTTAAATTGGGGAACATTTTCTGAACCAACGTATTTTTTATTTTTGAACAGTTTTCCAAATTCACGAACATTTTTTGTTTTGATGAACATTTTTAGAAACACATGAACATTTTTTGAATTCATGAACATTTTAAAATTCAGTGAACATTTTTTGAATCAATGAACGTTCTTTGTAATACATTAACATTTATTTGATTTTTGTGAACATTATCTAGGAATTCATGAACATTTTTGAATTCATGAATATTTCTTCGAATATGTGATTATTTTAACAAAAATCATGAACATTTTTTTCTCCAAAACTATGATTTTTTTTACTGAATATGTGACCATTTTTTCAAAAACAATAAATGTTTTTAATCCACGAAGCATTTTTTTGATTTCTTTAATAAAGTTTCAGAACTTACGGATATTTGGATTCTTTTAAATATCGAATTTATTTAAAGAATAAGAAACTGAAACATAAAAAAAGAAAGGGCAGAAAAAAGAAATTAAAAATTGGTGTACTAATTGTCCATAGTTTTATTCCAACTTCCACTATTTCAGGTGCTATACACCCATAAAGGTGTACTAATTGTCCATACTTAATGTGAGACATATGTAGTGTGCGAGAGAAGGACCCGAGGTTCATTAGGTTAATTGTTGTGACCGATTCCCTGACCGAGAACTGAAAGATGATTATAATTTTCTAAACCTTGGAATTTTCTCTCATTGTCAATCTTCTCGGAAAGCTCAATCAAATTACATCCTCCAAGGCGAGTGGCCGCATCCTCCACTACCTAAGAGGCGGTGGTTACGGCGGTGCCTCCGGCTCTCGGGCCATGGTGTCCGAGGCCGAGCGCGCGACGCGGCAACATGCGAGGTACAACCGGCGCAATGCCGGTCGCCACCCCGCGTTTGCCAAGACAGACGTGGCGCCGGGATGGGTCCGTAATGACACAGACCTCGTCGCGGCGTGGGCGCTTGACCGCTCCGTCACCACCGCAGAGACGGCCGCTAGGCGCCACCGCCATGTTGACGGCGTGCTTGCTAAGATTGGCAAGGAGTGGTCGCTTAGCGACTACTCCGCCAACGCCGGCAGGGTGCCGCCAGCGCCTTCGGCAGTGGCCAAGGCGACCCTTCGCATCGCGCAACAGGAGGCGGAGTAGCTCCTCCACGTGCATCAGTCACGACGACACCGCCGCCGCCGACGGCACGTATGCCGATGGCGGTGCGGCAGGACAGGGCGGCCAAGCTTAGGAGGTGCTCATCCGATATAGGGTTTAGTGTTTTTCTAATAGTTTTTTTAGTAGAATAGTCGAAATATCATCCGTTTATGTAAATTATATTCGAATTTGAATGAAATCCGCCCAGCTTAATCGAATTTCATGAAGTTAGTTCGAATTGTTGGTCGGACGTATGCGGTTAGCGTTGAATGTCGGCCTCCCGCATCCATGTCCGCGGACTGGCCCCCCCTGTCTGCGAACGGACGCGGGAGAAAATTTGCGGGTTGTCGTTGGAGATGCCCTTATACTCAAATCTGATTCTAATTGAATGAGTGCATGCCTAGTCATCGAAATTTTTAACCTGGATGTTATCTTAGCTCCTACATGTCATATTTCACCCATATCTTATATCCTAATTTTTTTGAATTAGTTATGGTATTTGAATCAGGTGATTTTGTTCAAATTCAAGAAAATGGCTGAACTGCAATATATTTGTTCAGTGATGATTCCCTTATTCAAAGTTCATGAAAACTTATAAATGGAGGTCATATGTTATTTACAAGCTCTAGTAAACATTTCATGAGCAGTGGAATTTTATATCAGCTATTTATAGTTCAAATTCAAAGTTGGGGCAGATTTGAATTCCAATTGAAAAAAGGGCAGTCAAATACTCTCCGAAAACTCTTGGAAACTTTATTTTGATTTTCTTTCAACCCCTCCTTTGCCACTGACCAGTGGGTCTGGATCAGTCCAGCACCGCAAGGGACACGCGCCCGCCTCCTACCCGGTTGTCTCTTGATCTTGCCCCCCCCCCCCAGTCGGTCTGGACAGGGACCGGCGGGATCCGCCAGCCGTCGGTCCGGATCGACGTCCACGCCTCCGGCTCCGACGCCTGCTAGACACCGCCGTGAACTACCTCGTTTCTCCAGTGCATTTTTTCTCCTTGGTAGTTTCCCTAGCTCCATTGTTGCTCCTGCCGTCCCTTTAATGGTGATTCCCGGCGCCAGCGTGCAGGAACCTCTTGAACCAAGGCTGCCTTTCTCGGTTCCATCGGCCGCCGTTGCGACGCCGCGGCGGTCATCCTCCTCCCTGAGCAACTACAGGGACCGTGACGGGCTCTGCGTCTGGACAACGGACTCGAAGCCGTGGGTCCCTCCTACTTCTTCCTCTCGCCTCCCTGATCCGTCCGACCCGGCCGCCATGAACAGCAAGGTGAGGAGTCGCCTCTGCCTGCTGCTGGCTGCTTGCTGCTACTGTTCGCTACTAGCTTTCTTTGTTCTTTGTTGTTGTTGCCGCTGCTGGCTGCTTGCTTTGCCGCTTGCTGATGCTGGTTGTTTTGCTTGCCGCTGCTGCTTGCCTTTGTGGCTTGCTGCTGCTGGCCTTGAGCTGCGGGTAGATGAGAGAAAGAAAGAAAGTTCTACATCTGTATGGGAGATGGGCGTATTTAGATTCTCCTCTGTAGAGAGAGATGATCATGTTTCACTACCGTTTAATTCACTTGCTCCTCACAGTTTCAGAATAAGGCTAGTCTTCCCAGTGCATAGAAGTTTCAGAAAAATGCTCAACCTGCTGAACTTGTAAAATCCATAAAAAAATCATTCTAGCTTCTGTTTGGAGTAGCACTGGTATGGAGTTGGATGATTTAAATTGTATTGTAGCAATAGAAAACGTGAACATACTTACCCCCTTAAGTTACAGCCGTGGCCCTCCTGTAGGTCTGGCCCCACATAACATATGTCCCTCCCTTTTCAAACAGCTAGCCGTCGAGCTGCACTGAGGGAAATTGTTTGATGAAAAGTATTTTTTGTAAAATCGTACCATATTCCGTAATTTCTGTAGTACTTTGGATAGCTAAAACTTAATGTTCGAAGGCATTTCTCACTTTATGCCTTTCTGGTATCATTTTACCAATGTAAATGAAGAAGAAACTCAACACATCTTGCCTGCCATTTGCATGATTACCAAATGAATGTGCTTTATCTTGGCAAAAAAACAATGCTTATACCAATTATTTTGACCAGTTTTTTTTTCACAATATCTTGTTTTCCTTACAAGTATTTATTTTATTTATCATAATGCAGGACATTCATGAGGGTTTGAATTTTCTGCTGCTGACGATGAATCCTCCTTTGGAATCTTTTCAATGAAGTTTTCAAAAGATGGCCGTGAACTTGTTGTTGGAAACAGCAATGAGTCAATATGTATTTATGATCTTCGAGCAAACAAAGTGACAGAGCGAATTCATGCTCATGTGGTATGAAAGTCAAATGCACTCTTTCTTTTGTTGCTTCCATAACCTGTCCTTACAATGTACACAACACTGTTTGGTGATAGACATATCTTCTTAGGTCATATTCGGATGTACTTCTAAAATCATTTCAAGTATCTAATGTGAGCATTGGTACTGTTTGCATGCAAAGAAAATTAAAGAAAGAAGTTTGTTTGTAAGATTTTAGTCTGCTGCCAATAGAAATGCACTTACATTATTAGTAAAAAAAAAGCACTTACATTGCATATTCTACATGCTTTTGTACTGCATCCTCTAATGGTTCGTTATGACTGAAGTAATCATCCACATGAAGCATGGTGTTGCTTTAGGCATAGCAGATTGAAGTAATGAACCACAGAACGCAATAGTTCTTGGTGGTGCTTTAAGCATAGCAGTTTGGATAGATACTCATAGCATGCTAGAAGTTGTGTCTTGTAGAGTACGGAACTGAAATAAAATTCGTCTTTGTAGGAGTCTCACAGTGTAGTGTAGTATCACAGAAACACCTAATGCCTCTAAGAGGTATTTCCAAACCAGAAGCAAAAAGGAAAATCTCAAACAGTTTGTGGCGTGCCAACACTATTCAAGGTGTTTGGCTTTTGTTCTTGAAAAAAAGGTGTTTGGCTTTCTGCATAATTGCAGAGTGATGGTATATGATGAAAGGAAACATTGTAAATGTTAGAACCACTAAGTCTGAAGTAGATTAGATGACAAGTAAATATATAAATATCAGTAAAACGAATCATTACGTCAGCTGAAGCAGCAACTGTGTTGGTAGTCTGTGCAGGCTGGAAGTTGTCTCCTTCGTGCCTGCAGTATTTGGCCTACGGATACATGAATAGATGTTTATGCAATTTGTTAGATCTTGTAAAAATTCACAACTTGCAGTATTTTTCATCTGTATTTAGTTTATTCCTCTTCCTCACGCTGAGCTTGGAGCCAAAGACCTCATGTGCTGCCGTAGCTGGCCCCCTCTGCTGCATCAACCATCCACCATGGGAGATTGATTCCTTAATTAATCTGAAAAGAGTTGCTTGTATTGATGTACTGTTAGAACTTCATAACAGAGGAGATTGGAAGATGGAGAGAAAGGGACAAGGGAGAGGCGGCCCTCAGCCACGGCCGCCCACGCCCAGCCTCGATCCCCTCTGGATCGGGATCGGGAGAGCCAGCGCCCGATCCCTGCCTCGCCTCGCCACCTCGACGTCGGCGAGCCCTGCCAGAACCAGCTTCCCAGGCGCCGCCCTGCCTTCCTCCTCCTCCTCTCCTTCCTCTCGTTTTCCCCTTCCTCCACCCCGTGCTCTCTCTTATCTCTCTCTCTCTCTGTTCGAACAGGAGGTACCCAGCCGCCCCAGCTAGGCCAAGCCGAGTCTCGTTAACCTTCAGTTGAGATGTACGGCGGCGCAGAGGGGACGGCGAGGTCGCCGGCAAGTGCAACGATGACCGACTGGCGGAGGCTCTGGTCGAGCGGCGAGCGCGAGCCCTCCCGGGCGGCGCACAGCGAGGAGCTCGGGCGCGCGGAGGAGAGGAGGATCTGAGGCTTAACGGTGGTGCAGGGTGCTGCGCTCGCCGGCGTCGGCCGGCGCGGCACCGGATCGAGCGTCGCGCGGGGTGGGGCGCCTCCTTGCGGCTGGGAGCCTGGGATCGGGAGGCGAGGGAGAGAGAGGAGAGCCCGTCCTGGGCCGCGGGTTGAATACCGTAAAGTATAGGGATTTATTTGCAAAGTTGACGAACGAAACGTTTCTTCACTTTAAAAAGGAGTGCGGGTTGAATACGAAAAACTACAGGGACATTTCTGTAAAAACGCCGACGACGTACGACCAGAAGCAATAGGTGGTTCATTAGTAGGTAAAGATAAAGATAAAGATATTATAAGGGACGCGAATTTTGGGGACATGCCCCCACGCGAGGTCTTTATCTGGTGCGTCCGCAGCGCGTCGTGATCCCTAGCTAAATTAGCCTCTCCCACCACGCGCGAATACAGTACAGTGTTTTATTTTTTCGGAATGGGAATACGCCGGCTATACGCTCTCGTAAGTGGGCCGCGCGCATTTATTTTCGTACAAATACAACCTTTGTCCGTTAGTGGGGACACCGGTGCGCCGGTGGGGTAATAATTGCCCTGACGTTGGGTGCGTCGTCATTTAGCACGCAGGCTAACGCGTCCGTCGAGCTGTAGCACTGTACATCTTCTTGAAGTCTCACGCTCCTAGGGGCGCAAAGGTGGAGCAGACGCCATGGCTTCAGCAGAAACAGAGAAATCCAGGTTAGTCCATGAGGATCCATATGAATCCCGTTGGTTTTAGCAGAAGATAGTGCTAGGCGACCTCTAACAGAGCCCCATGTCTTCCATAGCATGTCTACTTTGGTGGCGGAAAGCAACGGATCTGTGTGCTCGGCAGTATCGTGGGGCATTTCTAATTACCCTGATTCGGCTGTTTTTGGCATCGATCCGGAGAGGCTGAGCGTCCTGCGAGAGGTTACCGAGGACGACCCCAGCGGCAGATTTGCGGATTTGTTGGATTCTGTCGACGTTATGACAGAAACAGACATCGCGGATCTAGATGGGAATAGGGCTTCGAGGATGGAGAATAGATATGTGGCCCTTGATGACAAAGTTGGGTGGGTTACAAGGTAATCACTTGCTACCAGCAGCTATCAATTTCCTCCGAGTCTGTTAGATTAATCATACACCCGCTCATTTTCGTAGCTGGTTTCAGGAACAGGAAGGTAGCAATGCCAGACGAGAGAGCAACAAGTGCTGAGAGGGTGATAGCCCTAGAAACAGCGCTCACGGGATTTGCTGAAAGGAAAACAGACACCGTAGTGACACCATCAGTTGGACTGACGTTCGACTCTATAATAGAGGCCTACGATTTTTACAATCTTTATTCCTGGGAGACAGGTTTTGGCATTAGATATGCAAAGAGCAGAACCAATGTAAAAGGCACGAGGTGCATGCAGGAGTTCGTGTGCTGCTGCTCGGTGAGTAACCACCATTTAGTTGATTCGTGCTATGTGGTAATAAGGCTCGGCCTGGACACTTACCATCTTTGATATCCGTGACAAAACAGGGCAAGCCAAAAGAGCCAAATTCAACATCATCACGGTGTCAATGCCAGGCCATGATAAGACTTTTGCGGACAGACGACGATGGATGGTACATCAACGAATTCAGGTCAAGCCACAATCACCAGATGTTAAACACATGTGCTGAAAAGCTCCATTTCCCTTCACATAGGCATATCGACAAATATACCAGAGAGCTAGTATCACAGCTTAGAGAGAACAATGTGAACCTGAGCAAAGTTTACAGTACTCTTGCAACTTTTTTTGGGAGGGTCGAAAATGTGCCGTTCACCAAAAGGTGCCTCAGGACATTATGTGGGAAGCTGAGCAGGGAGCAGGCCGATGACGATGTACGGAAGACGATGGCAATTTTTTCAGAGATGAAGGTCCAAGACAGCGAGTTCAGTTACAATGTGCAGGTAGATGATGAAAGTAGAATACGTACTCTCATGTGGACGAATGGACGTAGCAAAAAACAATACCACCATTTTGGCGATGTGGTGACGTTCGACACCACATACAAGACTAATCTATACGATATGCCATTCGGTATTTTTGTTGGCGTGAACAACCACTTTCAAAGTGTGCTGTATGCTGGTGTGCTCATGCGAGATGAGACGGTCGACACTTTCAAATGGATTTTTGATGAGTTTGTGAAGATGATGGGAGGGAAAAGACCAATTACCATTTTAACAGGTAAAAAAATACATGTGCGTTCTCCACTTCAAGTTGTGTACAGATCTATGATTAACTTGTGTATCGTTCTGTGCAGACCAAGCGAGGGCGATGGAAGTCGCTATTGAGGACGTATATCCGGATGCAACACAGAGATGGTGCAAGTGGCACATCCTGAAGAAGGCCAAAGAGAGCCTGGGGTCTAATTACACCAAGAAATCTGATTTCAGGGCAGAATTCCACAAATTGGTTCACGAAATGCTGACTATAGAGGAGTTTGAGGACAGGTGGGCAGCGTTGCTTGAGAAGTATTCACTGACTAAGAACACGCACCTGACGCAAATTTACGAGACAAGGCAGAAATGGGCCAAGCCATACTTTGCAGGAAAATTCTGCGCAAGGCAAACCAGCACTGGGAGGAGTGAGAGCGCCAATCACATGTTGAAACAGTATGTGCCACCTTCTTGCTCAATGAATCTGTTTGTCAAGCAGTACAACAAGCTACAGTTTGACCGTGAACAAGAAGAGGGGTTCCAGGAAAAACGAACCAGGCTGGTATGATGTATTGCACAGACTCTCCGCACCCGTACCAAAATCTTGTTGGGGATTTATCTGACATAACTTTTCTCTCTTGTTATTGTTTTCTTGCAGAGTGGAGCTGTCTTGAAGGTCAACACCCCACTAGAAATGCACGCTAGCAAGGTGTACACCAGGAAGATGTTCGAGATTTTCGGGGGGATATTGTACGAATCCGGAAGCTATGATGTAGAAGAGATCATACCAAAACAGAAATACATAGTGACACACGTGAAGGCTGAAAAGCGAGAGAAATGGTTCAAATGCCGCTACGAGGTCAATGTGTCTGATAATTTGGGGTATTTCTCCTGCATATGCGGCCTGTTCGAGCACATGGGGATGGTTTGCTGTCACTCGCTGCAGGTTAGTGAGGTTGCAATGCCACGCGTAGGGGGGTTTGGTCTCACCTCTGATATATGATAAAAAAGGGAAACCTCATACTTACGTTTCTTCTGTTGTTCTGTCATGCGTATGTAGCCTCCTGATATAATATGTTCTTCATAGGTCATGAATGTGCTCCGGCTTAAGGAGATTCCACCCAGACACATCCTGAAGAGATGGAGCATACACGGGAGAGACAATCTGCCAGATCATCTAAAACATTACCAACAGGACATGGGGCCGCCGGACGCACCCACTTATAGACATTCTGCTTTGTACATCACTGCTCTGGAAGTGGTTAAAATGGGTGATAGAAACCTAGAATCATACAAATTCATGTTGGATGGATTGGTGGATCTGAGGGAGAGAGGAGCAGAAATTAGCGCACCAAATGATGGCCTAGGCATTGCGGAGCAGCAGGTTTCGAACACCGGAGTTGCGGGTGGTTCGAACGGGAAAACTAAATCTTGTAAGGCGGCGTGCTCTGTAAGGAGTGTAGAAGGGAATCACTTGTCCGCCGGAGGAGCAACATCGGTGTCGGTTCATCCACCTGCAAGCCAGGGTGAGGGGGGGACAAAATCCCAAGACATGGCATCAGAAGGATCTTGTCCCAATGCAAATAGCTACAATTCAGACTATTCTGAAACTGCATCAAGGCTGGATGTCAATGTGGGCGATAGTATGCTTGCGCCGGAAAGGGAGAAGAAACGTGGCAGGCCAACGACAAGCAGGGACAAGGCTCCGTATGAGAAGGGGAGCAACAAAAGATCAAGGTTTTGTTCTATTTGCAGGGGCAAAGGACACAAGTCAAGCACCTGCCCTGACCGTGGTGACGCCCCTAAAAAGGAAAGGAAAGTGGGCACATGCAGCAAGTGTGGGTTGCCTAAAAAGGAAAGGAAAGTGGGCACATGCAGCAAGTGTGGGTTGCCTGGGCATAGGAAAACTACGTGCAGCAAGCCACTGGTGTCCTCGATGCCTGGCGTTCCTCCAGCTCATTCGTTTCCAGGAACGTTTGTCTGAACTTGTGGCATGTATTTGGCTGTTGTCTTGCCTGGGCATAGGAAAACTACGTGCAGTAAGCCACTGGTGTACTCGATGCCTGGCGTTCCTCTGTCTAATTAGTTTGCATGAACGTTTGTCTAAACTTGTGTCATGTATTTGGCTGTTGCCTTAATAAATGTTTTCGAACTGTGTTGGACGGCTAGTTGGGCACAGGTAAAGCAGCTCTGTCACTTGGTGCGCCCTGGGTGATTTTGAAAACGCCGTTTATGCGCGCGTCAGGGCGCAGAAGTAAATGAAGCATTCAAGGTGCCTGCTGTGTGGGGTCTGACATTTTCAAATTTCAACCATATCCGTCCACGAGCCTATATATACACCTCCTGCATGTGCTAGAGGGGCACACCAAGCATCATGTCGAGCTCGTCTTCAGCTGGTTCAGACAACGGAGGTAGCACCGAAACAATTCAGGTGCTCGCTTGCATCTTCCTTGTTTCTTTCAGCGCCAACCTTTGGTTCCCCCTCCTCATGCCTTTGTGTTTTTTCATGTATACAGCGCGAGGTGCGTGCCGTTAGTACAGAAGGACAGCTTGCGCGACAGGGTGTTGCTCCACCTCAGAACGATGTAAGCTTCCCGCTGGTTGCATTTTCATTGAACATACCGCTCCAGTTCATGAACTCTCACTAATGGAATGCGATAAAACGATTGGTTTCAGTGTAAAGCGCGTCGCGGAGACATCGGAGGTGAGACTGAAGAAGGCGTGGCAGCCGAAAATGCAGAAGTTTACGATTTAACTGAAGGGTGGGGCGAGAACGACCCTGCTGAATGTGAAGAGTTGCTGCAGGAGATAGAATCTGAACCTGCTGGGCATCGACTGTTCCACGCTGTAGCATACACGTGCGCGTGGGCTTCGTGGGACGACGACGATGAGGTCGACAGCGTTGCATGTAAAAGGCCGAAACTGTGTTAAGGCCCAATGGGCCTGCGGTGGGAACCGGTTTGCATGTGCCCAGGTGTATGCCGCTTCTGTTGCTAAAAAAAAGGTGTATGCCGCTTGTAAGAGCTGGGAATAAAATGATGTTACCCGTTAGCCTGGACTCTAAATCACATCCCGAGCTATTTTATGAATGAGAGTGTGGTGATATATTAGACATGGTAATAATTAGCAAAGTGGTAAGGATTAGGAATGCAAGCGTGTTGCATGCATGTTGATGTTGAGGCTTTCAAGAAAAGAAGGTAGGATTTTGTCCACGGCAAAATGTGTTGTTTTCAAGATCCTAGACAAATCGGTGATTTTGTAAGTTTTCAAAAACCAAACGAGGGGCACTTGGCTTACAAGATGGCTCTAATTATAACAAAATTGGGCGGTAAACCCGCGGGTTCTACAAATAAATCACATTATAAGAATTAGGAATGCAAGCGAGGGACATGCATTGTCATGTTTTCAAGAAAAACAACCAAAAAGTTTTTTTGAAGTTTTCAAAAACAAAATACATTTTCATTTTTTCTCTCTCCAAACATTAGTTCGTTATACGAATTAGGAAGGCAAGTGCGGAACACGCGCCGTGATGTTTTCAAGAACACAAACCAAGAAGGATGTTTGATGTTTTGAAAAACAAAATACACCATAGCTTTTTGTCATACCAAAAAAAGTTGTTGTTTGAGGGCATCATCTTCTGAGGAGGATAGCTTTGACGCTTGTAAGAGTCTGGAATAAAAGAATGTTAGCCTGGACTCTAAATCACATCCCGAGCTATTTTTTGAATGAGAGTGTGGTGATATATTAGACATGGTAATAATTAGCAAAAAATCTCATGTTAAGTATTAGGAATGCAAGTGTGTTGCATGCATGTTGAGGCTTTCAGGAAAAAAAGTAGGATTTTGTCCATGGCAAAATGCTGCTCCCCGGTGTTGTTTTCAAGGTCCTAGACAAAATCGATGATTTTTTAAGTTTTCAAAAACCAAACGAGGGGCACTTGGCTTACAAGATGGCTCTAACTATAAAAAAAAGGATAGTAAACCGCCATCTGGTTCTACAAATAAATCATATTATAAGAATTAGGAATGCAAGCGACGGACATGCATCGTCATGTTTTCAAGAAAAACAACCAGAAAGGTTTTTTGAAGCTTTCAAAAACCAAATACATTTTCATTTTTTCTCTCTCCAAACATTAGTTGGTTTTTTCAAGATCCTAGAGAAAAGAGGAATGTTGAAATTTTCAAAAACCAAACGAAGGGCAGTTGGCGTACAACATAGGTATAATTATATAAAATGTTGAAGGTAAACCTCTTGTAATGGGTAGTGTCCCGTAAAATGAAGAAAACAAAAAATCTATCCTACTATCGGATTCTCATATATCTACAAATGAAAAAAAAAACTATTTATATATCACCCTCCGGCACGGAACAAAAAGGCCCGATAGAAAAAGTACGTTTTTCTTGCACCACCACACCACCACACGAATAAACGTTGGTCAAGCCTGAACAGTGCTTCGCCATGGGGGGGTGGGATCGTGCGCTCCGATCGCGTGAGCTGCCTCCGTCAGCAGAACAGTGGCTTTGGTTATTAAAAAACGAGCGGGGGTACGGGGGTTGATGGGTGTCTATGCTTCGTCCGACTCGCTGTGTCTTGGGCTGCATACCAATTTAGTTTCCGGTTGTCATCTTGCGGTCGATCGGTCGATGGGTTGTTTCCGTTCATAAAGATACGTCGAACTGTATAGCTCTGCGGGAATTGATTAGAGCGATTTACCCGTAATTGTTTTTTTAAATAACGATTGGTGGGAACGTTTTTCAAACTGGCAGGAGCGGTGCTAAATGCGTGCATGTGTGGCCGGATCACGTGTGGCCGCGTGTGTAGTGGCCCTGGAGAGCCCGCTGCGTGCTTGCAAAGGATTCTTCGTACCGAGCGTGTAGTTTGTTTAATACATAGACACGGTACGCTAGGAGATCCCGGCTGGATAGAGGAGGTACCGCGCCTTGAAGACATGATCGGCAAGCGCGCACAGGCCATCATCACGCTTTGCCGCCGTGGCTGTCCGATTTGACGCGAGTGTACAGAGCTGTTTAGTCAGCCATTACTATTGTGTACTCTCCCCCTCCCCTCTGCGTGCATAAGAAAGAGGTCGCCCGAGGACGAGTCGTCTCAGGGACGCCATTCGTCTATCCAAGAACCAGAGCACTCCACCACTGCCCCATCTCTGCTTCTGGAGGGAGCGGTTCGCCGGACCGGCGGCCGACGACGAGGTGGGCACCTATCCCCTTGCTCGATGTAATGCTTTCTCGCACGTATTGGATGCATACTGATGGAGCGTTCTTTGTTCTTGACCCTTTTTTCCTTTCTTCGTTCCTGGTTGTTGGAGGTTAGATGTCTAGCCGTCCACGTTGTAGCCAGGTTTATGAGTCTAGGAAGAAAGGCCTTTACCCAAGAAGCGCAGTAGACAGTTCTTTCGCTCCAAAGGATGTGTACGAGGTGGCTGCTCTTTTTAGTGATGCACAGAGAGATGCAGTAGGCGAGATTGGCCTCGTGGGGATGCTAGAAGTAGCCAACATAACTCATGTGGATCGGGAGTACTGCTGGAGTTTATTCCTAGATGTAGACCTTAAGCGTGGTGCGCTCAAGATAGATGATGATGTTTATGTCACATTCAACGAGGTTGACATCCACAACATCTTAGGGATTGCACTAGGTGGAGACATATTAATAGAAAAAAGAAATGTTCCGCCTTCACCAGCACAGGTAACGCAGATCAGAGAGTACCTAGGGTTGTGCCCGTCGAGCTTTTACGTAACCATAGGCGACATTAGGTGGGCTTTGAAGAAGCCATGCCAAAACCCATTCTCTGAAGCCGATAAGATCAGGACCCAGGTTGGTTTTGCAATGCTTTGCATGGCAAGTTGTTTCAGTCCTAGGGAGAATAGGCAAACTGTCCCAACGGAGGCGTATGCTATTTGCATGGACCCGGCTAACCTGCACAGGGTGAACTGGGGTAGATACGTGCATTCTGAGCTCATCGGCGGAGCCGAGAAGGTACATGAAATACACAGGGAAGGGAAGAGGCCGCAGCTGTACGGGTGCCCACTAGTGTTGCAGGTGAGGCGTTTGTTTCCATCGTCCATAGGCCTCTAATTTTCGTTTGTTCAGACTTTGATCTAAAACAAGTCGGGTTGTTTCGGTGGCAGGCATTGCGTTTCGACTCTGTCGACACTGGTACAGCTGTCAAGCCTGAACCGCTTGTGCGTCCCAGAATAAAGTTCTACACTGCCTTTATTTTGTCAAGACTGATACACAAAGATACCGTCGTTGGTAGCGTTCCGAAGAGATACGGTGTGATGAAGGTGAGGACAGGCCTCCATCGCAAGTTTAATTATTTTTGCGCACGGCCCTTGTTCTGACACATGCATCCATGCAACAGGCCAGGCGTATGGCAGACCAAAGCTTGCCATGGAACGGCCAAAATCTTAGGAGCAAAATCCAGGAGGTGATTTCGTTAAAACAAGTTTTCTTTTTTTAAGGCACCTGCATGAGTGACGCGCACTAAGCATTTGTATTGTGTTTCAGGCCAAGGCTTTCATAGATAGATCGCTGAAAGAGCACGCACTGGCTAGTGCTGAGCGCAATACCTTGTTCTTTCGTAAGTTAAGTGCACTTAACGACGGAACAATCGCCTGCATGAACGAAAACATGCACAGAGAGATTGAAAAGCACCTTGCTTGCTTGTAGCGGGGCAGGTAGCGCGTGCGCTCTGGCGCGCGGGATCAGAAAACCATGGCGTTGAGACTTTGACAAATCAAAGCAGACAGTCTTTATTATATATTACACTGCCCTAAAACGGTTTTGGTTGACCATTACAAGCATTACAGTACATAGATAATTGTTTTACACTCCATGGCGTGGGATTGGATGCAAACTAGACACATTACACGTACTAAGCTGGGATGATTAGGCTGCATGCTTCGGCCCTTCTGTTTATTTAATATGGGAGGGCAGCACGCGTAACTAGTGCTCTGGGGCGGGCCATGAGGTGATTAGGCTGGTGATGCTATCCGGCAGGGTGGCGATGTTGCCCTTCATTTCAACGAGCTCGGTCAGAATCTCCTGCCGCTCTCCTAAGATGGAACCCTGCATGGTTGACAATGATTGCAGTACATAGATAAATGTTAGATTCTCGGGTCGCCCGTGCAACGGTCGCAAATCCTAAACGCACCCAAATCCAAAACGCACCTGTGACATATCCGCGAGAACCTGTCTGCCATCGAAGTGTTTTGCCACGCGGACAACCCAAATCCCGGTATCCTTCCTGCGATTGGATTAATATAATTTAATAATAGATTGTGCGTAAAACAGTTAAGCGATAAAGGGAACTTACTGCTTGACTGTGGTAGGCGAAGTGACGTGGAAGATTTTCTCCCATCTAATGCAATCCCCATGCCAGTTGTTGAAGAGCTTGTAAATCGTGGTGAAGAGCGCCACGTGGAGCTTGTCGGCAACGGCTTCCAGGAGGTCCCTGCGACGTTGTGTGGTGCAGCTCCCGTATGAAGGGTCAAAAATATTGATATTCTTGCACTTCATATCCCAGTTGTACAGGCACCATCCAAAGTCGAAAATGGTTGGCAGGAAGAACTGTAAAAGTCAAAGAAAATGGAGTTGTAAGCAACATGGTTTTTCTCTTTCGTTTATCGTGACCGTGGATTGATTATTAACGCATACCATTCTGCACTCCGCGATGTTGTGTGTCAAATGCGGCCCAATGAACTGCGCCCTTGCAGAAACAAGTGTCCAGATTTCTTCGCCAGCCAAAGCAGCAGTCTAAGGTAGAAGTACGTGGAAATTATTTTGAACAGTACAATGAGGGCGGTGGCGGTGTTAAGGTGGTACTCATAATTTAAATACTGACCGATATATCTGGCTCGAGAAATAAACGAAAACGAGACCGGTTGTTCACGTAAAGTGATTCGCCATCAATCTGATCTTGACGTCGGAATATAAGAGAACATACTTCGTGGTCTAACGGGTCCTTTCCTAAAATCTGGGTCAATAGTGGGCTTGGAGTGATGGAGATGTACCTTGGCGTACCATGAATTAGGAAAGGCCTACGGAAAGAAAGTATTTTTTTTCTTGCGTGAAGAACAGTACTTGATCAGTATTTGCATGACAATACACAGAGTGGGTTGCATGTACCTTTCGATCTCTTCAGTTGAGATGGTATTCAGGAAACCGTCAATGGCTTTCCATACAGGGACTTGGAAACTTGGACGGCATTTGCCATCAATCCAGTGCGAGACGGCGAACCCAGCGTGCGGCCGCTCTTGCTTTGGTGGCAACTCAGATGATGCCTGGCCGAACAGGACAGCGTCGTCCGGGTGCGCTGCATCTCCGTCCATCAACATGATCAAACCCGCGAGGCCGTCCCACCACCCCTTCTGCTCGTCTGCTGGTGACTGACTTGTGAACAAGGTTTTGCCTTGTGTATGCGTGACAAAAACAGCAGCG
Organism: Triticum aestivum; assembly: GCF_018294505.1. Taxonomy (NCBI): domain Eukaryota; kingdom Viridiplantae; phylum Streptophyta; class Magnoliopsida; order Poales; family Poaceae; genus Triticum; species Triticum aestivum. The sequence goes on along the minus strand of NC_057799.1, from coordinate 486,987,770 downwards.
CTGGTGGTTTCGTGATCTGGCGGGAGAGAGACGTCTAATCAGAAAAAATGCTTGTCCGGCTTGGCACTGATAAAGATTAAAAAAAACATTATAGAAAATCACCTAGCGCTAGTGGTCCTTTCATCTTCTTAAGCCCTTTCGAGGCTGATGACGTGACCTTCTGACCAGAGGAGCTTTCCCCTATGGATAACGAAAGGGTTTAGTCGAGGACACGGTGTGGGAATAATTAGGCACAAGCAGTCCGTTAATGGATGTACCAGCGGATTCGGTCATTTCTAGCTTGCGACGGAAGATGTTCGTGCACTGCGGAGAACCAGCTGTGGCTGGCGTGGTGATGATGCATGGGACCGATCGGAGGCTGCAGCATATGCACCCCTCGCCGAGCTCACTAACAAGAGCGTTAAGAAACTTGGTGTTCTCCTCTATAAGGTCAGTCTTCAGGGTGTTTGCAATTCTAAAAGTGGTGGCGTTGTGGCGCTTCATCAGCATCCCGACCCTCGAGCTTGCCTGGGACAGGTGGCAAAAGCATGTTTGTCATGTATCGGATGTTTTACAAGGCAAACAATGCATGTGGCGTGCGAGAGAAAAAAATATGCGGGGATGCAGAAAAAATGATCCGGGATTACCAAATGTTGATTGCCATACCAGTTTTGGGTAGTTGTTCTTTAGATACGTAGAAAAGTCGCCTCTGGTCGGCATGCGTGCTCTATAAATAGTAGCTGGTGTGGTTGGCGTAGGTGAGGCTCCATGCGGCACTTGGGGCAGCATGAAGGAGATCGGTTGCGGATTTGCGGTGGGGTAGATTCTGTGTGGCCCAGCCGACGCCTGTACTCTGTTGCATTGGAGCCCGGGTAACATGGGAGCCACGCGGCCCACAGGATCTGGTGGGGTGTCCCACGCACTCCTGGTATAGCACACCTGATCAGCCTCGCGGATCTGTAAAGTTGAGACAAATGTCATTTGCACGTGGGTTCATCAACAAAACGTGATATTTAGACGTGAATAACTGAAAACGGAAAAAAAGAGCCGGACCATTGCTCCGGAGAAGTCTGTATTGCCTTTCCCCCCCACGCTGCATTGTAAAAGCATACGTCTGAACTGCGTGTCGTCGAACACAGCTATTCGAGGGAATGTAGTGTGCGGTAAGTTGAAAATCCCAAGATCGAGGTTGTCTAGGTAAAAGACCTATTTACAGAAAATAAAAAGTTAAACGTGCGTACGGGCATAATTGATTCTAGCGATAGAAATCCCGAAACTGACCTGCAAGAATAAATGGCAGGCGTGAAGATACGTGACAGGCCGTCCTGCCTTGAGATCTGTTTTTACTCTTGAGCATGCAGCCATCAACTCTTCTATCACATACTCGCACCAATCAAACTCGCTTATATGGTCTATCTGGACGAGTGCCCCCCAATAATGCGTGTTCGTGTGGTCATGGCTCGTCTATTGATCTAACTAAAATTTTCTCGACAGCAGATAATAGGTTTTTACCACTCTGGTTTATCCTTAACACATCGCGCACGTGGTTGGTCTCAGCAGCAGAGGCTTTCTGTATGTGTACGCGGCCAGGCGGTACTCCAAAAACTTTGAACACGTCCGGTGCCCTGAACGACATTTGTCTGCCAGGACGAATGTAAATAGTTCTAGACAACTCATCGACTCTAGCCATGATCCATATACTTAATTTGAGGCTAATCCTTGGCAAATGTGGCAACTCGAGTAGGCCTTGAAAACCCATCTCCTGGACAAGAGATTGTTTGAATTCATCAAAGGAGTCTAGCATGGCACGTACTTTGGTTGGAGAGCAGCGTGACGTTGGAGAGGGATTGTTCGTGTCGCTCGTGCCCTGGGGCTGCATGGGTTCATCCATCTGCGAAGGCACACGCACACGAACACCATGTTGATTGTTTACACCGTCCCTAATCTTCGTAATGAAAGGCAGGTGCAACGATAAGAAGCTGTTTACCTTTGACCGGCCACTGGAACACCACGGTGATGTCGGTGCTGCTTACAAAGACGGGCAATCGCGCGATGGTGGCTATGTGTTGCCGGAGGAAGGCGCCGTGTGTGTTGGTCGAGGGTCTGGCCGCGAGAGCTAAATTTATAGAGCACGCGTGCCCTGTCGTCTTCTGTTCGTCTGCAGGCCATATTAATTGGAGCAATCCATTCGTGATGGGTGTCGTTACTCGGTGCAGGTGGGCTGGGCGTATTGATGCCGCGCAGCGCCCTCTCTTATTGGTGCATTGAAGTGAACGACTGGGCGATGACCTCACTCTCTCACAGTAAGTACGTGTTTGCGTCTGTTTCCTGATTAGTGACATATTAATTACGGTAGGACGGCCACCACTCATGACGACATCGAGATAATTTTATTACACATAGCCACTAGCGGCCTGCATGAGCTTGCTGAACGTACTAACTTATACATGCAGATCGGCATGCGTTACTAGAACATATAATTATACGTTCTAGTGCCCTAGGAAGAGGGGGGGGGGGGGACACTACATATGTTACTACAACGGTGCCCTTGTCGTGCCCATGGCCGTGCGCGGCAGTCAGTGCGCAGACGCGATGATACTTCAGAATTTGTGGAGGCAGATAGTGACCATGACCACCAAATTCGCGAGGCACAGCATGAAAATGTTCTTCAGGAATGCCTGGTTCTGCTCGAGCAGTGCGACATGGCGATGGACCGACGCGTGCGAGATAAGATGTCCCCACCGCTCGCTTAAGTACTATATGTACTTGTTCTCCCACTTCCAAAACCTACACCCTCCGTGCTGCAGCATGCACAAAGATTAGAATGCCCCGGAGAAGATGGAATGAGACAGTCTCGAAAAACTTACCCCATGCCGTTCGCACTTGTAGAAGTGCCTCCCTGGGTTCAGTTCTGTCCCGGAGACGAACCACAGGACGTAGCCGGCGTTGCATTCGGGGCAACGGATGAGAGGGAGTGGAGGCATCTGATTGCTCGTGTGGTGAGATGGAGGTGGTGTTGAACTATTACGGGATACGGACGAACACATGCTTTGCAAGCCCGGCTAATCTGAGAGAAATGGAGAAGAGGAGCTGCTTGGAATGGCCATCCGAAGCACGGGAACATGGCGTTTTTAAAGGCAGAGAGGAGCGTCGCGCTAGCCGTTGCGGCTGAGGTATGACCAACGCGCATCTCCCTCCCGCCTGGTGCACGTAGCCGTTGTGGCTGCAGCTCAGTAAATGCCTTGGCGTTGGTCGCTGCCGCCTGTTGCAGCTCGCCGTTGTCACCACCAGGTGGCATGTGGGCCTTTACTGACGCGTAGAGAGAAATACGAGCCCTATACAAGGAGGTGTACGCTGCCCAGGGGAGTTTATACGCGAGCGTCGTATTGGAGTTAGTACGAATCGCGTGGGTGCGAGTGGCGAGGATAACGACCTCGCGTAGCCGCATGTGCACAGGCGATTTAGCGTAGCATGCACAAAGATTAGAATGCCCCGGAGAAGATGGAATGAGACAGTCTCGAAAAACTTACCCCATGCCGTTCGCACTTGTAGAAGTGCCTCCCTGGGTTCAGTTCTGTCCCGGAGACGAACCACAGGACGTAGCCGGCGTTGCATTCGGGGCAACGGATGAGAGGGAGTGGAGGCATCTGATTGCTCGTGTGGTGAGATGGAGGTGGTGTTGAACTATTACGGGATACGGACGAACACATGCTTTGCAAGCCCGGCTAATCTGAGAGAAATGGAGAAGAGGAGCTGCTTGGAATGGCCATCCGAAGCACGGGAACATGGCGTTTTTAAAGGCAGAGAGGAGCGACGCGCTAGCCGTTGCGGCTGAGGTATGACCAACGCGCATCTCCCTCCCGCCTGGTGCACGTAGCCGTTGTGGCTGCAGCTCAGTAAATGCCTTGGCGTTGGTCGCTGCCGCCTGTTGCAGCTCGCCGTTGTCACCACCAGGTGGCATGTGGGCCTTTACTGACGCGTAGAGAGAAATACGAGCCCTATACAAGGAGGTGTACGCTGCCCAGGGGAGTTTATACGCGAGCGTCGTATTGGAGTTAGTACGAATCGCGTGGGTGCGAGTGGCGAGGATAACGACCTCGCGTAGCCGCATGTGCACAGGCGATTTAGCGTAGCATGCACAAAGATTAGAATGCCCCGGAGAAGATGGAATGAGACAGTCTCGAAAAACTTACCCCATGCCGTTCGCACTTGTAGAAGTGCCTCCCTGGGTTCAGTTCTGTCCCGGAGACGAACCACAGGACGTAGCCGGCGTTGCATTCGGGGCAACGGATGAGAGGGAGTGGAGGCATCTGATTGCTCGTGTGGTGAGATGGAGGTGGTGTTGAACTATTACGGGATACGGACGAACACATGCTTTGCAAGCCCGGCTAATCTGAGAGAAATGGAGAAGAGGAGCTGCTTGGAATGGCCATCCGAAGCACGGGAACATGGCGTTTTTAAAGGCAGAGAGGAGCGTCGCGCTAGCCGTTGCGGCTGAGGTATGACCAACGCGCATCTCCCTCCCGCCTGGTGCACGTAGCCGTTGTGGCTGCAGCTCAGTAAATGCCTTGGCGTTGGTCGCTGCCGCCTGTTGCAGCTCGCCGTTGTCACCACCAGGTGGCATGTGGGCCTTTACTGACGCGTAGAGAGAAATACGAGCCCTATACAAGGAGGTGTACGCTGCCCAGGGGAGTTTATACGCGAGCGTCGTATTGGAGTTAGTACGAATCGCGTGGGTGCGAGTGGCGAGGATAACGACCTCGCGTAGCCGCATGTGCACAGGCGATTTAGCGTATTATAAATATATATATTGCAAAAACACTTCACATAAATATTTTTAAAAATGTTAATCAAGTATTCTAAAATGTATTAAAAACAATGTGTATGAAAAAAGTCTTTCATGTATTTGAAAATGTTAATTAAGCATTTAAAAATTGTTATGAAGTATTTGAAAACCGTCAAACAAGCAAATGTTAAATGTGTATAGAGAAAATGTTTCTCATTTGCACAAAAATATACAATGTATGAAAAAGATATTGATCATGTATTTAAAAAATGTACATTGTGTGTGGGAAAACGTTTATTGCCATTAAAAAATGTTGAATGGGCATTTGAAAATGTTGACCATGTTCATAAAAAGTGTTCAAAACATGTATTTTAGAAAAAATATACATCATGGACTTGCAAAGTGTTTAACGTGCATGAAAAAAATTCTTTCACATGTACATAAAAAATGTACATTATGTAGTGAAAAAATATACCTATATTGAAAAATAAAACAAAACCGACAAAGAAACCAAAGAAAAGCCAAGAAAACCAATGAAAAATGAAGAAACCCAAGAAATAAAAAAGGTAAATTGAAGTTAAACGATGAACAAAATATAAATAAAAACTAAAGCAAACCAATGCAAAAGAATGAAAACAATGAAAACCGACTAAGAAACAAAGAAACCAAAGAAAACCAAAAAAGAAACAAAGGAAACCGGAGACAAAAAAGAAAATCGATACAAAACAGTTGAAAACAAAGAAAAATGAAGAAAAACAGTGGAAAATCCAAATGTTGAAAAATAAAATTAAGAAATTAAAAACCTGAGGAAAGCGATGAAGAAACAAAGAAAACAGAAAGAAAAAACAATAGAAATGGAAAAGAAAAAACCCGATGAAAACCGCAGCGAACGCAACCAACCACGGAGCAAGTGAGTGCGGACAAAAAAACGGTAAGAATGGGCCGCCCCAGTACTGTACATCCTTGAAAAAGTTTCAGGCGAGACGAGAGCTACTGTCATACTAAGCGATGTATAGTTACATGTCACGTCATTGCTTACATGTGGGCCACAACCACAAACATGATTAAATTTTGACGAGACAACAATTAGTGTTTTTTTAAGCATCCAACTAACTTTGTAGTAGCGTTTTGGATATTTTCAAAAAGTAGTAGTTTTTTGGAACCTAGCCTGAGTTGTGGTAGTTTTATGTTATTTACTCCACAACATGCGAAATGGGGGCGGTACAGGGTCACGCGGAGGAGAGGGCAGGGCGGGATGGGCTGTCACGAAGGACTAGTAGGGGTGTGGGAGGAATACCTGTGGGCCTGGAGCGGAGGAAGTCCAGTAGCGAGGGAAGAAGGTAGTGCGGCCGACCCATGGCATGTTGGGAATCGTAGTATAATTTTAAAATTTTTCCTACGTTCACCAAGATGCATCTATGGAGTATACTAGCAACGAGGGGAAGGGAGTGCATCTACATACCCTTGTAGATCGCGAGCGGAAGCGTTCCAATGAACGTGGATGACGGAGTCGTACTCGCCGTGATCCAAATCACCGATGACCGAGTGCCGAACGGACAGCACCTCCGCGTTCAACACACGTACGGTGCAGCGACGTCTCTTCCTTCTTGATCCAGCAAGGGGGAAGGAGAGGTTGATGGAGATCCAGCAGCACGACGGCGTGGTGGTGGATGTAGCGGGTCTCCTGCAGGGCTTCGCCGAGCTTCTGCGAGAGAGAGAGAGGTGTTGCAGGGGAGGAGGGAGGCGCCCAAGGCTGTAGCTTGCTGCCCTCCCTCCCCCCCTTTATATAGGCCCCCTGGGGGGGGGCGCCGGCCCCAAGAGATGGGATCTCAAGGGGGGGCGGCGGCCACAAGGGGGAAAGGGGTTGCCTTGCCCCCCAAGGCAAGGGGGAACTCCCCCCTAGGGTTCCCAACCCTAGGCGCATGGGGGGAGGACCAAGGGGGGCGCCCCAGCCCACTAAGGGCTGGTTCCCTTCCACTTTCAGCCCACGGGGCCCTCCGGGATAGGTGGCCCCACCCGGTGGACCCCCGGGACCCTTCCGGTGGTCCCGGTACAATACCGGTAACCCCCGAAACTTTCCCGGTGGCCGAAACTGGACTTCCTATATATAATTCTTCACCTCCGGACCATTCCGGAACCTCTCGTGACGTCCGGGATCTCATCCGGGACTCCGAACAACTTTCGGGTTTCCGCATACATATATCTCTACAACCCTAGCGTCACCGAACCTTAAGTGTGTAGACCCTACGGGTTCGGGAGACATGCAGACATGACCGAGACGCCTCTCCGGTCAATAACCAACAGCGGGATCTGGATACCCATGTTGGCTCCCACATGTTCCACGATGATCTCATCGGATGAACCACGGTGTCGAGGATTCAATCAATCCGTATGCAATTCCCTTTGTCAATCGGTATGTTACTTGCCCGAGATTCGATCGTCGGTATCCCAATACCTTGTTCAATCTCGTTACCGGCAAGTCTCTTTACTCGTACCGCAATGCATGATCCCGTGACTAACGCCTTAGTCACATTGAGCTCATTATGATGATGCATTACCGAGTGGGCCCAGAGATACCTCTCCGTCACACGGAGTGACAAATCCCAGTCTCGATCCGTGCCAACCCAACAGACACTTTCGGAGATACCCGTAGTGCACCTTTATAGTCACCCAGTTACGTTGTGACGTTTGGCACATCCAAAGGACTCCTACGGAATCCGGGAGTTGCACGATCTCATGGTCTAAGGAAAAGATACTTGACATTGGAAAAGCTCTAGCAAACGAAACTACACGATCTTTTATGCTATGCTTAGGATTGGGTCTTGTCCATCACATCATTCTCCTAATAATGTGATCCCGTTATCAATGACATCCAATGTCCATAGTCAGGAAACCATGACTATCTGTTGATCAACGAGCTAGTCAACTAGAGGCTTACTAGGGACACGTTGTGGTCTATGTATTCACACATGTATTACGATTTCCGGACAATACAATTATAGCATGAATAATAGACAATTATCATGAACAAAGAAATATAATAATAACCATTTATTATTGCCTCTAGGGCATATTTCCAACAGTCTCCCACTTGCACTAGAGTCAATAATCTAGTTACATTGTGATGAATCGAACACCCATTGCGTCCTGGTGTTGATCATGTTTTGCCCTAGGGAGAGGTTTAGTCAACGGATCTGCTACATTCAGGTCCGTATGTACTTTACAAATATCTATGTCTCCATTTTGAACACTTTCACGAATGGAGTTGAAGCGACGCTTGATATTCCTGGTCTTCCTGTGAAACCTGGGCTCCTTCGCAAGGGCAATAGCTCCAGTGTTGTCACAGAAGAGAGTCATCGGGCCCGACGCATTGGGAATCACCCCTAGGTCGGTAATGAACTCCTTCATCCAGACTGCTTCCTGTGCTGCCTCCGAGGCTGCCATGTACTTCGCTTCACATGTAGATCCCGCCACGACGCTTTGCTTGCAACTGCACCAGCTTACTGCTCCTCTATTCAAAATATACACGTATCCGGTCTGTGACTTCGAGTCATCCAGATCTGTGTCGAAGCTAGCGTCGACGTAACCCTTTACGACGAGCTCTTCATCACCTCCATAAACGAGAAACATATCCTTAGTCCTCTTCAGGTACTTCAGGATATTCTTGACCGCTGTCCAGTGTTCCATGCCGGGATTACTTTGGTACCTTCCTACCAAACTTACGGCAAGGTTTACATCAGGTCTGGTACACAGCATGGCATACATAATAGACCCTATGGCCGAGGCATAGGGGATGACACTCATCTTTCTCTATCTTCTGCCGTGGTCGGGCATTGAGCCGTGCTCAACTGCACACCTTGCAATACAGGCAAGAACCCCTTCTTGGACTGATCCATATTGAACTTCTTCAATATCTTGTCAAGGTATGTACTCTGTGAAAGACCAATGAGGCGTCTTGATCTATCCCTATAGATCTTGATGCCTAATATATAAGCAGCTTCTCCAAGGTCCTTCATTGAAAAACACTTATTCAAATAGGCCTTTATACTTTCCAAGAATTCTATATCATTTCCCATCAATAGTATGTCATCCACATATAATATGAGAAATGCTACAGAGCTCCCACTCACTTTCTTGTAAACACAGGCTTCTCCATAAGTCTGTGTAAACCCAAACGCTTTGATCATCTCATCAAAGCGAATGTTCCAACTCCGAGATGCTTGCACCAGCCCATAAATTGAGCGCTGGAGCTTGCATACTTTGTTAGCATTCTTAGGATCGACAAAACCTTCCGGCTGCATCATATACAACTCTTCCTTAAGGAAGCCGTTAAGGAATGCCGTTTTGACGTCCATCTGCCATATCTCATAATCATAGTATGCGGCAATTGCTAACATGATTCGGACGGACTTCAGCTTCGCTACGGGTGAGAAAGTCTCATCGTAGTCAACCCCTTGAACTTGTCGATAACCCTTAGCGACAAGTCGAGCTTTGTAGATGGTCACATTACCATCCGCGTCCGTCTTCTTCTTAAAGATCCATTTGTTTTCTATGGCTCGCCGATCATCGGGCAAGTCAGTCAAAGTCCATACTTCGTTTTCATACATGGATCCTATCTCGGATTTCATGGCTTCTAGCCATTTGTCGGAATCCGGGCCCGCCATCGCTTCTTCATAGTTCGAAGGTTCACCGTTGTCTAACAACATGATTTCCAGGACAGGGTTGCCGTACCACTCTGGTGCGGAACGTGTCCTTGTGGACCTACGAAGTTCAGTAACTTGATCTGAAGCTTCATGATCATCATCATTAACTTCCTCCCTAGTCGGTGTAGGCACCACAGGAACATTTTCCCGCGCTGCGCTACTTTCCGGTTCGGAAGGGGTGACTATCACCTCATCAAGTTCCACTTTCCTCCCACTCAATTCTTTCGAGAGAAACTCCTTCTCCAGAAAGGACCCGTTCTTGGCAACGAAGATCTTGCCTTCGGATCTGAGGTAGAAGGTATACCCAATAGTTTCCTTAGGGTATCCTATGAAGACGCATTTTTTCCGATTTGGGTTCGAGCTTTTCAGGTTGAAGTTTCTTGACATAAGCATCGCATCCCCAAACTTTTAGAAACGACAGCTTAGGTTCTTCCCAAACCATAATTCATACGGTGTCGTCTCAACGGATTTCGACGGAGCCCTATTTAAAGTGAATGCGGCAGTCTCTAAAGCATAACCCCAAAATGAGAGCGGTAAATCGGTAAGAGACATCATAGATCGCACCATATCCAATAGAGTGCGATTACGACGTTCGGACACACCATTTCTCTGAGGTGTTCCAGGCGGCGTGAGTTGTGAAACTATTCCACATTTCCTTAAGTGTGCACCAAACTCGTGACTTAAATATTCTCCACCACGATCTGATCGTAGGAATTTTATTCTCCTGTCACGTTGATTCTCTACTTCACTCTGAAATTCCTTGAACTTTTCAAAGGTTTCAGACTTGTGTTTCATCAGGTAGACATACCCATATCTACTTAAATCATCAGTGAGAGTGAGAACATAACGATATCCTCCGCGAGCCTCAACACTCATTGGACCGCACACATCGGTATGTATGATTTCCAATAAGTTGGTTGCTCGCTCCATTGTTCCGGAGAACGGAGTCTTGGTCATCTTACCCATGAGGCATGGTTCGCACGTGTCAAATGATTCGTAATCAAGAGACTCCAAAAGTCCATCTGCATGGAGCTTCTTCATGCGCTTGACACCAATGTGACCAAGGCGGCAGTGCCACAAGTATGTGGGACTATCGTTATCAACTTTACATCTTTTGGTATTCACACTATGAACATGTGTAACATCACGTTCGAGATTCATCAAAAATAAACCATTGACCAGCGGGGCATGACCATAAAACATATCTCTCAAATAAATAGAACAACCATTATTCTCAGATTTAAATGAGTAGCCATCTCGAATTAAACGAGATCCAGATACAATGTTCATGCTCAAAGCTGGCACTAAATAACAATTATTGAGGTTTAAAACTAATCCCGTGGGTAGATGCAGAGGTAGCGTGCCAACGGCGATCACATCGACCTTGGAACCATTCCCGACGCGCATCGTCACCTCGTCCTTTGCCAGTCTCCGTTTATTCCGTAGTTCCTGCTTTGAGTTACAAATATGAGCAACCACACCGGTATCAAATACCCAGGAGCTACTACGAGTACTGGTAAGGTACACATCAATTACTTGTATATCACATATACCTTGGGTGTTGCCGGCCTTCTTCTTGTCCGCTAAATATTTGGGGCAGTTCCGCTTCCAGTGACCACTTCCCTTGCAATAAAAGCACTCAGTCTCGGGCTTGGGTCCATTCTTTGACTTCTTCCCGGTAACTGGCTTACCGGGCGCGGCAACTCCCTTGCCGTCCTTCTTGAAGTTCTTCTTACCCTTGCCCTTCTTGAACTTAGTGGTTTTATTCACCATCAACACTTGATGTTCTTTTTTGATCTCTACCTCAGCTGATTTCAGCATCGAATATACCTCAGGAATGGTCTTTTCCATCCCCTGCATATTGAAGTTCATCACAAAGCTCTTGTAGCTTGGTGGAAGCGACTGGAGGATTCTGTCAACGACCGCGTCATCCGGGAGATTAACTCCCAGCTGAGACAACCGGTTGTGCAACCCAGACATTCTGAGTATGTGCTCACTAACAGAACTGTTCTCCTCCATTTTACAGCTGAAGAACTTGTCGGAGACATCATATCTCTCGACCCGGGCATGAGCTTGAAAAACCAGTTTCAGCTCCTCGAACATCTCATATGCTCCATGTTTCTAAAAACGCTTTTGGAGACCCGGTTCTAAGCTGTAAAGCATGCCGCACTGAACGAGGGAGTAATCATCAGCACGCTGCTGCCAAGCGTTCATAACGTCTTGGTTCTCAGGGATTGGTGCTTCACCTAGCGGTGCTTCTAAGACATAATCTTTCTTGGCTGCTATGAGGATGATCCTCAGGTTCCGGACCCAGTCCGTATAGTTGCTGCCATCATCTTTCAGCTTGGTTTTCTCTAGGAACGCGTTGAAATTGAGGACAACGTGGGCCATTTGATCTACAATACATAGTGTAAAGATTTTAGACTAAGTTCATGATAATTAAGTTCATATAATCAAATTATTTAATGAACTCCCACTCAGATAGACATCCCTCTAGTCATCTAAGTGAAACATGATCCGAATTCAACTAGGCCGTGACCGATCATCACGTGAGACGGACTAGTCAAGATCGGTGAACATCTCCATGTTGATCGTATCTTCTATACGACTCATGCTCGACCTTTCGGTCCTCCGTGTTCCGAGGCCATGTCTGTACATGCTAGGCTCGTCAAGTCAACCTAAGTGTATTGCGCGTGTTCCGAGGCCATGTCTGTACATGCTAGGCTCGTCAACACCCGTTGTATTCGAACGTTAGAATCTATCACACCCGATCATCACGTGGTGCTTCGAAACAACGAACCTTCGCAACGGTGCACAGTTAGGGTGAACACTTTCTTGAAATTATTATAAGGGATCATCTTACTTACTACCGTCGTTCTAAGCAAATAAGATGCAAAAAAAACATGATAAACATCACATGCAATCAAATAGTGACATGATATGGCCAATATCATCATGCTCCTTTGGTCTCCATCTTCGGGGCACCATGATCATCTTCGTCACCGGCATGACACCATGATCTCCATCATTGTGTCTTTATGAAGTCGTCACGCCAACGATTACTTCTACTTGTATGGCTAACGCGTTTAGCAACAAAGTAAAGTAAATTACATGGCGTTATTCAATGACACGCAGGTCATGCAAAATAATAAAGACAACTCCTATGGCTCCTGCCGGTTGTCATACTCATCGACATGCAAGTCGTGATTCCTATTACAAGAATATGATCAATCTCATACATCACATATATCATTCATCACATCTTCTGGCCATATCACATCACATAGCACTTGCTGCAAAAACAAGTTAGACGTCCTCTAATTGTTGTTGCAAGTTTTTACGTGGTTTGTAGGTTTCTAGCAAGAACGTTTTCTTACCTACGTATGACCACAACGTGATTTGCCAATTTCTATTTACCCTTCATAAGGACCCTTTTCATCGAATCCGTTCCGACTAAAGTAGGAGAGACAGACACCCGCTAGCCACCTTAGGCAACTAGTGCATGTCAATCGGTGGAACCTGTCTCACGTAAGCGTACGTGTAAGGTCGGTCCGGGCTGCTTCATCCTACAATGCCGCCGAAACAAGAAACGACTAGTAGCGGCAAGAAGAATAGGCAAACTCAACACCCACAACTGCTTTGTGTTCTACTCGTGCATAGTAACTACGCATAGGCCTGGTTCATGATGCCACTGTTGGGAATCGTAGCATAATTTTAAAAATTTTCCTACGTTCACCAAGATGCATCAATGGAGTATACTAGCAACGAGGGGAAGGGAGTGCATCTACATACCCTTGTAGATCGCGAGCGGAAGCGTTCCAATGAACATGGATGACGGAGTCGTACTCGCCGTGATCCAAATCACCGATGACCGAGTGCCGAACGGACAGCACCTCCGCGTTCAACACACGTACGGTGCAGCGACGTCTCCTCCTTCTTGATCCAGCAAGGGGGAAGGAGAGGTTGATGGAGATCCAGCAGCACGACGGCGTGGTGGTGGATGTAGCGGGTCTCCTGCAGGGCTTCGCCGAGCTTCGGCGAGAGAGAGAGAGGTGTTGCAGGGGAGGAGGGAGGCGCCCAAGGTTGTAGCTTGCTGCCCTCCCTCCCCCCTTTATATAGGCCCCCTGGGGGGGCGCCGGCCCCAAGAGATGGGATCTCAAGGGGGGGCGGCGGCCACAAGGGGGAAAGGGGTTGCCTTGCCCCCCAAGGCAAGGGGGAACTCCCCCTAGGGTTCCCAACCCTAGGCGCATGGGGGGAGGACCAAGGGGGGCGCCCCAGCCCACTAAGGGCTGGTTCCCTTCCACTTTCAGCCCACGGGGCCCTCCGGGATAGGTGGCCCCACCCGGTGGACCCCCGGGACCCTTCCGGTGGTCCCGGTACAATACCGGTAACCCCCGAAACTTTCCCGGTGGCCGAAACTGGACTTCCTATATATAATTCTTCACCTCCGGACCATTCCGGAACCTCTCGTGACGTCCGGGATCTCATCCGGGACTCCGAACAACTTTCGGGTTTCCGCATACATATATCTCTACAACCCTAGCGTCACCGAACCTTAAGTGTGTAGACCCTACGGGTTCGGGAGACATGCAGACATGACCGAGACGCCTCTCCGGTCAATAACCAACAGCGGGATCTGGATACCCATGTTGGCTCCCACATGTTCCACGATGATCTCATCGGATGAACCACGGTGTCGAGGATTCAATCAATCCGTATGCAATTCCCTTTGTCAATCGGTATGTTACTTGCCCAAGATTCGATCGTCGGTATCCCAATACCTTGTTCAATCTTGTTACCGGCAAGTCTCTTTACTCGTACCGCAATGCATGATCCCGTGACTAACGCCTTAGTCACATTGAGCTCATTATGATGATGCATTACCGAGTGGGCCCAGAGATACCTCTCCGTCACACGGAGTGACAAATCCCAGTCTCGATCCGTGCCAACCCAACAGACACTTTCGGAGATACCCGTAGTGCACCTTTATAGTCACCCAGTTACGTTGTGACGTTTGGCACATCCAAAGGACTCCTACGGTATCCGGGAGTTGCACGATCTCATGGTCTAAGGAAAAGATACTTGACATTGGAAAAGCTCTAGCAAACGAAACTACACGATCTTTTATGCTATGCTTAGGATTGGGTCTTGTCCATCACATCATTCTCCTAATGATGTGATCCCGTTATCAATGACATCCAATGTCCATAGTCAGGAAACCATGACTATCTGTTGATCAACGAGCTAGTCAGCTAGAGGCTTACTAGGGACACGTTGTGGTCTATGTATTCACACATGTATTATGATTTCCGGACAATACAATTATAGCATGAATAATAGACAATTATCATGAACAAAGAAATATAATAATAACCATTTATTATTGCCTCTAGGGCATATTTCCAACATGGCATTGAAGGCGCGATGAAGAAGGTAGCGCGTCTGACCAGGGCACTGAAACAACACACGTCCAACAAGGAACTCGCAACTACCACAACGCAAGGAGATGACTCGGTCAAAATCAAATGACACAATCCAAAATTGCCTGTCCCAATTCATTGTGAGCCCTTTAAAATTAGGGAGCATATAGTTAGTTAAATAAGAAACCTTGAAGGAAATGATTCCCTTCACCCGGTTGATTCAGCGTTGGGTGTCTCTCGCCTCCTACACGTGACACGTGCCCCTTGTGGGCCCCATGCATTGCCCCCTTTATCTGGCTTCCTCTCGTATCCTCCACACACTTCTCCTCCGTCCTTATCCCGTCATTCTCCCAGCATCGGATGCCACGCGATTGATGTCTTCGCCACCTACCGCCGTTGGATAACCACATGACCACCACATTCCGAGGTTGTTGTGCTACTGTCGCCATTGCTGCTATCTCCCACCGTGACCCTCGGACACAACTAATTCAGGGCGTTTACAACTGCAGTACATGGTGTCTCGCGCCACCATGGGAGACACTCATGCCGCTGTTGGAAAATGTAGTAGAAAACAAAAAAAAACCGCACCTACGATCACCCAAGATCAATATGAAGATGCATAACGGGTTGGGATCACGATCGTTGCCGTCACCGAGTTGCAGCGGAAGAAGAACGTGTCGGTGTAGATCATACTTGGAGTCCCTCAACTGTCGACGAACGATCCCTAGTACCGCCCACGAACAGTCCCTCGAACTGAAGATCAAAAGCACAGCATCTCTACTTGGTTGCAAGCGTGCAGCCTTCATGATCCTGCAGCGCTTTGATATGTCCATTTTGCATCACGATTTCCTACTATTATGAATAGTGTTTTTAATCAATATAACACTTTGTGGAGTAATTATAATGCCTTTTCTCTCTTAATATGCCAGATTTACATAAAGAGGGAGATTGCTGGCAGCTGGATTTCTGGACCTGAAAAAGCTACGTCAAAGATACCTATTCTGCACATCTCCAAATGAGTTGAAATTTTACGGAGATTTATTTTGGAATAAATAAAAAATATTGGAGCAAAAAAGTACCAGAGGGGGCCACCCAGGTGCCCACAAGACACCAGGGTGCGCCCACCCCATGCCCTGGTGGCTTGTGTGGCCCCTGGCCAGCCTCCGGTGCCCATCTACTGGTATATAAGCCCATTTTCCCTAGAAAAAAATAATAGAGGACTTTTGGGATGGAGCGCCGCCGTCTCGAGGCGGAACTTGGGCAGGAGCACTTTTGCTCTCCCGTGGAGCGATTCCGCCGGGGACACTTCCCTTCGGGAGGGGGAAATCGAAGCCATCGTCATCACCAACAACCCTCTCATCGTGGGAGGATCAATCTTCATCAACATCTTCACCAGCACCATCTCATCTTAAACCCTAGTTCATCTCTTGTATTCAATCTTTGTATCAAAACCTCAGATTGGTACCTGTGCTTTGCTAGTAGTGTTGATTACATCTTGTAATTAATGCTAGTTGGTTTATTTGGTGGAAGATTATATGTCCAGATCCAGTATGCTATTCAATACCCCTCTGATCTTGAACATGAATATGATTTTTGAGTAGTTACTTTTGTTCTTGAGGACATGGGAGGTCTTGTCATAAGTAATCATGTGAATTTGGTATTCATTCGAGATTTTGATGATATGTATGTTGTTGATTCCCTTAGTGGTGTTATGTGAATGTCGACTACATGACACTTCACCATCTTTGGGCCTAAGGTAATGCATTGTGGAGTACTTATTAGATGATGGGTTGCTAGAATGACGGAAGCTTAAAACCTAGTTTATGCGCTATTCTGTAAGGGGTTGATTTGGATCCATACGTTTAATGCTATGGTTAGATTTTATCTTAATTCTTCTTTCGTAGTTGCAGATGCTTGCGAGAGGGGTTAATTGCAAGTGGGAGGCTTGTTCAAGTAATAACAACACCCAAGCACCGGTCCACCCACATATCAAATTATCAAAGTAGCGAACGCGAATCAAACAAACATGATGAAAGTGACTAGATGAAATTCCCATGTGTCCTCGAGAACGTTTTACTTATTATAAGAGATTGTTCTGACCTGTCATTTGCAACAACCATGCTCTTTGGTTTATCCCACAGAGAGCATGGTCGTCCCCAACGGCCCTGACGTCAGAAATCACCACACGTTTCGAAGACGTGTATGGAAGCAAGTAGCCCTCCAGCACGACAAAAGGGTGACACCCAGGGGAAGTCAGGTCCGCCTTTGCTAGCGGCGAACCCTTTCCATGATCCCCCCCGAGCATCACGAAAGGAGGAAGAATGGGGAGCGACCGACTACCATGCCCCGTGCCTACTACCGGCCTCGGTATGTGTCGTTCGCATCCCCTCCGACTAGAATCAAGGCCACAGGCGACCCGACGACAAGCGCACCAGAGTCGCCACCTTCGGTGTTATCACCGCGCCGCCCGAGCACCCCCCTCGGGTCTGTACGAAGCTCTAAACCGGAAAGGATTGGGCTACCTTGCTGCACCTTAATTTAATATTGCTACTTGTCCTTGTTACAAATTATCTTGCTATAACCTACTTGTTACCGATAATTTCAGTGCTTGCAGAAAATACCTTACTAAAAACCTCTTGTCATTTCCTTCTGCTCCTCATTGGGTTCGACATTCTTACTTACCGAAAGGACTATGATTGATCCCCCATACTTGTGGGTCATCAAGGCTCTTTTCTGACGCCGTTGCAGGGGAGTGAAGCGCTGCTACCTCTTGAGCACTGCGTTGGTTTTCCCTTGAAGAGGAAAGGGTGATGCAGTAAAGTAGCATAAGTATTTCCCTTAGTTTTGAGAACCAAGGTATCAATCTAGTAGGAGATCACGCACGAGTCCCTCACACCTACACAAACAAATAAGAATCTCGCAACCAACGCGATAAAGGGGTTGTCAATCCCTCAACGGTCACTTACGAGAGTGAGATCTGATAGATATGATAAGATAATATTTTTGGTATTTTTATGATAAAGATGCAAAGTAAAATAAAAGGCAATAAAAATAACTAAGTGTTGGAAGATTAATAAGATGGAAAATAGACCCGGGGGCCATAGGTTTCACTAGTGGCTTCTCTCAAGAGCATAAGTATTACTGTGGGTGAACAAATTATTGTTGAGCAATTGATAGAATTGAGCATAGTTATGAGAATATCTAGGTATGATCATGTATATAGGCATCACGTCCGCGATAAGTAGACCGAAACGATTCTACATCTACTACTATTACTCCACACATCGACCGCTATCCAGCATGCATCTAGAGTATTAAGTTCATAAGAACAGAGTAATTCTTTAAGTAAGATGACATGATGTAGAGGGATAAACTCATGCAATATGATATAAACCCCATCTTTTTATCCTCGATGGCAACAATACAATACGCGCCTTGCTGCCCCTGCTGTCACTGGGAAAGGACACCGCAAGATTGAACCCAAAGCTAAGCACTTCTCCCATTGCAAGAAAGATCAATCTAGTAGGCCAAACCAAACTGATAATTCGAAGAGACTTGCAAAGATAACCAATCATACATAAAAGAATTCAGAGAAGATTCAAATATTGTTCATAGATAAACTTGATCATAAACCCACAATTCATCGGTCTCAACAAACACACCGCAAAAGAAGATTACATCGAATAGATCTCCACAAGAATCGTGGAGAACTTTTTATTGAGATCCAAAGAGAGAGAAGAAGCCATCTAGCTAATAACTATGGACCCGAAGGTCTGAGGTAAACTACTCACACATCATCGGAGAGGCTATGGTGTTGATGTAGAAGCCCTCCGTGATCAATGCCCCCTCCGGCGGAGCGCCGGAAAAGGCCCCAAGATGGGATCTCACGGGTACAGAAGGTTGCGGCGGTGGAATTAGGTTTTTGGCTCCGTATCTGATAGTTTGGGGGTATGTAGGTATATATAGGAGGAAGAAGTACGTCGGTGGAGCAACGTGGGCCCCATGAGGCTGGAGGGCGCGCCCCCTGCCTCGTGCTCTCCTGGTTGATTTCTTGACGTAGACTCTAAGTCCTCTGGATCACGTTCGTTCCGAAAATCACGTTCCCGAAGGTTTCATTCCGTTTGGACTCCGTTTGATATTCTTTTTCTGCGAAACACTGAAATAGGCAAAAAACAGCAATTCGGGCTGGGCCTCCGGTTAATAGGTTAGTCCCAAAAATAATATAAAAGTTTATAATAAAGCCCGTTAATCATCCAAAACAGAATATAATATAGCATGGAACAATAAAAAATTATAGATACGTTGGAGACCTATCAAGCATCCCCAAGCTTAATTCCTGCTCGTCCTCGAGTAGGTAAATGATAAAAACAGAATTTTTGATGTGGAATGCTTACTTAGCATAATTTTCAATGCAATTCTCTTAATTGTGGTATGAATATTCAGATCCGAAAGATTCAAGATAAAAGTTTAATATTGACATAAAAATAATAATACTTCAAGCATATTGACCAAGCAATTATGTCTTCTCAAAATAACATGGCCAAAGAAAGTTATCCCTACAAAATCATATAGTCTGGCTATGCTCTATCTTCACCACACAAAGTATGTAAATCATGCACAACCCCGATGACAAGCCAAGCAATTGTTCATACTTTTGGTGTTCTCAAACTTTTTCAATCTTCACGCAATACATGAGCGTGAGCCATGGACATAGCACTATATGTGGAATAAAATGGTGGTTGTGGAGAAGATAAAAAGGAGAAGATAGTCTCACATCAACTAGGCGTATCAACGGGCTATGGAGATTCCCATCAATAGATATCAATGTGAGTGAGTAGGGATTGCCATGCAACGGATGCACTAGAGCTATAAATATATGAAAGCTCAACAAAAGAAACTAAGTGGGTGTGCATCCAACTCGCTTGCTCACGAAGACCTAGGGCATTTTGAGGAAGCCCATCATTGGAATATACAAGCCAAGTTCTATAATGAAAAATTCCCATTAGTATATGAAAGTGGTATCATAGGAGACTCTCTATCATGAAGATCATGGTGCTACTTTGAAGCACAAGTGTGGTAAAAGGATAGTAACATCGTCCCTTCTCTCTTTTTCTCTCATTTTTTTATTTGGCCTTTTTTTATGGCCTCTCTCTCTTTTTTTTCGTCCGAAGTCTCATCCCGACTTGTGGGGGAATCATAGTCTCCATCATCCTTTCCTCACTTGGGACAATGCTCTAATAATGGTGATCATCACACTTTTATTTACTTACAACTCAACAATTACAACTCAATACTTAGAACAAAAATATGACTCTAGGTGAATGCCTCCGGCGGAGTACCGGGATATGCAATGAATCAAGAGTGACATGTATGAAAGAATTATGAAAGGTGGCTTTGCCACAAATACAATGTCAACTACATGATCATGCAAAGCAATAGGACAATAATGAAGCGTGTCATAGTAAACGGAACGGTGGTAAGTTGCATGGCAATATTTCTCGGAATGGCTATGGAAATGCCATAATAGGTAGGTATGGTGGCTGTTTTGAGGAAGGTATATGGTGGGTGTATGATATCGGCGAAAAGTGCGCGGTATTAGGGAGGCTAGCAATGGTGGTAGGAAGAGAGTGCGTATAATCCATGGACTCAACATTAGTCATAAAGAACTCATATACTTATTGCAAAAATCTACAAGTTATCAAAGAAAAGTATTACGCGCATGCTCCTAGGGGGATAGATTGGTAGGAAAAGACCATCGCTCGTCCCCGACCGCCACTCATAAGGAAGACAATCATAAATAAATCATGCTCCGACTTCATCACATAACGGTTCACCATACGTGCATGCTACGGGAATCACAAACTTTGACACAAGTATTCCTCAAATTTACAACTACTCAACTAGCACGACTCTAATATCACCATCTTCATATCTCAAAACAATTATCAAGCATCAAACTTCTCATAGTATTCAACACACTCATAAGGAAAAAAAATAGTCCTGGATGCCTATTACTTTAGGACTAAAATTTCAATTTAAGCAAATTACCATGCTGTTTTGTAGGACTCTCAAAATAATATAAGTGAAGCATGAGAGAACAATAGTTTCTATAAAACAAATCCACCACCGTGCTCTAAAAGATTTAAGTGAAGCACTAGAGCAAAAACTATATAGCTCAAAAAGTATAAGTGAAGCACATAGAGTATTCTAATAAATTCCGAATCATGTGTGTCTCTCTCAAAAGGTGTGTACAGCAAAGATGATTGTGGTAAACTAAAAAGAAAAGACTCAAATCATACAAGACGCTCCAAGCAAAACACTTATCATGCGGTGAATAAAAATATAGCTCCAAGTAAAGTTACCGATGGAAGTAGACGAAAGAGGGGATGCCTTCCGGGGCATCCCCAAGCGTTGGCTTTTTGGTGTCCTTAGATTATCTTGGGGTGCCATGGGAATGCCCAAGCTTAGGATCTTGCCACTCCTTGTTCCATAATCCATCAAATCTTTTACCCAAAACTTGAAAACTTCACAACACAAAACTTAACAGAAAATCTCGTGAGCTCCGTTAGCGAAAGAAAACAAAACACCACTTCAAGGTACTGTAATGAACTCATTCTTTATTTATATTGGTGTTAAACCTACTGTATTATAACTTCTCTATGGTTTATAAACTATTTTATTAGCCATAGATTCATCAAAATAAGCAAACAACACACGAGAAACAGAATCTGTCAAAAACAGAACAGTCTGTAGTAATCTGTAACTAACGCAAACTTCTGGAACTCAAAAACATCTACCAAAATAGGCCGACCTAGAAAATTTGTTTATTGATCAGCTGAAATTGGAATCAATATTTTATCACGTTCTGGTGATTTTTAACAATTGTTTTCGTGAACAGAAAGTTTCTGGAATTTTCAGCAAGATCAAATAACTATCATCCAAGAAGATCCTATAGGTTTAACTTGGCACAAACACTAATTAAAACATAAAAACAAGTCTAACCAGAGGCTAGATCAAATATTTATTCCTAAACAGATGCAAAAAACAAAAAACAAAAATAAAATTGTGTTTCCTCCCAACAAGCGCTATCGTTTAACGCCCCTAGCTAGGCATAAAAGTAAGGATCGATCTAGGTATTATCATCTTTGGCATGCAATCTTTTTGCGGAGTTATTCTCGAATCCGGGAGGTTCTTTACGTTTCCCTTCATATTCGGAAATTTCTAGATCCAAAGAATCTAACCGTTTGTTGCAAAGAGTGATCAACATATTCATGCGGTTAAGATTTACGCTAACACTCTTAAGAGGTTCAAGAGACTTTTGTAAAATTTTCGTTACTTCGCAAATCTTCTCAAAGACTTGTGTCTCTTCCTGGATATGGTGTGGCCCCTTTTGTTGAGGTAGTGTTCCAAATATTCCCTCCATGATTTCATGTGCAATACTGGGATCAATTTCGATAAAATTTCCTTTAGCAACGCAATCCAAAAGTTGTCTATGAGACATATTTAGTCCAACATAAAAATTACGAAGCAAAATTATAAAATTCACCTCTAGGGTACAATTAAGATAAGATTCCATCATCCTAAACCAAGCATCTTTTAAGTTTTCTCCTTGTCTTTGTTTGAAGTGAAGAACTTCAAACTCAGGGGACAAAGGAGTAGATAAAGGACTAGCCATAACGACGAAGCAAGCGAAAAAGAGGCGAACGGAAAAGAGAGGGCGAATAAAACGGCAAGGGTGAAGTGGGGGAGAGGCAAACGAGAGGCAAATGGCAAGTAATGTAATGCGAGGGATAAGAGTTTGTGATGGGTACTTGGTATGTCTTGACTTGACTTGACTTGGCGCGAATCTCCCCGGCAACGACGCCAGAAATCCTTCTTGCTACCTCTTGAGCACGGCGTTGGTTTTCCCTTGAAGAGGAAAGGGTGATGCAATAAAGTAGCGTAAGTATTTCCCTCAGTTTTTGAGAACCAAGGTATCAATCCAGTAGGAGATCACGCACGAGTCCCTCACACCTACAGAAACAAATAAGAACCTCGCAACCAACGCGATAAAGGGGTTGTCAATCCCTCAACGGTCACTTACGAGAGTGAGATCTAATAGATATGATAAGATAATATTTTTGGTATTTTTATGATAAATATGCAAAGTAAAATAAAAGGCAATAAAAATAACTAAGTGTTGGAAGATTAATAAGATGGAAAATAGACCCCGGGGCCATAGGTTTCACTAGTGGCTTCTCGCAAGAGCATAAGTATTACGGTGGGTGAACAAATTACTGTTGAGCAATTGATAGAATTGAGCATAGTTATGAGAATATCTAGGTATGATCATGTATATAGGCATCACGTCCACGACAAGTAGACCGAAACGATTCTGCATCTACTACTATTACTCCACACATCGACCGCTATCCAGCATGCATCTAGAGTATTAAGTTCATAAGAACAGAGTAATGCTTTAAGTAAGATGACATGATGTAGAGGGATAAACTCATGCAATATGATATAAACCCCATCTTTTTATCCTCGATGGCAACAATACAATACGCGCCTTGCTGCCCCTGCTGTCACTGGGAAAGGACACCGCAAGATTGAACCCAAAGCTAAGCACTTCTTCCATTGCAAGAAA
Source organism: Triticum aestivum (assembly GCF_018294505.1). NCBI lineage: Eukaryota > Viridiplantae > Streptophyta > Magnoliopsida > Poales > Poaceae > Triticum > Triticum aestivum. Next base: position 486,964,253 of record NC_057799.1, on the reverse strand, counting down.
GATCAATCTAGTAGGCCAAACCAAACTGATAATTCGAAGAGACTTGCAAAGATAACCAATCATACATAAAAGAATTCAGAGAAGATTCAAATATTGTTCATAGATAAACTTGATCATAAACCCACAATTCATCGGTCTCAACAAACACACTACAAAAGAAGATTACATCGAATAGATCTCCACAAGAATCGTGGAGAACTTTTTATTGAGATCCAAAGAGAGAGAAGAAGCCATCTAGCTAATAACTATGGACCCGAAGGTCTGAGGTAAACTACTTACACATCATCGGAGAGGCTATGGTGTTGATGTAGAAGCCCTCCGTGATCAATGCCCCCTCCGGCGGAGCGCCGGAAAAGGCCCCAAGATGGGATCTCACGGGTACAGAAGGTTGCGGCGGTGGAATTAGGTTTTTGGCTCCGTATCTGATAGTTTGGGGGTATGTAGGTATATATAGGAGGAAGAAGTACGTCGGTGGAGCAACGTGGGCCCCACGAGGCTGGAGGGCGCGCCCCCTGCCTCGTGCTCTCCTGGTTGATTTCTTGACGTAGACTCTAAGTCCTCTGGATCACGTTCGTTCCGAAAATCACGTTCCCGAAGGTTTCATTCCGTTTGGACTCCGTTTGATATTCTTTTTCTGCGAAACACTGAAATAGGCAAAAAAACAGCAATTCAGGCTGGGCCTCCGGTTAATAGGTTAGTCCCAAAAATAATATAAAAGTGTATAATAAAGCCCGTTAATCATCCAAAACAGAATATAATATAGCATGGAACAATAAAAAAATTATAGATACGTTGGAGACGTATCAAGCGCCTGTGGTAAGTGGAATTTGGTAAGGAAACATTTATATTATGTGCTGAAATTTGCTGTTACTTGTTACTATGGAAAACCATCCTTTGAGGGGTTTGTTCGGGGTATATTCACCTCGACCGGAAGCGCAAATAGTTGCTCCTCAACCTACTGCGCCTACTGAAAATATTTATTATGAGATTCCTTCGTGTATGATAGAGAAACTGCTAGCTAATCCTTATGCAGGAGATGGAGCGTTACATCCTGATATGCACCTAATCTATGTGGATGAATTTTGTGGATTATTTAAGCTTGCAGGTGCTACTTCTTGAGCTTGCGTTTATTTTTACCTTGAAGAGGAAAGGGTAATGCAGCAAAGTAGAGATAAGTATTTCCCTCAGTTACGAACCAATGTATCAATCCAGTAGGAGGCACAAGCAAGTCTCCAATCTATGCACCGACTAACAAACACTTGCACTCAACGCGAAAAAGGGGTTGTCAATCCCTTCACGGTCTCGAACAAGAGTGAGATCTAATAGAGATAGGTATAAAAGATAAATAAAAAGGCAAACTAAAGTAAATATAAATAAAGTGCAGCAAGGTAATTTTGGGTTTTTTGGTTTATAGATTTGAAAATATATGATGGAAAGTAGACCTGGGGCCATTGGTCTCACTAGAGGCTTCTCTCTTGAAGATAGCATACGGTGGGTAAACAAATTACTATTGAGCAACTGATAGAAAAGCGCAAAGTTATGACGATATCTAAGGCAATGATCATGAATATAGGCATCACGTCTGTGTCAAGTAGACCAAAACGATTCTGCATCTACTACTACTACTACTACTCGACACATCGACTGCTATCCAGCATGCATCTAGAGTAAAGTTCATAAGAATGGAGTAACGCCTTAAGTAAGATGACATGATGTAGAGGGATAAACTCAAACAATATGATATAAACCCCATCTTTTTATCCTTGATGGCAACAATACAATACGTACCTCGCTACCCCTACTATGTCACCGGGTGAGGACACCGCAAGATTGAACCCAAAACTAAGCACCTCTTCCTTTGCAAGAAAACCCAATCTAGTTGGCCAAACTAAACCGATAGTTCGAAGAGAAATACAAAGATATCTTAATCATGCATAAAAGAGTTCACAGAAGACTCAAATAATATTCATAGATAATCTGATCATAAATCCACAATTCATCGGATCTCAACAAATGCACCACAAAAAAGAATTACATCGAATAGATCTCCAAGAACATCAAGGAGAACATTGTATTGAAGATCAAAGAGAGAGAAGAAGCCATCTAGCCACTAGATATGGACCCGTAGGTCTGTGGTAAACTACTCACGCCTCATCGGAAGGGTAGCAAGGTTGATGTAGATGCCCTCCGTGATCGAATCCCCCTCTAGCAGATCGCCAGAAAAGGCCCCAAGATGAGATCTCACGGGAATAGAGGCTTGCGGCGGCGGAAAAGTATTTTGGTCGATGGCTCTGATGGTTTGGGAATATTTGGGAATTTATAGTGCAAAGATTAGGGTTGAAAGACCTACGAGGGGCCCACAAGCCCTCAAGGCGTGCCCCCTAGGGCGCACCTGGCAGACTTGTGGCCTCCTCGGGAACCTTCTGGCCCCCTCTCCAAGTCCTCTAGATGTCTTCTGGTCCAAGAAAAATCATCGCGAAAGTTTTATTCTGTTGGACTCCGTTTGATATTCCTTTTATGTAAAACTCAAAAACAAGGAAAAAACAGAAACTGGGTTCTAGGTTAATAGGTTAGTCCCAAAAATATTATAAAATAGCATATTAATGCATATAAAACATCCAAAATAGATAATATAATAGCATGGAACAATAAAAAATTATAGATACGTTGGAGACGTATCAGCAGGTTTACCCGGAGATGAAGTTAAGAAGAAGGTCTTCCCTTTATCTTTGAAGGTAAAGGCATTGAGATGGTATAGGATATGTGATGATATTCGAACGTGGGATTGGAATCGGTTGAAATTGGAATTTCATCAAAAGTTTTATCCCATGCATCTGGTTCATCGTGGTTGGAATTATATATATATATATATATATATATATATATATATATATATATATATATATATATAATTTTTGGCCTTGTGAAGGAGAAAGCATCGCTCAAACTTGGGGGAGGCTTAAGTACATGATGTACACAAGCCCCAATCATGAGTTCCCAAAGGAAATCATCTTACATAATTTTTATGCTCGGCTTTCTCATGATGATCAAACCATGCTTGATTCTTCTTCTAATGGCTCCTTTATGAAGAAAACTATTGAATTCAGATGGGATCTTCTTGAAAGAATTAAACACAACTCTGAAGATTGGGAACTCGACAAAGGTAATGAGTCAGGTAAGTACTTGAGTTCGTTTGTGTTAAATCTTTTATGGATACCGAAGCTTTTCATAAGTTTAGCACTAAATATGGACTTGACTCTGAGATAGTAGCCTCTTTTTGTGAATCATTTCCTACTCATGTTGATCTCCCTAAGGATAAGTGGTTTAAATATCATCCCCATGTTTAAAGAAAAGATTGAGGAGCCTGTTATAGTTAAAGATGAAACTATCATTTAAAGAAAAGATTGAGGAGCCTGTAATATTAGAGAACCTAGACCCTCCAAACAGATTAAAGTTGAACCTAATATTGCTATGGTTAAAGATCTCTTGGTCGATAATATAGATGGGCATGTTATTTACTTTTGTGGTTAAGCCAATAGAATTGCTAAGCCCGATGATAGAGATAAGAATAAACCTGTTGTTGGCATGCCTATTGTCTCAGTTAAGATAGGAGATCATTGTTATCATGGCTTATATGATTTGGGTGCTAGTGTGGGTGCTATTCCGTTTATCTTATATCAAGAAATTATGAATGATATTGCACCTGTTGAAATAGAGGATATTGATGTTACTATTAAGCTTGCAAATAGAAATACTATTACACCACTCGGGGTTGTTAGAGATGCTGAAGTCTTGTGTGGAAAAATAAAATACCCTGCTGATTTTCTAGTCCTTGGTTCTCCACAAGATGATTTTTGTCCCATTATATTTGGTAGACCTTTCTTGAACACTGTTAATGCTAAGATTGATTGCGCTAAAGAAATTGTCAGTGTTAACTTTGGCGATGTTTCGCATGAGTTTAATTTCTCTAAGTTTCGTAGACAACCTCATGATAAGGAATTGTCTAGTAAAGACAAAATTATCGGTCTTGCTTCTATTGATGTACCTCCTACTGATCCGTTAGAACAATATTTGCTAGACCATGAAAATGATATGCATTTGAATGAAGAAATGATATAGATAAGATGTTCTTTGATCAACCACTTATCCTTAAACACAATTTGCATGTTGAAACTCTTGGAGGTCCTCCTCCACCTAAGGGTGATCCTATGTTTGAATTAAAACAATTACCTGATACACTGAAATATGCTTATCTTGATGAAAAGAAGATATATCCTGTTATTATTAGTGCTAACCTTCCAGAGCATGAAGGCAAGAGATTATTAAAAACTCTAAGGAAGCACCGTGCTGCTATTGGATATACTCTTGATGATCTTAAGGGCATTAGTCCCACTCTATGCCAGCATAAAATTAATATGGAGCCTGATTCTAAACTAGTTGTCGATCACCAACAACGATTAAATCGTAAGATGAAGGAGGTGGTAAGAACTGAAATATTAAAGCTTCTGGAAGTAGGTATAATCTATCCCATAGCTGATATTAGATGGGTGAGTCTCATTCATTGTGTCCCTAAGAAAGGAGGCATTACCGTTGTCCCCAATAATAAAAATGAACTTATTCCATAAAGAATTGTAACTGGTTATGATGGTAATTGATTTTAGGAAACTAAACAAAGCTACTAGAAAAGATCATTACCCCTTACCTTTTATTGATCAAATGTTAGAAAGATTGTCTAAGCATTCACACTTTTACTTTCTTGATGGATATTCTGGTTTTTCTCAAATACCTGTATCACAACCCGATCAAGAGAAAACCACCTTTACTTGTCCTTTTGGAACTTATGCTTATAGACATATGCCTTTTGGTTTATGAAATGCATCTACTACCTTTCAAAGATGTACGACTGCTATATTCTCTGACTTTTGTGAAAAGATTTTTAGGTTTTCATGGATGATTTTTCCGTTTACAGAACTTCTTTTGATGATTGCTTAAGCAACCTTGATCGAGTTTTGTAGAGATGTGAACAAACTAATCTTGTCTTGAATTGGGAGAAATGCCACTTTATGGTGAATGAAGGTATTGTCTTGGGGCATAAAATTTTTGAACGAGGCATTGAGGTAGATAAAGCTAAAGTTGATGCAATTGAGAAAATGCCATGTCCTAATGATATTAAGGTATAAGAAGTTTCCTTGATCATGTTGATTTCTATAGGAGGTTATTAAAGACTTCTCTAAAATTTCTAGGCCTCTTACTAATATCTTGCAAAAGGATGTTCCATTTGTTTTTGATGATGATTGTGTATTCCTTTGAAACACTTAAGAAAGCCTTAACCTCTGCACCTATTGCTCAACCACCTGATTGGAACTTACCTTTTGAAATTATGTCTGATGCTAGTGATTATGATGTTGGTGCTGTTCTAGGACGAAGAGTTGATTAGAAATTAAATGTTATCCACTATGCCAGCAAAACTCTAGACAGTGCTCAAAGAAACTATGTTACTACTGAAAAAGAATTTCTAGTAGTTATGTTTGCTTGTGATAAATTCAGATCTTACATTGTTGATTCTAAGGTAATTGTTCACACCGATCATGCTGCTATTAAATACCTTATGGAAAAGAAATATGCTAAAGCTAGACTCATTAGGTGGGTTCTTTTGCTTCAAGAATTTGATTTGCATATTACTGATAGGAAGGGAGCTGAAAACCCCGTAGCTGATAACTTGTCTAGGTTGGAAAATATTCTTGATGACCCACTACCTATTGATGATAGTTTTCCCGATGAACAACTAGCTGTCATAAATGCATCTTGTAATACTCCTTGGTATGTAGACTATGCTAATTATATTGTTGCTAAATTTATACCATCTAGTTTTACATACCAACAAAAGAAAAAGTTCTTCTTTGATTTAAGACATTACTTCTAGGATGACCCACATCTTTATAAAGAAGGAGTAGATGGTATCATTAGACATTGTATACCTGATCATGAACAGGAACAAATCCTATGGAAGTGTCACTCCAAGGCTTAAGGAGGACACCATGCGGGAGACAGAACTGCACACAAGGTATTACAAGCTGGTTTTTATTGGCCTACTCTTTTCAAAGATGCTCGTAAGTTTTTCTTATCTGTGATGAATTTCACAGAATTGGTAATATTGGTAGACATCAAGAAATGCCTATGAATTGTTCACTTGTTATTGAACCATTTGATGTTTGGGGATTTGATTATATGGGAGTTTTTCCTTCCTCTAATGGGTATACACATATTTTGGTTGTTGTTGATTATGTTACTAAGTGGGTAGAAGCTATTCCAACTAGTAGTGATGATCATAACACTTCCATTAAAATGCTTAAAGAAGTTATTTTCCTGAGGTTTGGAGTCCCTAGATATTTAATGACTGATGGTGGTTCGCATTTTATTCATGGTGCTTTCCGTAAATTGCTTGCTAAATACGATGTGAACCATAGAATTGCATCCCCCTATCACCTTCAATCTAGCAGTCAAGTTGAATTGAGCAATAGAGAAATAAACTTAATTTTGCAAAAGACCGTCAATAGATCTAGAAACAATTGGTCTAAGAAACTTGACGATGCATTATGGGCTTATAGAACAGCTTATAAAAATCCTATGGGTATGTCTCCATATAATATGATTTATGGAAAGGCATGTCATTTACCTCTTGAGTTAGAACATAAGGCATATTGGGAAATTAAAGAACTCAATTATGATTTCAAAGTTGCCGGTGAAAAGAGGTTATTTGATATTAGCTCGCTAGATGAATGGAGAACCCAAGTTTATGAAAATACCAAATTGTTTAAAGAAAAAGTTAAAAGATGCCATGATAAAAGAATTCAAAAATGGGAATTCAAAGTGGGTGAGTATGTTCTATTGTACAATTCTCGTTTTAGATTTTTTGCAGGAAAACTTCTCTCCAAATGGGAAGGACCATATATCATCGAAGAAGTTTATCGCTCTGGAGATATTAAGATCAACAATGCTGAAGGCACTAATCTGAAGGTGGTCAATGGACAAAGAATTAAGGATTATATCTCAGGTACGCCTATTAATGTTGAAACAGTCAGCGTTCTGGGAACCAGGGTACCCAGACTTGCCTGCCTGCGGCCCATAGCGTGGCTTCATCGACGGCCTAGTACGGCCCACCTCCAGCATCGACAAGACAAGACCCTCGCGAGGGGCCAAGCCTCGCGAGGCGGACAACGCCAAGACCTCCGGAAGGAGCGGCCTCCTAGGCTGGCTCCTGAGGAGCGGAGATTCCTATGCAAGCGCCCACCTCATGAGGATCAAGTGACGCAAGCCATGACGACCAAGGCCAGGCAGGCGCCAGCAGGCGCAGTACAACATGCTTCCTCTTTGGTGCTAAAGAGGCAAGCGCAGGCGCGGAGTCCCAAGGAATCAGCCAAAGGTTTCCATTCCCGTGCTACAAGACCAAGACCGCCAGGACGGCAGGACGGAGGTCATCGCCGAGCCCACCACGACATCACGACCAGAAGCTTTGCAGGTGAAGACCACCTTTCGTCAGGATAAGATGTACTATTTGTCTTCCTTCAAACTTGGCCGTTGTGGGATCCCTTCCCGCCTTCATTTTTGGGGGAATATGACCAAGGCCACTATAAATATAGCTTAGCCACCACCATAGTAGGGCATGGGATCCACTCCTCCCTTAGCCACTCGCACACAAGAACAGACCTCCAGAGGTTGTTCTTCCTATGTACTATTTCATCCTAACCCACCTCGAGGCTAATCCACCACAAAGCAAAGAACCGCAAGGTGGCCCGAACCTGGGTAAGCTGCTGCGTCTCCTTCCTTTGGCGTTCATCGAGCTAGGACTTGAGAGCGGCGAGCGAGTAGGCTGGAGAGGTCGAGTTCTTCGCACACGCCCCATAGTTCGAACCTTTATTGGGTTTGTAGTGCCCTGAATCCGACATATGGCGCGCCAGGTAGGGGGCCTGTCGAAGGATTGCTTCCTCGCCAGCTGCGCCTTCCACCCCTCTCGTCGTCTCACTTCCATGGAGGCCGTCGTCCCACTCGGAGGGAAGCCGGGCGTGTTCGAGGGTGCCACAAGTCACCGGGCCTTCTCCCCCGCCTTGAGGCGGGTGCGATGGCCGCTGAAGTTTAGGCCAGGGTGTCGCTTCGATACGATGGCGTAGCGGACCCCGCGGAGTTCATCCAGATGTACACGGAGGCCATCAGGGAGGCCGGCGGCGATGACAAGGTTATGGCAAATTGACTCCCTATGGCTCTCGCGAATATGCCACGCGCTTGGTTCCTCAGTCTGCCGTGGCTTCCTGGGAAGAGTTGCGTGGCCTGTTCATCGAGCACTTCGCAGCGGCAGTGCCCCACGCCGTCGCGGCCTTCCTCGGCGGGTCGCAAGCACCGGCCTTGGACCGCCACGTCAAGCAGTTCTTCCGCCAGATGGGGGCCTTCCAATCTTCCCCCCCCGGGGGGGGGGGGGCTTCGGGCTGGGCGGCGCCCAAGGCTGATCTCACCTTCGACTCTTGGGATCACCCCAAGACCACGGCCGACGCTAGTGCTGAAAGTACAAATAGTCCCCATGTGTGGTTTTGGTAATTAAATGACAATCCTAATGGACTAATGTTTGCATTGAAATATACATTTGAAGGAAAGTTCCATTTGCAATGCATGAAGAGTATTGGATGAATTGATGGATGAAATCCATCAACATAAATATATGCATTGAGACTTGATAATGAATGACAATTCCTATGAAGAAACAATGACATCAAGTTATATAGGAAGGTTTGTTCCATGGGTGATGCAAGAAGGAGATTGAATGGATTCAGAATGAATGCCATATACATATAGTTGTGCATCAAGATTAATCATGGAGCAAAGATAAATGTTGACCAAGATGAAGATTGATGATTGAATTCAAAGATGGTCAACACACAAGCACAAATCATGTGCCACATGAGATCTTGTGGTGATTCTCATGGACTTACATCAAGAGAAATATTTCAAGTGCCCATAAGAGGATGACATCAAGTGATGATGATCATGGTTTACAAGCGCAAGTTCAAGATAGGCAGTCTGGATAATTACATGCTTGAAGCTTGCAGATGATCATGTGATGGACATGTGAAGATGAGAATACAAAGCAAAGCTTCCCACATTGTGTATGGGGGAGCTACTTGAAGACTTCACCAATGTCTTGCCTTCAACTTGAGCCAAGAAGAAACATCAACATCAAGCTCAAGTGAAAGGCTCGAGTCAAAGGTATTAGTTCCTTTGACGTTAGTGTTGTGGATGATGACCACCGAAGAAACACATACACTCAAGAATGGATTCTCGATAGCTATGTAGTATAGCTCTTTTATGATTCTCGAGTTATAGGGATCCTGCACTATTAAGAGGGGATCAAAGGGGTTCGTGATGGATTTGCTCAAGTCAACATCTTGTCTACACAATTCCACTCCTATCCTATATACCAAACAAAATCCAAAGCCAAATAGGTTTCCCAAATATATGATAACACCTTTGCATATTTGGTATCCTCCACTTTGGTTGATCTTGGATGGTTCTCTATGTGAGAACCTGGGGTTTTTACATAGCTTCAAAATGAGCCCAAGATCATCAAAATCGGAGTTCGTATGAAAAAGTTATGCATGTTTTACTCTTGGTATGCTGGCTGTTTTCTGTGGGGCCGGAAGTTCCGGGCTGCCTGGAGTTCCGGGGGCCAGAAGTTCCAGGCAGGTTTTGGGGAAAGTTTCGGGATAATCAGAGAGTTTGCACATATCTGGCCCAAAGGGAGCCCGGAAGTTCTGGGCCTCCCGGAAGTTCCGGGCTTGCCCAGAAGTTCCGGGCTGCGTTTTTCTGTGTGTAACGGGCACATTTTGTGGGGCACTATATAAGGTACCCTTCTTCCCCAACGAACCAGGTCTTCCACATCTGAAATTTCCCCATTCGTGTGAGCTCTCTCCTCCTCCCCCAAGCCCAAAAACTCCAATCCATTTGGGGGAAAGCTACTCCATGGATCTAGGGTTCATTTGTTGACCTCCTCCATTGTTCCTCTCCTCTCCCATCCCTCCATAGCATTAGTTGCTTTGTTGGGATTTGAGAGAGAGAGAGGAATTTGAGCATTCTTGTGTTAAATCCCGGAGAGATTTGTGAGAGTTCTTGAGAGAGATTCCATCCAAGCATACATCCACTCCTCCTCTCTCTTTTGACCAAAGCAATTTGTGATTTGAGCAAGTCTTGAGAATTTCCCCCTTGGTCTTGTTACTCTTGGAGGTTGGAGACTCCTAGGCGGTAGGAGTGCTCCGGTGAGGAATCAACTTGTGATTTATCCCCCAGAAAGTTTGTGAAGGTTTGGAGGCCGCCTCAAGGTCTACCACTAGTGGTTGGGAATCACCTTTGTGGTGATATCTCAAGGAGAATAGGGTGAGCCTTCGTGGCGTACACCTCCATGCCATTCGGCCTGCGCAATGCCGGAGCAACCTTCCAGCGGCTGATGCACATCACTCTGGGCCGACAGCTCGGGAGGAATGCCGAGGCATACGTTGATGACATAGTGGTGAAATCTCGGGAGGCAAGAACCCTTATCGAAGATCTTGAGGAGACATTCTCTAGTCTGTGCAAAGTTAACTTGCGGCTCAACCCAGAAAAATGTGTGTTTGGCGTCCCGTCTGGCAAGCTGCTGGGCTTCCTGGTGTTACATAGAGGGATTGAGGCCAACCCGGAGAAGATCAAGGCCATAGAAAGGATGAGTCCGCCGCAGACCCTCAAGGAGATGCAGAAACTGGCGGGCTGCGTGACCTCGCTGGGGCATTTCATCTCCAAGCTAGGCGAGCGCGCCCTCCCGTTCTTCAAGTTGATGAAAAATAAAGGCCCGTTCGAGTGGACTCCAGAGGCCGATGAGGCCTTCCAAGACCTCAAGAGATACCCCACCAGCCCGTCGGTGATTGTCGCACCTTGCCCCCTTGAACCCCTGGTGCTCTACCTGGCCGCCACACCTCACTCAGCCAGCGTGGCGCTCGTGGCGGTCCGAGCAGAGCGTCCAGCCGAGGGCGCGCGACATAGCACCCCACGCTAGACCAAGACGCCATAGCCTGAAGACAGTGCCATGAAGGTCTCGGGCCTTCCCCAGGACGGTGGGGCTCCCGAGGTCCCGATCGTCCAGCCGGGCGACCGGGCTCCTGAGGCTCCCCAACCTCAACAATCACAGGACCCCACCAACATTGACTCGCTCGTCAAGCACGCCGTGTACTTCGTCAGCACGGTGCTATGCGACACGCGGGCGCGCTACCCCATGCCGCAGAAGCTCCTTCTCGCTCTCCTTGTCACCTCCAGGAAGCTGCGCCACTACTTCCAAGGCCATCCGATCAGAGTTATCTCAGCCTACCCCTTGGAGAGGATTCTCCGAAGCCCCAACGCCACGAGAAGGGTCGCATAATGGAACATCAAGCTGCAAGCATTCCAGCTGGAGTTCAGCACCACCAGGGTCAGCAAGGGCGCGGCCCTCGCCGACTTTGTGGCGGAATGGACTGACGCCCCTGGCCGCGAGGTAGGCGAAGACCGCTCTCTCTTGCCCGGAGACGAGGCGCTAGATGGATGGGTTATGTACTTCGACGACACATTCGCGCGCCAGGGCGCGGGGGCTGGAGCCGTGCTCATCTCGCCCACTAAGGACAAGCTCTACTACGCCGTGCAACTCTGCTTTTAGCATGGCGAGAAAGTCTCCAACAACATCTTGGAGTACGAGGGCCTGATCACTAGACTCAAGGCAGCGGCAGCTCTGGGGGTCAAGCGCCTCACCATCAGGGGCGACTCCCAGCTTGTCGTCAACTTCTCCAAAAAGGCGTACAAGCCGAAGGACGAGCACATGGAGGCATACCTTGAGGAGGTACGCAAAATTGAGAAACGCTTCTTGGGCTTGGAATTGCAGCACGTAGCATGAGGCACGAACAAGGAGGAGGACGACATTGCTGGGCGTCCCGGCGTCAACCTCAGGAGCTTGGCGTCTTTGAGGAGCGGATCTTCAAGCTGTCTGCAGCTCCCCCCACTACGGGATCGGCACCACTTCAGGAGGAGCTCCCACTGGCTCCCCCCTCGGGCGCCCCAGCTTGTGGCCCAACCTTGGGAACCCGCCTGCTCCTCGTGCTCGAGCCTCAGGAGGGGTGCTGGACCGATGAGTTCAAGGCGTACTTGCTCCAGGGCACCCTACTGGAGAAGGAGGAAGACGCGGAGAGTGTGGCCCGCTAGGCCACTGCATACTGCATCCAGGACGGTGAGCTCTATCGAAGGCGTCCGAACGATGTTTCTTTACGATGCACCTCCAGGGAGCAGGGATGTGAGCTGCTGGCCGACATACATGGCGGGGACTACGGGCATCACTCCTCATCGCGCACCCACGTGGGCAAGGCGTTCCGCAGCGGATTCTACTGGCCCACATGCTCAACGACGCTGCTGAATTGGTAAGATCTTGTGAGGCTTGTCAATTCCATGCTAAGCAGATCCACCAGCCCGCTTAAGGCCTCCAGACCATCCCGCTCTCGTGGCCATTCGCGGTCTGGGGGTTGGACATCCTGGGCCCGTTCCCTCGAGCGCCCGGGGCTACCGCTACCTCTACGCCGCCATCAATAAGTTCACCAAGTGGGTGGTGGTGGAAGCCGTCCGCACCATCCCAGCTGGCTCCGCGGTCAAGTTCATCAAGGGCCTCGTGAGCCGTTTCAGGGTGCCCAACCGCATCATCACCGACAATGGCTCCCAGTTCATGAGCAACCTCTTTAAAACATATTGTGCTAGCCTTGGGACACAGATATGCTACGCTTCGGTGGCGCACCCACGGAGCAATGGCCAGGCCGAGCGTGCCAACGTAGAGGTCTTGAGGGCCCTCAAGGCGAGGAGCTTCAAGAAAAAGCTCGAGGCCTGCGGTAGGGGCTGGCTCGACGAGCTCCCGTCCGTGCTGTGGTCCATCCGCACCACCGCGACCAAGCCCACGGGCGTGACTCCGTTCTTACTCGTCTACAGAGCCGAGGCGGTCCTCCCTCACGAGATCAAGCATTGCTCCCCGCCGGTCCTGGCATTCGACGAGGCGCGCCAGGATGCCTCGCGGGAGATGGACCTTGTGTTGGGGGAGGAACGCCATCGCCAGGCCTCGCTCCGAGCTGTGAGGTACCAGCAGGCGCTGCGGCGGTACCACTATCGCAGCAACTGTTCCAGGACCCTCGAGGTTGGTGACCTCGTCCCGAGGCAGGTGCTCTCCAGGGAAGGGCTTCACAAGCTCTCCCCCATGTGGGAGGGCCCGTTCAGGATCGCCTGTGTCTCCAGGCCTGGCGCCGTGCGCCTGGAGACACAGGACGGGGTCCCCATCCAGAATGCCTGGAACATCCAGCACCTCCGAAAGTTCTACCCATGAAGAAGGCCCCGCGCCTGTGAAGGTCTCCGCTCGTGACACTCTCACGTAATAATGAGTTGGGGCTGTACACGCCCCGGAGTCTCATGAGCGTCGCCCTTGGGCCTCACGGGGGGTCCCACCCACGTCCTAGTGGAAGCACATAGCGCCGCTGGTGAGAAGACTAGTATAGGTGCTAGATGCGGCTGTTCTTTTTCTTGCTTTCTGTATCTGGTTTGCAACTTCTTGAATGAAATTTGGAGCTTTCGTGTCTTTCATTTGCAAGGGTTGGGAAATTTCTTTCTTTCTCTCTCCCCACAATGTTGACCTTTTGAAGCTGTGTCTCAGGAAGAGTGGCAGTTGCCCGTCGCTCTTCCTCGTGCGTCCCACGCATGGGGGCTGGGTACAGTGTATGCGCCTGGGCTTGCCCATGACCACACCTCGCCAAAACCTCGCTTGCCCCAGCTTTGGCGCCTTAATCCTCACGGGACGCTCTCAAACGAGCTCTCGGGCATGCGCGCCCTCTTGAGTCCGTGCCTCCGGGCATCGCGATGTGGCGCACTAGCCACTACCAACCTACGCTTGGGGCTTGCTGAGGTATTGCGCCTCATGAGGCTTTCTAACCCTGCAGACACAAGAGTGACAGAAACTAACATTATTCAAACTATGACACCAGAGGAATACATAAAAGAGACCTTCTAGAACACTCCAAAACCCTGAAAAGGAAGAGGTACGTGATACGGTAAGTAAACTGACTCCAAACATTCCATAAAAATACTTTCTGTCAGTTTTTGAATATTAGAAAAAATACAAAAATAAGAAACACCCGAGGGGGCCACCCAGGTGCCCACAAGGCACCAGGGCGCGCCTACCCCCTGGTGCGCCCTGGTGGCTTGCGGGCCCCTCGTGAGCCTGCCCGACTCCGTTTTCTTCTAGAATACTTGTTTTGCAAGATAAACGTTCTTTATATATACTCCCGGACGTTTTGACCACCGCATAGTGGAAATATCCTCTGTTCTTGTTTCACGCTATTTTCTGACAGATCTGAAAGTATGTCGTCCCAAGATTCAGATGGAGAGAGCTTCGTGTCACACTATGTTGCAAATCCGAGGATCTATGGGGACATAGATCCCTATGGTTGGTTCAAGGAGGAGGAGAAAGATGCTAACTCGAAAGGAATGGAAGACGCGAGCTCGGATGAAGATGATGCCCCTCTACCTCAACCGGGAGATATGCATGTGGAGTTCAAGAAGTCGAGTCTTCCAAAAACAGTAAACAAATCTAAGATCCAATTTATTCCTTTCCGTCTTCTACAGGAAAACAAGAACACATTGTGTGAGAAGATAGTGGAGCTTGAGAAAGAAATTAGCAACTTGAAGGAAGAAAACTGTGTTCTCAAGCAGAAGCTAAAGGACAAGCTCACCACTTCATCACCACCACCATCATCAAAGAAAGAACCTTGAGCACACGGGTATGGGCACTCCCCATGGCTTGTGCCAAGCTTGGGGGAGGTGCCCCGGTATCGTATCACCACCACTTTTATTATTTTTACCTATTTTTAGTTCGATCCTTAGTTATTTCGTGATTTAGTTCAATAAAAGCTTAGTGTGATCTATTTTTTTGCGTTAGTTTCGTGATCTATCTATCTATGTAATCGAGTTGACAGTTATATAATAAAGAGTAGTTTGAGTTTTTGCTTCTTTACTTTTATGTTTCAATCCTAGCAATGAAAATAATGAAAAAAAATCATATTCTAATCTTATGGAAAGTAATGACATTACATAAGGAAAAGTATAAGTGGTAAAATTTATTGAAAGTTGACAAACATAGCATTGGTCAATGATGCAATTCATGAAAAAATTAATAAGGGAAGAGAAGATTCACATGCAAATACACTATCTTGGACATCTTTTATGATTGTGAGCCCCCATTAAGTATTTTATGCTAAATTGTTGAAGTTGGACAAGGAAGACAACGTAATGAATTATGTTGGCTTATATTCACATAGAAGTTCTATTGTCATAGATCCTCCAACATGTGGTGCTTGCCCAATATCTTTGCTAGCCAAAAATCTGCACCAAGTAGAGATACTACTTGTGCATCCAAAAACCATAAACCCAGTTTCATGTTATGAGAGTCCACTATACCTACCTATGGATTGAATAATATCCTTCAAGTAAGTTGTCATCGGTGCATAAAGCAATAAAAATTGCTCCTAAATATGTTTGATCTTTTATTGTAAGGGAAAATAAGCGTTGTACAAACTTGTGATGGCAAAGAAATAAAAACGACGGACTGCATAATAAAGGTTGCTATCATAAGGGTCAATATAATGTGACGTTTCTTTTCGCTAAGAGCTAGTGCATCCAAAAATAAAAAGCGCATGACAACCTCTGCTTCCCTCTGCAAAGGGCATATCTTTTACTTTCACATATTTACTTTCTATGCAAGAGTAATAGTGTTCTCCTCTATTCTTTTTTATTTTTCTATTTTGTAAGAATCATGTGGTCGGGAAAGATCTAGGCACATATATCCAGTTGGATATGAGTGATCATGAGTTATTATTGTTGAGATCACCCTTGTGGTGAATAAGTTGGGAGGCAAAGTTATAAACCCCTATCTTTCTATGTGTCCAACTAAAACTTTTTGCTCCATATATATGCTGAGTGTTAGCAATCATGGAATACTAAATGATGGTTGAGTATGTGTACTTGTTAAAAAGCTCCGACATGAGACCCTTCCTGATAATATGATGAATTGCAATTGCATTGTTGACAGAGAACATAGTTTGTTAGTTTTCAGGAAAGTTTATGCCTTATACTTCGTTGTTGTAATGAATTGTTACTTGCTCATGAGAAGTTTTATGATAATAAATATTGTTGTTATAATAATGATCATGATGCTACTATGTCCGTATTTTTTTATCGACACCTCTCTCTCTCTCTCTAAACATGTGGACATGATTATCGATATCGGCTTTCGCTTGAGGACAAACGAGGTCTAAGCTTAGGGGAGTTGATATGTCCATTTAGCATCATGATTTCCAACTGTTATTAATAGTGTTTTTAATCAATATAACACTTTGTGGAGTGATTGTAATGCCTTTTCTCTCTTAATATGCAAGATTTACATAAAGAGGGAGATTGCCGATAGCTGAAATTCTGGACCTGAAAAAGCTACATCAGAGATACCTATTCTGCACATCTCCAAATGAGATGAAATTTTACGGAGATTTATTTTGGAATAAATAAAAAATATTTGAGCAAAGAAGTACCAAAGGGGGCCACCCAGGTGCCAACAAGACACCAGGATGCGCACACACCCCCGACGCGCCCTGGTGGCTTGTGGTGCCCCTAGCCAGCCTCCGGTGCCCATCTTCTGGTATATAAGCCCATTTTCCCTAGAAAAAATATGAGAGGACTTTCGGGACGGAGCACCGCCGTCTCAAGGAGGAACTTGGGCAGGAGCACTTTTGCTCTTCGACAGGGCGATTCCGCCGAGGATACTTCCCTCCGGGAGGGGGAAATCGAAGCCATCGTCATCACCAACAACCCTCTCATCGTGGGAGGATCAATCTTCATCAACATCTTCACTAGCACCATCTCATCTCAAACCCTAGTTCATCTCTTGCATTCAATCTTTATATCAAAACCTCATATTAGTACATGTGGGTTGCTAGTAGTGTTGATTACATCTTGTAGTTGTTGCTAGTTAGTTTATTTGGTGGAAGATTATATGTTCAGATCCATTATGCTATTCAATACCCCTCTGATCTTGAACATGAATATGATTTGTGAGTAGTTACTTTCGTTCTTGAGCCTCAGATTTGTACCTGTGGATTGCTAGTAGTGTTTATTACACCTTCTAGTTGATGCTAGTTGGTTTATTTGGTGGAAGATTATATCTTCAGATCCATTATGCTATTCAATACCCCTCTGATTTTGAACATGAATATGATTTGTGAGTAGTTACTTTTGTTCTTGAGGACATGAGAGAAGTCTTGTCATAAGTAATCATGTGAATTTGGTATCCGTTTGAGATTTTGATGATATGTATGTTGTTGATTCCCTTAGTGGTGTTATGTGAACATCGACTACATGACACTTCACCATCTTTGGGCCTGAGGGAATGCATTGTGGAGTAGTTATTAGCTGATGAGTTGCTAGAGTGACAGAAGCTTAAACCCTAGTTTATGCGCTATTCTGTAAGGGGCTGAATTGGATCCATACATTTAATGCTATTGTTAGATTTTATCTTAATTCTTCTTTCGTAGTTGCGGATGCTTGCGAGAGGGTTTAATCATAAGTGGGAGGCTTGTTCAAGTAAGAACAGCACCCAAGCACCGGTCCACCCACATATCAAATTGTCCAAGTAGCGAACGCGAATCAAACAAACATGATGAAAGTGACTAGATGAAATTCCCACGTGTCCTCGAGAATGTTTTACTTATTATAAGAGATTGTTCTGGCCTGTCCTTTGCAACAAAAAAGATTGGGCTACCTTGCTGCACCTTAGTTTACTATTGCTACTTGTCACTTGTTACAAATTATCTTTCTATCAAACTACTAATTACCGATAATTTCAGTGCTTGTAGAAAATACCTTACTAAAAACCGCTTGTCATTTCCTTCTGCTCCTCGTTGGGTTTGACACTCTTACTTATCGAAAGGACTACGATTGATCCCCTATAGTTGTGGGTCATCACGCTTCACCGTCCAGAGCTAATCGTTGCTAGAGAATTAGAGTGAGGATATTAGAATGACACAGAGCTTCTAATTATGAGGACAAGAGGATTATCCTAGCTCTAATTAGTCAACTAGGCCCAACTAGAACTAGAACTAGATGAACTAGAGGAGCCTCCAAAACTTGTATGTAACAATAGAGCAAAACCCCTAGTATATACAAGTTGGAGGAGGAGGAAGGGAAGCCACCAAGGAGGGAAAGTCCCTCCTTGGGGCGCCAGCCAAAGGGCGAGGAGTAGGACTCCTCCCCAAGTCCAATTTGCGTCCCCAACAAGGAAGGGCGGGGCGCCTTCCTACTTGGGCCCTTGTGGCCCAAGTTGCCTTCCACCTCTTGGTCTTTTAAGGCCCGTTGATATTTAAATTAAGGGATTTCTACATCTGTGCCCCTGGTTCCTTAGCTCTACTCAGTCATCCCCGCGCTCTTAACTTTTGCTCAATTTTCCCCACTCCCTTGCCAGTAACCCTCGTAACTGGGCACAACGGACGTTGCCATCGTGTCAAAGGCTTGACCGTTAACTCTGACTAGTGGGGCCACGCTGGACTGTGCTGCGTTGGGTGGTGTCGCTGTTCGACCATTGGGCCGTGGTTTCGTTGGGCCGTCCCTTGCATTAAACGTCTGCGCGCGCCGCCAGGCCAGAAGCCTGCTATAAATGCACCCAGCAAACCCTGCCTGCATGCGTTGATCGAGCCTACATGCGCCGATGCCAATATGTAGCTTAAATAGCCGTAGTGCTACGTGTTATTTGGCCGTGGCAATAACGGGGTCAAATGTGATGTGAGTAGCCCGTTTTCAAACCCACCACAGCATCGGGAGTGTACACGCGTGGGAAACGGTAGTTTGAAAAGAAGAAGAAAAAGAAGCTAATTATACAAATGCAAAATGACCCATTTTTTGATAGTTTGTGGCCATTTTACATGATAAAAATAAATTTAGCCCTTATAAATTTGGTCATTTTATATTTGTATAGAACAAAAAGAACGATGCAAAAAACAGAGCAAACGATGCAAAAATACAGAGCCAGCGCGTTCACAAAAAACAGAGCAAACGATGCAAAAAAACAACGCAATTCGACGGCCCAGAGCTTGGTTTCCTTTTGGGCCCAATAACAACGTTTTTTTCATGGAGTCAGTGGTGGGCGAGCAGCCGAGCACAATCAATAGGATCGCCTCTCGCAGATCGCCCCACGATCCAACGATGCGGAGCCGTCCTTGTGATCCAACGGCGCGGAGCCTGCACACAGCCAGCCCACCTAGTTCCTTCTAGAAGGCCAGATCTGAGGGCTGTGGCTTGGCAAGAGGGTATGATCGGACGGCTGACATTGGGAGCTAGGGTTAGGCAAAACCCCGCGGGGTTTAGAGGGGTTTAGAGCTGGTCAACAGGGTTTCGAAGGCTTTGACTGAGCATAACTAATTTTAAAAAATTGAAAAAATATGAAACCTTCGCCGTTCGTCGTTTTATAAGACAAACTAACGAGGAAAAATACTAAACTTGGTCTATGGTCATTTTCATGAAAAAACCCTAGCTGGCACGATCGAGGTCAAATGAGCACCATTAATTTAAAAAAAATCAAAAATATAAAACCTGCCCACAATGTTGTCTTATGTGACATGTTACCAACCAAAAATCATAAACTTGCTCTATGGTCATTTTCATGAGAAAACACTTCACACATATGAGCTATCTTGTACATGATTTCATAGAGTTCAAGGAGAGGAGGTGGTGTTACCTTCTGTTTTTGAAAAATAAAAATAAAATAAAAAAATAGTGAGACTTCGAATCTACACTATGGAAAGTGAATATGTGTTAATAAAAAGAACATTTGGCTCATTTAGAGTAGGTTCAAAAAAACTTGATTACAAATTTGCGCCCCAAATGCGTCAGCGCGGACGTCGAACGGACGCCACCCGCGCCTTCTCGCTGTCCGCCCCGTCCCCACCTGGCGGCCGCCCACTCACGGTCAGCTTAATTTATGACCACGGGCCCACGCGTCAGCGACGGCGGTCGCCCTTTTTTAAGCCGACCGTGCGGCGGGACCATCCTCATCCAAACTCGCCATCCCCATCTAGGCAAGCTCGCTCCCCCGTCGCCGGCAAACCCTAGCAAAAACCCTAGGCAACCCTAGCCAAATGGGGCTCTTCTCCGGCGCCGGCAGGAGCAAGTCCAAGGGCAAGGCCCCCGCTGTCCCTTTCCCCTCTGAGTTCATACCGCCTCCGCCGGCGCCGGTTCACTGGCAGAGGGTGCAAGTGAGCATGCCAAGGCACCAGGCGGAGTGGCACTGGAAACATCGCGTCCCTCTGCCATACCCCGACGTCACCCTGCCGCACGACTGGCATCTTGATCCAGAGAGGATCCCAGTGCCAGCAGCGCCGCGGTCGACGAGGGCGCACGCGGAGGAGGTGCGGCACCGGCGGGCAATGCTGACGCCGAAGCAGCGCCGCGACGCCACCTACGCCACCGACTCGCCTAACTGGGCGAGGTGGTTCGCCTTCGAGCATGAGGAGGCGAGGCGACGCGGCGTGCGGGAGGTCGACCGCAGCGTGCCTCCACCCCCGCTCGTCATCCGGGAGGAAGACCAGGCGGCGGAGGCCACCTACCAAGTGGCCCTTGAGGCGGTCTACCGCAAGAGCGAGGAGGACGAGCGGCGCAGGGTGGAGGCGGTGGAGGAAGAGGAGGCTCGCTATGAGGCGGCCATGGCGCATGCCCTCGCCCTCTCCACGACCGGCGATTGCGTCGTGCCACCGGTGGCCCCGCCGTCCCCTCCCCGACGGCTCGTCAAGGCCGACCCGGAGCCACAACCGGAGCCCAAGCCGGAGCCCGAGCCCATCGCGTGCTTCTCCTGGACGGGAGTGGTGCGCAAGTGGGTGTCCGCGCCACCGGTTTGGATGGGGGCGACCCCGGAGCAGGAGGCGGCATACCTCGAGATCTGGCGCCAGCGATGGCTCACCGAGGAGCGCCGTTGCGGCGAGTATGAGGAGATGCTCAAGCGCGACCTCGAGGAGTAGGCGCGCGAGGCTGAGGAGGAGGCGCGCCAAGCCGCGGCTGCAGAGGCGGCCGCACAGCCCCCCGCGCCTGCACTGCCCTCGCCGGAACAGCTGCCCGCGACCGACATTGCCGCCGCCTGGAACATGGCGTTCCCCTGGGCCGGCCCTGCGCCGGCGCTCATCGACCTCACCCGCCCCGAGGACGACGACGACGATGCCTAGGGCGCGCTGGGCAGCGCGCTGCCTCGTAGTTAGGTTGTTTTTAATTTCTTTTAATGCTAATGTGGACGCATGGACTCTCGCCGGCCTTCCTAAGGCTGGCTTTAATGTTTTATTAAGTTGTTTTTATTTTAAATATGCATGCACAGTTTTTTTTGTCGGCGCTGTTAAAATGGGTTGGGCCAGCGTTGGGCGCACGAGCCGACCCAAACGCCTTGGGTGCAGCGAGGGAATTTGGGGAAAATGGTTGGGGCGATGGAGGTGGTTGCCCTCTTTATATGATGTGCTACCCCACGACCGCGGTCTTGCATGCACCCATGTATACGCGGCCCCACTCGTCAGCTAACAGTCAAAGCCTTTGACCTGACGGCAACGTCCGTTGTGCCCAATTATGAGGGTTTCTGGCAAGGGAGTGGGGAAAAGTGAGCAAAAGTTAACAGAGTGGGGATGAATGAGTAGAGCTAAGGAACCAGGGGCACAGAAATAAAAATCCCTTAAATTAAATATAAAGTGTTCTAAATACCTCTAGACCATTATATATATTTTTTAACATCTCTGGAACATTTTTCACCTATATATAATTTATCGGTAATACCCGATTTTTCCCGATACTCTCTGAAACCCTTCTGATGACCCGAAACGCTTCCGGTTCCTCTCGGAACTATTCCAAATATTCATAAAAGAATTCCAAAAATATATTCTCATGACTCCCGTCCTACTAACACTTAGCATATGGTGATTGCCTTAAGATTGTGACCCCGTAGGTTCGGTAACTCATAGCTAGACATGAACGAAACCGTTCGTTCAATGATCAGAAGTGGGACCATGGACGTCCTTATCTGTAGCGCCCAAGATGCGATTCTATCCCAATCACGTGATGAATTCATGATTGAGGCACAACCGCATTTCGAGCGCATAGCAAGGTGGATATCATTACAACATACCTTGTACTGAATAGATGATAATACAAGATAAAGGCTTATACTCGCCACAAGCTACAACATGAATATATGAATACATCAATACATAGCAATCATCATACAGAAGAGTAGGATCCAACTACGGATGAAAACAAATGACAAAGAAGAACAACATCCACCCTGCTAATCTGAGGCTCCCGACCCGGAACCTATCCTGGATTGAAGAAGAAGAAGCAGAAGAACTCCAAAACAAGCAAGCATCGCTCTCTCGTCAAAGCATCACTTTACCTGTACCTACAACTATTGTTGTAGTAATCTTTGAGTCACGAGGACTCAGCTATCCTATTACCATGGGCATCAAGACTAGCTAAGCTTAATGGGTATGGAATGGATAAGTGGTGAGGTTGGAGCAAGCACTAAGCCTTGTATGGTGGCTAACTTACGAGTACAAGAATAAGAAGAGAAACTACGCATAACGGTCGCAATCTAGTAATGATCAAGAAGTGATCCTGAACTACTTACGAGTCAAACATAACCCCATCGTGTTCTCTTCTGGAACTCACTTGAAAAGAGACAGTCACGGTTATGCACGCGGTTGGTGTATTTTAATTCGGGTTTAGTGTCAAGTTCTCTACAACTGGATATTATAAATTTCCGATCTGCCACATAACCGCGGGCATGACTCTCGAAAATATTAAACCCTACAGGGGTGTCCCAACTTAGTCCATCACAAACTCTCACGATCCGCGGAGGAAAATCTCCATCTCGAGACGACCCGATCAAACTCGGAATCCCGGTGCACAAGACATTTCGATAATGCTAAAACAAAACAAGCAAGACCTCAAGACATTTCGATAATGCTAAAACAAAACAAGCAAGACCTCCCGGCGTGTCGACACCCTGATAGTAGCCGCGCGTATCTCGTCTCAGGCCACGATGGATGAGCGAAGCTTACGATCGTGGAGACCCAAGTTGCCAAGGGGCACCGCAAGGTGCTCTATTTTGGACCAACACTCATGAGGAGCACTGGCCCGGGTTATTGATTAATTATCCTCGGGGTCCGGAAAGTCCCTATGCAAGTTTTAGTTGTTATTACGCAAATGGTAAAACCAAAGTTGGGCCTTGCTAGAAGCGTTTTATTCAAAGCGAACTATCAAGGGGGGCCCGTAAACCCCGACCGTGTTAGGAACGCAAAATCAAGGAACATAACACCGGTATGACGAAAACTAGGGCGGCAAGAGTGGAACAAAACACCAAGCAAAAGGCCGAGCCTTCCACCCTTTAACAAGTATATAGATGCATTAATTAAATAAGAGATATTGTGATGTCCCATGATATCCATGTCCCAACATGGAAAAACCTACAACTGCACCAGCAACTAGCAATGCTATAAGAGGGAATGAGCAAAGCGGTAACATAGCCAAACAACGGCCATCTAGGAAGGTGGAAAAGGTTAGAGGCTTATCATGGCAATTTGGGACGCTTGATAAACAAGTGGTAGGTAGCGCGACATAGCGATAGCATCGAGACAACTACCAAAGCAAAGATAGTAGTGGTATCTAGGGTAATGGCCATCTTGCCTGAAATCCCGCTAGGAAGAAGATCAAATCCATGAAGAAAACGAATGGGCGTAGTCGAACGAATCCTCACAATCACAACATTACCAGAAGTATCGAGAAGAAGCACAACCGGAAAGAAGAAAATGACAGAGTAAACAACCATCACATAAACATGGCATGATGCACAATCAAGTATGATGCATGTCTGGTTTAATGAGGCATGGCATGACAAAGTGCAACAAACAATACTACAAATTCAATGGAGCTCAATATGCAACAAGTTGCATATTGACAAAACACCGCATTCGAATTATTTAGTTTGCTCTCGTTTATGTACCCAACAATATTAAATGTGGGTTAACATGGCAGGAGGTGAGGGATAATAAAACTACCTATCTAGGCAAGTTTAAATGAGGCTGGAACAACAAAAAACAATTCCTGAAAATCCCCATGTGCATGTTTTGGATTTGGTACTGTTCTGCCCTATACACACTTTTAGAGTTGTTAAACATGCAAAATAAGTACACCATGGCAATCTATACATTTTCGACCCCATTTACATATAAAGTTCATTTAATTCGGAGCTACGGTTATTTAGTTATGAAGTAAATCATTTTAACATGTTATTTATGCAAAATAATGCAAACAACAATTTAAACATTTTTATCATGGATGAAAGTTGCATATTGTGAATCTATACAAAATTCTAAGCATTTTACATATATAGTTTATTTTAATCCGATGCATGGTTAAACAATTATTATATGCATGAACATGAGGGTGTAATCTGTAAAACAGGTTTTCTATGGATAATTACTAAAATCACTGGACAGAAAAAAGAATGGGCCGAAACTGCACTTGGGCCGACAGTGCAAAGGTGGGTGCAGCAGTGGCTCACCATGGGCTGAGGCCCGGTCGGAGCAGAGGAGGCCGACTGGGCTGGCGAAGGCGGCTAGCGAGGCAGCAAGAGGGCCTCGCGCGAGCGACGTGGAGCGGGTCCACGCTGGATGGGGATGAGCGGTAGGGCATGTACAATGTTGCTATCTTATGAGTACCACGTAGCATAAATGATGAGATGGAGGAGAGAGAACTCGTAAGAAAAGGCTTGTCTTCTCTTATTTAAGAGAAGACAAGAGATGATCTCTTAGCACAATATGTCTCACCACATTTTTAGGAATGACTAGTTATTAAAGATAAGGCTAAGAGATGACCCATTGTAGACATCTTTTTTTGTCATCTCTAAATTACATGAAAGACCTAAGATAAGACTATCTTATCAACCATTATACATGCCCGTAGGAGGTCAACACGAGCAGAGGCTCGCTGCGAAGCAGGGCCGAGGCGGCGCTGAACCAGGCGGATTCCGGTGGGGTCAGCAAGGGCGCGGGCTCATGGGCGGCTGGGAATGGATGGAGGCGGCGTAGGCCGACCGGATCTGGTCTAGGGTGGTGCTTGGCGGCGCCGAGCTTGAGAAGGCCGATCGACCCACTCGGCTGGGTTGACGAAGCGGTCAATGAAAACGGATGCTCGGGCATTTCACGTCCTGACGAAGAGAGCGGCGGCAACGGAGGGTTGGGTGCAGGCAGGCGGGGCCGAGCGCGAGCAGGCGGTCCGGCAGGGTGCAAGGGCGCGGAGGAAGCTGGCGGCTTGGCGTCCATGGCGGCTCTGCTGTCCAAAGAGAGAGAGCGAGAGGTCAGGGAAGGGGACTGAGAGAAGAGCGGGGCAGGGGAAGCAGAAGGAAGAGCAGGGGCGGGGATGACCTGCGAGGGGCGGCCCGCTGGCTGGTCTTCAGGGAAGGAGGAGGTCACGGGGCGCGAGGGGTGCAGCAGTTGCTGCCAGTGGCCGGCGGAGGCGAGCTTCGGCTCGGGCCCGTCGAGCGACTTGGTGGCCCGGGCGTGGAAGAAGGATCTCGTGCTCCTGGTTGCTGCTTGGGGGAAAGAACTGGGGCACGGGAGTTGTTGCTACGATGGGATGAACGGGAGAGGTGGCTCGGGAGGAGGCGATCGAGGAATGCTGGTTGGGTGAGAAGGGGATTTGGGAGGATCCCGCGGTGGGGGGTGGAGTGGCGGCGGCGACGGGACACATCTCCCAGGGTTTGTCCAAAATAGGCTAGGGGTTGGACTATATATATGGAAAGGAGGGGAGTTTGGATAATCCGATTTGAATCGGACGGTCGAGATAATTGGGCTAGGAGAGTTATAGAGGAAACCGAAGATATTTTGGGGATGTCTGAGGTTGATCCGGACCCAACGGTGACGACTGAGCGGTTCGGGTCCGGGGCAATTTCAGACAAGGTTGCGAAGCGGTCTCAGTACTGTGCAGAGATGGTCCAACAACCGAGCAACAAAAGAACGGTTGGTCTGAAGATCAACAGAGGCGAGGAATAAGCGTCAACTACAAACGAATGCAAGTTGCCGATGCAATGCGAATGATGCGATGATGAATGGAGCGAACACATAAATCACACAGCAATCACGCAAAACATGGAAGGCGTCTGGAGCGTCGGTCTCGGGCTATTACAGTATCGGTCCCTATGAGCACAAGAATGATATTCGAGTGAACCTTAGGGTATCATGTGATGTTTCCTTTGCTTCGCGGTACTTCACAAAACCCATGATGCATTGGTATCCTCCCAAGTCATCACTATGCTCGCTATACAGAAATCCTCGTTACCGGTTTCGTTCTTCTTTATCATTATTGTGTTTCGGCATCCCCGTGATGTAGTCACCTATGTCTGGCAAGACGATGATTGATGCTGTCGCACTGAGAGGGCCCTAAGAATATCTCTCCCTCGTCGGAGGAGAAAATCCCTTGATCGAGCTATCCGCCACTTGTCAAACTTTCCGATGAACCTGTAAGTCCTCGTTATGATCACCGTGTTATAGGTGACATTTGAGCAACCCCAAAGCCCACTGTATGGTAAGAAGTGACCACGATACTCTCATGGTCTAGGGAGCAAAATCACACGCTAACACTCTGTGTTATTACAATTGAGTGCAAACATTATTAACTCAATTCATAACAAGAAAGATTGGGTAGGTTCAATATGATCATTCTTCCAACGTCATAATCTCAATGTTGCTTTAGGATCATCGTTACACTTAACGATATCCTAAGATCCGAAAAACATGATCATCAACAAAACTTGAGCTAGTCTTAGAGGCGAGACTAGGAACCTTTTATTTTACCATTTATCATTCCACACATGCATATGAGTTTTCCACTGAATCACATATTCTAGGATCATAGCAGTTATAGCATAGAATATAAACTCTTTAATTATGAATATGGAAATATAATAATACAAATATAATTGCCTGTAGGGTATTTCCAACAGTCTCCCACTTGCACTAGAGTCAATAACCTAGTTGCATACTTTCTTAACACATATGGCTATCCAATTTTGTTCATGCTTTGCTAGTGGTAGAGCCTTCGTCATTGGATTTGACACTCTTCAAATCACAATGTTATTTGTGTCGTTAACATATGGTTTTATTGTGTAATTCATTTGTTACATTAATGGTGACACTATATCTCCATATAGTCCATTCATATAGTAACACTTTATCTCCATATAGTCCAATTTCTATATCTCCATATAGACAATATCCATTTGGAACTACATCATAATTTATCAATAAACTTTTATTGATCCAGATATATTCTATTGAAAAACTTCTCATGTCTCAAGCTATATCATTTATAGGTCCACAATTTATGTTCATTTCTGAAAAACTATTTCAAAATATATAGCCCGATAGTTTATCCGTCAAGAAGTTGTCTTGTGTAACCTTTGTCGGTGCACAAAACTAGGGGCTCTCCTTTTTACACCTTTACTTGTGCACGAGAAGTCAGAGCCACGCCCGCGGCCACACTAAGCATGGCAGAGGATGGAAACAAAGGCGCAAGACGGCCAAAGCAACACCAGGACAGAGACACAAAGAGCAAGAGGGCGAGGTGGACTCCCCCGGAAAGATCCTTGCCGGGGCAACTTGCCCAACGCCAGCAGAGAGCGCCACCCTTGAGCCAAGGGCTCCAACACCATCAACCACATTGGAACCAAGGCTCGGGAAGCACCTCCGTGGTGGCATGCAGATCTTTGTGAAGATCATAAACATACAAGATCAGATGAGGACTAGAAGACGACGATCCTCGGCGGGATCCTAACTGAGGAAATCCACGAGACCCCCGGCAAGACCCTTGCC
The DNA here is from genome assembly GCF_018294505.1 of Triticum aestivum. Lineage (NCBI taxonomy): Eukaryota > Viridiplantae > Streptophyta > Magnoliopsida > Poales > Poaceae > Triticum > Triticum aestivum. The sequence continues at coordinate 486,936,255 of NC_057799.1, read as the reverse complement.
GGGGACGACCGCGATGCCCCGGCAAGACCCTTGCCGAGGACACTCACGAGGCCACGACCAGGCCCACATCTACCAAGGCTCCACCACCGTTCCCATACAGCTGCCAGCCCAACCAGCTGAGCAGGCACCTACGTGGCGGCGCACGGTCTCCAGGCCAACTCGGCAAGCACCTGCGTGGTGGCATGCAGATCTTCGTGAAGACTCTGCCACCGCGCCAGCCCAACAACCAACCAACGTGGCGCTACTACACCTCATCAGCTCGGACGCGCATCGGAGCCAGGCGTGGCGGCGACAGCTGGGACGAGCTTCCTTGCCGTCCCCGATAAAGCAAGGGGGGGACGTCGGCAGCGCATTAAATGCATTTGTCCGACGGTGCCAGAGGATAAACTTAGCCACTTTATACCTTTCCACCTCCGGTGTGCCACTGTAGCAGTCCCTTTTGTCTATAAAAGGAGGCCCGAGGCATACAGGAGAAGGATTTCGGATCTTTTGGACTAGACACGCACCGTAGCTAGTTCGAGAGCTCAAGAACACCGTAGCTAGATATATAAGCCAAAGCAGGACTAGGGTATTACGCATCCTCGCGGCCCGAACCTAGGTAAAACGATCTTTGTGCTGACTACTAGACCTGCTCTTTGCACAACCCCGCGCCTGCCAACCGTAGAAGGGATCCCAGTGATTCCATAGGTGTCGTTTCCCCCGACAACCTTTTACAACAAGTATTTTGTGTTACTTTTACAACAACCTCTTCTTCTCCTCTAAAGACTAGAAGCAAGGCTTTCATCCAACTGAGGTACTTTAAAATTTTAAGCAATTACCTCAGTGAATCTACTAGATATAACTATGGTACTTACTACTAATAATTAGTCAAAAACATATGGCTTTGTACGTTTGATAACACACATATTGAATCTTATTTATCCATATATGCTCATCATCTATTGATTTTTGCACAGTGTTATGCTATGTGACATTTTGAGAAACTTTTCCTCCTTTTAAACTTCTTTAAAACTTTTGTCACCGTACAAGTCTTAGTATAATCATATGTCTCAATCTATCTATCTAGTTTTTCATCCAATAATTCTAAGTATTTAGAAAAACTTCTTGGTTGTATCTTATATACATATGGTTTTGAAATATTTATATCATTCCGGTATTTCCAAGAAAACTTCTTGGTTGTATCTTATATACATTATGTTTGAAAACTCTTTCAAATTTTGTTTTTGTTACTCATCTGTCATATGTCAATATACAACACTCACCATTGTAATCCATTTACGCCTTTTAGTATTGCTACTAATAAGAAGTTTTGAAAAGATTAACTCTTCCAATCCTACAAAACTCTTTTGTAAAACTTTACTTTCTGGATCATTATCCACAAATCGAAGATCCATTTATACACTTTCTGAAGGTTTCTTCAAGTTTAAAACTTCTTCCTTGCATATGGACTTCACTTTGGATTTTTAACGGTTTGAGTAATATCTATCTTAGCTGGGCGCCATCACTGCTTCCTTGTGGTGCACAAGTTTCATCTTCATCTAAGATGAAATATTCAGTAGCTTCGATAATCTTTCCTGACCTTTGCATTTTGTTACAGTCTTAATCTGAAGCTTCTACATCCTATGTAGTAGTTTCTATTGCTTAGTTTTACATACAAAATTATCCTAGAACCTTTATGGTTTAGTCTTGTTTAACTTAAGCCGGAGCTTCAACAATCTCAATAAGTTGTATCATTCTCCCACTTACTCCTTCAATGAGTAAACCTATACATTCTCTTGAAAAATGTTTTTGTCCTAAGAATTTTGTGTGAGAAATACAAAACCTACAATCAAGCAATAGTCTAAATTATTCTACAACTCTTTACAGTTTTATCAAACTCTTTTGATGGTGCATCTGTTTAGTGAATATAATATTGTTTCATTCACAAATCTCCAAAAATTAATAAAAGCAAATCTATAATAATAATTCCACAATTATTCTATTGTTTTCTAAACTTATGACTTAGACATATTTCTTCATGGAATAAGAATTATTTTATCTTTCGTCATAATGATATTATACCTTCATCCTCAATTTCTTTGAACTATCTCAAATATTCCAGTTCTTACTTTTATCAAGTAAATCATATTTACTCATATTCTTTTATGAAGTATAATTTTTCCGCCACACTTTGTTATATCGATCGGATGTAATGTATTTAGTAAATTCAAACAAAAGACTTTTATGCTTCATCCGTATGAAGATCAATTACCCGATATAACTTTGTAGTGTCATACACAAGTGGTTTCATCAGTCTTCTCAAGATGTTTAGCTTTAATGTTATAGATCATAGTTTTCAAGATTTACCATGAATAAACCATCTCAAAATAAATGTTTAATCAAAAACCATATTCTCATAATAATTTGAACAACATTGTTTAAAACTTATAAGAATATCCATCACATAGTCCATATGATAAGGCATTACATAACTCTGAAGTAAAATAACTATCATTTTAGTTCTAAGATAAATCTTGAGGAGAAACTAAAGACATGACTTCGACGCCTTGAGTAGCGATCCCATCACAATTCCTGACTTGCCACGACTTCATTTCTTCTCTCCTTGTGACCTCTCTATAGTCCCTGTATCGTTTTGCGAAACATGAGCAACCGATTAGTATCAAATACCCATGACATACAGAAATTTACAAGTAGAATAACATTAACTTTGTATAACTATTATGCCTTTACCAGAAGAACCATTCTTCTTATCTACCAAATACTTCCTGCAGTTATGCTTCCAGTGTCCCTTCTGGTTGCAGTAGAAACATTCAGTCTCTTTAGAGGCTTCACCCTTGTTCTTCTTCTGAGACTCGGTCTTACTGGCTTCAGTAGATTTCTTGTTCTTGGACTTGCCCTTCTTCTTGAAACTGGTGGTCTTGTTGACCACCAACACTGTCTTGTTCTTCTGCATTCCAGCTTCCACAGTTTTGAGCATAGCAAACAACTCGTTTGCACTTTTCTACATCCCATTCATGTTGTAATTCATGATAAAACCATCGTAAGATGAGGGGAGTGAAGCAAGCACAATATCTGTTCCAAGTGTTGTCGGGATTCCAAATTCCAGAGAAGCCAGTCTAACAACATAGCCAGTAAGCTTCACTATATGCTCACTCATTGAGGAACCCTCTTTCATCTTGCAATCAATCAAGGCATTGGTTAATTCAAAATGTTCGGTCCTTGCTTGTTTCTTGTATAGAACTTCCAGTGACCCAATTATGAATTGAGTAGTGGATCGTTCAAAACGCTTCTGTAGTTCAGGATCCATGAAAATTAACATGAGACACTGGACTGAATCATAGTCATCACTACGAGCAGTGTAAGAATCAACTTCTTCTGGTGTTGCATCCTTTCCGGGAGCATCACCTAGGGGCTGATCCAGCACATACTCCTTCTTAGCACTCCTGAGAACAAATCTCAGGTTTCAGATCCAATCCGCATAGTTTCCAGCATGAGCAGACAACTTTTCTTTCTCTAACATAGGAGCTAAGTTGAACATATTGCGAGCCATTGATCGACAAGGATAGACGCAAAATTCATTTATACATATTCATAATTAAACCTCGCACTAAGTGTTTAGACAAATTTTAATGTAAAGTTGACTCCCACTCAAATAAATATCTCTCATAATTGATAGTGAGTGATTCAAGATCCAAATCTAGTTTTCAGCCATTGATGGAACATCACAGATGACGATAATTTTGACAGGTGGGCAAACTATTGTCGATCATATCACCATATGATTCTTGTTCATCTTTCGATGCTTTGTGCTCCGAGCTCAGAATGGTTCTGCTAGAACTTCAAGACAGCCGAGTGCTATCTGCCGAAATGGTCTGACCAGTCCCGTCTTACACCTCACGTCCCGTTTGTACTCATGTGGACATGACGCACTCCGAAACGCTACGTGTTATAGACGGTTGCAACACTGGGAAGACCACCTTTTAACTTGATATTAATTATGAGAGATCACCCTAATAATTGACTACTGCGCAATCAAAGGGTGCAAACAACAAAGGGATAAACATATCAGGCAGTTCATAAAAGCATGATATGGTATAGCCCTGGGCACCAGGAATCTCTGTGATCATCTTCAATCTTCAGTTGAAGCGTCGTGACGGCCAATACTTCATTGTTGTGGCAACCGTTTCAAAAATGTTGCCATGTCGGCAATTTTAGAAAACGTTGCCTTGGCGACCAATTCAGAAAATGTTGTCGTGGCACCAAATTCAGAAATTCCGCCGTGGCACAAAACTACAGCTCATCATCCCGCGCCATGTACACCTTCTCCTCGTCGGGGTCCTCCGTGTACATTTGCCATCATCACCTGTAACCTGTAGTCTATTGATGACCCACAAGTATATGGGATCAATTGTAGCCTTTTTTATAAGTAAGAGTGTCAAACCCAATGAGGAGGAGAAGGAAATGACAAGTGGTTTTCAGCAAGGTAATGTCTGCAAGTGCTGGAATTGTAAGTAACAGAGTAGTTTGATAGCAAGATAATTTGTAATGAGGAAGTAACAATAATAGTAACAAAAGTGCAGCAAGGTAGCCCAATCCTTTTGAGGCAAAGGTCAGGCCAAAACGGTCTCTTATAATAAGCAAAGCGTTCTTGAGGGTACACGGGAACTTCATCTAGTCACTTTCATCATGTTAGTTTGATTCGTGTTCGCTACTTTGATAATTTGATATGTGGGTGGATCGGTGCTTAGGTGTTGTTCTTACTTGAATAAACCTCCTACTTATGATTAACCACCTCGCAAGCATCCGCAACTATGAGAAAAGTATTAAGAATAAATTCTAACCATAGCATTAAACTTTTGGATCCGATCGGGCCCTTATGGAATAGCGCATAAACTAGGGTTTAAGCTTCTGTCACTCTCGCAACCCATCATCTAATAACTACTCCACAATGCATTTCCTTAGGCCCAAATATGGTGAAGTGTCATGTAGTCGACGTTCACATGACACCACTAAGGGAATCACAACATACATACTATCAAAATATCGAACACATATCAAGTTCACATGATTACTTGCAACATGATTTCTCCCGTGACCTCAAGAACAAAAGTAACTACTCACAAATGATAATCATGCTCAAGATCAGAGGGGTATTAAATAGCATATTGGTGATCTGAACATATAATCTTCCACAAAATAAACCATATAGTAATCAACTACAAGATGTAATCAACACTACTAGTCACCCACAAGCACCAATCTATAGTTCCGGTACAAAGATTGAACATAAGAGATGAACTAGGGTTTGAGAGGAGATGGTGTTGTTGAATATGTTGATGGTGATTGCACTCCCCAAGATGGGAGAGTTGTTGGTGATGATGATGACGATGATTTCCCCCCTCCGGGAGGGGGGGGGGGGAGTTCCCCCGGCGGAATCGCTCCGCCGGAGGGCAAAAGTGCTCCTGCCCAAGTTCCGCCTCGAGATGGCGGTGCTCCATCCCGAAAGTCCTCTCCTTATTTTTTCTAGGTCAAAACGACTTATATACCAGAATATGGGCACTAGAGGTGAGCCGAGGGTAGCACAACCCACCAGGGCGCGCCTGGGCTCCCTGGCGGACCCAGGTGGGTTGTACCCACCTGGTGGGCCCCCTCTGGTACTTATTGGCTCCAATATTCCTCATTTATTCCATAAAAATTCCCCGTGAAGTTTTAGCTTATTGGGAGTTGTGCAGAATAGGTGGCCTAACGTAGTTTTTCCAAGTCCAGATTTCCAGCTGCCGAAATTCTCCCTCTTTGTGTGTATCTTGCATATTATGAGAGAAAAGGCCTTAGAATTACTCCAAAAGTATTATTATGCATAAAAACAATATAAATAACAGTAGGTAAACATGATGCAAAATGGACGTATCAACTCCCCCAAGCTTAGACCTCGCTTGTCCTCAAGCGAAAACAGAAATCGAAAAACGTGTCCACATGCTTAGAGAGAGAGAGAGGTGTCGATAAAAACAAAATACAGACATAGAAGCATCATGTGAATTATTATAACAACAACAAACTTAAACATTAAACTTTTATCATAGAACTTTAATCTTAGACTTCTCATGAATAAGTATCAATTCATCACTCTATCGAAGTATAAAGCATAAACTCTATTAGAAACCAACAAACTATGTTTTCAGTCAACTTTGCAACTACAATTCATCATCTTTTCAGGAAGGATCTCCTATCGGAGCCTTTAGGCAAGTCCACATACTCAACCATCATATCGTCTTCTATGGTTGCTAACACTTACCACATACACATGAGCAAAACATTTCAACCGGACACTTAGAAAGATAGGTGCTTATAATTCCGCCTCCCAAATATTCACCTCAAGGGTGATGTCAACAATAATAACTCATGCTACCCTTATTCAACTGGACATATGTGCCTAGATCTTTCCTCACCACATAATGCTTGCCAAAGGAGAAAAATAAAAAGGAATAGAGGGAAAAACTTTGAATCTTGCATAAAAGTAAATACATAAAGTAAAAGATAGGCCCTTCACAGAGTGAAACAGAGGTTTCCATGCGCTTATTTGTTTGTATGCTCAACCCCTTAGTGCAAAATAATGTCACGTTATATTGCCCCTTGTGATGGCAACCTTTATTATGCAGTCTGTCGCTTTTATTCTTTGCCATCACAAGTTCGTACAACGCTCAATTTTCTCTTACACTAAATGATCTCACACTTTTAAAAGCAATTTTTATTGCGTTATTGCACCGATGACAACTTACTTGAAGGATCTTACTCAATCCTTAGGTAGGTATGGTGGACTCTTGAAAATAAGATTTGGGTTTAAGGGTTTTTGGATGCACAAGTAGTATCTCCACTTAGTGCGGAATTTTTAGCTAGCAAAGATGGGGGGCAAGCACCACATGTTGAAGGATCTATGACAATATAACTTCTATGTGAATATGAACAAACATAAATCATTAAGTTGTCTTCCTTGTCCAACGTCAACAATTTTGTCATATAATATTTTGATGGGGGCTCACAATCACAAAAGATTTCCAGGATAGTGTATTTGTATGTGAATCTTCTCTTTCCTTATTAATTATTTCATGAGTTGCATCATTGACCAATGCTATATTTGTCAATCTCTAATAAAATTTTCTACTTATACTTTTGCTTATGTGGTGTCATTACCTACCATAATATTAGCACATGATATTTTTCATTTATTTCCTTTCTTTTTATTGGAACATGAAAAGTAAAGAAAGCAAAAACTCAAACTAAACTTTATTATATATCTCGCACACGATTACAAGGATAGATCACTAAGCAAACTCTCAAAGGGAAAGGATCAAACTAAACTTTTATTCATCTAAAGCAAAAGATCGAACTAAAATAAGTAAAGGCGAAATATCGTGAGGGTGATACGATATCGGGGCACCTCCCCCAAGCTTGTTGCAAGCCAAGGGGAGTGCCCATACCCGATACTCAATTTTCTTTTGGTGATGAAGAAGGTGGTGGTGATGATGAAGTAGAGGGTTTGTCCTTCTTCCTCAGTTTACGCTTGAGGATGGAATTTTCCTCATTCAATTCACTGATCTCCTGCTCGAGCTCCAGCACCTTTTTGCATAAATCTTGCCTGTTTTCCTGCAAAAGGCGGAAGGGTAAAAACTGAACCTTAGGCCTCTTTGCTTTATTAGGGAGGCTTGACTTCTTGAATTCCACATGCATGTCCCCATGTTGAGGCAATGGGGCCTCGTCCTTGTCTGAGCTCGTCTCCTCCTTCTCCCTAGGATAATAGTCTTCCTCTTCCTCCGAAGTCCAGCCATAATGCTCCACATCCCCATAAGACTTGGGGTTTGTGATAAAATCAGCGACATAGCTCTCACCCTTCGAGTCTTGGGATGACATATTTTTAGATCTCTCAGGAAAACAGCAAGAAAAGAAAACAGAAGATTTCTCCATGATACGGTGGTCAATAGGTTTGGGGAGTATATAAAGATTTTTTATCTTGGGAAACAAGTAAACAGAAGAAAAACGGAGTCCGGAAGGCACCCGAGGTGGGCACAACCCACCTGGGCGTGTCTGGCAAGCCAGGCGCGCCCTGGTGTCTTGTGCCCACCAGGGTCACTTTCCCGGTAGTTTCTTATTTTCTAAATATTCCAAAACTGACAAAAATATTTTTGCGGATTTTTTGGAGTCCGTTTACTTACCGTATCACGTACCTCCTCTTTTTTCATGATTCTGGAGTGTTCCGGAAGGACTCTTTTATGTGTTCTTCCGGTGTCATAGTTTGGATAATATTACTTTCAACATTAATGGGCGTACCTGAGATATAATGTTTTATTCTCTGCCCATTAACAACCTTCGGGTTAGTACCTTCGGCGTTATTTATTTTGATAGCTCCAGACCAATAAACCTCCTCAATAACGTAGGGTCCTTCCCATTTGGAGAGGAGTGATACGTCCATTTTGCATGATGCTTTTATATCGATATTTATTACATTATGGGCTGTTATTACACATTATGTCACAATACTTATGCCTTTTCTCTCTTATTTTACAAGGTTTACATGAAGAGGGAGAATGCCGGTAGCTGGAATTCTCGGCTGGAAAAGGAGCAAATATTAGAGACCTATTCTGCACAACTCCAAAAGTCCTCAAACTTCACGGAGGCACGTTTTGGAATTACTAAAAAATACTGGCGAAAGAATCAACCAGAGGGGGGCCACCCCCTGGCCACAAGGATGGAGGGCGCGCCCTACCCTTGGGCACGCCCCCTGCCTCGTAGGCCCCCTAGCAGGCCTCCGGTGCCCATCTTTTGCTATATGAAGTCTTTCTCCTTGTAAAAAATGAGAAGGAAGCTTTCAGTACGAAGCGTCGCCGTCTCGAGGCGGAACCAATCTAGAGCTCTGGCGGAGCTGTTCTGCCGGGGAAACATCCCTCCGGGAGGGGGAAATCATCAGCATCGTCATCACCATCGATCCTCTCATCAGGAGGGGGTCAATCTCCATCAACATCTTCACCAGCACCATCTCCTCTCAAACCCTAGTTCATCTCTTGTATCCGATCTTTGTGTCAAAACCTCAGATTGGTACCTGTGGGTTGCTAGTAGTGTTGATTACTCCTTGTAGTTGATGCTAGTTGGTTTATTCGATGGAAGATCATATGTTCAGATCCTTTATGCATATTAATACCCCTTTGATTATCAACATGAATATGATTTGTGAGTAGTTACGTTTGTTCCTGAGGACATGGGAGAAGTCTTGCTATAAGTAGTCATGTGAATTTGGTATTCGTTCGATATTTTGATGAGATGTATGTTGTCTTTCCTCTAGTGGTGTTATGTTAACGTCGACTACATCACACTTCACCATTATTTGGGCCTAGGGGAAGGCATTGGGAAGTCATAAGTACATGATGGGTTGCTATAGTGACATAAGCTTAAACCCTAGTTTATGCGTTGCTTCGTAAGGGGCTGATTTGGATCCATATGTTTCATGCTATGGTTAGGTTTACCTTAATACTTCTTTTGTAGTTGCGGATGCTTGCAAGAGGGGTTAATCATAAGTGGGATGCTTGTCCAAGGAAGGGCAGTACCCAAGCACCAGTCCACCCACATATCAAATTATCAAAGTAACGAACGCGAATCATATGAGCTTGATGAAAACTAGCTTGACGATAATTCCCATGTGTCCTCGCGAGCGTTTTCCTTTATATAAGAGTTTGTCCAGGCTTGTCCTTCGCTACAAAAAGGATTGGGCCACCTTGCTGCACCTTGTTTACTTTTGTTACTTGTTACCCGTTACGAATTACCTTATCACAAAACTATCTGTTACCGATAATTTCAGTGCTTGCAGAGAATACCTTACTAAAAACCGCTTGTCATTTCCTTCTGCTCCTCGTTGGGTTCGACACTCTTACTTATCAGAAGGACTACGATAGATCCCCTATACTTTTGGGTCATCAAGACTCTTTTCTGGCGCCGTTGCTGGGGAGATAAGCGCCTTTGGTAAGGTTTATACAGTGTGCTAAAATTTACTGTCACTTGTTACTATGGAAAGTAATCCTTTGAGGGGCTTGTTCGGGGTATCCTCACCCCGACCAGTAGATCAAAGAGTTTCTTCTCAACCTACTAAACCTACTGAAAATGTTTACTTTGAAATTTCTTCGGGTATGATAGAGAAACTGCTAGCTAATCCTTTTACAGGAGATGGAACATTACATCCCGATTTGCACCTAATCTATGTGGATGAAGTTTGTGGATTGTTTAAGCATGCAGGTATGCCCGAGGATGTTATCAAGAAGAATCTATTCCCTTTATCTTTTAAGGGAAAGACATTGAGATGGTTTAGCTATGTGATGATATTGGATCATGGAACTACAAACGATTGAAATTGGAATTTCATCAGAAGTTTTATCCTATGCATCTGGTTCATCGTGATTGTAATTATATATATAATTTTTGGCCTCGTGAAGGAGAATGCATTGCTCAAGCTTGGGGAGGCTTAAGTCAATGTTATATTCATGCCCCAATCATGAGCTCTCAAGAGATATTATTATTCCAAATTTTTATGCCCGGCTTTCTCTCAATAATTGCTCCATGCTCGATACTTCTTGTACTAGTTCTTTTATGATGAAGACTATTGAATTCAAATGGGATTTATTGGAAAGAATTAAACGCAACTCTGAAGATTGGGATCTCGACGAAGGTAAAGAGTCAGGTATAACACCTAAGTTTGATTGTGTTAAATCTTTTATGGATACCGATGTTTTCCGTGAATTTAGCACTAAATATGGACTTGACTCTGAGATAGTAGCTTCTTTCTGTGAATCATTTGCTACTCATGTTGATCTCCCTAAGGAGAAGTGGTTTAAATATCATCGTCCCATTGAAGTAAAAGTAGCTGAACCTATTAAAGTTGAAGAAAAGACTATCACTTATAATGTTGATCCTATTGTTCCTACCGCTTATATTGAGAAACCACCTTTCCCTATTAGAATAAAGGATCATGCTAAAGCTTCAACTATGGTTCGTAAGAGTACTGCTAGAACACCTACACCCTCTGAGCAAATTAGAGTTGAACATAGGTATTGCTATGGTTAAAGATCTCTTAGTCGATAATATTTATCGGCATGTTATTTACTTCTGTGATGAAGCTGCTAGAATTGCTAGACCCGATACTAAAAATAAACATAGACCTGTTGTAGGCATGCCTGTTATTTCTGTTAAAATAGGAGATCATTGCTATCATGGCTTATGTGATATGGGTGCTAGTGCGAGTGCAATACCTCATTCTTTATATGAAGAAATTATGCATGATATTGCACCTGCTGAGTTAGAAGGTATTGATGTTACAATTAAGCTTGTTAATAGAGATACTATTTCACTAGTTGGGATTGTTAGAGATATTGAAGTCTTGTGTGGGAAAGTTAAATATCCCACTGATTTTCTTGTTCTTGGTTCCCCACAAGATGACTTTTGTCCCATTATATTTGGTAGACCCTTCTTGAATACTGTTAATGCTAAGATAGATTGCAAAAAGGATGTTGTTACTATTGGTTTAGGGGATATGTCTCATGAGTTTAATTTTGCTAAATTTCGTAGACAACCCCACGATAAAGAATTGCCTAGTAAAGATGAAATCATTGGTCTTGCTTCTATTGCCATGCCTCCTAATTATCCTTTAGAACAATATTTGTTAGACCATGAAAATGATATGTTTATGAATGAAAGAAGGGAAATAGATGAAGTATTCTTTAAACAGGGACCTATTTTTAAGCACAACTTGCTTGTTGAAATTCTAGGGGATCCTCCTCCACCCAAGGGTGATCCCGCGTTTGAGCTTAAACCATTACCTGATACTCTTAAATATGCTTATCTTGATGAAAAGAAGATATATCCTATTATTATTAGTGCTAACCTTTCAGAGCAGGAAGAAGAGAAATTATTGAAAACTCTGAAGAAGCACCGTGCTGCTATTGGATATACTCTGGATGATCTTATGGGCATTAGTCCCACTCTATGCCAGCACAAAATAAAATTGGAGAAAGACGCCAAACCGGTTGTTGATCACCAACGACGGTTAAACCCAAAGATGAAAGAAGTGGTAAGAAAAGAAATACTAAAGCTTCTGGAGGCAGGTATAATTTATCCCGTTGCTGATAGTCAGTGGGTAAGTCCTGTCCATTGTGTCCCTAAGAAGGGAGGTATTACTGTCGTTCCTAATGATAAAGATGAATTGATCCCACAAAGAATTGTTACAGGTTATAGAATGGTAATTGATTTCCATAAATTAAATAAAGCTACTAAAAAGGATCATTACCCTTTACCTTTTATTGATCAAATGCTAGAAAGATTATCCAAACATACACATTTTATCTTTCTAGATGGTTATTCTAGTTTCTCTCAAATACCTGTGTCAAAAGAGGATCAAGAAAAGACCACTTTTACTTGCCCTTTCGGTACCTTTGCTTATAGACGTATGCCTTTTGGTTTATGTAATGCACCTGCTACCTTTCAAAGATGTATGATGGCTATATTCTCTGACTTTTGTGAAAATATTGTTGAGGTTTTCATGGATGATTTCTCCGTGTATGGAACTTCTTTTGTTGATTTCTTAAGCAACCTTAGCGAGTTTTGCAGAGATGTGAAGAAACTAATCTTGTATTGAATTGGGAGAAGTGACACTTTATGGTTAATGAAGGTATTGTCTTGGGGCATAATTTTTTTGAAAGAGGTATTGAAGTCGATAAAGCTAAAGTTGATGCTATTGAAAAGATGCCGTGTCCTAAGGACATTAAAGGTATAAGAAGTTTCCTTGGTCATGCCGGTTTTTATAGGAGGTTCATTAAAGACTTCTCAAAAATTTCTAGGCCTCTAACTAATCTCTTACAAAAAGATGTTCCTTTTGTCTTTGATGATGATTGTGTAGAAGCATTTGAAATACTTAAGAAAGCCTTGATTTCTGCACCTATTGTTCAGCCACCTGATTGGAATTTACCCTTTGAAATTGTGTGTGATGCTAGTGATTATGCTGTAGGTGCTGTTCTAGGACAAAGAGTTGATAAGAAATTAAATGTTATCCAATATGCTAGTAGAACTCTAGAGAGTGCACAAAGAAATTATGCTACCACTGAAAGAGAATTTTTAGCAGTTGTATTTGCATGTGATAAGTTCAGACCATATATTGTTGATTCCAAAGCAACTGTTCGCACTGATCATGCTGCTATTAAATACCTTATGGAAAAAGATGCTAAACCTAGACTTATTAGATGGGTTCTCTTGCTACAAGAATTTGATTTGCATATTATAGACAGAAAGGGAGCTGAGAACCCCGTTGCAGACAACTTGTCTAGGTTAGAGAATGTTCTTGATGACCCACTACCTATTGATGATAGCTTTCCCGATGAACAATTAGCTGTCATAAATGCTTCTCGTACTGCTCCATGGTATGCTGATTATGCTAATTACATTGTTGCTAAATTTATACCACCTAGTTTCACATACCAGCAAAAGAAAAAAGTTTTTCTATGATTTAAAACATTACTTCTGGGATGACCCACACCTTTATAAAGAAGGAGTAGATGGTGTTATTAGACGTTGTGTACCTGAGCATGAACAGGAACAGATCCTACGCAAGTGTCACTCCGAAGCTTATGGAGGACACCACGCTGGAGACAGAACTGCACATAAGGTATTGCAATCCGGTTTTTATTGGCCTACTCTTTTCAAAGATGCCCGTATGTTTGTCTTGTCTTGTGATGAATATCAAATAATTGGTAATATTAGTAGACGTCAATAAATGCCTATGAACTATTCACTTGTTATTGAACCATTTGATGTTTGGGGCTTTGATTATATGGGACCGCTTCCTTCCTCTAATGGGTATACACATATTTTAGTTGCTGTTGATTACGTTACTAAGTGGGTAGAAGCTATTCCAACTAGTAGTGCTGATCATAACACCTCTATTAAGATGCTTAAAGAAGTTATTTTTACGAGGTTTGGAGTCCCTAGATACTTAATGACTGATGGTGGTTCACATTTTATTCATGGTGCTTTTCGTAAAATGCTTGCCAAATATGATGTTAACCATAGAGTTGCATCCCCATACCACCCACGATCTAGTGGTCAAGTAGAATTGAGTAATAAAGAGCTTAAATTAATTTTGCAAAAGACTGTTAACAGATCTAGAAACAAATGGTCCAAGAAACTTGATGATGCATTATGGGCCTATAGAACTGCATAAAAAATCCTATGGGTATGTCTCCATATAAAATGGTTTATGGAAAAGCATGTCACTTACCTCTCGAACTAGAACATAAGGCATATTGGGCTATTAAAGAGCTCAATTATGATTTCAAACTTGCTGGTGAGAAGAGGCTATTTGACATTAGCTCACTTGATGAATGGAGAACCCAGGCCTATGAGAATGCCAAACTGTTTAAAGAAAAAGTTAAAATATGGCATGACAAAAGGATACAAAAACGTGAGTTTAATGTAGGTGATTATGTTTTGCTATACAACTCTCGTTTAAGATTTTTCGCAGGAAAACTCCTCTCTAAATGGGAAGGTCCTTACGTTATCGAGGAGGTCTATCCTTCCGGTGCCATAAAATTTAACAACTTTGAAGGCACAAATCCGAAGGTGGTGAACGGTCAACGAATCAAACATTATATCTCAGGTAATCCCATAAATGTTGAAACCAATGTTATTGACACCGTAACCCCGCAGAAGTATATAAGGGACACTTTCCAGAACGTTTCAGACTTCGAAAAGGAATAGGTATGTGGTACGGTAGGTAAACCGACTCCAAAACAGTTCTAATAGCAATTTTCCTCCATTTTGGATTATTTAAGAAAATAGGAAAATAAGAAGTAGTCTAAAAGGGACACGAGGCATCCACGAGGATGGAGGGTGCGCCCTACCCCCCTGGGGGCGCCCCCTACCTCGTGGGCACCTCGTGTGCTCTCCGGACTCCGTTTTCTTGCACGATACTTCTTTTGGTCGGTAAAAATTCATTATATAATCTCCCGAAGGTTTTGACCACCGTACCATGATGCAATCCTCTGTTTTTGTTTTGAGTTGTCTCTGCCGCAGATTAGAGCAATATGTCATCCCAGGATTCGGAGGGAGAAAGCTATGTGGCTGATTACCTTGCAGACCCTAAGGTCTACGGGGACTTGGAGCATTGTGGTTGGACCACGGAGGGAGAAGAATACTATGATCCTAAGGGAAAGGAGGAGACGAGCTCAGATGAAGATGAAGTCCCATTACCTCAACCTGGGGACATGCATGTGGAGTTTAAAAAGTCAAGCCTCCCTGATAGAGCAAAGAAACCTAAGATCGAGTTTATCCCTTTCCGCCTCTTGCAGGAGAGCAAACAAGAACTATGCAAAAGGATATTAAGCCTTGAGCAGGAGATCGATAACCTAAGGGAGCAAAATTCTATCCTCAAGCGCAAATTAAGGAAGAAGCCTACGTCATCAACAACTCCATCATCACCACCTCCGAAGAAAGAGACATAATCACATGGGTATGGGCACTCCCCTTGGCAACTGCCAAGCTTGGGGGAGGTGCCCCGGTATCATATCACCATCACACTTCTATCTTTACCGTTTTTCTTAGTTCGATCCTTTTGGTAATATCTTGATCTAGTAGAATAAAGTTTTAGTATGATTTAGTTTTGAGTTTTGCTTTATGATCCTTTGATGTAATCGAGTCCATGAGCTATATATAATAAATATTAGTTTTGAGTCAAGGGCTTGGTTATCTTGCTATGATCTTGAGGGAATAATAAGAAAAAGAAAGGATAAAAAAAGAATAAAGAGATCATATTGATCTTATGGAGAGTAATGACTTCACATAAAAAGAGTATGATGAATAAAAGTTGTTGAGAGTTGACATAGTTTTGGTCATCGTTGCAATTAATAGGAAGTAATAAAGAAAGAGAGGTTTTCGCATATAAATATACTATCTTGGACATCTTTTATGATTGTGAGCACTCATTAAAATATAACATGCTAAAAAGTTGATGTTGGACAAGGAAGACAACGTAATGGGTTATGTTTTCTTATATCTGAAATAAAGTATATTGTCATGGATCATCCAACATGTTGAGCTTGCCTTTCCCCCTCATGCTAGCCAAATTCTTTGCACTAAGTAAAGATACTACTTGTGCTTCCGAATACCCTTAAACCCAGTTTTGCCATGAGTGTCCACCATACCTACCTATGGATTGAGTAAGATCCTTCAAGTAAGTTGTCATTGTTGCGCGCAATAAAAATTGCTCTTTAAATATGTATGATTTATTAGTGGAGAAAATAAGCTTTATACGATCTTGTGATGTGGAAGAAATAAAAGCGACGGACTGCATAATAAAGGTCCATATCACAAGTGGCAATATAAAGTGACGTTCTTTCAAATTAAGATTTTGTGCACCCAACCATAAAAGCAGAATGACAACCTCTGCTTCCCTCTGCGAAGGGCCTATCTTTTATTTTTGTCTTATGCCTTATGCAAGAGTCGCGGTGATCTACACCTTTCCTTTTTACATTTTATCCTTTGGCAAGCACATTGTGTTGGAAAGATCCTGACATATATATCCAATTGGATGTAAGTTATCATGAACTATTATTTTTGACATTACCCTTGAGGTAAAAGGTTGGGAGGCAACACTATAAGCCCCTATCTTTCTCTGTGTCCGATTAAAACTCCATACCCATAAGTATTGCGTGAGTGTTAGCAATTGTGAAAGACTAAATGATAGTTGAGTATATGGACTTGCTGAAAAGCTCTAACATTGACTCTTTCCGATATTATGATAAATTGCAATTGCCTGAATGACCGAGATCATAGTTTGTTAGTTTTCAATGAAGTTTCTGATTCATACTTGACATTGTGAATAGATCGTTACTTCAACATAAGAAATCATATGACAATATATATTTATGTTGCTGTTATAAGAATGATCATGATGCCCTTATATCCGTATTTTATTTTATCGACACCTCTATCTCTAAACATGTGGACATATTTTTCGTTATCGGCTTCCACTTGAGGACAAGCGAGGTCTAAGCTTGGGGGAGTTGATGCGTCCATTTTGCATCATGCTTTTATATCGATATTTATTGCATTGTGGGCTGTTATTACACATTATGTTACAATACTTATGCCTTTTCTCTCTTATTTTACAAGGTTTACATGAAGAGGGAGAATGCCGCCAGCTGGAATTCTGGGCTGGAAAAGGAGCAAATATTACAGACCTATTCTGCACAACTCCAAAAGTCCTGAAACTTCACGGAGGCACGTTTTGGAATTAATAGAAAATACTGGCAAAAGAATCAACCAGAGGGGGCCACACCCTAGCCACGAGGGTGGAGGGCGTGCCCCCCTGCCTCGTGGGCCCCCTGGCAGGCCTCCGGTGCCCATCTTTTGCTATATGAAGTCTTTCTCCGTGGAAAAAATGAGAAGGAATCTTTCGGGATGAAGTGCCGCCGTCTCGAGGCGGAACCAATCTAGAGCTCCGGCGGAGCTGTTCTGCCGGGGAAACATCCCTCCAGGAGGGGGAAATCATCAACATCGTCATCACCATCGATCCTCTCATCGGGAGGGGGTCAATCTCCATCAACATCTTCACCAGCACCATCTCCTCTCAAACCCTAGTTCATCTCTTGTATCCGATCTTTGTCTCAAAACCTCAGATTGGTAACTGTGGGTTGCTAGTAGTGTTGATAACTCCTTGTAGTTGATGCTAGTTGGTTTATTCGGTGGAAGATCATATGTTCAGATCCTTTATGCATATTAATACCCCTCTAATTATGAACATGAATATGATTTGTGAGTAGTTACGTTTGTTCCTGAGGAAATGGGAGAAGTCTTGCTATAAGTAGTCATGTGAATTTGGTATTCGTTCGATATTTTGATGAGATGTATGTTGTCTTTCCTCTAGTGGTGTTATGTGAACGTTGACTACATGACCCTTCACCACTATTTGGGCCTAGGGGAAGGCATTGGGAAGTAATAAGTAGATGATGATAGAAGCTTAAACCCTAGTTTATACGTTGCTTCGTAAGGGGCTGATTTGGATCCATATGTTTCATGCTATGGTTAAGTTTACCTTAATACTTCTTTTGTAGTTGCTGATGCTTGCAAGAGGGGTTAATCATAAGTGGGATGCTTGTCCAAGGAAGGGCAGTACCCAAGCACCGGTCCACCCACATATCAAATTATCAAAGTAACAAACGCGAATCATATAAGCGTGATGAAAACTAGCTTGACGATAATTCGCATGTGTCCTCGGGAGCGTTTTCCTTTATATAAGAGTTTGTCCAGGCTTGTCCTTTGCTACAAGAAGGATTGGGCCACCTTGCTGCACCTTGTTTACTTTTTTTACTTGTTACCCGTTACGAATTACCTTATCACAAAACTATCTGTTATCGATAATTTCAGTGCTTGCAGAGAATACCTTACTAAAAACCGCTTGTCATTTCCATCTGCTCCTCGTTGGGTTCGACACTCTTACTTATCGAAAGGACTACGATAGATCCCCGATACTTGTGGGTCATCAAGGGGTTTTCCTGCAAAGAACCTGAAATGAGAGTTGTACAAAAGAACATATTCTCCAACCTTGAACTCACGCTTTTGGATTCTTTTATCATGCCATCTTTTAACTTTTTCTTTAAACAACTTGGCATTTTCATAAGCTTGGGTTCTCCATTCATCTAATGAGCTAATATCAAATAACCTCTTTTCACTGGAAAGTTTGAAATAATAGTTGAGTTCTTTGATTGCCCAATAAGCTTTATGTTCTGACTCAAGAGGCAAATGACAAGCTTTTCCATAAACCATTTTGTAAGGAGACATACCCATAGGATTTTTATATGCTGTTCCATAAGCCCAAAGTGCATCATCTAATTTCTTAGACCAATTCTTCCTGGACCTATTGACAGTCTTTTGCAAAATTAACTTATTTCCCTATTTCTAAGTTCAACTTGACCACTAGACTGAGGATGATAGGGTGATGCAATTCTATGGTTAACATCATACTTGGCAAGCATTTTATGGAACGCGCCATGAATAAAGTGTGAACCACCATCAGTCATTAAATATCTAGGGACTCCAAACCTTGGGAAAATAACTTCCTTAAGCATTTTAATAGTGGTGTTGTGTTCAGCACTACTAGTTGGAATAGCTTCTACCCACTTAGTAACATAATCAACAGCAACCAAAATGTGTGTATACCCATTAGAGGAAGGAAAAGGTCCCATGTAATCAAAACCCCAGACATCGAATGGTTCAACGGCAAGTGAATAATTCATAGGCATTTCTTGACGCTTACCGATATTACCTATTCTTTGACATTCATCACAATATAAGACAAACTTAGGAGCATCCTTGAAAAGAGTAGGCCAATAAAAACCAGATTGTAGTACCTTGTGAGCATTTCTGTCTCCCGCATGATGCCCTCCATAAGCTTCGGAGTGACATTTCTGTAGGATTTGTGCCTGTTCATGCTCAGGTACAAAACATTTCATAATACCATCTACTCCTTCTTTATAAAGATGTGGGTCATCCCAAAAGTAATGTCTTAAATCATAAAAGAATTTTTTCTTTTGTTGGTATGTAAAGCGAGGTGGTAAATATTTAGCAACAATGTAATTAGCATAGTCAGCATACCAAGGAGTGTTATTAGAAACATTTATTGCTGCTAACTGCTCATCAGGAAAACTATCATCAATAGGTAGTGGGTCATCAAGGACATTCTCAAGCCTAGGCAAGTTATCAGCTACGGGGTTCTCTGCTCCTTTCCTATCAGTAATATGTAAATCAAATTCTTGTAGCAAGAGAACCCATTAAATAAGTCTAGGTTTAGCATCTTTCTTTTCCATAAGATATTTAATAGCAGCATGGTTGGTGTGAACGATAACTTTAGAGTCAACAATGTAAGATCTAAATTTATCACAAGCAAACACCACTCCTAGAAATTCTTTTTTAGTAGTAGCATAATTTCGTTGTGGACTGTCTAGAGTTTTACTAGCATAATGAATAACATTTAGTTTCTTATCAACTCTTTGTCCTAGAACAACACCAATAGCATAATCACTAGCATCACACATAATTTCGAAAGGCAAGTTCCAATCAGGTGGTTGAACAATAGGTGCAGAAATTAAGGCTTTCTTGAGTGTTTCGAAGGCTTCTAAACAATCATCATAAAAAACAAAAGGAACATCCTTTTGCAAAAGATTTGTAAGAGGCCTAGAAATTTTAGAAAAGTCTTTGATAAATCTCCTATAGGAACCAACATGACCTAAGAAACTATGAATACCTTTGATATCTTTGGGACATGGCATTTCTCAATTGCATCAACCTTATCTTTGTCCACCCCAATACCTCTTTCAGAAATTTTATGACCCAAGAGAATACCTTCATTGACCATAAAGTGGCACTTCTCCCAATTCAAGACAAGATTTTTTTGCTCGCATCTCTACAAAACTCGATCAAGATTGCTTTAACAATCATCAAAAGACTTCCCGTAAACAGAAAAGTATCCATGAAAACCTCAACAATCTTTTCACAAAAATCAGAGAATATAGCAGTCATACATCTTTGAAAGGTAGAAGGTGCATTGCATAGACCAAAAGGCATACATCTATAAGCATAAGTTCCAAAGGGAGAAGTGAAAGTGGTCTTTTCTTGATCAGGTTGAGAAACATGTATTTGTGAAAAAATAGAATATCCATCAAGGAAGCAAAAATGTACGTGCTTAGACAATTTTTCTAGCATTTGATCAATTAAAGGCAGAGGGTAATGATCTTTTCTAGTTGCTTTGTTTAATTTTCTAAAATCAATTGCCATTCTATAGCCTGTAACAATTCTTTGCGGAATAAGTTCATTCTTATCATTAGGAACAACAGTAATACCTCCTTTCCTAGGGACACAATGAACAGGACTTACCCATCTACTATCAGCTATAGGATAGATTATACCTGCTTCCAGAAGTTTTAATATTTCCGTTCTTACCACTTCTTTCATCTTTGGGTTTAACCGACGTTGGTGATCAACAACGGGTTTAGCATCAGGTTCCATATTAATTTTGTGCTGACATAGTGTGGGACTAATGCCCTTTAAATCATCAAGAGTATATCCAATAGCAGCTCGGTGCTTCCTTAGAACTTCCAATAATCTTTCTTCTTCATGTTCTGAAAGGTTAGCACTAATAATAACAGGATATATCTTCTTCTCATCAAGATAAGCATATTTCAAAGTGCCTGGCAATTGTTTTAATTCAAACACAAGATCACCTTTAGGTGGAGGAGGACCTCCTAGAGTTTCAATAGGCAAATTGTGTTTAAGCAGAGGACGTTGTTCAAAGAAGATCTTATCTATTTCATTTCTTTCATGCATATGTAAATCATTTTCATGGTCTAGCGGATATTGTTCTAAAGGATCAGTAGGAGGCACAGCAATAGAAGCAAGACCAATTATTTCATCCTTACTAGACAATTCTTTTTACGAGGTTTTCTACTAAACTTGGAAAAATTAAACTCATGAGACTCATCACCAAAGCTGACACCAACAGTTTGTTTCTCACAATCTATTTTAGCATTGACGGTGTTCAAGAAATTTCTACCAAAGATAATGGGACAAAAATCATCTTATGGGGAACCAAGAACAAGAAAATCAGTAGGATATTTTATTTTCCCACACAAGACTTCAACATCTCTAACAATCCCAATTGGTGAAATAGTATATCTATTGGCAAGTTTAATAGTAACATCTATGTCTTCTATCTCTGCGGGTGCTATGTCATTCATAATTTCTTCATATAAGGTAAAGGGAATAGCACTCACGCTAGCACCTATGTCACATAAGCCATGATAACAGTGATCTCCTATTTTAACTGAGACATCAGGCATGCCAACAACGGGTCTGTGTTTATCTTTTCCATCAGGTTTGGCAATTCTAGAAGCTTCATCACAGAAATAAATAACATGCCCATCTATATTTTCTTCTAGAAGATCTTCAACCATAGCAACACTAGGTTCTACTTTGATTTGTTCATCAGGTTTAGGTGTTCTAATATAACTTTTGTTGACCACAGTTGAAACTTTAGCATGTTCCTTTATCCTAACAGGGAAAGGTGGTTTCTCAATATAAGCAGTAGGAACAACTGTATCAACATTATAAATAATAGTTTCCTCTTTAACTGGTACCGGTTCTTTAATTTCTTCTTTTATAGGTGGGTGATATTTAAACCACATCTCCTTAGGGAGATCAACATGAGTAGCAAAGGAGGCTACTATCTCAGAGTCAAGTCCATATTTAGTGCTGAACTTTTGAAAAGCATCGGTATTCACAAAAGATTTAACACAATCATACTTAAGCTTAATACCTGACTCTTTACCTTTGTCGAGTTCCCAATCTTCAGAGTTGCGTTTCATTCTTTCCAAAAGATCCCACCGGAATTCAATAGTCTTCTTCATAAAAGAACCAGCACAAGAAGTATCAAGCATGGATCGATCATTATGAGAAAGCCGATCATAAAAATTCTGGATAATAATTTCTCTTGAGAGCTCATGATTGGGGCATGAATATAACATTGACTTAAGCCTCCCCCAAGCTAGAGCGATACTTTCTCCTTCACGAGGCCAAAAATTATATATATAATTCTGATCACGATGATCTAGATGCATAGGATCAATTTTTTGGTGAAACTCCAATTTCAATCGATTCCAATTCCGAGATCCAATATCATCGCATAGCCTATACCATGCCAATGCTTTTCCATTCAAAGATAAAGCGAAAACCTTCTTCTTAGCTTCATCTCCGGGTAAACCTACAAGCTTAAACAATCTACAAATTTCTTCCACGTATATCAAGTGCATATCAGGATGTTCGGTACCATCTCCTGCATAAGGATTAGCTAGCAGTTGTTGTATCATACCCGAAGGAATTTGATATTCAATATTTTCAGTAGGTGCAGTAGGTTGAGGGGTAACTAATTGTGGTTCCGGTCGAGGTGAAGATACCCCGAACAAACCCCTCAAAGGATTGTTTTCCATAGTAACAAGTGACAATAAATTTTAGCACGTAGTAATAATTTTACCTTACCAAATTCCACTTATCAAGAGTGCTTCACTCCCCGGCAACGGCGCCAGAAAATGGCCTTGATGACCCACAAGTATATGGGATCAATTGTAGCATTTTCGATAACTAAGAGTGTCGAACCCAATGAGGAGCAGAAGGAAATGAAAAGTGGTTTTCAGCAAGGTAATGTCTGCAAGTGTTGGAATTGTAAGTAACAGAGTAGTTTGATAGCAAGATAATTTGTAACGAGCAAGTAACCATAATAGTAACAAAAGTGCAGCATGGTATCCCAATCCTTTTGAGGCTAAGGATTGGCCAAAACAGTCTCTTATAATAAGCAAAGCGTTCTTGAGCATACACGGGAACTTCATCTAGTCACTTTCATCATGTTGGTTCGATTCCTGTTCTCTACTTTGATAATTTGATATGTGGGTGGATCGGTGCTTAGGTGCTGATCTTACTCGAACAAACCTCCTACTTATGATTAACCCCCTCCCAAGCATCCGCAACTACGAGAAAAGTATTAAGAATGAATGCTAACCATAGAATTAAACTTTTGGATCCAATCGGTCCCTTACGGAATAGCACATAAACTAGGGTTTAAGCTTCTGTCACTCTCGCAACCCATCATCTAATAACTACTCCACAATGCATTCCCTTAGGCCCAAATATGGTGAAGTGTTATGCAGTCGACGTTCACATGACACCACTAAGGGAATCACAACATACATACTATCAAAATATCGAACACATATCAAGTTCACATGATTACTTGCAACATGATTTCTCCCATGACCTCAAGAACAAAAGTAACTAATCACAAAGGATAATCATGCGCAAGATAAGAGGGGTGTTAAATAGCATATTGGATCTAAACATATAATCTTCCACAAAATAAACCATATAGTAATCAACTACAAGATGTAATCAACACTACTAGTCACCCACAAGCACCAATCTATAGTTCCGGTACAAAGATTGAACACAAGAGGTGAACTAGGGTTTGAGAGGAGATGGTGTTGTCGAAAATATTGATGGAGATTGCCCTCCCCAAGATGGGAGAGTTGTTGGTGATGATGATGACGATGATTTCCCCCTCCGAGAGGGAAGTTCCCCTGGCAGAATCGCTCCGCCGGAGGGCAAAAGTGCTCCTTCCCAAGTTCCGCGTCGAGACGGCGGCACTCCGTCCTGAAAGTCCTCTCCTTATTTTTTCTAGGTCAAAACGACTTATATACCAGAAGATGGGCACCGAAGGTGGGCCGAGGGGAGCACAACCCACCAGGGTGTGCCTGGGCTCCCTGGCGCGCCCAGGTGGGTTGTGCCCACTTCGTGGGCCCCCTCTGGTACTTATTGGATCCAATATTCCTAATTTATTCCATCAAAATTCCCCGTGAAGTTTCAGCTTATTTGGAGTTGTGCAGAATAGGTGGCCTGACATAGCTTTTCCAGGTCCAGATTTCCAGCTGCCGGAATTCTCCCTCTTTGTGTGTACCTTGCATATTATGAGAGAAAAAGGCATTAGAATTACTCCAAAAAGTATTATTATGCATAAAAACAATATAAATAACAGTAGGTAAACATGATGCAAAATGGACGTATCATCTATCTCTACGAATTTTACATTAACATGGCAATCTCGTGGCTTGAGCCATCATGTTGTCACACACATTGTCGTGGTTTTGTCACGGCAGATGCCCTAGTGTAAGTACTTGGGTGTGAGGCCATCGCTACGGTGATTAGCTTGTCGGGGTTGAACAGGACGAGAGACACAAGTTTACCCAGGTTCGGCCCCTCAAGATCGAGGTAACAGCCTACGTCATACTTTATGTTGTATTGCTTTGAGTATTGATTACAAGGGAGCAGATTCGCTTGACCTAGCTATCGATTGATTGTGACCTGTCTATTCTATGTCAGGGACTCGCCTTTATATACAGGGCGAGGCCGCGGACTTACAAGAGTCCCGGTCGGGTTACTATACGCGACCGAACTGTACTCTAACTCGGCTTGCTTTACAAGGTTGATCATTACATGGTGGGTTACACCTCTGGGCCGCCTTCTTAATGTTGTGTCTTGAATGTCTTGGCACTTCAAAGGCCCAGCTCCTTAAGTCACCAACAATCTAACCCGGCCCTTATCAGGGTGGGTTATATCATGGGGTTATATCCCCAACATTAGGTCCCAGATTGATTTGAACTTGTTCATGTCAATCTTAATCCTTCTGTTTGGCAAGTCTTCTCTTCATTTCCTTTAACCGCAATTTGAAAGAATCTTTGTAATCCGCCATAACAAAAAGATGACGTCACCTCCGTGATTTTGGGGGAAACCTTCATGAGGTCATAGCGGATCTTTGTATAAATCCATCATCCCGAAAACAGAGGCGTCCCTTTGTTGCGAAAATTATTGCGCCTCCTCGATCTTTGCACCTGTCATTTATTGTTCCCTTTTTTCCTTATAAATAGGCATGGGGGTCCGCCTTTTTCACTTTTACCCCATCGCCTCCACTTATTCTTCTTCCTCGCGAGTCCCGTCGCAACCGGAACTCCGCCGCATCCGTCGAGCCACGCCCGCCTTCTTTAGTCGAAGTCGCAGCACTGCCCTGTCGCCGTCGGGATCTAGCGGCACGCCTCCGCTTTTCTCCATCACAAACAGGTACTATTTCTCTCGTTTCTCAGATCTTCATTAAGTCATTTGAGTTCGTAGAGTTCGTCGGCGTTCATCCTAGTTCATCACATCCTTTGAACAGAAGCTATTTTTGATCCGAAAACATCAGAGAAGTATTGCACTAGAAGTTTTAGCATCATCTCGAATTTGAACAACTTGTATTCCCTTTCAGAATCAGTGGGTATCTTGCCAGTTCTTCTGCCACTGATTTTTAGGTTTAGTAATTCTTTTTCTTTTTTGAACTGCCTTCAGATTCGTAAATATAGCTACTCCATACTTAATCTTGCTTGCTCCACACTTATCAAATTTTTTAGCAATCATGAATCTTTAAATAACCCGCCCATTGCATCTTGGGTGGCTTATCAATGCATTTGTAATCCGCCAAAATTCCAGTAATTGCCTCTTTTAGTTAACCTGTCATTAGCTTAAGGCGACTTTTATAATGCTCATTCTTGTACTATTGACAAATCAGTATCCCCTTTTTATTTTAAATAACTCGCCTTCCTATTGTCTTTTAGGTGACTCAATATGGAAAAAACCACCATCTGCAACTGGGGCCCTTCTCTAGTCATTGAACAAATTCTCGAAGATTATGTGGATCAAGGTCTCTTGGCGACTAAGGAGGAGATTGGCTGGCGACTCAGCCAAGAAGAAAGTGTCCCCAACCCCGGCGAGGGAGAAGTGATAGTTTTTACTGATCATATCCTCAGAGGCTTCACACCGCCCGGGTCAAGGTTCTTTCGGGATGTTCTGCACTACTTCAACCTCCATCCTCAAGACATAGGCCCAAACTCAGTAACAAACCTTTGCCACTTTCAAATCTTTTGTGAAGTTCATTTGCAAGTAGAGCCCACCGTTGCTCTCTTTAAGGAATTCTCCTACCTAAATCGCCAGACTGAGTGCGCTAGCTGTCCGACTCAGGAATTAGGTGGGATCTCAATCCAAAGACGCAGAGATGGCTGTTTTCCCACATATGTCTTATTAATCCATCCCAAAGGATGGGTAAAAACCTGGTTCTACTGTTAGAACACCGCCCCAGCCAACGAGAACCCTCTGCTGGGTTATCAGATTGATCGCCTCCCCATCAATTTTAACCCGCCAAGCCAACTTATTCCAGCTGAACATACTAAAGCACTCCAACATTATCCTAAGGTAACAGCCTTGTTAGCTAATGGGTTAACTAGAATTGACTTGGCCCGCTGCTGGGTTTCATGGAAAATTCTTCCCCTAAGTCACCGGCCCGGCTTAATGTGCGAATATTCTAGCGAGTCAGATGATCGTCAACGATACAACTCTGGCAACTTTACTGCTGAGGATGTCTTTCAAGCTGTGAACTCCTTACTCGGGGAGTCACAAGAAAATTGTAACAAGATTGGACTACCTCTGTTCTTCAAGCTTAACCCGGCCCCAGCTGTAAGCACTACTCTATGTTCAGCTTTAAATATCCTTGATTCTATTCTGTGTCTCACTTATCAATCTTTCTTTATTACATAGCCTGACTCTTCGTTTTAAAAGAGGAAAATAAAGACTGATGTGGCCGGCTGCTATGGGCGAGTGAGCGCATGTTGATGACCAGTCTGAGGTAGAACTTGACTCTCTTGGCTACCTTTTTAATGATTTAGCTGACACTTCTTACTTCCGGCTCAGATTCACCACCTCCAGAGAGAATCAGTCGGGTTGTCCGGAAAGTACCATTTTCTCACCCAAATGCTTACTTAGACCCAAACTTTGTTTTGAAAAAGGCTCAACATGATTCAAGACGCCAAACAGGGAGTAGTGGCACCGAAGAACTGGTGACCGGGTTAACTCATAACCCTTCCCGCAAGCGTCATACTAAGGTGCCACACAGCCCAACTCTGTCTTTACCCAAAGGAGGCCTTATCAGACAACCCCTTAATCTGTCTGACTCAAATTATCAGGAGTCATCTCCGTCTTCAGGCGGCTCCTCTCAAACTCAACTTCCTGCCTTCGTTGTTAACCCAGGGTAAGTATTCACATTTGTTGATGATTAAAACTTGTTATCATATACTCATAAGCCTTTTACCCTTGTTACAGGGCCAAAGAAAAAATAGTAAGAAGCAAAAGGTGGGCGGCTCTTCCAAGGCCCCGAGGTCTCTGACCGGAGAAAGAGGTGCTGGAAACCCCTGAGATCCCAATCCAAAACCCTGAAGAACTTGTCAACCAACAAAATG
The DNA here is from genome assembly GCF_018294505.1 of Triticum aestivum. Taxonomy (NCBI): domain Eukaryota; kingdom Viridiplantae; phylum Streptophyta; class Magnoliopsida; order Poales; family Poaceae; genus Triticum; species Triticum aestivum. The sequence continues at coordinate 486,908,317 of NC_057799.1, read as the reverse complement.
ATCCGCCTCCATCGACTGATGCAACAGCTTCCGAGGCCATGGACACTAACGCTAACCCGGCAGATAGCCATGACCCGCCAAATCCTATTCCGTCTTGAACTCCTGTCAAACCAGTTGAAGAAATTCTTTTTGAGAAGAACGCTGAAGATATTATAATCACTGGGCCGGGTTATCAGGCGCCGGGAACCTCCCAAGTGATGGCTATGCGTACCGCTAAGGAAGAAAAGCACCTTTATTGGAGAAGGGCAAGACAAAACTGGATCTAGAAACAGATACGTCTCCGTCGTATCTATAATTTTTGATTGTTTCATGCCAATATTATACAACTTTCACATACTTTTGGCAACATTTTATATGATTTATTAGACTAACCTATAGATCTAGTGCCTAGTGCTAGTTCCTATTTTTTGCATGTTTTTTTTGCTTCGCAGAATATACATATCAAACAAAGTCCGAACGCGATAAAAATATACGGAGAATTATTTTGGAATATATGTGAATTTTGGGAGGTGGAATCAACGCAAACGGGGGCCCACAGCCCCCAAGATACACCAGGGCGCGCCCCAGGACCCAGGAGCGCCCAAGTGTATTGTGCCCTCCTCGTACGTCGGTTGGAGCTCTACTTTGGGCGCAAGGAAGCTTATTCGGAAAAAATCGTGTTAAAATCTTAGTGCAATCGGAGTTATGGATTTCCGGGAATATAAGAAATGGTTTCCGGCCAAATTTGGGGAGCGCGAAACAGAAGAGAACAGAGACGGAGATATAATCTCGGAGGGGCTCCCAGCCCTCCGCCACCATGGAGGCCATAGACCAGTGGGGGAACTCTCCTCCCATCTAGGCGGAGGCCAAGGAAGAAGAAGAAGGAGGGGAGCTCTCCCCCCCTCTCTCCTGGTGGCGCCAGAGTGCCGCAGGGGATAGGATCGTGACGGTGATCTACATCAACAATCTTGCTACCGTCAACACCAGCTTTCTCCCCCTCTATGCAGCGGTGTAACACCTTTTCTCCCCGCTGTAATATCAACTTAAACATGGTGCTCAATTCCATATATTATTTCCCAATGATCTATGGCTATCTTATGATGTTTGAGTAGATTCGTTTTGTCCTGTGGGCTAATTGTGATCTTGGTTGGTATGATTGTATATTTTATTTATGGTGTTGTCCTACAGTGCCTTCCGTGTCACGCAAACATGAGGGGTCCCCGCTATAGGGTGTTGCAATATGTTGATAATTTACAACCTTAATGATCTTTGGTAGTTGCAGATGCTTGCTAGAGTTCCAGTCATAAGTGCATATGATCCAAGTAGAGAAAGTATGTTAGCTCATGCCTCTCCCTCATGTAAAGTTGCAAGAATGATTACCGGTCTAGTTATCGATTGCCTAGGGACAAATGAATTTCTTGTTGACAAAAGCTATCCACTTTTATTACCTTGCAATTTATTCGTAGTTTTATTCTCGCAAACTACTCGTAGTTTTATTCTTGCAAAATAGTTTCATACTTGTTTTCGGTAAAGCAAACATCAAGTGTGCGTAGAGTTGTATCGGTGGTCGATAGTACTTGAGGGAATATTTGTTCTACCTTTAGCTCCTCGTTGGGTTTGACACTCTTATTTATCGAAAAAGGCTACAAACGATCCCCTATACTTGTGGGTTATCAGAAATCTACGCCGCATTCAGTGCAGGCGAGTTGCACGCGGGCTATCTAAGCCGCCTTCATACAAGCCGTGATTTGGAAGCCGGCTTAGTCAACATGATGAAGCAAATGTACGAGGTATGAATGAAATTAACCCCTCTTAGTCTTGTATACATATATCTACATAGTCCCCAAGTCTTAAGCATAGGACAAACATTGAATATGCTTGAGACTTATGAAGATTTCCAAAGTGTAGCCCCCAAGGGCCAGCTTATCTTTTTGAGAAAAGTCAGGTCTTTAAAATGATAAATTTGAAGAATCACCTGTAGCCCCCAAGGGCTGGTTTAACTTTATAAGATGAGCCGGGTCTTTGAAATGACCACTTAAAAAATCGCCTGTATCCCCCAAGGGCCGGCTTATCTTTATAAAATGAGCTAGTTCTTCGGTATCTCAGAGTTAAAAATCATCGTACATTAGTCCTCAAGTGCCAAGGATATTGGTTGCAATGTGCTTGGGACATAAATATAACTGCTCAATACTGATTCAATCGCCTTAACAATTATTTGAACAACATTATTGTTTGTAACCCTTGGTAGGAAGCTTTGAATCTAGGCGAGTCAAACATGGTCGTCTTAAAGAAAAACTTGGAAATAGAACAAGCTAAACGTGACAAGGCTGAGGCAAATTTGAAATCTTCATTGGAAGATATTGAAAAAATCAAGACCAACTTTGATTCTGAAAGAGCCGCCAGGGACACTGAAAAGGCCATGCTACTAAAAAGAACGGAAGATGCTGAAACCAACTTAAGCTCGTGACTGAGGAGTTATCCAGCTTGAAGAGTCATATTTCTCAAATGACAGCCGCCATCTTTGGTAAGAAAATTATTCAATGAATAAAAACCATATGGCATAGCGACTTATAAATTCATAATCTGCTTGGCGACTCAAAACCCTTTATGTATTAACTCGCCTGACTATTCTTGTTTCATATGCACAACAGGTGCCAGAAGGGCCAATCTTGGACAAAATATGCTGGTGAAGCTGAAGGCCGTCTACACTCTAACGGAAAAATTATATGCTGGCAGCCTTCACTACAAAAAAAAAGACACTTCCGTGATGATACGTGTTTGTCACAGTAGGTCGCGTTTTTTGTCATGCATGTACATCCATGACAAATTTATGACAGAATCTAGATAGTCATACCTGTGCTGTCGTAGAAGTATTCCATGACATTACCAAAATTATCATCACGGAAGTGTCCACTTCCATGACGATAAATCGCGCGTCACAGAAGTGCTTTCGTCAAGGGTGACCGACACGTGGCATCCACCGTAACAGAACGCCGTTAAGCTATCGGGTCCGGTTTTGGATCCGATAACCCGTTAACATCCCCGATCAATGGGGATTTTGCACGTGTAAAATCATCATTCGCTGGAGGAAACACGTGTCGGCTCACCGTTGGGACAGATGTCATCCACTCATTGGACCCAAAGTGCCTATGATACGTCGACACGTGGCACGGCCCAATAGAGGCCCATATAGGTTAAAAAGGCCGGCCCAGTCAATGGCACGTAGTACTTACTCAGGTACTAGTGGGCCAGCCCAATAACGGCCTGCTTAAGAAAGGCCCATTTACGGCCCGAAGCCAGATCTGGCCCGTTAATTGTTCGCCGAATATTTGGGCCCATTTACGGCCCGAAGCCAGATCTGGCCCGTTAATTGTTCGCCGAATATTTGGGCCCAATTACTGCCTAGTGACTTTCGGCCTGTTAGAGCCCCGATGTAGATATGGGCCCATTTCAGCCCGGTGTGACTTTCGGCTTGGGAATGGCCCGTGCTGCCCATGGGCCATATATGGTCCGACGGGACATCGGGCCCACTAACAGCCCATGATAAAGGTGGCAACAGTTAAGCCCAACGTGACTTTGGGCCTGTTAAAGGCCTGTCGCATAATTCGGCCCGTTGATGTCTGTACTAAGCTTTCGGCCTCTTAAAGGCCCATGATATCAGTGGGTCAACTAAGGCCCGAGATATGTTTTGGCCTGGTAACTGCCCGTGATATAACTGGGCCCAAAAAGGCCAGGTTTACATTTCAGCCTGCTGAAGGCCCGTCGACGACTAGTGAAAATTGAGGCCCAATATGCATTTTGGCCTGCTAAAGGCCAATGGTTTCATCTGGGCCGTAACATGCCAGTACAATATTCAGCCTGTTAATGGCCCAACGCTACCTGGGCCAAACTAAGCGCTGGGTCCACAAAAGGCCCAACTAAGATATAGGCCGGTGTAAGTTGTGGGCCTTGCGCAAAGTGTGAAGGCCCCAATCATTCGGGCCCAAGAATGATGCAGGCCGGCCCAATTGTGGCCCACTAAACACCAGGCCCGTTAGAGGCGAATGTTTCGGCCCGGTCGACTACATTAGATTTTTTTTCCAGATAGCGAATGATGGCAGTAACTAGTAGGAATTAAGAACAAACCTACTCTATACAATAAATAAATTATGGCATAGTAACTAAGAATAAACCTACACTATAGAATGAAGGATTTATGGTATATTACATCCACTAGGCATCGAAGTTCGCCACCAGTGATCATAAAGCGCAACGAAGAAGCAGATTACAAAAACTGGGCACCATTGCAGCATAACAAAATAATACTGAACTGAGACCAGTTCCAAGACAGTTCAAGAAAGGTTAGCCTTGCGCGGGAACTGCTGTGCAAGCTGCTGAGCAAGGCTGTGAGACCGGCCTAGCATGTCGGTCATAGCTTCCAGGTGTAGCTATTTAGCAATGAGGTTCTCATTGGTGTTCTCCGCAATCTTTCTTAGAGATAGGACTTCAAGTCGAAGTTGAGTTGCAGAATGCCTTTCTGCTAGAAAATGGGACTGAAGAATTCAAACTGATTCCGACAACGAATTCTGTGAGCTTGTCTGACTGCTAGTCTCAAGTAACTTGAACACTGCATCAAGACAAGACTTTGGGGTTGTCTCGCTATCTTCAAGATGTTTTGCCTTCTTTGCTGCAATATATGTTGGGTTTGTCGCACAGCCTTCAGCAGACTTGTGCATGCCATCAGGCATATCACCCTGAAACAAAGCATAGAGATGACAGGTTTTGCACGTGTATAAACAAAGATGATAACTGTGCTGTCAATTCCATCCAATTTCAAATTAGAAAATAAAGAGTAAGTTCAAAATATCAATAGCATAATTTGGCATTGTTCATAATGCGGGGAGCTTCACCACACTACTGGATTACCATGTCAACATAACAAGCATAGATGAAGGGCAAAGAAAATCATTGTATCTATTTTGGTTAATGTGCATGGCGTGTTGTTCATATCATCAGCCACATCAGTAAGATAAAACAGGAGATGACAAGGTGCAAACGTGGGCTGCTTCACCACACACTGGATTATAGATCCACAAAAACAAGCATACATATAGGGAGTATTGAGTAATGTGCATGGTATGAATAAGGAATTTGGTTTTACAAGTAAAAATTAGAACTTACGGTTCTTGCGAACATGCATTTTGGTAGAAACAGCAAACTAAAAAGCAGTAAACGATAGGGAGTATGAGCAAATTAAACAGCAGTTGAGGATAAAGGCTTTAGAAGGACTGACTTACATTAACAGTTAACACCGGCTTTATAATACCCTTCTCCATGTCAAGGGAAGGATAACTCAAGCATTTCAGCACAAAATCTTCTTCATAAGCATTGCCTGTACTCTACATTTTGTAGAGAGTAATTATAGATATGATAATACTGGAAGGGATAGAGGATAATGAAGATAAGATGCAGATTGATGCTACATAATCAACTACCAATCCCTGGAAGTACAAGCATTACAGGACAAAATGTACTGACAAGAGCAATGGGCTACACTTCTGCACTGGCATTGTCTGTGTATTCTACTTTTTGGTAAGATTAAATATAGATCTGATCTTTTTTAGTAAATGGTGGGCGAGGGAGATAAGATGCAGAATGCTACACAATGAACCAATCCCTCTTCCCCTAATACAAGAGTGTTTTGAACACTGGTGTAGTGTACAAAACGTTCTTATATTATGGGATGGAGGGAGTAGCTGTTAATGTAAGTACAGTCATAGATGACGTTCAGTCCTTACAAGAGGACTGTAGAGCTACACCTCTTCAAAAGCATTGGGTTGATTCTAAATTTATGTAAGAGTCCATACGGATCTTATAATGTCCACCAAATGGACGATAACGAGGCTAACATGTGAAGTGATGCTACATAATCAAACATCTATGAAAGTAAGTATGGTCATACAGGGCAAGAGGTACTCACAAGAGCAATGTAGTGTGCCGTATACTTGCGAGATTCTGTGGTCCCTTGAGAATGAATGTTCTCCTGCTAACAGTTTTCGTACAAGTGAGACGTTAAGGCAAATGCAGAAATGTAGTTCAAATTGTGATGTGATATCATAGATAGTACCTTACGCTGCAGCCGAGACCAATGTGTAACAAGATTATTCCAGTCACCGTCAGATAAATGTAGCACCGGAGATTTTACAGAAATTTCGTTTAGAGGCTTGCCATCGAAGTGCGCTTGCCTCAGGTAGGAACGATACTTCATCAACGAGTGCTTGAAAAGCGCAACCAACCCTTGCTCGTCTTCACAATCCAGTTTGGTCCTCACCTATTTAAAAGAATGAAATCTTGTGTCTTCTGTCAGCAGAAACATATGCAGTAATGACCATAATAACATTAGTACATTACTTACGCGTAAGTTGCGGAGGAAGACTGGAAATTGTTCTGTGTCTGCAGTATAATCTTTCCATGAAGGAAAGATGCGTACAAAGTTCCTGACAACAATATAAGCTTTGTCTTCTAAACTGGGAAGAAATGGAACAGGGGTCCTATTTGCTGCAATTGGGGCTCTCTCTGGTGCGAAAAGGGATTTGGCAACTGGATTTGGTGTACTCTTTGCTGGAATGGGGGTTTTGCGTCGTAGAGCTGGTGCTATGTCAACTGACATAATCATAATGTTTGCTGCAGTTGGGATCTGCTGAGTTGGGACATCAGAAATGACCAGTGTAGTAGGGGTAGAGTCTGCTAGAGTTGGGGTGTTTTGTGGGTCAGGTGATATTGCAACTACACCTAATGGGCTATTTGATTTATCAGGTGCCACTACCTTTTCCAAATACTTTGCTTGTGCTCCTCCACGATCAGCAATCGCGCTCTTCCTTTTGAACATCTGATACACAAGAACAACATTTGAATGGATAAATATGGTATGATGACAGATGGAATATGTACTAAAAATGGATAGGCATGCCGTATTCACATACACGATGTGTAAACTAAGCTAATGGCAGTTAAACAAAGTAGAAGCAATGCAAAGCATCAGTTGCAAGATATGTGCGACAAATATAACCTTGGAAAGTTAGAGCAAGCACCTTGATGGGTGAATAAGATAGGGCATCTTCCTCTGACTCCTCCACTAGGGAGCTACATTGACTTAGGTCTCCCTCTAGCTCAGAATCACTGTTAGGATCATATTCTGAGCATGAATCTGTAGGTGGAGAGCGTTTGCATTGCATTGCATCCAGACTTGATTTCAGTCCCTTAATGCCAAGTTTGACAGCCATGGCATTGTTCTGCTTTATTCTTTTCATGCGCGCAAGCTCATAATCATTACGATGCTGCTCAGAATCTCAGATTCATGAAAACATAAAAAGTAGTCAGATTATCTATGGAATGCATTGCAGATTCAACTCGAAGAGTGTCTCCCTATAAACCCCTGCATATGCAAAGTTCACCCCCCAACCGTGCTGACCAAACCACACACAGAAATACAAACCCCTTATGTCTCTATAACAGGCAGACACACATTTCAAAACTTAAGTAGGAACATTAGAATTATAAGAAATTTGTATTTAAACAAATAAACTAAGGAATTATGAGTGGCATAATGTTTAGCTTCAAGGGTGGCGTGTTGGTAGTGCGACACAAAGCAAGTAGGCAGATTGTATTCCCTGTAAAAGATCGAAGCCTATGTAAAAGCTGGAAATGACACTTTCTTTCTATACAATGCAGTGTTCGTTGCCCACACATGATGGAAGAGATCACATAGAGAAATACTATTCACTCATGTCTACGGTTGTAGTATTTAGAAACAGGGTGGTCCACCCTAAAATAATATTGACAACAAATATGACAAGGCAAGCATAGATGTAGTGAATCAATCATTTACTTGTGAGCTAACTAGGACAAGTATGCAGAATTGTAACTGCAGTAAGAGACCGTCCAAAATCTGAATCAAGAAGTTTGTCTAGCACTTATTGTTTGCAACTAATCGACGTGAATAATTGGATATTATATCGAATGAGTAAGAAAGACAAGTAAAATTTTCAACAAACCTGGCTTGCAGTTGTAATCTGGGTCAATGTCACTATGACCAACAATCCAAAATGACTAGTGTCTGTTCCTAGGGCCGGAATTTTGAAAACCCTGTGAACTTTACAGGTACTAAAGATTACCGAAATACATCTGAACCATTAAGTGTAGGTAGCACTGAGCTCACAACAAACCATAATGACAGTCCTGCCTAATGAGTAATGAATCAATTTGAAAATGGTGATGAGGAGTGGCTGCTGAGTGTTGAGGACTTATCTCAGGATAAATCGGGTTGGCTTAGTGGGTGCTGCACGCCTGAGCCCTGAACGGACTGGGAAGGTAGGCATGGCGTCGCGCCCGGCCAGCGGTGACGCTGTTGGGCGAGTAGCTCCTGACCTCCTGTTAGTCCGGCATCTCCTCCTAGAGTCATGCCGTCCGGGGACGGCAATTCGCCGGCGAGGCAGGCGGCTGGGGGCGAGTAGAGATCGAAAGCGCGCAGCAGAACAGAGGGGAATCGGGGCCTGGGACGACCCAAAATCCCAGGGTGGGCCGGCCCACTGTGGGCACCCTGTAGAGATACACACCCGAGCGGCGAACATGTATTTTCGAAACTAATTTAGGAACATTTAGCTGACCAATTAAACGAATCTGTTTTAATAATATCATATTCGTATTTGAACAACTAAGATTGTTTAGCTTGATGGGTCGAGCAGTGCTATTATGACACGAAGCACGTATTCTGATCGTATAGTGATCATAAAAGGGGGAAACCGGAGAAATGATATTCAGCAGCCATTGTTTGCTTCAAACTAAGAACTAAATTCTAAGAGCTGAAAAGAAAGTAGAGTAACCAAGTTAAGATCTATTTTCTAGTTGAGATCAAAAAGTTGAGGAGATATGAAGTACCACCTCTCTTGCGGCGCCGTGTAGGCATCGGGGGTGCGATGGCTGTCGGTGGCGTTGAAGCAGATCTGCAACGGTAGACGGGTGCATCGGGGGATAAGTCCCGTTGCGGTGGAAGAGAAGGTCATGTGAGCAGCCCCGGCAAAGAGGACGACGGCGCCGATGAAGCGAGAGGACGTGATGCAAGGCTCTTGGTCCGTCGCCGTGGATGAGAAACGTCCATCTCTAGCAGTGGACGACGCGGTCTTGGTAGGCGCTCCAGCATGGTGGAGGACGGTGGCGTTGGATGTGGTGGAGGACAGCGGCGATGGATGTGGTGGAGGAGAGCGGCGATGGTTGGGGTGGCGGACGGAGGCTGGTGTGGGGATGGTGTTCTAGCGCGGATGGTGTATGAATGGGAAAATGGAGGGAGAGGTACGGGGAACCATGTTTTTGGGACGCGCCTGTCTGAAATATGGGAAAGTTACGAACTTAGCCCCCATTTAAAATTTGGACGTCTCGTTGGTTGGGGATACGACGGTAATCTCGCATCTCGCCAATATTTTCCCAGAGCGATTTCGGGCGAGGAGAGGGTGGTTGGCGCCCACGGTGTATGAACGGGGCTGACAGGTAGGGCGGTTGTGTCACGTCTGAGTGAAGTTACAAACCTGCCCCTATTGAAAATATTTGCCTACATCGATTTCGGCCGAGTCGAGTTTGTTTTGCCGCCCACCATGTATGAATGGGGAAATGGAGGGAGAAACAGAGGTCTTTCGGACGGGCTTGAATCAAATGTGTTTTGCCGCCCATGTTTGGTGCCCATCGTGTCGGAATGGGCTCAGAGGCGGTCGTGTCACGTCTTATTGAAGTTACTATCCTACCCCTATTTAGAGCAGTGGAAATCGGGCCGATGGATTGTCCGTGTTATTGGTAGATAGTAATTTCCACCTCCCAAACACTTGGCTTCGGGCAGCCGACGTGGGAGTGGACATTTTGCCGCCTCTTTCAAATTTTGGGACAATAAGCATCCACGTTTACCCTGGCAACTAAATTCGAATCCATTTTGTATTCCTACACGAATCTTTATAAATCATTCTATGTGTTTTTATATATCTTCAAAAGGACGACAAAGATGTATTCCACTATCATATATGAATATGGTTTACAAATGCCGATACTCAAATTCAGAAGCTAGAATCCAGTTTAAGGTGAATTCGAATATTTGGAACACTTCATGTCCAACTCAAATGTCACACGCAACATAATGTGTACTCCCATTTAGATATGTACACAAGCGATGTATCAAGATTCAAATACCGAGTGAATCAACCAAGAATGTACAGAACTAATAGACATATAAACACTTATAGAGTATATGCATCAATAATATCAACTAACATACATAAGCCAGGCCGCTGTACTTTTCTTTGCCACAACAGCATCCTTTTTTTAGCCAAGCTACTACAACATCTTGGCCCTTTCCGATGCGTGCCACTTATGGTCCATCTATACTACTATTATTGCTTAATGCACATTCAACCCGATTGGCATATTTGTAGGTCTGGCACAGCAATCAAAATGAAATGTCTCCGAGTTTTATCAATTAATACCGACTTGTGCTCAAATAAAATTACAAACCAAAAAACAGAAAACAAAAAACAATTATTACATGATCTCTAAAACAAACGGTTTGATTGATTACATGAACAAACAACACAAAGGTTATTCATGTGACGCCCCCGATTTGACCGTACACTAATCATGCACGCAAATGTGTACGATCAAGGTCAGGGAATCACGGGAAGATATCACAACACAACTCTACAACATAAATAAGTCATACAAGCATCATAATACAAGCCAAGGGCCTCGAGGGCTCGAATACAAGTGCTCGATCACAGACGAGTCAGCGGAAGCAACAATATCTGAGTACAGACATAAGTTAAACAAGTTTGCCTTAAGAAGGCTAGCACAAACTGGGATACAGATCGAACGAGGCGCAGGCCTCCTGCCTGGGATCCTCCTAACTACTCCTCGAAGCCGAACTCCATGTAGCATCATCCTCGGGATCTCTAGCTCCTGGACTCCAGCATCTGGTTGCGACAATCAGGTATAGAAAGGGGAAAAGAGGGAGAAAAGCAACCGTGAGTACTCATCCAAAGTACTCGCAAGCAAGGAGCTACACTACATATGCATGGGTATATGTGTAAAGGGCCATATCAGTGGACTGAACTGCAGAATGCCAGAATAAGAGGGGGATAGCTAATCCTGTCGAAGACTACGCTTCTGACCATCTCCATCTTGCAGCAAGTAGAAGAGAGTAGATTGAAGTCCTCCAAGTAGCATCGCATAGCATAATCCTACCCGGCGATCCCCTCCTCGTCACCCTGTTAGAGAGTGACCACCGGGTTATATCTGGCACTTGGAAGGGTGTATTTTATTCAGTATCCAGTTCTAGTTGTCATAAGGTCAAGGTACAACTCCGGGTCGTTGTTTTACCGAGGGACACGGCTATTCGAATAGATAAACTTCCCTGCAGGGGTGCACCACATAACCCAACACGCTCGATCCCATTTGGCCGGACACACTTTTCTGGGTCATGCCCGGCCTCGTAAGATCAACACGTCGCAGCCCCACCTAGGCTCAACAGAGAGGTCAGTACGCCGGTCTAAACCTATGCGCGCAGGGGTCTGGGTCCATCGCCCTATGCACACCTGCACGTTGCGTACGCGGCCGGAAGCAGACCTAGCCCCCTTAATACAAGCGCGAGCTTACGGTCCAATGCGGCGCGCGCCACTCAGTCGCTGACGTCAAAAGAGCTTCGGCTGATACCACGACGTCGGGATACCCATAACTACTCCCGCGTAGATGGTTAGTGCGCAAAGACCAAATGGCCAGACTCAGATCAAATACCAAGAACTCGTTAAGCGTGTTATGTATCCGCGAACGCCGACCAGGGCCAGGCCCACCTCTCTCCTAGGTGGTCTCAACCTGCCCTGTCGCTCCGCCATAAAGTAACAGTCGGGGGCCGTCAGGAACCCAGGCCCACCTCTACCGGGATGGAGCCACCTGTCCTTTCAGCCCCCTCATCAGAATCACTTGCGGGTACTCAACGAGCCGACCCGACTTTAGTCACCACATGTGTCATGTATATAATGTATATAGTATATACCCGTGATCACCTCCCGAAGTGATCACGGCCCAGTAGTATAGCATGGCAGACAGACAAGAGTGTAGGGCCACTGATGGAACACTAGCATCCTATACTAAGCAGTAGGATAGCAGGTAAGGGTAACAATTGTAGTAACAAAGACAGGCTATGCATCAGGATAGGATTAACGGAAAGCAGTAACATGCTACACTACTCTAATGCAAGCAGTATAGAGAAGAATAGGCGATATCTGGTGATCAAGGGGGGGGCTTGCCTGGTTAGTCTGGCAAGTAGGAGGGGTCGTCAACTCCGTAGTCGAACTGGGCAGCAGCAGTGTCGGTCTCGTAGTCTACCAGAGAGAAGAGGGGGAAGAAACAGTAAATACAATGCAAACATAAACATGACGATGCGTGACATGAGAATGAGCGGTGCGAGGTGTGTCCTAACGCGACAGTAGGTGGTACCGGCGAAGGGGGAACATCCGGGAAAGTATCCCCGGTGTTTCGCGTTTTCGGACAGATGAACCGGAGGTGAAATGTTACATGTTTGCTATGCTACGGATGTGTGGCAGACGAACGGGCTGCGTATCCGGATTCGTCTCGTCGTTCTGAGCAACTTTCATGTAGAAATTATTTTCATCTGAGCTACGGTTTATTTTATATGATTTTCTAAAGTTTTAAAACATTTTAGAATTTATTTAATTTATTTAATTCAAAATTATCCAGAATAGTGCCTGCTGACGTCATCAAGACGTCAGCAGTCAACAGGGCGTTGACTGGGTCAACTAACGTGCGGGACCCACCTGTCATTGACTGAATAATTAATTAACTAACAGTTTAAGTTTAGTTATTAGATTAGTTTAATTAATCAAAATTTAATTAGGTTAATTAATTCTTTAATTAATTAATTATTTTTAATATATTATTATTATTATTATTTATTATTATTCTTTTAATTATTATTTTTAATTCCTTTTTTTTGTTCTCAGGGGCGTGGGCCCCCCTAGTCAGTGGCTCAGGAGGAGCCATAGCGGGTGTGGGCTATGGGCTCAGCCCGAACGGGCGAGGGGGATACGGGCGACGGGCGCCAGCCCATCGGGGCCCTTGCCCAGGCCAGCAGCAGGGCGCCGGCGGCCAAGGGCGGCGCTAGGCGAGGCCGCGGCCGGTGCGAGGAGTAAGGCAGGCGCGGCGGTTGCCGAGGTCGGGCGCGGGTGGAGGTGGCCGCGGACGGCAGTGGCTGGGGCGCGAGGCAGGCGGGCGGGCACCGCGATGGTGGGCGCGAGGAGCGGGACGACGCGGGGACGGCTGGTGCGGTGCGCGCGCTGGAGCTAGGAGGGGATGGTGACCGCGACGGGGACAGCGCGGGCGCGTGGCCACGCACGGGCGATGGGTGTGTGCGAGGAAAGTAGCGGGAGGGGGGGAAGGGGCTCACCCCCGATGCAGGGGTACGGGCGGCGAGGGTTGACGGAGTCCGTCGAGGGGGAGGGGTCGAGGAGGCGAACGCCGTCGACGGGTGGGGACGGTGACGACGGGGTACGGCATCGGCGCGGGCGCAGGGCGTCGGGGGCGTCGATTGCCCCCGACCAGATCCACGCAGGAGGGAGGGTTGAAGAGGCGGGCACCGGTGTCGAGGAGTGGGGCGGCACGGTCACCGGGGAGAGGCGGCGTGGTCGGGACGAGGCCGACGGGGCTTCCAGATCGGGAGGGGAAGAAGGGGATCGAGGAAGTGGGAGAAGTGGGGGAAGTTAGGTTTAGCGGGTGGGGGCAGCGGCCTTAGCAGGCCAGAGAGAGATGGGTGGCCGGCTGGGCCGTCTGGCCCGGTTGGCCAAGGGGGCTTTTATTTCCTTTTATTTTGTTTTCTGGTTTTCTTTTCTTTTATTCTTTTTCCTTTTTTGTTTTATTTTAGTTACACTTTATTCTTAGTTTAGTAAAATATGACAATAGCTCCAAATTAGTGTTCCAAACAACCCACTACCCTAAAAAGTTTTACCTCAAGATAAAATAGTTTATGATTTTATAAAATATCAAAGGCATTTATTTAATAGTTTTACCTACTGTTTTAATCATTTAAGTGCATTTAAACTTTTTATAAAAATGTTGTTTCTCCACAATAATTACCTATGCATTATTTGGCAACACCCCAACATTTTAGTTTTAATATTTGAAAATCTTTACCGTTTGACTTTAATTCAATTTTAAATTTGAATCGGTTTTGAACTAACCCGAGATTAACTACAGTGACAGAGGTGACGTGGCATCATTAGCAAGGAATTACCGTAGTCTAATTATCCGGGCGTCACAATTCAATGATGGAAAGAACATTTCACCTATGATTTACCAAGTGGGAATTTAATTTACTTTTTTCCTTCAGGACCTTAACAATGTGGTCAGTCTCAGCTTGCTTCATTTTGAAATCCACCAAATATTTAATGGTTGTCTTGAGTACTGCTACTGATTGTGCTGTTTGCTTCCTCAACATGTCAACTTCATCTCTAAGTGCAGAAGCAGAATCCCTTTCTACCACTAGTTAAAAGAGAGCCTCTAGAGCATCAGCAGTTGGCAATTTATAATGCACAATTGGGCCGGTGCCACTACTGTGGGATGATACAACGTCCATGGGGACCTCGCTCTTTGATCTTGGGCTAACCTATTTTGCCATTAAAGTTCCGATTGGATTCAGAAAAGTTGAAGTTAGCAAAATATCTCAACTGGGAGTTATAACAGCAAACTAGTTAAACAAACAAGAAATTAAAGAGTTTCAATTTGATGCTGAAAAGTAGTTATTAACATCATTGTAACCCGTTGTTGCAGCAACAAAGCAGTTAAACAAACATGTAGCTATTTAAGTTCAGGCAAATAGGTAATTCTTAACAGTAAGTATCAAACACATAGATAGGTGCAGTCTATAATAGGATTAACAGGCTGTGGCATTATGTAATCAGTAGCAAACTAAATTAAGCCAAGCAACGTAATTGAACAATTTTGCAATAAGTGGCTAACTAAAATTCCGAGAAGCAGGTAACTGAACTTACGCTAGTTCTTTGTACAGGCACACTGCAACTTCTTTTTCGCTTACAAGGTTGTACGAAGGAGTCCATGGCATCAATTGCTTGGATACGCAGTCCCAACACTTCTTTCTTCCCACACTGCATTGGTAAGTCGAATGGTTAATCTGGTAAGATGGTGCGTCCTTGATATGTTATATGAGGACGTGTAGTCAGACTAGTTGTAGCCACACACATCACACTGGCTTTTACTGTATATTTCATGTGATTACTTTTGGCATATCGAGATCTAAGCAATCTACAATAGGATGAAAAGACCGGCATCCTTCATATTATTGGCGAACTCAGTTCATAGAAACAAGCAATTCAACCATTCTGTGGGTAAATCAAAAGCACCAAATATTTTTCACTACCCCTATCATACACGCAAAAAGGGGCGATGCCACCATAGGGGCTGGTATGGGCGGCCGCCTTGGGTGGCTCGAAAGTGTGCACCTAGTTTGAGTCGTCAAGGTTGGCCCAGGCTAGTTTTGTTCGTCCCAACGCACGAGCAGGCAATGTAAAAAATGAAGAAAAATGTTTCAATTTGGATAGGCCAATAACATAAGTGCAAGGCAGGCCGTATAGCAGGCTCGCAGCCCAAACGAGCGCCACCCATATCGATCGACAGCAGGAAAAATCCCAATTCATCCGCTCTAGCCTCTAGTCTGGTTCGCTCCTAACCTAGCCACCGCTGGACAAACCGACACAGCAATTCCTCGCGCCCTCGTTGGAGGGCGGTCGCTGGGCTTCAAGCGAACGGAAGGACAAGAAGATGAAGATCCAACCCTGGGTGTAGCCTGCGTGGGAGGCAGCGGCGGCAGCACGGGCATGGCATCGAGCTTGCGCAAACGGACAGTCACAGCTTGCAAGAGTAGCATGCGCAACGAGCAGGTACATCACAGCCCTGATTATATCTAATTCAACTCTTCAATTTCTGGCCAATAGTTAAACCTGACGGTGTTGTAAAACTGCTTGTATGTGGGGAATCTATGAGAAAATGAAACCAATTTCTACTTATTTTATAACTACCCCAATCAATACTGAACTGACTGAATCTGATGTATCTAATCAAGTTTCCGGTGCAAACATCCAAGCTCATGTTGTTCTTGAGCCTGAAGTGTCTAATGAACAGACTGCTAATGAAGGATTTGATGCAAACATTTTACATGCTCCTGGTGATGAACATATGGTGTCTAATGAGGCATCTAATGCAAGCATTTTGCAAGCTCCCATTGAAGGATTTTGTGTCTAATGATGATCTACTATGTTGAGAGAGACATAGAGATTTGCAGGCATTGATGACAAGCAAATTATAGTGCATTTTCATGGCTTGAGGAAACGTCGAGGCCATCTACCAGAAAGTCCCTGTATCATGACAACGTAGCATAAATACTTTTCTAATCTGTTGTTTGAAACTATTGGCATACTTGTGCAGGATAGATATATTGATATGCAGTTTGCGCACTGGTTATAGGTGCAATTACACTTCGACATTTTCAGCCAGAGAACGAATAATTCAAGCAGGTACAGACCATGTTTGTAGTCCTTCTACACCATGTTGCATTTTGTGTTTTTTGATGCTTGCATCATTTAGTGTTTATAATCTGAACTACTTTGGATCACTAGCTAGTTTTCAAAGTGCATGTAGCTTCACATTTCTCAAGTTATGTTGATTTCCGGAGTGCAAGTGCCTTCATATTTTTTTAAGTTAAATGTTCGCCCGTGGTAACTTGAATTCGTGGATCCGCCACTGCACACAAATCATACACGAATGCCAGTACGAATTAAATGAAATGCAGGGACTTACGCTAGCTCGTTGTACAGGCTCACTGCAGCTCTGCTTGCGCTTGGGATGTTCCATGTACAAGTCCATGTTACCACTTGCTTGGATGTGCAGGTCTTGTGCTCCTTGCATCCCCCTCTGCATTTTTGACACAGCGAATGGCTGATCAAATAAGAGGAATCGACCTTGCTGTTGTACCGGAGGACAGATACTTACAAGGTTATACAGGTGTGCAGGATGTGTACCAGATCCTGTAGCACCGTCATGCTTCGCTAAAAAATGGATTTGCTTGTTTCAGATGATATCTCCAGAAGAAATAAGAGTTAAAGTCAGAGTTGGATAGGCGTGTAAGCTAAGAGAGCAGTGAAAGGATATCCAAACATCGTCGGAACAGTGAAGGGAGTGATGTGTGGATACCTAGTTCGGGCCGGCATTTGGGCATGCTCGCCTAGCTAGAGTGCGGGTCACTTCAGAGCCGTTGAGGCTGATGCGCTGGCGTTGGCTGGCCGCGCACGGATGCAGATCTTGAGTGGCAGCGGAGCGCTACGATGCGGTGGACGAGACCGTTGGTGAAGCACCAGTGGCCTCGGGGGGCGGAGGCGCGGCGATGTGCTCGGTGAAGTAGCCTCGGTGAGCTGGGAGACGGCGTCGGTGAAGCGCACCTGATGCGGTGGAAGTCAGTGTCTGTGAGGCACGTTGGTTGCGGCAGCCGACGTTGTCGGTGGACCAGCCGGTGCGGTGGATTAGGGCGTAGATGAGGTAGCTCCAGTGCGGTGGTGAAGCGCGACCGTCGTCTTCGTCATCGTCGTCCGACACAGAGGTGGGGAAAGAGACGAGACGAGGGGCGATTCAAACTTTGCTTGGGTTGGCGGTGAATTAGGGATTTGAGCAATCTGGGCGCGGAAGGGGACGGTGGAGAAGGGAGATTTTGCAGGGCTGGAATTGGGGCCGCCAGATATTTTAATCTGAAACGTGGAAGCGCGAACTTATTTTGTCGTCGTCCTTTTTTTTGGGTGGGTGGCTGGGTGCTACGCTTCCATCCGACACACGCGACCACCATGACACGACCCTGGTGCGCCTAGATTTGAGAATGCAAACGAATCTTCTTTCATTTGCAAATGAATCTGTATGTATTACCATGCCCGTGTTTTCCTTGCAATAATTAGTCATTCGAAATGAGATACTATAAATTAATTAATGAGGAGTTATTTGAAAAAAAATCGAAACGGTATCCACGCTAACGTGGATTAGAGTGCGTGTCACATAATTAGTTATTTGAATTAGAGTGTGTGTCACATAGCAATCTCCAATTCTAACGTGGATTTTGCATTTCACTATATCCACGCTACTTTTTTAATACAAATTCATATGTATATGATGAACACCATGGTAGTGAGAAAACTTTTGGATGGATTCAAACATATGACCTACAAAATAGCACAACAAATCGAGTCAATGTCAACTTTTCGAAACCTAGTATGGCACGAATTAGAAATAATTACCCATATGCATGGTCCTCAGTTCAAATCTTACAATGTACACCGAATTGAAACATCGATGTTAAGTCTCATACTATCTACATTCAAATGTTGTTTTTAGCCCCCCCCCGCACACACGCTACATACTTCCTGTATCGGTCAATCTTTCTCTCCTAACCACCTTAGGAAGCTATCGGTTTCCAACACACATCCATTCTTTCTCTCCATGTTTCGATCTCTAACTCTCTCAACCACACAACCCCCTTTTTCCACTCTGTTACGAAATGTATTTACCTCACACACCCGCCATTGCACCCCATGCCGAGCTCTCTCTCTCTCCCTCTCCCTCTCACCCTCTCGCGCTAAATACATGCATTGCCTATCTAGCCCCCCAACCTCTCGTGCGCACGCACGCACGTTGTCTATCTAGGTCACTCCCTCGAGACTGTCTCATTCTTTCTTCCGCACGGCGGGCCACACTCGCTCAATCTCGCTCTCTTTATCTGAGTCTCGTTTAACCTCATTTTCTTTCACACACAAATGATATATCTCCCTGTTCGGGCGTTGATCGACACACTCTATACTCTCTCACACAGATTGTCTATCTAGGTCAGTCCATCGAAGCCGCCCCCACTCTTTCGACCTCATGGCGGGCCACGCTCTCTCTCTCTCGCTCTCTCTCTCTTTGTATGTCTCGATTGACGTCGCTCTTTCTCGGACAAAAATGATATATCACCATGTTTGAGCCCAATTCGACTTATACATTATACTCTCTCACGCACATTGTCTATCTAGGTCACTCTCTCCAACCCGTCTCACTCTTTTGATCGCACGACGACCCTATGTGATCGATCGACCTTGCTTCCTCCCACACACAAAATATATCTACACGTCTGTGACTGGATCATCTCTCAAGCTCTATCTTACAGCCCTCAATCTTGCCAAAAGCTCAATCGGACAATATCTCTCCAGAGCATATATATTTGTTCCATGAATGTTGGACCACACTCACTTTGTCTCTCTATCTATATGTCTCTCGATTGACCTCGCTTTCTCACGCCGTATCTTCCACACATTGAAGCTACCTCTCCATCCCTCGCAAAGCCGGAGCTATTTACATTGCGAGGGGCACTCCAACCTTGGATTAATTTGTGTAGGCATTTATTCCGGTCGGTTTAGATTATATTTTCGTAGCATTCGGCCCACAACTACTCGAAACACCGTTGCAACCCCCGCAACTCCCCTAGTTGATTTCCCTCTGGCTCGGTCATCGCCCTCTCACACGTCCTTTCTCGGCTTCAACGTCGCACCATGGTATTATTGCAAAAAACTCTGTTGTTCTCTTTAATTATTATAAATAAGCTACAAAACTACACACCGATAGTCCACTTGGAATGGAACAAATTTGGACCCACAAATTAAAGTGCTACAAACTACACACCGAGGGGCCCACATGTCATGAAACAAATTTGGACCCATATACAAATTAAAAAATAAAGGACGAGGATCGAACATGCGACCAGGGCCTTCAAGCCGCACGTCAATAGGCAACATACGTAGAACAACAATGTTTGTTGTACCTCCCTTTGTTCACATAATGTTTTTATATTACCACAACCTATTTAATTGATAACATGTAATATTATTCTTAGTACTATTCGCCTTCACTTACTGGTGGGTTCCATATGTGCTCTCTCTCTCCTCCCCTTCTGCGTTTAGACGCACGGGCATACACGAAGAACTCGCGGGCGATGTTGCCGTTGACCATATCTGGACGCATTCATAAGTTACGGCACCAGTTTCACGTGCTAGCAGCACTAGTCAGTGTGTACGTGCAATGCACGTTAATTTGGAAGTATATTAAGTGCATGTGAATATTAAGTTGGATATTATTTTCGTGTTATTATGTGATTAGCACTATTTTTGGCATGAAATTAACATGCACGCTAAACGTGTTGGGCGCTTGGCATTGAAGCAGTCTAGGTCGTTGGATGACAAGGAATACATGTGGCTTGATGACGTTTTATATTTAATTTGATACGGCTCTAGCAGAACATTCAATCGATCAAACCATAGATTTCGTCCAGTCTGACTCCAACTTTAAATTATACGACGATCGATCTAAATAAACGGAAATGATAAACGTTCGGATTTTAAGCATGGCAATCCGAACGTTTTTCATGGCAAATTTAGATTACGCGGCGGCGGCGGGGGCGTCTTGCGGTGGGAAGCGGCTCCTCTGCAGTGCTCTGTGTGTCGTCGGGCCACTGACCGACGGCGAGGGCGGCGTCTTGCGCCGTTGTTGGCGTACTCGTGGACGTTGGCCCTAGCTTCAAGGAAGGCCACAATGTTCTGGACTTCGGTCTCCAGGAGAGAGTCAACATGCCGGGAGGAGGCGACTGGCGTTGGTTCAAGGAAGCGGTCGACGGCGGCCATCCATGCCGCTGAGAGGGGCACTGGCACCCGCGCGGGGACATGCACTGTTAACGGAGCGGCGGAGACATTCGTGTGCACGGGCACCAGCACAGGCACGTCAGTGCACGCGTAGGCGCATGCGCTGGCAGGTGCAGGGGCACTGGCACGGGCGTGCGCGTCAGTGCACGCGCAGGCGCATGCGCTGGCAGGTGCACTGGCGCATGAAAGTCGGCGGGGAGCTCGTGGAACCCCGTGGCATCAAGCTCGGCGACAATGTGCGGCTCCCAGCCATCAATGCCGCGGGGATGGGCGCTGGTGCAGTCGGGGCGACGGGAGACGGAACGGGAGCGGGGACAGGCGCGGCGCCTTCCCGCAAGGCCAGTTCAAGCTCGTCCCAAAAAGCCTTATGTTCTTGAGACTCCGGCTGGGTGTCTTCCTCAGGAAACTGGAAGACTAAGGGTAGACCATCGTGATGCGGCATGGCGTACGTTTAGGTCAGGCTGGTTGGAGGTAGACGACAGGAGAATCGGAGAGGAAGAGAGAAGATTGTAGCAATACCGGGTAGTGCGGGGTTGATTTTAAACTGCGGCGCCAGCGACATTAAAAGTGGGAGCAGTTGGGACGAAGGTGGGTGGCGGAGCCTGGTCAAAGGGCTCGCCTCCCGGTGAGCCTGCACAGCGGTCTGCTCGCACGCCTCCCTGTCAGCCGGCGCAGCGGTCTGCTCGCACGCCTCCCGTCGACTCACACGCTTGCTCGGACGGCACCTGCCGATGAGAAGCGGGACTCGTGGCGGCACGTAAACGCCCACGGTTTCAATAGTGAAAGCGTTCGCCTTAACGTGACAGGTCTTTGTTCCAAAATACCTTGGCTCTTCATTTGTGCAACTTGTCATAAGCAGCTTGTCTCAAATTGAAGAAAAAAATTACGAAGTAATATTTGTGCCATATCACGTGACCATGCTCAGTTTCAAGAATTTATGGTCACTTTTGGATTTTCTGAAATTTAAGATCCAGGATTCGAAACAATATCATAACCTGCATCATGCAATAAATTTTCAAGCCATACATCTGTCCTGTTGTATTTCTTAAGAAAGGATTTGGTCAAACATTTTGCTTAGTTAGACTTCAGACAAGTTATATATGCAGAGCAAAAGGATAATCCCTCCGTACCAGTGCATTGCCTGATATATTAACTCAAGTACTAGGCACGAACAAACGGGCTCAATTCTGTGCTCATCCTGGTGTAGTAGTAGTACTACTAGGCAATGCAGTTGACGGGTGACCTTGGCGAGCGGCGACCGAGGGAATTGAACCGTGCTCGGCACGGTAGGTAACGTTGTCTAGTTACTTTTTTTTGAACACAACGTTGTCTAGTTACTAAAGCATCCCTCCGTTGTTCATCGGTAGTCATTATGGACCGGGGACATGAGGGGAATTTCCTAGGGCTGGAATTCTGGCCGCCAGATATTTCGACTCGAAACGCGGAGGCTCGACTGGTTGGGGTTGCCTAATGTGCGTACCACGCACGCCACCAGAAGGACACGAGCCCGGTTTTTATTTTTATTTTTAGGATCAACACGAGCCAAGGTCTGGCTGGTACGCCGTTGGGTCCTACCATTCGAGAATACGAAAGGAACCTTTTAAGTTGCCGAACGAATCTATGTGTATTACAATGCCCGTATTTTCCTTGCAAATACTAATCTCAACGTGGTAATTGATTTATGACGAGTTGTTGAATTAGAGTGAGTTTGTGATATAGTGATCTCAACGTGGATTTCACATTTCATGGTATCCCTGCTAAGTTTTTCAATGCAAATGACACCCACACACGAACACAACAACAATCCAATAAGTATAGTGCATCTATTTTTCCAAACCATGCATGTATGACACGAATTCAAAAATACTCCTTCTGTTCCTAAATATTAGTCTTTTAGAGATTTCAACAAGCGACTACATACGGAGCAAAATGAGTGAATCTACACTCTAAAATATGTCTATATACATCCGTATGTGCCAGTCCACTTGAAATCTCTAAAAAGACTAATATTTAGGAACGAAGGGAGTAAAATGTAAGACATGCATGGTCCTCAATTCAATATTTAAAACGAACATGAAACTGAAACATGAATATTAAGTCTAGTACTACAGTACATGCAAATGTTGTGTTTAATTAGGCGGAGCTATGATTGTCGGGGGTCACCCCCTCGACCTTAGATAAAATTGTGAAGCTCTGTTTAGGGTTGTTTAGATTATATTTGTCCCCACCCTCCCAACCACCGATTGGTTGTGCACCCCCACCCCTCCTCCCCGGGAGAATATCATGTGCCCCCATACCTTAGATGCTATATGCCGATACGAGTTGCTTGGAGCTTGTAGATCTGAGATATAGCAGCTCACATGATGTCTTAATATTTTTACAGGAAACCTTGATGAGTTTGAGAATTGCACACAATTTGTACAAAAACTACTCAGATGCCCTTGGATCCCATATCCAACGACCTCGAAGCTAGTATCACCGTAGCATCTAAGATGAAGGAGGACATCATATTCTCCTGTATGTAAGAATATCATGTGCTACCACACCTTAGATGCTTTGGTGATACAAGCTCTTCGGAGCCGTTGGATTTGTGACCCAACGCCTCCTCGGTGGTTCGAATGGTTTTTTGCAGAAAAGCCCCCAAAGAGTTCGGCCACTGCTTACAAGCACAAAGACTGCTCAGATGCCATTGGATCTCAGATCAAACGACCTCGAAGCTCGTATCACCGTAGCATCTAAGATGAAGGAGGACATCATATTCTCCTGTATGTAAGAATATCATGTGCTACCACACCTTAGATGCTTTGGTGATACAAGCTCTTCGGAGCCGTTGGATTTGTGACCCAACGCCTCCTCGGTGGTTCGAATGGTTTTTTTGCAGAAAAGCCCCCAAAGAGTTCGGCCACTGCTTACAAGCACAAAGACTGCTCAGATGCCATTGGATCTCAGATCAAACGACCTCGAAGCTCGTATCACCGTAGCATCCAAGCTGCGAGAGCACCTTATGTTTTCTCGCACGGGAGAATATGAGGTGCTCCCGCACCGTAGATTCTATGGTGATACGAGTTCACGGAGATCTAACGGCCCACAGTAGGAGGTTTGAATGTTTTTGCAATATACGGCTGAGAGAGTTTGGGAATTGCGCAGAAAGTACAAGTACGACGCATGTGCCATCTGATCACTGATCATACGACCTAGATGCTCATATCACCGTAGCGGGTAATTAAGCTACGGGGAGCACCTAATATGAGCAACGGGGAGCCGTTGGATCCAAGATGCAGCGGCACACACGAGGCCTGAATGTTTTATTTGCAAAAAAACCTTTGGAGAGTTTGGAAATTGCGCATAATTACAAAGACTACTCCCAAGCCATTGGATCTCACTTCCAACGGTGTAAAAACTCGTATCACCATAGCATCTAAGCTGCGGGGTGGATGTGATATTCTATGCCGCTGTCATTTTTGTTCGTAAACTTGCAAAATACGTGTAACTTGTGCCGTTACTTGTCTAACCGCGCAAAGTGTTTGTTAAAAAAACCATCCTACACTGAAATATCGGAACAACACACGGGGGTCCCACTTGTCATTAATCAAATTTGGACCTAAAACTAACAAATCTGAAAGACGAGATTCGAACTGGCAACCTGGACTACAAAGCGTAAGTCGATAGCCTGAAACAACAACGGTTGTTGGCTTTGTCCCATAACTTGATTTTATACAGTATTACGTTGAGTAGAGTAGAGGGAGTGCCTCGTCTACACGTGCATGACCGTTGACTCACTTACTGGTGGGTCCCAGGTCTGCGATCTCTCTCTTCTCTCCATCGTCTAACCTTTGCACGGGCACACACGAAGAGCGGCGCTAGCTTGCCGTGGTGTTATTACAACTAAAAAAAGCTTGGAAAATAGAAGAATCGCCTAGAACAAGAGACGTTGTGGCTGGTCGAGACGGAGCTAACCACACCTATCCTCCGTGCCATGTTAGCATGATGAAGCTGTGTGGCTAGTGGGGTGTTTTCGACCGACTGGCTGGGTCCCGAGGTCGAACCATAGGTACTACGTCTGATACAGTAAATTTTTACACGCACATTTTTCCTCCGTGCCGAGACATGGCACACCCTACCGCGCGGTTTCGGGGTCCTCCCGGGTGGTGCACGCATATATTCTTCCTGACGTGGGACGCCCTACCGCGCGTTTTCGCCGAAGCAAGTAAATAAATGAGTCGTCAAATCACGAAAGACCACTTTTCCCGCCGAGTACATCAGTGAAGCACGGTGGCTAGCTAGTTGGGCTAGTTCGACCGATTAGCTAGGCCGCCGCCACATTTGTTTTTTCACCCCTTTTTTATCTACTTGCCGGCAGGTAAATTTAAACATCCACCGCGGCGTTGCTCTGGTGTTTGAGTGCGGCAGGATTTTTAATTTTTTGATTGACGGGAGCAGGCGCGGCAGGATTTTTAATTTTTTGATTGACGGGAGCAGGCGCGGCAGCAATTAGTCACGATGACTCCGCCTGTAAAACCCACTGCTCCCTGATGTGAGAAGTCGTCGACTGGTGTTTTACCATGGTGAAAACCAAAAGATTCCCCGCTCCTCGGCTGGCTCCCTCCGCCTTCCCGTAGATTGCATTGCCTTTCAGCCGTTTCGCCCCCTGCATCACCAACGTCGTGCGCCTCGAGAAGCAGAGGGACTTCGGTGGTGTTTAGGCGCCCTCTGCATGGGCATGTCCATGTCGCGGCGCAACATGACCGTTGGATCAAACTCAGACGGTGCAGATCAGTCACTGTAGCACAAAGCGTGTGGGTGTGTTTGGTTGCATTCTCATCTCAATATAGTGTG
Source organism: Triticum aestivum (assembly GCF_018294505.1). Classification (NCBI taxonomy): domain Eukaryota; kingdom Viridiplantae; phylum Streptophyta; class Magnoliopsida; order Poales; family Poaceae; genus Triticum; species Triticum aestivum. The sequence goes on along the minus strand of NC_057799.1, from coordinate 486,882,698 downwards.
TAAGTCACCTTACGAAAACCAAATAATCCCAAAACACTTAGGCACGGTACATTAACTCCCTCCCCGTTTCTTGTTTTGTGACATATCAACCAATAAGAGACGTGGGCCGTGCATGCTTTCAATGACTTGAGACTAATAAACATGACATGCAGTGGTTAGTTCATTGCATGCAATGCTATTAATTAGCAAAAAGACATTAAGTTTTCTCGTTTTCCTCTCCGCCTTGGTCGCAGTGCACAACGTAAGATGACTTACACACCTAGACGGAGTAGTTGTTTCCTCTTCGTGTATTTGTGTTAACCTACTAGTGTGGACTCATGCACCCTTCATGCACTCTGCCAAACACCCAAAAGTGGGTCGAGAAGGGAACTTTTGCTCCCATCCCGTGCACCCTTCATACACCCTGCCTAACACTATTCGTGCTTCATATGGTTCATGTTTCGTGGAGTACTGTAGCACCGTACTCTCCGTGCGCTGTAGACCTAGTTCTGTTAACATTGATCTCACCGTTCATTCTCGACCGGACAGTCGAGAAAGCGGTACTATGTTACTACATTACTGTTCATATAGTTGACATGCGCACAACATCATTTGTCGTCGTCATATCTTACTACACTAGCAACAAGATTATGTAGTACTGACGTATGAACCACTGCACATGCCTAGTAGTAGGAGCACTGTGTATGTTCAAGTGGCTGCCGTGTTTCGCACTCCTCCGTCGTAAGAGTGGAAACGCTTGCTGTAATCATTTTTTTCTTCAGAAAAACAGTGGACACGCTCTACCGTGCGGATCCTCCTCCAGCCATGCACTAAATTACTCACTTTCGCCGACGTGTGGGACAGCCAGCATCGGGGTCCACCAGCCATGCACTAAATTACTCCGTAGTAGAGTGACGGTAGACTACCCCGATCGAAGCGCCGCAGTAATGCCCAATGAGCCGTCAAATCACAAAACCCCCTCCTTTCCAGCAGTAAGTTGGACGGACGAAGCAACCATCATTTCACTCTTCTCTCTCAGCTTCCTCTCTACCCAACCCTCGCTTCTCCCTCATCTTGTTCCTCATTTCTTCAAGAAAACCCCGACCTGCTTCTGCCATTGTTCTTCTCTCCCAAAGAAGGAAAGGTGAGCGCATCAATGGTGTTGATTCTGGCCAAGGCCCGGTCTTGCAACCCCGAGACTGATCCTATAACTCCCTCTCTTTTCTTCTTTTGGGTTTGTGATTATGGTTTCTTTTCTTTTATTTCTATTTGACAGTTTCTTGATGGACGCTGGAGCACCGGCCGAAGTGATGTCTATGGCTCTGGCCAAAACCGTCGAGGCTCATGGTACGAAGAAGCGCAAGCACCCCGCCGAGACTACCGCAGACAAGCTCAAAGCCATCGCCCTGTCCAAGCCCCCCTCTCCGGGATCCCTCATTAAGCAAGTCCAGGTAATATCTCTTCTTGACGATCTTTTTCTCGATCTTGATCGTGTTTTTTCATCTAACACGCAGTACTAGTACTAGTAGTACAACTTTCTGGGTGATCTTGCATGTGATTTTTGTGTGCCAAATGACGGTTCTAAATTCCTCTTTTGACCAAAACATGCGAGAGGTTGACACTGATTTCTTATAGATTACTTTCAACTACTCCCTCTGTCCCAAATTTCTTGTCTTAGATTTGTCTAGATACGGATGTATCTAATACTAAAATGTGACTTGATACATCCGTATCTAGACAAATCTAAGACAAGAATTTTGGGATGGAGGGAGTACTTTATGAACATCAATGCTACCTTTGAAGAGGGCATATTTGCCTCAGTAACTTGTGTTATGGATATTGCAAGTAATCCCTCTGCTCTCATGCCTTTGAAGACATGTTCTAGTGTCTTTGTTCACTCATTTCTGTGCGTATATGTAGTCATATATGGAGTATAATATCGAAAATCATCTTATATTTCTGAACGGAGGTAGTAATAAAATATGGTTTCTGTTTGAATTAGAACCAGGTCCGCGGTGGAGATGAAGTTCTCAAAGTCATGCCGTGTGAACTGGAAGACCTGAGGATGAGTTCTACTGCTAAACTATCCAGCTGCTGTGTCCTTGTCGCCACGTGTCCTGAACTAGTGTTTTCCTGTAGCATTGTTGTCAGGCGTGTTCTCGAGTCTGTACTTGACCACAACAATTTCCTGGCTGTGCCTTCGATTACGAAGGGTGTGGTTCTTGTAAAGCTTCCCAACAAATCTGATGCGGCCTGTCTTCATGATCATGTTTATGAGTGGAAAGACCACTCTGTTAGGTTCTCCAAGGTTGACAAGATGGTGATGGTGCATGTAGACATCTCTCACGAAGTCCATGGCCTAGTCAGTTATGCGGGGTTCATCCCGTAGGTCGGTGGCAAGAATAGTCTGCAGAGTTTAATTAGTGCAACTTTGCTTGTCTGTAGTAAGTACTATTGTTCAGTACTTGATTTGTGTTTGTGAACCCTGTATTGTTTATTAGTACTGCCGCTTTTGGTGTGTGGTCAGTCCTGAGAACGGTCTATGTTAATGTCTGTCCACTCAATTCAGTCTGTATATTTTGAAGTATCCAGATCATCTTTTTTGTGAGGACGGTTTATCAATTATGGTTACACTCCAATATCTGTATGCATTGCAGGGTTTATCGCACCCACCAGGATTTCCAGTCCCATGGATGTTCGGTCCATACGATTTGTCACGACCTTTGGACTGTCCTGCTTGTGGGAGTAGGCGGGGCCCCTGCATGCCACCCGTAGTTGGACGATCAATCTTCTGTTTAGTACTTCAACATAGTGATTTCCTGGTAAGGATTCACTCGTGTCACATCAAGTAAATCTTATTGATTTACTGTCTAAATCTTATTGATTTAATGTCATGTTTTCTTTCTTTTCCTGCAATTTTACGATGCAGGTTTTGCCATGTGACATTCATCACAGAATAAACCGTTTGGTTTGCTCTACGATGGCTATTTTTGCAGGTTTCACTTCTTATGTCGTGTCAGTAACGAAGGCACTGTCCATCACTTATATTACTGGAAAAAATTGGATCAGTCTGTTGTCTGAGTACAAGCTGAATCCCTATGATGAACTGCAGTTTGGTTTAACAAAAACGCCACAATTAGTCCTTCTCGCGTTTAAAAGAAATGAAGAAAAAAACTGGATCACGGTCACGAAGCCTAGTCAAGTTAGAAAGCTGATCATACCAGACCAGACACGATCGCCGCTGTCTCGCACATCGGTACCACCTTCAGCAACGGATCGAGCACCGACAGTTGCTCTAGCACTGACAGCGGCAGCAGCTCAGTCTGATCCAGCTGAGGATTGGGCACCGACCGCGTCAGCGGATCAGGCTGATCTACCGGAGGATCGGGCATCGACACCGGCACCTCCCAGCTCTACAAGGAGCACCATCTCCGGCAGCAGCAGCGGCTTCGGCACCTGCACCAACACTTGCACTTGCATCTGCTCCGGCCCGTGCAGCGGCAACCGAACGAGCAGTTGCACCGGCAACAGACTGGGCTGCAGTTCGCACTTCATATACCAAAGTCCTTACAAAAACCGACATGTCCACCTTCTTGGTAAGCATTGGCCGCCCAAGTGTTTCGTTCTTTTTTATTTCCATGTTGTTTCGCATGATTCACTGTGTTGATCTAACTGTTTGGGTATGTCTTCTTGTTTGCAAACAGAGAATTCCTAGAGCAACGAGGGAGTCGTTCAACAATCCGGGCGACAGCGGCCAAGTTTCTCTTACCATGCGCAGCCTTGGTGTGAATGAACCTGCTCAATATACCGTAAGTACAAAGGATGGTCGCATGATGATTGATGCTAAAGGATGGTCAAGGTTCAAATCTAAATCATATCTTGCGGTAGGGGATGATGTCAAAATCGAACTTTCTCGGCAAGGAGAGCTGGTCCAAATCAACTTTGAAATTCTTCAGTACTGCCGAACTGATCTATCCGCCGAGAGATTTTGATGTAATACTCTGGCATGGTGAAACAAGTGTCCTGTGTGTATAAGTAGTACGACAGTATCATTGATAGAATTGCAACTCTGATTGCTGGTTAGGAACTGTCGTTTGATTTCATTCCAACAGCTGCTGTGCTTTATTCAATTTTGTGTATTCGCCTTGCGACAGCATCTAAAACCAGCGCCGTACCGACCGCTTGCAATATGAAAAGCGCTGAGGTAGAACACATGGGCCCCCAAACATGCAGGCCCACCGGCCTATGGCCCAAAGTCCAGAACCGTGAGCCTGTCTGAGTATTTCTCAGCTGAACCCCCATAATGCCCGTGCGTTGCACGTAACATCAAGATGCATTTGTATGAGTATTTTATCTTGTGAGAGAAAAGGATGAACGAGGGAAGGCCTTATTTGCAAATGCGGAGAGGTGTGTGGGTACCTTTTTGCAAAATTGCCATAGTTTCCTTCCTATCCGTCAGATATAAATCGGACGGCCTATATTGCAGGATGACAGGCACACCATCATCACCAACTCGTCTATACCGTGTTAAAAAACTCTGTTTTTTATAATTATATATGTTATATATATTCCCCTTGATTTTTCTTATGTATAAAGTTGTGATATAAAAGATCTTTATATTTCTTTACAGAGGGAATATCTCTCTGTCAAAAATATATTTATGTGTAATAACTAGTTACTCCTGTCTTTCTACTTCCTTGCGCTGATATGTGGGGCATCCGGCAACGGGGTCCACATGCCATATGCACCAAATTAGAGTGCACAACTGCACGGTAGACACACCCCGGTCGTAGCGCCGCATTAATGCCCAATGAGCCGTCAAATCACAAAAACCCCCACCTTTCCAGCTTTAGCAGTAAGCTGGACGGACGAAGCGGCAATATTTCACTCGGCCTGAATCCCTTCTCCCTTGTCTGCTTGTTCAGAGAAAACCCCCGCTCGGCGATTGCATAGGGTTTTCTCATGGAGAACCTGGTACGAATTCTTCATCCATCCCCGATAAATCCAAGTCCCTTGGTCGCGGGTACTCCTAGGATGGCAGCCGCCGCCGTTGATGCATTTTTCTTCCTACTGAATCTAGTGTGTTTCATTTGCAGTGCCCAAAGTGCGAGGACCCTACAGGTTTCTGCGCCCTCGGCGAGACGCCACACTTGTTCCTTCTCATCCTAACACAGGATTTTAAAACGCGCACAGTATGTTCCTAGAATCCTCTTTTCTATCCGGGAGGGTGGGGTTTTTTGAACATGATGTCGACTAATTTGGAAATTTGGATTGCTATATTTGGATAAAAGGTACTAGTACCATGGTCAACACTGACGTGAAGGAGGAAAGTATTTCTAGATTTGGATATAGGGAATACATTGTGTTCTCATATTATTTTTCCTGCAGTGCATTCCTTGCTCTGCCAGAACACATGTACTCAAGATGCTCGGCCTTGCCATAACTGAATACACCAGTTTAATGGTAACAGTGAAGACAAGCCATGGATATAAGTTTCGAGTTGGGTTCATGAACCAAGAAGATCGCTGCTTTTTTATGGCCGAACTTGGATAAACTTTCTCAAGTGTTACGGACTGAAAGTTGGCGCACGAATGTTGATGGAAATAGCAGAACCTGGTCTCATCTTCACTGCGATCTTCCACCCCGACGTCGTTCCAATTGTTCATCCATGTTAGTTTTGTATCTGGTTCTTGCTTGTTGCCTCGATTACTTCTTAATCCACCTATTCTGTCTAACTGATCACAATTTAACTTTAGAAGTAGCAACGAATCTCTCACGAAGATGCTACTTCTAACTAATATTTTCTTATAATTGGTGGCACGTGTAGGTTTTTTCAGAGTTAAGCAGGCTGCTCGTTTGTTATTCTGTAACAACTCGGCTGTTACTGATGGCACTGAAGTTGACTGGGACGACATCCACAAGTTCCTACACTTTATTGATCGTCTTGAGGTCCTTGTGGGGCGTTTCAATGGTGGAAGGGCACGTGGGATATTCGTGCCACTGCTGCACTCGTTGAACAGGTCCAACTGTGTCGAGAAACTTATGGTACGGGCTATTTTCTGTTATATATGTTGTTCATAAACTATTGCTTATACACAGTTTTACAGCTGTGATCTTCTTGAAACAGAAACTGCCCAGTTCTATTGTTCCTATACAGATGCCTGACCATGGTCGGGTCAGACTTGCGCTTGGTCACAACATGATGTTTATGTCGACCTACTCCATTCGCCTTGGAGGTGAAAAGGTACTTATTCATCGGTGGTCTCAAATAATGAAGGCCCGTCCATCTTGGAGAATAGGACAGAAGATTATGTTCCTACTTTTCCATGGATCTAAAGCGAATATCCTGTTTATTGACCACATTGCGAGATGAAGCCTCTTTCAGATGGTTGTGGATGCGCGGGGTGGCGCCTGGGCCTTGTCCTGGGGCTTGGCGACCTCACCCTTGGTTAACTGTAGGCAAAGTAGCACTGTTTGAGGCATGCTTTGTACGGTTGAACCTGTATAAGTACTCATACTGCTTTTAGCTATGGTTGTTAAGTGCCCCTGCTGGTTTCAGTTAAGGTTGTTAAGTACTCCTGCTGCTTTTACAGTCTGTCGTGTTTCTTCAGTCTCTATCTTCCTCCAGCAGCCAAAACCAAACTAGCGCCGGCGGGGCCGCCTGCTTCCACCTCCCACGGCTGGCTGCGCCTCAGTGCACGCATCGCCGCCCCACCGTCTCCTAAATCATTAACGCCGACGTCCTCCGCGCGCTTTGGTGCGCTCGCCGCGGCGTTGCCCTCTCGCGTTGTCAACATGGTCAACAAACAACAGGAATCGGCAGAAGTACGTGGAGAGGATGACATTAGAGCCCACCATGTCAGCGTATGGAAAAATAAAATGCTTCCTCCTAGTGTTTTCCTGACATCTGGGACCCACGACATTGTGAGCATATATAGTCAATAGACAAGAGAACACACAAGATCGGCTGACACCTGGGACGTAGCAGCTCGAGCAGTATTTTTTTGTTATTGTTGAGACGGAGCAGGGTTTGAACTGGGCTGTGGCCCGTCTAGCCCAGGTTTATATTTTATGTTCACCGTGACCAGCCCAGCTATTTTTTCTTTGTGAAAATGAGCCCAGTTTATTTTTTCTGAAGAATACCCAATCTAGGCCTACTTATTTTTCTACGCCCTGATGGGCTGCAACTCTTTCAAGACGCCTGCAAATCTTGAAAGTAATATGAAATGGGTTGTAAATATAAAAACAGATGACAAATTGGCAATTACTTTATAATTTCTGAATTTTTTCACATTTTCAGATTCCTATTTCACTGGGCATTAACCTAATTTAAATATATCTTCAAAGTACTTTAAATCTGGCTCGACATTTCGGTATTAAAAATAGTTTGGAACCCACAGAAATATGCGAAATTGGCCCTGGCCAACCAAAAAAACGGACTGCAATAAATTGCATAAGAAGTCGCAATGAGCTATATATAAATTATTAAAAAAGAGGGAATGGTCTGACTTATGGGCCTATTAAGTTGACGCGTATGCAAGATTTTTTTAGTTATTATATACATCAACAAACAATTCTAGCAGACGTAACCGTTGGATGTCAATCCAACGGCTGTCGTGTTTCTTCAATCTCTGATCTTCTTGCTACAGCCGCCAAATCCAGCGCTGGCGGGACCGCCTGCTCCCGCCTCTCGTGCAGGCCTCACCGCCCCCTACTACTCCCACCGCTAGCCAAGGCATCCCTCTACTCACCCACACCCCCTGTTATTCTGCGGCGACGGCAGCCTCACACCGCAGCCGAACCAGTGAACCCTCGTACTCCTCTCCGCATGGGCATCCACTGCCGCGTCTTCCCCGGCTCCGCGTCGTCCCCTTCCTAGGCCTCGCCGTCGTCCACCGCCCTGGTGCTCTCGGCACGGCGTGGTCAACGTGCTCAAGGAACGACTTCCATCGGAAGAGTACTGTCGTGGCGAGGCTGACAGCTGGGTCCACGACAGCCGCAAGGAAGTGCCTCCTTATTACGCGGATAATAATTATTCCTCCACCTGACAGCAGGGACCCACCGGACGGGCAACTGTATTTCACGAAAAAACATTTCCCCCTGACTGCTGGCACCTACCAGCTATATCTTCGCACGCAAGGAAGTGCGTCCGGGCAAAAAAAACGATTCGCCCCCTGACTACTGGGACCCACCAGCTACATCTTCGCACGCAAGGAAGTGCGTTCGAAAAAAAAACGATTCGCCCCCCTAACTGCTGGGACCCACCAGCTACATCTTCGCAAGGCAAGGAAGTGCCTGACAGTCGGGACCCACCTGGTCGAAGCGTACGTAGCGTTGTCATTGTGGTCGCGAACGTGTATGTACATACTGGTCGATGTAGAGGCGCGCACGTGTCGTAGTAGAGGCGCGCACGTAGCATGTACACGTACGTACAGCGGCCCGTGTGCAAGAAAGAAAATATGACCACGTACGTACATACGGGCTGGGTCTCGAACGCCTACTCGCGCATACGTACGGCCAGGGCTCGTGTACATGGCTGGGTCAGAACGAAGAAACATCGTCGTCGCCGTGTTCATGGGGAGCCAACTGGCTGGGTCGGAACGGAATGCGTCGTCGTGTTCATCGGGAGGGCTTGGACGAAACAGCCGATGGAAACAAGGCCTGGCGTACCGCAGAACGGAGGAAACAGCCCTCTGTTCGACCGGCCACATTCGAAACGGGATCATGTTCATCGGGAGGGGTCTGGCGTACCGCAAAACGGAGGAAACGGACCTCCTACGGTCAAAACGGGGGTCCTGTTGATCGGGAGGGGTGTGGCGTACCGCAAAACGCAGTAAACGGACTTGTGTTGGAGCACTACGGTCGAAACGGGGGTCTTGTTCATCGGGAGGGGTGTGGCGTACCGCAAAACGGGACTCCACGGGATACTGTTCATCTCCACCATCGACCCCCTCCAGCCTCCACTGGCTACTGTTCATCCACTGTCGACCTCCTCCAGCCTCCACCTGCGACTGTTCATCCACGGGCTTCTGTTCATCCAGCCTCCACCGCGCGCTAGTCCACTGGCTACTGTTCAACCAACCCTCTCCACGGGCTCCTGTTCAACCACCCTCCACGGGCTACTGTTCATCCTGCCCTCCACCGTCTACTATTCATCCTGCCCTCCACGGGGTCCTGTTCATCCAGCCCCAACCGGCTCGAACGATCGGGGTCCTGTTCATCCACCCCCACCGGGAACTATTCATCCAAACCCCCCAGCAACACTCATTATTCATCCAGAGGCAACGCCACAGGGTCCTGTTCATCCACCCCCACCAGGAACTGTTCATCCAAACCCCCCAGCAACACTCACTGTTCATCCAGAGGCAGCATTGATCGGCTTCAGTTAGCAGCAGTAGCGAAGGAATCGCTCGATCGGGTTCAGTTAACAGCCATCGATCGATCGCTCGGGTTCAGTAACGCGTAGCCTGCAGTGCAATCGCTCGGGTTCAGTTAGAGCCCAACGCCTTGCTCAGGTTCAGTTATAGCCCAATGCCTCGCACACACGCGCGTACGTATGAGAGAAACGCGCATCGCTCGGCCCCCGACCACCCACCGTAACCGGGGAGTCCCCGATATTTTACACGCCCTCGCTTCTACCACAGTTTTTTCCGTCGTGGACGGCCCAAAGAATGTCATGCAGCTGCGTCTCCGGCCCGCCCAGGACAAAAAGCCCATTTTCTATCATGATTTTTTGTCATAGAAGTAGGACCCCACCACATCTATGATGATACCGGGTTTTGTCACAATTATCATCATAGAAGTGTCATAAGTATGACAGAAAATATTTTCGTTCGGCCCAAAATGTCACAGATGTGTCTTTTTTTTGTAGTGCTTCGTATTCTCAAGGCTGTTTCTAATGGTAAAAGACCAACATAGCTTATCACAGAGCTGTTGGATCAGCTATCCATGGTGCCCAACCGGATTGAAGAACTGAAAAGATCAGCCGCCCGTGCTGGAGCTATAGTCGGGTTAGGCCGGACAAAAGCTTATTAGACTGAGCGTGATCCTGAAGAGATGGCATGCGGGTTCCCAAATACAAGGATGACGGCTCTGCCTTCATTGAATCTGATTATGCCAAATGCCTCAGGGCAATGCGTCCCTTAGCATGCAAACTAACACAAGAGCTTGATGGCAATATCAAACGAATCAAGTCACCCTCATTTGATGTTGTTGAACTGACTCCCCAAAGGTGTAAGCATACCTTTGCCGCCGATATTGATCCTTCTACTATCAGCAATGATGAAGGAACCTTCGAAGCCTGATACGTCCATTTTGCATCATGCTTTTGAGTTGATATTTATTGCATTATGGGCTGTTATTACACATTTTGGTACAATACCTATGCCTTTTCTCTATTATTTTACAAGGTTTGCATGAAGAAGGGAGAATGCTGGCAGCTGGAATTCTGGACCGGAAAGGAGCAAATCTTAGAGACCTATTCTGCACAACTCCAAAAGTCCTAAAAATTTATGAAGAATTATTTTGAATATATAAAAAATATTAGGCGAAGAAATACTAGAGGGGGACCCACCAGGTGGCCACAAGCCCGGGGGGCGCGCCCTACCCCCTGGGCATGCCCCCAGGGCTTGTGGGCCCCCTAGTAGGTCTTCGGTGCCCATCTTCTGCTATATGGAGGGTTCTGATCTAGAAAAAAAAAATCAGAAGAGAGCTTTCGTGACGAAGCGCCACCGTCTCGAGGCGGAACCTGGGCAGGAGCAATCTAGAGCTCCGGCAGAGCGATTCTATCGGGGAAACTTCCCTCCCGAAGGTGGAAATCGAAGCCATCGTCATCACCAACGATCCTCTTATCGAGAGGGGGTCAATCTCCATCAACATCTTCACCAGCACCATCTCCTCTCAAATGCTAGTTCATCTCTTATATCCAATCTTTGTCTCAGAACCTCAGATTGGTACCTGTAGGTTGCTAGTAGTGTTGATTACTCCTCGTAGTTGATGCTAGTTGGTTTATTCGGTGGAAGATCATATGTTCAGATCCTTAATGATACTTATTACCCCTCTGACTGTGAACATGAGTATGCTTTGTGAGTAGTTATGTTTGTTCCTGAGGACATGGGATAAGTCTTGTTATAAGTAATCATGTGAATTTGGTATTCGTTCGATATTTTGATGAGATGTATGTTGTCTTTCCTCTAGTGTTGTTATGTGAACATCGACTACATGACACTTCACTAGGATTTGGGCCTAGGGGAAGGCATTGGGAAGTAATAAGTAGATGATGGATTTGCTAGAGTGACAGAAGCTTAAACCCTAGTTTATGCGTTGCTTCGTAAGGGGCTGATTTGGATCCACATGTTTCATGCTATGGTTAGATTTATCTTAATTCTTCTTTCGTAATTGCGGATGCTTGCGAGAGGCGTTAATCATAAGTGGGAGGCTTGTCCAAGTAAGGACTACACCCAAGCACCGGTCCACCCACATATCAAATTATCAAAGTAACGAACGTGAATCATATGAGCATGATGAAAACTAACTTGACAATAATTCCCATGCACTACTAGGAAAAACCTTACTAGTAGCGCTTGTTTTTTTGCTATCAGTAGTGCTGGCAGACGCGCTACTGCTATGGCGCTACAGCTATTTTTTAGCATTAGCGCTTGTTTGTCCCAGCGCTACTGGTAACTGAAGCTAGTAGTAGCGCTCTTCTCTCCCACACTACTAGTACTTATCTACATCGTGTGTAGCCAGCCAGCGCTACTGTTATTTGAGTGCTGCTGGTAAACTTTACCCCCACGCCACTGCTAACTTTTGTAGTTTTTTTCTGCATTTTGGCTCTGTGCGCATTTAAACAGATCCACCATTTATACAATAACATGCATATTCATTGAAAAGCAAGTGAGTCATCGATGAGCCAATGTTTTTAGAAGTCTCGACATGTCTCAAGTATCTCATCATCATCAATCATGGTCGAACACATGTCTTGAAATAGCGTTACAAGTTATTAGAAGTTCCGAATACATGCAACTACATGGTCACATACTCATGTTTCATCATCTATGTAGACTATGATATGACCGCATAGAAGATAAGAGCGATCACGATGAGCAAGGTATTATCACTACAAAAAAATACACTTCCGTGATGATACGTGTTTGTCACAGTAGGTCACGTTTTTTTTTCATGCATGTACATCCATGACGATTTTATGACAGAATCAAGATAGTCATACCTGTGCTGCCGTAGAAGTGTTCCATGACATTACCAAAATTATCATCACGGAAGTGTCCACTTCCATGACGATAAATCGCGCGTCACAGAAGTGCTTTCGTCAAGGGTGACCGACACGTGGCATCCACCGTAACGGAACGCCGTTAAGCTATCGGGAACGGTTTTGGATCCGATAACCCATTAACAGCCCTGCCCAATGGGGATTTTCCATGTGTAAAATCATCATTGGCTGGAGGAAACACGTGTCTGCTCACCGTTGGGACAGATGTCATCCACTCATTGGACCCAAGGCGCCTATGATACGTCGGCACTTGGCAAGGCCCAAGAGAGGCCCATTCCTGTGAAAAGGTCGGCCCGTTTGAGTTGGTCAAAAGGTGGCGGGCCGGCCCACGAAAAGCCTGTTAATGGTCTGTTCGCATATAGCCCATTTACAGCCCGCTAACCCAGCGCCCGTTACGACCTCTCCGAATTAGGCCCACTACCGTCATCTCGGCCATCCAATATGATTCCAGCCTATTTTAACTTCCGGCCCATGTATGGCCCATGATGTCTTTCGGCCCATATGAGGCTTTTTGTAACTCTTGGCCCATTAACGGCCCGTGGTGAAACTGGCTCGTAATGAACAGTGTATCACTTCATACCCATTAACGGCCCATTATTCCATTGGTCCGTTTCCAGCCCATGTTATCTTTCGGCCTTCTCAGGGCCCATTTATTCTTGGGCTCATTTCCAGCATTCGGTTACTTACGGCCCGTTACTGTCATTTTCTGCTTGTGGGCCAAATTCAGCCTGTAGTTACAGTTGGCCCATTTGTGGCCCGTTAATACGTTGGGCCGTTTTCATGTCAAAAAACCCGTTGGGCTGTTTTCATAGAGTTATCAAATATGGCCTATTAACGGCCCGTTATGGTCCACGAATAGTACGACCCATGATTGGCGAAATGATGATACGCCCCATAGAAGGCCCATGGATCCTACGGCCCGTAAAAGGCCCATGGATCATATGGCCCGTAGAAGGCCCATGGATCCTACGACCCGTATAGAAGGCCAATGGATCCTACGGCCCGTAGAAGGCCCATGGATCATACGGCCCGCAGGAGGCCCATGGTTACAATAGTCCGTGTGTTGCCATGATTATTTTGGCCTAGTTTCCAAAATAGGTTATTGTGGCACTAGAAAAACATAGAAAAAGAACTGTAGTGACTACAAGCAAACAACTAAACAAGACAATAAGGAAATAAATAAGCAAGCAATTAACGCTAGCCTATTACCGCTATTACACATATTACATCCACTGGGCATCAAAGTTCGCCACCAGTGCAAATATAGGGAACAAAGCAGCATATTACATACACTGGCCGTCAAAATTGGCCACCAGTGCAAATAAACGCGGCAGCAAAACAAGAGCATAACTGAAACAACTTCAGAAGAGCTCAAGAAACGTTATCCTGGGTATCCACCATGCTGGCAATAAGCTTAGCAAGCTTATTAGCTTTGTCCTGTTTGGCGCTAAAATCCTCCAACGCTTGTTGTTGCACCAGAAAGTATGCATCTGAATGCTCCAGGGACTTCCGCAGTCCTTCCGCTTCTTGTCGCAGCACAGCTGATCGATGTCTTTCAGCTTGTAGTTGAGACTCAAGAAACCGAACTGATTCAGACAGTGAGTTTGAATAGCTTGTGCAAGCGGTAGTGGCCAGTAACTCGAACACTAAACCAAGACAGGACTTTGGGGTTGTCTCACTGTCTTCAAGATAGTCTTCCTTAGCTGTTTTATCAGCTTTGTTGGAGACCAACAAGGATGTGTCACTATCCTGAACCTTATCTGCATTACTTCCTTTACCATTGCTTAATAAGGCACTCTTCCCCAATATTCTGTCAGCATTCTAAAAGAAGAAACAAGCAGACACATAACAGGTTTAGCATGTACTAGTATATGAAACTCATTTCGGTGAACCAGTTCATTAGTAAGGTGGACAGGATTAAACTACCAAGTCTTCTATTGCCAAGTACTAGTACATAATAAAAGCATCAAACAAACATATATATATATATGTCCTATGGTCACTGCATTGTCTTGCCAAATCAAAATAGAGACACGGTTCAAATCATATCAGTTCAAGACAAAGCAGCAGTGAAAGAATACAAAGCGTGGGAAACTACACGGCACAACAAGATTTCAGATGGGTACCACGTGTCTACATGTACAACAACACTATTGGCTCTGTTGTGATGCTAGTAATGTGCATGATATGAGAAGTCAGCTGTATACATAATTGAAATTGAAATCAACAGAGCTATTGATAAGAGCAAACCTGTTAAAGAAACATGCGTGAACATACCTGCTGTGCCATTGGAGTTTCGATTGGATCCTTCAATTTAAAAATAAGTTTGTATGAGTAAATACAATGATACAAGAGCAAAGCAGTATGCACGATAGCAAATTAGCAATGGAATCTTAAATTAGAACAGTTGTTCTTCAGGTTTAGGCACTTGTTCTACATGAACAGAGTACAGTAAGACACAAGAATATAGTACTTAAAATAGAAAATGAGCTCATAGACCTTACCACATTCTTGGTTCGGGACCAGTACAGAACGAGGCGTTCCCAGTCATCGTCCAGTAAATGTGTCTCAGGCGAACGTAAGGGAATTTGATGGGTTTCTTTGCCGGTGAAGTACGTTTTCTTCAGGTAATTCCGATACTGCCACCAAGCATTGTTGAAGATAGCAGAGGTATTAGCACAAGTTACCTCATCCTGAGTTTCCAAATCGGTCCTTCTCTATAGAGAAAAATGGGAACATTTGCTGTATTATAACCATCATGGAGGTAGGATGTATGGGACAAAGCAAAGTAATTGCCATGAATAACATTACTTACACATAACTCCTGGACAAACACCTGCAACTGGCATTTTACTTCATCTTCAGTATAATATTTCCAAGATGGGAAGATACGCATATACGATTTAACAACATCAAATGCGATAGATGCTAAACTACGACTAGGTGGTTGTGCTTCCTCCACAGGAATAGGCGTACTGACTGGTGGAGTTGGGGTTCGCCGTGGTAGTACTGGCCCTTTGGGCACTGGAGCTGCCTTACTAACTGCTCTTGTTTGGGAGCTCTGTGGTGGAGATGGTGCTGTGTCAACAGGAACTGGGTTACTATCTGCTGGGGTTGGGGTTAGATTGGGTGAAGCTGGTTCTCTGTCCATCGCAGTAGGGGTACAATCTGCGAGAGTTTGGGTTATGTGTGGTAGGGCTGGTTCTCGTGCATGTACAACCGGGGTGCTATCTCCACCAAGAGGTAGCACTGTTTTATTTGAAGACCGTGTTTTTAGTCCGCTAGATACTGGCATCACCCGCTCCAATTCAAATGGCTGATAAACAGGAAACATAGTTGAATGTACAGACATTGTATGAGAGACAGATGCAATAGATAGTGTGGAAAAAAGAGGGCATGAAATAGTTGACATGTATATTGTTTAACTAAAACGGATAGCATGACATAATTTCACATATATGATGTCTATCTAAACTGGATAGCATAGCATAACATAATTCAAAGATATGATGAATAACTAAACAGGATCGCATGACATAATTCACCTACATGTTATCTAAGTAATCAGGATCGCATCATTTAATTCACATATGTGATTTATATGCTAAACAGAGGGCATTCGATATGATGTCTGAACTAAGAACATGGTGTTGAATATTGTGTATATGATGTCTAAACTATGCAATGCAAGACACCATATGCATGATATGAGCAGTATAACCGTGCCAAGTTAGAGCATACACCTCGGTGGGGGAATAGGACTGGTCATCTGTCTCTGAATCCATCTCTGAGGAGCTATCGGGACCCAACAAGAGATCTGCTTCGACAGGTAGCACTGTCTGCTCTGAAGGCCTTGTTTTCACTCCAGATTTTTCCATCTCCCACCCAAATGGCTGATTCACAGGAAGAGTAGTTTAATGTACAAACATTGTCGACAAATGGAAATGTAATGAAGAAAAGGATGGGCAAGATATCATTCAAATATATGATGCCTGGTTAAACAGGATGGCATTGCACATTTCACATATATTATGGCTGGCTAAAAGACATGAGACTGCATAATTCCCATATATGATATAGAAACTAAACAGGTGGCATTACAGAACATGTCTAAACTAAGCAGATGACATATATGATGTCAAAAGTAGGCACTGCAAGGCAACATATGCATGATATGACTAACATCATCATGCCAAGGTAGAGCAAACACCTTGGGGGTAAATAGGAGTGGTCAGCGGCGTCTGAATCCGCCTCAGAACAGATATCTTCCTCTGGATTACAATCTGGAGAGGGGTGGGGAGGGTTTGCCATTGAACCCACCATGGAGCGATGTCTGCATGACATTGTATTGCCGCGCAAAACTCTTCTCTTTTTCTCTACATGTTCAGCATGACTGTGTACAATATCTGACATGCATACGAAAAAAATATGGTGAGATTATGTAAGGAGAGCATGCAGAAATTTAGAGTGATGGTAACAACCAGTGGATGGATCCAAAAATAATGATAGCAGGCTGATGATTGCTTTAATTTAATAAAAAGACAGATGATGATTGCTTTACTATTTGTTTCCCACCCAAGATGAACAACATAGGCATACCCTAGGTGAACCAGATATTAGACAGAGATACTATTCATTGCTTCCTCGATATGTGCCCCACAACTAATTTAGAACTCAAGTTTGAACATTAATTTGGACCTGACTTGGAGTCCAAGAGGTGAACAGGACGATAAAGTAGCAGGTAATTTTAAGCAATGCATAACATAAGCAGAAACAAAAGAGTGCGACCTCTCTTGTGGACCCGTGTACTCCTCAGGTTCATCTGCTGAGTCGATGATGGTGATGCCGTTGCGGTGGGTGCCGGCGGCAGGGAAGGAGATCTGAGGCGGCGAAAGACGGTCAGGAGTCGTGATGTCTGGTTTGGTGGATGTTTCTGTCGATGGAGCAGCTCAGGTGAGGTGGACGACGTCGCGGCAGGAGCAGGACAAACCACACAAAGTTCCCTTCGACACCTACCTGTAACTGAAGTAATTCTGTAAGGGCTCATTTGGCTTGCATGATTCTAAAAACGCAGGGATAGGAAAAACACCGGAATAGGATAGGAATGCACATGGTAAACAGAGCATTTGTAAACACAGGATTTCTGTCAACTTGGGTGTTTGGTTTACAGGAATTGGAAGAGCAGAGGAATGCAAAGAAACATGGCCAAAATAAAGTGAAACCATATGAAAGCGTGTACAGTTAGAATGTTATTCTGCCACTAATGCACTTGGTCTTGTTTTCATGCATAGGATTTTGAAAAGTAGGTCCAGGTGGATGTTTTGCTTCATTCCTTTCAACAAAATGCATGAATAATTGAATAGTAGAGTGCCATTGGAAAATTCCCTATTGCTATGTTTTTCCGTTGAACCAAAATAGCCCTAATGGATCGACATGAATGTATAGTAATAAGTGATGCAACAAGTGTACAACCTCTTTGCCGTAGCCGTGTCGACCTCAGCATCATTGGGTTGGTCGCTGAAGCAGTTGAGGCAGAGGTGGCTGTCGGAGGTGTGGAGGAAGATCTGAGGAATCTGTAGACGGCGTCCAGGGCACTGCTCTGTTGTGATGGATCGTTCTGTCGTTGGAGCAGCTCCGGTGAGCCGTAAGACGTCAAGGCTGAAGCAGCACAAGACAGACATCGTCAATCTCAAGTGGGATTCTAATAGCATCTCCAATAGATGATGTAAAATAGATGTAAAATTTACATCACCAAAAACCACCTGACTACAACAGATGAGGTAAAAACTGTTGACTCTGAACTTAACTGTCGAAACTAAAATTTACTGTGGAATCTGAATGTTACTGTCGAAACTGAACGCAATGGTAGCAGAGAGGCACTTGACATGTAGTTTAGGGAGGGCCTGCAGTTCATCTTCAACCTGCACCCCTCTGAGCCGCCAGCCACCACCGGCCGAACCGCCGGCCCCAGCGCCGCCTCGCCGCCCCGAAACAACTCCCCACCACCGGTCTGCCGCCGCCCTGGCCAGCCCTCTAGGCCCCCCGGCCCCACCCTGAACCCTAAGATAGATAGTGGGGTACCTCTCCGGCGAGCCCCCGTCCCCGCTGCGGGTGGTTCTTCCTTAACTCTGGTGAGCCCCCCCCCTGAAAATCGACTGACCCAAAAATCGATTCAGTAGACTGAAGTGTAGCTAAATCGGAGCAGAGTAGCAGCACGAGCGAGGGGGAGAGTAGTAGCAGCAGCGCGAGCGAGCGAGAGCCGGAGCAGCAGTAGCTGGGCGAGCGAGCGATCGAGCGAGAGCCGGAGCAGCAGCAACTGATCTGGCTGGTATGGACGCCGCCGCCGAAGGGGCCTCGCACTGGGGGAAAGCCGCCGTGGAGATGTCGCCCGCGGCGCCGGCTTCAAGGTAGTCGCTCCATGGGGGTGCGGGACGGAGCACCGTCGGCGCCGGGAGGTCGAGTTAAGGATAAGGTGCGATGCGATGAGTGTACAACCTCTTTGGTGGCGCCGAGTAGGCCTCGGCTTCGTCCGAGGAGTCGGTGAGGATGCTGCCGTTCCGGTGGAGCAGGTTAAGGCGGCGCTGTGGGGATGGAGCAGCCGCGATAGACGAGGCGATCATCGGAGCAGCTCCTTGGAGGTGGAGGACGGGGCGGCTGAACCGGCGGGACGACGAGATGGACGACGGATCCTCATCCGGGGAGGTGGACGAGGGACGTCGAGCTGTTGCGGTGGACGACGTCATCGGGGAAGAGGCTCCGGCTGGGCAGCGGTGAGGTGGCGGACGGAGGAGGGTGGGGTTTCGCGGCTGGAGCGGAGAGGTTATGGCGGCCTGGGATTTCGAATGGCAAAAAGGAGGCGATGGGAGGGGGTGAACCATGACTTAGGGACGCGCTTGTCCAAAATGTAGGGTGTGTTACAAAAGTACCCCCCACCGATTTGAACTAGCGGCCCTTTCGGCTCAGGGTTAGAAGGGGGATTTCGCGTGTCGGGATTTGGCAGCTGGAGGGAGTTTTCGCGCGCGTTGTAATTTCGGGATAGCAAGGCGCGGGTTGTGAAGGCGCCAGTTTTGGGAGCACGATATCTGAATTTTCGGGATATAACAAGGCGCGGGTTGAATTTTAGGGACAAGCCTAACGTGTAATATTGTACTTGTACGTACCAAATCAATTCGCACTTCCCTCAACCAAAAAGAAAACGAAAAAATAAAACTATTCACACCACACAAAGAGAGAGTCTTGCCCCGTTTTACTATAAAAATGCTATTCAAAGCTACTCCCTCCTTCCATCTATATAGGGCCTAATGCGTTTTTCGATGCTAACTTTGACCAAATATTAGAGCAATAATATATGACATGCAACTTACACAAAGCACACCGTTAAATTCGTCTGTGAAAGGTTCTTTCAATGATATAATTTTCACATTGTGCATGTCATGTACTATTAATCTTGTCAATAGTCAAAGGCGGTCTTAAAAAACGCATTACGCCCTATATAGATGGAAGGAGGGAGTATGAATCCATGTTATGTCCAATTAAATTTTTTCGCTTGCTGTATAATGCATGTAACCTACTCATACCAACATTTTAGTGCATTCCAAATGTCTATACTACCGCTGCAATTCGAACTGAATTTGAATTCGTTTCTCTATTTCAATAAGAATCTACAATCATGATTGTTGCCAACTTCAACCATCATTCGTGTATTACCTTAATAACACACCACATGATTACTATAGAGATAGATATGAACTATGTGTACTACATGAACTCGAATTCTATTTTTTGAATACACTTGATGTTGATTCCAAATAATAGTACATTTGATGTACTAACTATATATTCATAATCTAAACCATGTTCCATACGTACACCGTGTTTATCACACATAGTATAGTGCCCCGCCCCCTACATTATGACAAGTATTTAGACCTGAGCTGCAAAAGCCACACATTAGCCCAAATTATAATCAATGTTCTATATATTATACGTAGTACTAGCAAGATGCCCATGCGTTCCACAGAACATCAACATGATCAAGGGGAGGCCTAATTTGCAAATATGGAGAGGGGTGTGGGTATCTTTTTTCAAAATTGCCATAGTTTCCTTCCTATCCGTCAGATATAAATCGGACGGCCTATATTGCAGGATGGCAGGCACACCATCATCAACAACTCCGTTTTTTATAAGAGTAGAGATAAAATATATTATATGTAGTATAACATGTTCATAACCACACCATGTGTATCACCGTTATATATATTCACACATGCGTCGGTTTAAAACACTATGATAAATTCTTCAAATATCCGAATTCGCTTTTTATAATGAAGTATGATCTCTATTCGTCTTTTACACCCACACAATCCTCTTATCTTTGTAGCTAGCGCTAACTTTCTCTCGTGCATGCACACGCCCGCATCCCTCTCACCCTCCCTCAGCATTCTCTAGCTCCATCGCGCAAATTCGTCTTTTCACTTTAGGTCGTTCACCCACGGTGTGTGTAGGCCCCCCAGCTCCTTCTTTACGGCACACATCGATCGATATGCCTCTCTAGCCAGGTGTGCCTAGCACAAACACAAGCTTCCCCTCTTCTCTTATCACCGTCCATGCCTCACTCCCACCACTCTTTTCATCGATCTCGTACTCGCACACTCCTTCCCCCTCGATATAGTATGACTCTCGCACCACCTCCTAGATGCATCCCTCTCTCTCTATCCTTCTCCCCGTGCCTCATTTGCTTCTAACACACACATGCATGTATACCGATCGATCTCCCAACATATACCTAGGTCGACTTTAACTATTCCCCCCCATCGATCGACGTACCTCACAAGTTATGTCTCTCCTTTCTCTGACAAAGGACGATTGATCTTCCTATGTAGTTACGTCTGCTTACCACAGCCATATCGTCCCCCCTCATCATTCGTGCATGCCTCCTGACCCGTCTCTCACACGCACGTGCACAGACAGGCAGCCATCCCCTCTCTTATTGATATTGCAGGCGTGCCCTCCGTTTGTCTAGCAAGCCTATCCCACCATTTGTTAGAAGCAACTCCACTACCACCCCCTCCAACACTCTAGCTCTGTCTCTCTCCCAACCTTATTCCTCTCCTACACATATGCATGGATGCCGATCGATCTCCCTTAATACATGAGGTAGATCGATCTCCCTTAATACATGAGGTAGGCCTCTCTCCTCCTCCACACATATACCAGCCATTGTACCTCTATAGTTAATTAGGCCTCCCTCCCCCCCACCACACACCGATAGTCGAGCGCTGTAGGTAGGTATCCATGCCACAGAGACAAACTGCACCTGTCCCCTCTCACGTTCCAGTAGGCCAGCCACTCTATATCTTTGACGTGGGCACACACAAATTCGATGGCACTCTTTATCGATCGCGCGCGCACACACACACATCATCCCTCTCTTCGATTCTATGGACACCTCAAGCCGATGATACCTCCACTCTCTTCTCGTGGATCGCCCCCTCTATATATATGATATATCCAGGACTCTATTTCACACACATTGCATATGTTACATTTTTTGATTGACCCCCCCCCCCAAAAAACTCTCACGAACCCACACACTATATCTCTCTACGTTTGTATCTCTCTCACACAACCCCACGTAGGTGGTGTACGTATACAAGAAGAGAATAGGTGCACCGTGCACGTACTCACGCTTCGTGCCCAGCCACACCCGCGCGGGTACACGGTGGAGCTCATTTCTGTACGAAATGGCAGCCCACGTGCTAACTTGAACACGTGTAGCGGTTGTTTACCTACGGAGGTCGTGTACCACGCGTGCACGAAACAAAGTTCGACTTGATGCGTTGGCGCGTTATTTTTAAATAAAGTTATATCGCTCAATGGCACGTACACAGAATATAAAACGATTTTTATGGAGAAAAAGGTAGTCCGCTCCACTATATACAATGGAGCCTGCCTGCCTGGTTTGTCTCTCTTCAGAGTATCTCACACAAGGCTACGGTGGCCTCTCTCTCTCTCTCACCGTTGGTCACTGATCCGGCCGCATCCCGTCCGCCGGCGGAAAGGGAGGATGTGCATTGTTTCTCCGTTCGACGGCGCCGAGGCAGCATGTCCCGATCTGCGGTACACGCCGTTCTCTCTGACCAAGCTCCAGCGCGGTAGAGCCTACGCCACCTGCTCGCTGCCGCAGTATGGGCAGATTCCGCCCGCCGCCGCTCACCTAGTTACATCCCGACGACCTCCAGGTATCCCCTCCGGCCTTGCTCCACTGCCCGTCTTCCCACGTCGCTGCATGTGGATCTTCCATAGTTCTTTGCCCAAAATGTAGCTCGTCCGGCGTACTTTCCATATTGCAATCTCGTCCTCACACCGTTAGACAAACACAACCGTGTTGTTATCTTCCCTTAGGACAAGGAATATGCTTCTTTTTTGTCGTCGCATGTGTCATCAACTGTTATTGGCCAGTAATTGTTTCCTTTCTACCTATTTTTTGCAAACAGGCCTATCCATTTCACCTCGTTGCTATTGCGACCTTTTGGTGAACTGCACAAATCACTTTTTTCTTAAGAGTGTTTTGTGCAGTTGTACTAAAATGTCACACGGGCAACGTCTCTACATTTCAGTGCGACTGCACAAAGGGAGATTGGTTTTGCTCTATCCTCCTCATCCAACTCCGAGCCTAATCTTCTCCAACTAGTTAGTCTTAAGAGAGACTGCAAAGGTGACCGGCTTCTATTTGTGTGTTTATTGTTTCATCAGCAGTCCTCTATTATCGTAATCACACTTAATATCTTTGGAACAGGGACGCTCAGCTCTATTTTAGTGGAACTGCACAAAATGATCGAATGTTGCATGCTCCAGACAGCTACTTTTTTCCCAACATGCCTTGTTGATTTAGACAGAGCTGGGGGGACGTTGCTGCCAATGAAAGCATGGATCAATTTTAATTTAACACCTTCTCACAACTTTGTCTTCAGTTGTGATGTAAATATTAGCTCTGATCTGCTAATAATTGAGATGCATTAGCAAGGAAGTTAGTTTTTTATTGTTTCCGAAAGAGCATCGATGGCAAGACACACGAAACAAAAGCTGAAAGCTCACACCATTGTACAATTTCATGTCGCTGGAAAATTATTTGTATAGTACGTCAATTATGTAAACAAATGCTGGAAGCTTGATAGCATTGCCAGAAGCCTCTTCAGCATCCGGGTCCATGTGCCATGCACAAAATTATACTCCTTCGTTCCTAAATATTTGTCTTTTTACAAATTTCAAATGGGCATATTTTAGAGTGTAGATTCACTCATTTTGCTTCGTATGTGTACTCCCTCCGTTCCTAAATATTTGTCTTTCTAGAGATTTCAACAAGTGACTACATACGGAGCAAAATGAGTGAATCTACACTCTAAAATATGTCTATATACATCCGTATGTAGTAGTCCATTTGAATCTCTAAAAAGACAAATATTTGAGTAGTCACTCGTTGAAATCTCTAGAAAGACAAATACTCCGGAGTATATTTAAGAACCGAGGGGGTAGTGCACAGCCGCATGGGAGACTCAGCCCGGTCGTTGCGCCGCATTAATAGTGAGTAATGAGCAGTCAAATCATAAGCCCCACCTTTCCCACTGTAAGTTGCTCGGAAGAAG
Organism: Triticum aestivum; assembly: GCF_018294505.1. Classification (NCBI taxonomy): domain Eukaryota; kingdom Viridiplantae; phylum Streptophyta; class Magnoliopsida; order Poales; family Poaceae; genus Triticum; species Triticum aestivum. Next base: position 486,858,785 of record NC_057799.1, on the reverse strand, counting down.
CAACCATCAATACGCTCTTCTTTGAATCCGCTCATACTACTCCATCCGTCACTGTTTATAGAGCGCGCTTCAGAAAAAGAAAAAATCTCTGGGACCAAGGCGACTAGCGATCGGCCTGAAAAATAGCATTGGTAGTTATAGCACGGCGTCTATTACTAGAGGAAATAATGCGTACACACATGCATGCAGTGCTTCCACCCCGGGTACACACATGCATGCACTTACTCCACTCCGTAGTACATCGAGAGAAAATTGTGGACTTGATTGCGGTTACCACGCCCTAATTAATTGAGCATTAAACCAAACGCGTCTAAAGTCTCTCTGGTGGTGGAAATGCATTGAGAGAAATGCATCATAATGAAGCGCGCCCTGTAAACTGTGACGGAGGGAGGAGTAGTATGAAGGTGCAAAACCAAGTACGCGTATGGCCAGTCGGTCAACGCACCTCCTCTTGGCATATCACTGACATGTGGGACCGGAGTGTGAGCAAACCGATCTCAATTGACGGCAAAATGGCCAACCCGCCGTTCCTTGAGAGAGACGAGGAGCGAGAACACACAGACGGGCTCGCACGGAGGCCAAGATATATTCGAGCATGGTTGATCGATATCATCATTACATGTTGGGCTGCCGTTTTCCGCCCTTCTCCGGAATAAATGTGTACTTTATCAGAGATTAAAAAAATAAGAGTACAGACGCTCCACCATGCGGTTCTAGTAGTAGTACTACTCGTACTACTAAACCTTGCGCTTGGCTCTTCGCCTCTTCGTGAAGTCGAACAATGATGGTACTCCGCATGTTCGGTACTACAGTGTATGCCTCTGGCAATCTGACACCGAATGAACTGATGCATGTCCACCGCCTGGGCGAGGGTAGGTTGCATTAGTCAAAAGGCGTAAGCGAGCTTCACCTTGTCCTGCAAGCTTCTCCTCGTTCTGCGAGTTGACGGGACACACCAAAAAGTAGTGCTAGTCCATACTCCCTCCTTTCCGGTTAATATGGCTTAATCTTTTTTGCGGGTAAATGAGAGAGCTTTATTCATATATAAGCATTCTTAGGACGATCAGCCAAGACACTGGTCACTAGGAAGCGAGGTACCCCGCAAAAAAAGAAGTAGGAAGCGAGGTGTTTCATCAAGCCAGCTCTCGGCCACATTCAAAGTGCAGCAAGCACGGTTCGCACAAAGATGCGCCGCAAGGTTTGCTGACCTGTTTACATGCTGAATAACAAAAAAGAGGAAATATTACCGAGCGCTCCTATTTGTAACAGGATATGAGCCAGAATTAAGCGAGAATTGTGGCGAGTGTTCCATGCAATCAACTTCCATTATCACATGCGAGAACCCTCGAAGAGAACCAAATGTGTTGAAGATTGCTTTATCACATTTTAAAAATATAATAAGAGTGCAGACGCTCCTCCATCCGGTTCCTAGTACTAGTATAGTACATACCTCTATAGACTATAGTAGTAGTACTTGTACTAGTAAACTTTGCGCTTGGCTGTTCGCCTCTTCGGGAAGTCGAACAATAATAGTACTAGTATAGTGTATGCTTCTGGCAATCTGACACCGAATTAACTGTTCCACGTCCACCGTCTGAGCGAGGGAGAGCTTGCATTAGTCAAAAGTTTCTCCTTGTCCTGTGAGGCACCGCGCGCAAGCTTCTCCCGTCCTGCAAGCTTCTCCTCATTCGGCAAGTTGACGAGACACAGCAAGGTAATGCTAGTCCATACTGCCTCCTCTCCGGTTAATATGGCTTAATTTCAAACGAGATAATTACACTGTATGTCACTGTATATTTGTAAAAATACGTTCAGTGGACTTCATAATACGCACATTGCGCTCAATATATACATTTTCCGGTGTTTATACGGTCACTAGCTCACCCTGGCTGAGTATGTGTGTGCATGCACGTGTAGGTTGAGCACTTGAGCGTGACCGTGTGTGTTCCGTCGTGTGCTCGGACATGCATGCATTAGGGCGTCGCGCGCGTTTTTGCGTCCATGTGTACGTGTGACTGTTGCATACACGTAGGGGGAGTACGTGTAGGGGCCACTAAAGGAGCAGGCAAATCACACAGTAAGTTAGTCGGAAGAAGCAACCATATCATTTCACTCTTCAATGACACGTACGCAATATAAAAAGGTTGATATGGAGAGAAAAAAAAACCACTATATATACACTAGCAGGAGCCTAAGCTACAAGCCTGCTTGCTTGGGTTGCTCTCTTCACAAGCATAGAACGACGGTGGCCACACCGCTGGTCACATATCCGGCCTGATCCCGCAGCTGGGGGAAGGGAACAATGTTCTGCGTAGACGCGGTCGACATCGGCGAGGGAGAAAATCCACAGTCGGTGCGTCCCAATCGGGGGTCACCGCGGTATGGGCCGATGCCGCGTCCCAACCGCCCTTCTAGCTACAGCCCGACGTCCCAGGTAGTCCATCTTCCTTTTGGAGCCGGCTTGCTCCACTGCCGCAGCTCCCCACGTAGCTCCATCTCCATGTCGATCTTTCTCTACTTCTACCGGCTTCTACTTGTGATGAGTTTATGTCTCATGAACTAGTGCCAGTACTATTATTCTAATCACACTTCTTCAATATCTTTGCCATCAGGGATGCTCAGCTCGATTTTAGTGGAACTGCACAAAAGCATCGTATGAGCCGAGGGTGCCAGCCGTCTTTCCTTCGACAGGTTCTACCTGGCCAGGAAATTAAATCCTGTTTAGGGTTAGGGTTTAAGTCGTAGTGACCCCATCAGTAGTTTTTCTTTCGTACACGCTCTCACAACTTTTGTCTTTAGTTGTGAAGTAAATATTGGCTATGATCCGTGAATCATTGAGATGCATCAGCATGCGTGTTAGTTTTCCTTTGTATTTGATGGAATGTTGTAACGGGGCAACCTTGGAGTAGGAATGAAAATGGAGTGGAAAGTTACCGTTTTTCCGGAGAAAAATGGAAACGGAGAGAAACCAACGTTTTATTTCGTTGGATCGCGCCATCGAGCAAAACCAACATTTAAATCACGTCTGTCGCGTTCGTGTCTCACCCTCCTCCACGGCTCGACCCCACATGGTCGCTCGGCATGCCACTCACAGCAAACCGAGTATACGATAACTTTCCCTCCTGCTTCTCAATTGATCGCGCCATGGAGTACTAGCACTACTGGAAGAGATTGACGAGTTGGGGGAGGACAGCTAGCTATAGCACGGACTCCCAAGAACTTTTTACATGCATGTTGTGGCCGGCTATTGCGACCTTTGAACGCAGAGCAGACGCGTGCACCAGGAAGCGGCACGGGCGATGCTCTCTCGGCTGGCGCGCCGCTTCAATGCCAGTGCCAGTGAGAGGTCGCGTCCGCTCTGGCCGGGCATGAATGCGGCAGTGACCGTTTCGGGCGGGAAGCACGCGCGGGGTGATGAAGAGGGTTCGGGTTGGTCAGGAGCGGCCGTGGCAGCGGTCCGGACGCCCGCAAACAAGAGTTGTTGTACGTTAATATTGCAGCGTATATAATTAACAACGTAAATAATGTGCCAGTTGGACAAATATGGTTGGAGATGATAAAGGAATTTTACGTAAACATGGATATGCATGTCTATGTCTATGTGTGTGTGCGCGACGACTCTCGCGACCTGGAAGCGGGGGCGTGTTTTTGATCGAGTTTTCTTTCTTGGTACGTTAAAAAATTGTCCGCCAGTTTTCGTTTCTTTTTTCCGGGAACGCGTGTATTCTATTTAAAACCACTGCTATGGAGAGAGTTTTTACTCCATTATAGCCTCTTGTTTGATAGAGTTTCCTGCGTCTCGCTCTCTCACCCTATCCATATCAAAACAAGATGATAGTGTCCACACTATCTCTCTCCTCACCGGTGGTCACAGATCCGGCCGAATCCCGTCCGCTGCGGGAGGTGAGGAGGTGCAACGTTGACGTTGTCGCCGTCGGCGATGGAGGAAGCCGATGCGCACCGTCCTCTCGGAGCCGGCGCTGGCGCGGACGAAGGTCCTCCGCGCCCTTGTTCGCTGCCGTCGTGTGGGCAGATCCCGCCCGCCCGCCTAAGCGACATCTCGCCCACCTGAGGTATAACTTCTTGTACTGGTCCAGCTCCCCAGGTCGCTGCATGCGGGTTTTCTTCTATGCGACTACTCCCCAGCTCCCCATGTATAGTAGCTAGGGTTCGTCGGCTGGTCCAACATCACCTACTATTATAGAGGAAATGCCACTCGAAAAGTTGTCCTGATTTATGCCTCGGTGGAGGTATACATGTTGTTTCCATACCCGAAAAGTACATGGTGGTTGTGCGGTCATTGTCCATATGCTCCTATTGCTGCTGCTAATCTAATACTATCACTGGTTAAATGAAGAAATGCGTTTTTTCTCGGGTATCCTGGTTTAGTTCCCATCAAGATAATCATGATGCTTCTGTTTGTTGGTGTACTTTTCATAAGTCTTATTGACAATTGAGATGTTGTTGTTAATCTTGTAAAACAAAGTAACAACACTATATCCCTTTTTATATTTTTGGAAACAACGATGCATATCTCCATACCCGGGCATGTCTTCCTCAATTTTAGTGGAACTGCACAAAATTGGATGGCCATTGTTGTTCTGCCTCACTGTCCTCTGCCATGTGGTTCTTCCTTCCTCGAGCTTCATTACTGAGAAGAAACAGACCATAGTGAGGATTTGTCGAACTTCATAGGTGGCTCACCCAAACTTGATGCCAAATGGATGATGCATCACCACGATGACCTATCGATGCTCATGGTTGCGCCTCATGGTTGCGTCGGCTGGTGAAGCTGATCGATTTTCAATGAAAAACAAGTTGTCTTCCATCAGTGCTCTTTGCTTGTTACCCACAAAGATATCCTTGTCAGTTCACCTTGGTTGCGTTGGAGACGCAGTCGTCTTTCACGTTGGTGCAATTTTATCACACAATTGGCTATGAACCAAATGTTTCCTCGAAGAAGGATCGACGTTGGTACTAAGAGCATAAGTTTTGTATTGATTTCTAAGCCTTCTCACAACTTTGTCTCCAGCTCCCCTGTAATTTTATTTGTCCAGCTATTAACTTTGATTAAAAAATGGTGTGGACTAAAAACCCGGATGGACGTAGTAGCCCTCCATTTTTATTTACTCCGCATATTAGATTTGACTGAAGTCAAACTTTGTAAAGTTTGACCAAGTTTAGGCCGAACACAACAAACCATAATTATTAGAGAGGGCAAACTGTACATACTCTCAAACCTTTCCGATAATTGAAATTAAAATTCTTTATTTGTACACACTCTCACACGTTTCCGATAATTTGGCGCATGTGTGGTTGTTCACTTAAGGGAGGGTAGTGTACCGCACGTGAAGGACAGGAAGTGCGACCAGGACGCGTGGATCGTTAGTTCATCGGAAGTACTCCCTCCGTTCCTAAATATTTGTCTTTCAAGTGGTTTGAAATGGACTACCACATACGGATGTATATAGACATTTTTTACAGTGTAGATTCACTCATTTTGCTCCGTATGTAGTCATTTGTTGAAATCTCTAGAAAGACAAATATTTAGGAACAGAGGGAGTAGTAGTTTTCTTCACTGGTACGTTAAATAAAGAGTTTCGTTTCGTACTTACACAATTTAAAACGATTGTTATGGAGAGAATAAGAAAACCACTCCACTATATATTAGTCGTATACACGAGTACTATATGGACGCAGCTTCATTGACTTTAGTGCACCTACCTTTGGGTTTATGACAGGTGGGCCCAAAATGTGGCTGGCCCACCTGTCATACAGCCAAAAGCAGGTGCAGTTAAGGCACCGGAGCTCAGTCCGTACTACAGTATATATATAAGCTGGAGCCTCAGCGCTTGTTCGCTAGGGTTTGCACTCTCCACACTCTCGCCGCACTACATATATATATACACGCTGGAGGCTCAGCGTTCCTTTGCTAGGGTTTGCTATATTCACAGTCTCTCACCCTCTCTTCACGTTGGCCTCTTGTCTCTCTCTCCCCCCTCATAGCTGGTGAAGGAGGCGTCCGGATCCCGTCGCACCGGGAAGGGGAGGAGGTGCAGCGTTCACTCTATCGCCTTCGGCGAGGGAGGCAATCCACTGCCGGCTGCGCTGTTCTCTTTCACCCAGCGCCTGTGCGGGAGGGCCACCGACCCCTTCTTCCTCGCTGCCGTACGTAGTGTGGGCAGATCCGGCCTCCCGCCGCACGCCTTGCCACATCCCGACGACCCTAAGGTATAAGTTTCTTTGAAACCGTCATTGCTCTAGCTGCATGCGGATCTTTTTCGATTCTGTAGTCGAATCTAGGTCTTGGTTCAAAGAGGAAAGAAGGGTGCGGTGGGGTGGAGCATGAATCTAGGACGTGGTTCAATGAGGAAAGGAGGGAGGGAAAGTAGTATAGACTAGCTATCCAGCCGCTTTGTTGGTCGAAAAGGGAAAAGGGGGTAACCCAGTACACACATCTGTAAGGAACCGATCTCTTCGTTGAAAAGGGAAAGAAACTGGGGGGTCGGGTAGTTTGTGCAGGACTAGATTTGCTGCCCTCACATAGGAAAAAGTTTCAAAGAGAACAAATATGGGACCAACGCAGATATGTTGCTTGGCTACATACTCTGCATCACCCATTTATACGTGTGGGCGCACATGGTGCTGGCATGTCCCATGTCCCATGTCATGTCCCATACAACTATTTTGCTGTTGTTAATCTAAGAATGCTGCTGAAAAAATGAAGCAATGCCACTGTTACAAGTAAATTACATTCTTAACGAATGTTGTTTTAAGAGAATGTCTCTGTTAATATGAATCAATGCAACCGTTTTAGAAATGCTACTGTCCTACTTTGTTTTCCATCAAGATAAGTTAGATGTATCTTTTTGTCGCCATTTGTTTCATCCTCCTTTATTGGCCAGTAATTGTTTCCTTTTTTGCCTCTGTTAAAATAGGGATATCTATTCAACTTTTTGCCTAGCAAACTTAAATGTCACACCGGCTACTTTGCTTGATTTCAGTGCAACTGCACAAAACGAGATTGGATTTCCTATACGTGTTGGCAGATTCGTAGGTGATCTTGTGTGCGTCATGACAGGTTGGTACTTGCCTTCATCCACATGATCGTGTAGTGTGTTTTGAGATGCTGTGCTACTGGTATTGGTACTGTTTTAAATAAATGTTGAATTGAAGCTATTGTATTGCTCTCTTTTCCCATTAAGTAGTGAACAAAAATGGTACCAACCCAGACATGATGTTTGTTGCTTTGTTACAACAAACTCTATTAGGGATCGACGGGAGTACCATTTCTGTTAGGGATCGGCGGGAGTACCATTTCTGTTAGGGATCCGCCGGAGTACATGTTTAAGAAATGTATTGTTCAGATAATGTCTCTGTTAATATATATCAGTTACACCGTTTTACAAATGGTATTATCCTGCTTTGTAGTTCTTTCTACATGTTTACCCAAGGTATTGTTAAGATAATGTCTCTGTTAAAATGAATCAGTCGCATTGTTTTAGGAATGATACTTTTCTGCTTTGTCGTTCTTTATACATGTTGAAACAAGGCATTGTTAAGATAATGTCTCAGTTAATATGAATGAATCACACTGATTGAGAATTGCTACTCTCCTGCTTTGTTTCCCATTAAGGTAAGTTAGATCAGTAGATGTTTTTCTTCTGGGAGTACAAGTCATCAACCGTTATTTCTCAGTAATTGTTTCCCTTATACCTATTGTTGCTTACAGGGATATCAAAATTAAAGCTCGGTTTTATTCCGACTTTGATTTTAGTTGAACTGCACAAAAGGAGCCAATGTGTCTAAGGCAAACTGCTGCATTACTGGGTCCAGTTGGTCGTTCCACTTTGCAGAAAGAAGCAGTCACTGTTTGCGCTACATTACAGAAGGAATGATCGAGAAGCTTTACAGAGTATTATTAGACGCTGGTGACATGACTAGTCTGCAGAGAGCATAGGCAACTCTACAACACGTGGAGTGCACTGGGCAAAAAGTGCCCAAACAAGTACAAGAAGCCAGGACAGGACTCCACGATCATAGACTTTACATATTTTGAATGGGAAAAGCTTGTCAAAGTTTAATCATTGATGTTAGCAAGAAGACATTAGTTTAATATATTGAAATTGGAAAACCTTGTCAAAGTTTGCTCATTGATGTTAGACAGAAGACATGTATTTGATATTTTTGAGTGGGACGCCCTTTACTGTGAGCAGCGCGTTGATCGTTTTTTCCTATTCCCGTGTTCAGTTTAGAAGTAAATAGTTACTCTGCTGAGATATTCCTGTGTTAAGAGTTTGTTCTGAATATTGTCTATGTAATGCCAGGCCTTGTGTTTGATTGCAAAGTTGAGCTTGGAATGTTGTGGCATGCGGCATCACGAGCTGTTCACGTGCCTCCTGAGAATAATGCTTCGTATTGTTTTGCATGTTGATCTAATGCCAGTGATTTCCTTGGTAAGAAGATCATCCTCTTCTGTTGTTTCCGTGCTTAAGAAGTTCATCGTCTTATGTTTCATTCATAGCCTATACGACAAGTCGGGTAGGTTAGACGTGAAACCATATGATCTTCCGACCAACTCATCATCTTAGGCCGTGATTGGATCGTCGTTTTCCAACCAAAACCGCTTGTAAAACTGACGCTTGTAAATAAAAGCAGATGGTCTCGGGCGAAGCGCTTGGTTGGTCGATTTCGACTAGTAAAATATACACTGGTCTCTCAAATTACACGCGTAACCCGCCGGTTTTACTTACAGACCTCGGGCCCTCGGTTTCATTACGCCTGTATTTTACGCGTTGTTTCCGATGACGAGTAAATTACACTTGTATCTTAATACAGGTGTGAAATAAACCAGAGCTCCCAAGCGCGGCCTTACCGTTTCATGCCGTCTCAGTCTCTCGAAGGTGCTCATAGGTGTCCGATGATCCTGGCTTCCTGAATGAGCAGCGGGCGCTGTATCAGACCATCCGTAGGGCCCGCGAGGCCCTCTCCGTCGTCCTTCGAGTTGTTGCGCTCGCCGTGGCGCCGAGCATTGTTAACATGGTCAATGAACATGAGGATTCAGGAGATGACTTTATTTTGACTGGATGACAGTAGGGACCCACTAGGGCCATAGCCGTACGTACGCAAGTTCCTCCTTATTATGTACAACTATATTATTTTTTCTTCCTCCTGGTTTCCTAACATCACGGTCCCACACCATTGTCAACCTATGTAGTCAATATAAACGAGAGAATTGCACAAGGTGTTGCCGATAGCTGGGACCAAGCAGCTCGAGCACTATTTGTGTTTTTGAGGCGTGAGCACTGTAGAGTTTTTCTTGGCGATGTTTTCATTGTTGTTCAGAGGAGAGCAGGTTATTAACTGGGCGGGCTGTGGCCCGTCTAGCCCAGGACAGATATCCAGCCCAGATATTAATTTTTTTCAAGATGAAAATGGCTACCCCAGCTATACGTTCTTTTGAGGAATACCCAGGCAAGGTCAACTTGTTATTCTCCGCCCCGCTGGGCTACAAATCTTTCCTACGAGGGAGGCATTAGACTTAACAGGAAAATGGGCTTTAAAAATAATAAATGGGATGTAATTATAAAAACTGGGCAGTAACTATAAAAAATGCACCAAACACGAAATTAGTTTATAAAATATTATTTATGGATTTTGAAAATCTTAATTTTTAATTGTTGCGCACGGAATGTTTCGTTGGATTTTTATGTAATACAAATTTATATTTAATCTGACTAGAAATTTCGGGATAAAAATATTTCGGATCCCATCAAAATGTGGGAAATTTTATTGAATTCTGTCTTGAACGGTTGGTTGAAATTATTAATCGTTGTCTTAGCTAGAAAATGGGTTGTACTTTTAACAAACTGTAAATGGGTTGTAGTAAATTCCATTAGAATTCAAAAATGGGTTGTACATTCTTACAAATCGTAAATGGGCTATAAGTTCTCTGCCACACACTTTTAGGCCTACTAAGTTGACGCGTCCCCTAAAAAAACAAGTTGACACGTACGCAAGGCTTAGTCAACTTATTATAGTCAACACACGGTTCTAGCAGCAGTGGCCGTTGGATGTCTATCCAACGGATGTCGTGCTTCTTCTTCAATCTCGGATATTCTAGCTTCGGCCGCCCAAAAAATGATTCCTCCCCCTGACATCTGGGCGCACCGTTTCGGAGGTTGACCTGTGGGCCTACTAAGTTGACGCGTACCAAGGGCTTGGTGAACTTAGTCAATATAAACGATTCTAGCTGCAGTGACCGTATGATGTCCATCCAACGGCCATAGTGCTTCTTCAACCTCTGGTCTTCTTGCTCCAACCGCCCAAAGCAGCGCCGGTCGTGCCGCCTGCTCCTGCCTCCCATGGTCGGCTGTGCTGCCGTGGAGGCCTCACCGCCCCTTACTACTCCCACCGCTGGCCAGGCCATCCCTCCACTCACCCACACCCCCTGTTATTCTGCGGCGACGGCAGCCTCATACCGCAGCCGATCCAGTGAACCCTCGTACTCCTCTACGCGCATGCTTCCACTGCCGCGTCTTCCCCGGCTCCGCGTCGTCCCCTTCCTAGGCCTCGCCGTAGTCCACCGCCCTGGTGCTCTCGGTGCGGCATGGTCAACGTGGTCAAGGAACGACTTCCATCGGAAGAGTACTATACGTGGAGAGGCTGACAGCTGGGTCCACGGCGGCCGCAAGGAAGTGCCTCCTTATTACGCGCAAAATAATGATTCCTCCACCTGACAGCAGGGACCCAGCGGATGGGCAACTGTATTTTGCGACAAAAACGTTTCCCCCCTGACTGCTGGGACCTACCAGCTACATCTTCGCACGCAAGGAAGTACGTCCGGGCAAAAAAAAAGATTCGCCCCCTGACTGCTGGGACCCACCAGCTACATCTTTGCACGCAAGGAAATGCCTGGCAGTCGGGACCCGCCTGGTCGAAGCATACGTAGCGTTGTCATTCTGGTCGCGAACGTCTACGTACATACTGGTCGATGTAGAGGCGCGCACGTGTCGTAGTAGAGGCGCGCACGTAGCATGTACACGTACGTACAACGGTAGTGTGCAAGAAAGAAAATACGTCCACGTACGTACATACGGGCTTGGTTTCGAACACCTACTCTCGCATACGTACGGTCAGGGCTCGTGTACATGGCTAGGTCGGAACGGAGAAACAGCGTCGTCGTCGTGTTCATGGGGAGCCAACCGGCTGGGTCGGAACGGAATGCATCGTCGTGTTCATCGGGAGGGCTTGGACGGAACATCCGATGGAAGCGAGGCCTGGCGTACCGCAGAATGGAGGAAACGGCCTTGTGTTCGACCGACCACATTCGAAACGGGATCCTGTTCATCGAGAGGGGTCTGGCGTACCGCAAAACGGAGGAAACAGACTTGTGTTGGACCTCCTATGGTCGAAACAGGGTCCTGTTGATCGGGAGGGGTGTGGCGTACCGCAAAACAGAGGAAACAGACTTGTGTTGGGGCGCTACGGTCGAAACGGGGGTCCTGTTCATCGGGAGGGGTGTGGCGTACCGCAAAACGGGACTCCACGGGATACTGTTCATCTCTCGATCCCCTCCAGCCTCCACTGGCTACTGTTCATCCACCGTCGACCTCCTCTAGCCTCCACCTGCGACTGTTCATCAACGGGCTCCTGTTCATCCACACTCCACCGCGCGCTACTCCACCGGCTACTGTTCAACCAGCCCTCTCCACGGGCTCCTATTCAACCACCCCTCCACGGGCTACTGTTCATCCAGCCCTCCACCGTCTACTGTTAATCCAGCCCTCCTCGGGGTCGTCCTGTTCATCCAGCCCTCCACGAGGTCCTGTTCATCCAGCCCCAACCGGCTCGATCGATCGGGGTCCTGCTCATCCAGAGGCAACACCACGGGGTCCTGTTCATCCACCCCCATCGGGAACTGTTCATCCAAGCCCCCCCCCAGCAACGCTCACTGTTCATCTAGAGGCAGCATCGATCAGCATCAGTTAGCAGCAGTAGCGAAGGAATCGCTCGATCGGGTTCAGTTAACAGCCATCGATCGATCGCTCGGGTTCAGTAACGCGTAGCCTGCAGTGCAATCGCTCGGGTTCAGTAGGCGAACGCCTCGCTCGGGTTCAGTTAGAGCCCAACGCCTCGCACCCATGTGCATGCGTGTACGAGAGAAATGCGCAAACCTCCATGCATTGCTCGGCCCCGACCACCCACCGTAACCGGGAACACCCCGATATTTTCCTCGCCCTCGCTTCTACCACAATTTTTTCCGTCATGGACGGCCCAAAGAATGTCATGCAGCTGCGTCTCCGGCCCGCCCAGGACGAAAAGCCCATTTTCTGTCATGATTTTTTGTCATAGAAGTAGGAGCCCACCACATCTATGATGATACCGGGTTTTGTCACAATTATCGTCATAGAAGTGTCATAAGTATGACAAAAAAATTCGTTCGGCCCAAAATGTCACGGATGTGTCTTTTTTTTGTAGTGTATGTAGTAGTTTTTGCGGCGCTGGTTCTAAATCCCCTGTTGCGCTATGAATCTCAAGTAACTAGCTTTGGCTTCTGCTCTGCTATCAAACCCTTTCTGGCTTCCGCCCGAGAAGCAATACACTTGGGCCTAACACTTTGGCCACTCATCGTACACACCCAGAAACATACACGGCATACCACTTCCTCGCCATCGTTGATCTATATACCTGTCAGAGATGCACACACACACACACACACACACACACACACACACACACATATATATATATATATATATATATATATATATATATCATGGAGCGAATTCAACAAAACAGTTATGAAATAGAAGCAACATATATAGTAAACATAGTTAACAAATTTCATCATACCGAAACTAATTAACTAGAGTGTGGCACCGTTTACATCTAATAGTTTCGTCATACTGAGACATTCGAAGTTTCATCGTAAAGAAAGTAACTAGTAACTAAATAGACACATTGTTTTTAAGCAGTGCACTCTTCCCATCTGTCCATATCTGGGAGGGTGCAGCCAAGATTAGTGAAATGCGTCATGGCCTGACGCTGTAGTGCAATGCGGGTTCTGACGTCAGCTCGCGATATCGGGCCGCCGTAGAACATCCCATTCTCTTCGAGGACATCATTTCGAAGTCGATTATCCAGCACAGCTCCAAAGGCTTCGGCCCATCTCTGGATATGGGTATCGGATGAAGATTTCATGCAAAGTGATTGCACATCCCTTCTGTACTCCATCATTAGATGGATGACCTAGAATCCACCATTCTCACTTCTTGCCGGTTGCTGGATGCAACAAAAGTCAGTCTTGTGGCTGAAACACAGCCCGACCTTATTTCTTTTTTGCATTGGATGTAGCCACCCCGCATGCTGAAGCCCAGGGGAGCTCTGTCCAGAACACACTTCATGTTTGTGTAATCTTTCTTCTGTATGTTCTTGGTCGGGTCCAAATATAGAGCACGGGAGTGATACGTCTCCGTCGTATCTACTTTTCCAAACACTTTTGCCCTTGTTTTGGACTCTAACTTGCATGATTTGAATGGAACTAACCCAGACTGACGCTGTTTTCTGCAGAATTGCCATGGTGTTATTTATGTGCAGAAAAAAAAGTTCTCGGAATGACCTGAAACTTCACGGAGATTATTTTTGGAAATAATAAAAAATACTGGCGAAAGAATCAAGGCCAGGGGCCCACACCCTTTCCATGACGGTGGGGTGCGCTCCTGCCCCCCTGGGTGCGCCCCCTGCCTCGTGGGCCCCCTGGAGCTCCGCCAACCTCAACTCCAACTCCATATATTCATGTTCGGGGAGAAAAAAATTAGAGAGAAGGATTCATCGCGTTTTACGATGCGGAGCCGCCGCCAAGCCCTAATCTCTCTCGGGAGGGCTGATCTGGAGTCCGTTCGGGGCTCCGGAGAGGGGAATCCGTCGCCATCGTCATCATCAGCCGTCCTCCATCACCAATTTCATGATGCTCACCGCCGTGCGTGAGTAATTCCATCGTAGGCTTGCTGGACGGTGATGGGTTGGATGAGATTTATCATGTAATCGAGTTAGTTTTGTTAGGGTTTGATCCCTAGTATGCACTATGTTCTGAGATTGATGTTGCTATGACTTTGCTATGCTTAATGCTTGTCACTAGGACCCGAGTGCCATGATTTCAGATCTGAACCTATTATGTTTTCATGAATATATGTGAGTTCTTGATCCTATCTTGCAAGTCTATAGTCACCTACTATGTGTTATGATCCGGCAACCCCGAAGTGACAATAATCGGGACCACTCCCGGTGATGACCGTAGTTTGAGGAGTTCATGTATTCACTATGTGTTAATGCTTTGGTCCGGTACTCTATTAAAAGGAGGCCTTAATATCCCTTAGTTTCCGCTAGGACCCCGCTGCCACGGGAGGGTAGGAGAAAAGATGTCATGCAAGTTCTTTTCCATAAGCACGTATGACTATATTCGGAATACATGGCTACATTATATTGATGAATTGGAGCTAGTTCTGTGTCACCCTATGTTATGACTGTTACATGATGAACCGCATCCGGCATAATTCTCCATCACCGATCCAATGCCTATGAGCTTTTCACATATTGTTCTTCGCTTAGTTACTTTACCGTTGCTACTGTTACAATCACTACAATACTGCTATCACTGTTACCTTTGCCACTGTTACCATTACTATCATACTACTTTGCTACTAAATACTTTGCCGCAGATATTAAGTTATCCAGGTGTGGTTGAATTGACAACTCAGCTGCTAATACTTGAGAATGTTCTTTGGCTCCCCTTGTGTCAAATCAATAAATTTGGGTTGAATACTCTACCCTCGAAAACTGTTGCGATCCCCTATACTTGTGGGTTATCAAGACTATTTTCTGGCGCCGTTGCCGGGGAGTATAGCTCTATTCTTTGAGTCACTTGGGATTTATATCTGCTGGCCACTATGAAGAACTTGAAAGACGATAAAACCAAAATTTATCCCTCAACTACGAGGGGAGGTAAGGACCTGCCATCTAGCTCTGCACTTGATTCACCTTCTCTTTTGAGTAAGCTTCCGACACCTAAACCTGCTACTGCTATTAATTCCGATATGTCGCATGTTATTGATGATGCCACTTCTGCTATGCATGATACTTATGATGAAACTACTTCTATGCTTGATACTACTATGCCACTTGGTGAATTTCTTGATGAACAAGTTTCTAGGGCTAGAGAGAATGAAATTATTGAACCTGCTAATATTGATGAAAGTGATGATGAAGATTCTCCCCCTAAATATGAATTGCCTGTTGTGCTTGAGGGCTATGTTATGGATGAAGAAACTGCTAGGGACTTTCTTGCTTGCAATGATAGGAGTGATCTTAAGAAATTATTAGCTAAGCTGAAACAAAAAAAATTTGAATGCTAGAATGAAATATGATCCTGCTTATGCTACTTCACCTATCTTTGTTACTGATAAGGATTATGAATTCTCTGTTGATCCTGATATAATTACTTTGGTTGAATCTGATCCTTTTTATGGCTATGAATCTGAAATTGTTGTGGCACATCTTACTAAATTAAATGATATAGCCACCCTGTTCACTAATGATGAGATCTACTTTTATATCCTTAAAATATTTCTGTTCTCATTAAAGGGTGATGCTAAGATATGGTTTAATTCTCTTGATCCTGGTTGTGTGCGTAGTCCCCAGGATATATTTTATTACTTCTCTGCTAAATATTTCCCTGCTCATAAGAAACAAGCTTCTTTAAGGGAAATATATAATTTTGTGCAAACTGAAGAAGAGAGTCTCCCACAAGCTTGGGGGAGGCTTCTCCAATTACTTAATGCTTTGCCTGATCATCCTCTTAAGAAAAATGAAATACTTGATATCTTTTATAATGGACTAACCGATGCTTCCAGAGACCACCTGGATAGTTGTGCTGGTTGTGTTTTCAGGGAAAGAACACCAGATGAAGCTGAAATTCTATTGAATAATATGTTGACAAATGAAAATAATTGGACACTACCTGAACCAACTCCTAAGCCAACTCTGAAGAAAAGGGGTGTTCTATTTCTCAGTCCTGAAGATATGCAAGAGGCAAATAAATCTATGGAGGAAAAAGGTATAAAAGCTGAAGATGTTAAGAATTTACATCCTATTGAAGAGATACATGGTCTTAATTTACCGCCTGTTGAAGAAACACATGGTCTTGATAACCCGACACAGGTGGTAAAGGTAAATTCTCTCTATAGATTTGATGAAGGTGATATTCATCGTTATAAATCTGCTAGCCAATGCCTAGATGAGTTTGATAATTTTATTGTCAAACAAGAAAACTGCAATGCTTATGTTGGTAGACAATTGAAACAAAATGCTCATATGATTGAACACTTGAGTGATTATATGTCTAGAGTTAAAGGTGAACTTAAACTCATTAGTAAACATGCTTCTATGGTTACCACTCAAGTAGAACAAGTACTTAAAGCTCAAAATGATTTGCTCAATGAATTAAATCATAAGAATAATGACTTTGCTATTAGAGTTGCAACTAGAGGGGGTAAAGTGACCCAGGAACCTTTGTATCCTGAGGGCCACCCTAAGAGAATTGAGTAGGATTCTCAGAGAAATAATATTGATGCACCTAGTCCCTCTAAGAAGAAGAAAAAGAAAACTGATAGGACTTTGCATGCTTCTAGTGAACCTGTTATTGACACACCTGAGAATCCAAATGATATTTCTATTTCTGATGCTGAAACACAATCTGGTAATGAACATGAACCTAGTGATAATGTACATGATGATGTTCATGTTGATGCTCAACCTAGCAATGATAATGATGTAGAAATTGAACCTATTGTTGATCTTGATAACCCACAATCAAAGAATCAACGTTATGATAAGAGAGACTTTGTTGCTAGGAAGCATGGTAAAGAAAGAGAGCCATGGGTTCAGAAACCCATGCATTTTCCTCCTAAGACATCCAAGAAAAAGGATGATGAGGATTTTGAGCGCTTTGCTGAAATGATTAGACCTATCTTTTTGCGTATGCAATTAACTGATATGCTCAAAATGAATCCTTATGCTAAGTATATGAAAGAAATTGTTACTAATAAAAGAAAGATACCAGAAGCTGAAATTTCCACCATGCTTGCTAATTACACTTTTAAGGGTGGAATACCTAAGAAGTTAGGAGATCCAGTAGTACCCACTATACCTTGCTCCATTAAAAGAAATTATGTTAGAACTGCTTTATGTGATCTTGGAGCCGGTGTTAGTGTTATGCCTCTCTCTTTATATCGTAGACTCGATTTGAATAAGTTGACACCTACTGAAATATCTTTGCAAATGGCTGATAAATCAACTGCTATACCTGTCGGCATTTGTGAGGATGTGCCTATTGTGGTTGCAAACATTACTATTTTAACGGACTTTGTTATTCTTGATATTTCCGAGGACGATAGTATGTCTATTATTCTTGGAAGACCCTTTTTGAATACTGCAGGGGCTGTTATAGATTGCAACAAAGGCAATGTCAATTTTCATGTTAATGGCAATGAGCATACGGTGCACTTTCCGAGGAAACAACCTCAAGTCCACAGTATCAATTCTATTGGAAAAATTCCATCGATTATTTTTGGAGGTTTTGAATTTCCTCTTCCTACGGTCAAAAAGAGATATGATATTATTATTATTGGGGACGTGCATATCCCCGTTGAGGTAACCTAGTGTTATTCGAAATTTCTCCGGTTTCATGTGATTCGGAATGAGTTTGTTAACAAGACCAGATCAACCTTGTTAGTGGATTTCTTTTGATGAGCATGAGATGGATGAAGTTAGAAAGCACAACCTTCTGTACCCTCCTTTTACTTTCTGTTATTTGGATTAAATAAAGTAAAATTAGTATTTTCTGTCAGTTTTCTGAATTATCCGTGCAATAAAAAATACCCCAAAAATAAAAGTTCTCCAAATGCCCCAAAATTGAAATATGATTTTTCTGGAATATTTGAGAATATCTGGCACTGAGAACACAACAGGGGGAGCAAGCACCTGGCCACGAGGGTCCAGGGCGCGCCCCCTACCTCGTTGGCCCACGGTGGCTCCCCTCCACTTATTCCAGCCACCACACACTCCTTCCTCCCAAAAAAATCACCATCCAGCTCAAGCACGAGTTCTAGCTCATTTTGCTGCGATTTTCGATCTCCTTGCTCAAAGCACCTCTCACAAAACTGCTTTGGGGAATTGTTCCTTGGTATGTGACTCCTCCATTGGTCCAATTAGTTTTTGTTCTAGTGCTTTATTCATTGCAAATTTGTGCTGCTTAGGTGACCAGGTTCTTGAGCTTGAATGTCAAATTTATATGGTTCCAAGTAGTTCTAATGCATGATATAGTCTCTAGGCACTTGTAGGAGTAGTTGCTATCAATTTTATTGAGTTTGGTTCACTTTTATTTGAAGTTACTAAAATTTTTAGAAATTTTTAGAAAATGATGAAGAGATTTTTCAGGGGCTCTTCGAGCCGAAGCTCGAAGGATAAACAAAGTGAAGAAGAAGAGAAGCCCAAATATAATCTGCCTCGCACCACGGAGGTTCGGCCGTGTGAATGGCCTTGCGATGATTTCTTGAGAGCAGCCGGGATTTATGATGATTTTTATGAGTTGGCTGAGAATGCATGCCTCACCGACTTCCGCCGCGACTAACGCGAACAATATCTCTTACTCACTAATATCTTTGTGCAAAAGTTTCATTTCCATTCTAGGAGGTCACCACCTACGGTGGATTTTTATTTATATGATGAGTATAAGGAGATGACCCTTCGTGAATTTTGTGAGGCTTGCAAGCTACCTTTTCCGGGCTTCATAGAGGAACCACATCGTGACGATGTGGAGGGGTTTATTGATACAATTGCTATAGGGGAAACGAGGAAGGTTTCCGATGCACGAATCACTAGCATACACTTTCCTGTTCTACGTTACTTTTCTATATTTGCTAGTAGATGCTTAATTGGTCTCGGAAACTGTGGAAACCTGAGTGTCCCTGACATCATTATTTTAAGCCATGCTTTTGTTTCATGATGACACATTTAGTATGGGAGCTATTGTTGCAAAGCGGTTAAACCTTAACCGTACTAAGGGCCCCATCTTGGGAGGCATCTTCGCCTCGCGCCTCGCTGTATACTATAACATACCTATTAGGCATTATGAGAAAGAAGAAAAATTGCTGCCTTCTGTTTTTCTAGATTATAAGAGTATGGTAGCGCATGATTTTATTGTTAAGAATAGGAAAAAGGTGCTTAAGTACAAACTGTTATTTGATAAAAATCATCCTGAGACTATTACCTTGCCTGCTCCTTCCTTGTTTGATTTTTCTGCAGGCAAGTATCTCGTTCCGCTGGCAGCCATCCACGCCTACCGGAACCCCACATCAACTAGAGAGCCAGAGTCGGAACCACAATTTGATCCTCCACGATAGTCTGATTACCAGTGGGATCCGGAGATGATTGCCAACCAATGGCAATCTGAGGCTTCATCTTAGTACGACCCCAGTTATAACTACGGATATCCGCCAGGCCAGCCGTGGCAATAGACCAACTTAGGCCAAAAACCTAAGCTTGGGGTAGTACGTATCTCTCACCGACATTACATTTATGTTCACACACTCATGCTAGTTGTCGGTGTTCATACTTTTTCATAGTATCATCCATGCTAGTTTATTTTCCTTTTTATGCTTTCTTCTTGTGTGTTTGATAAACTTTAAGAAAAAACAACAAAAATTAGTAGTAGCTTTTAGCTATTTTACTTTCTTGCTGTAGTAGTAATACTTAAAAGAAAACACAAAAAGATTTCCTGTTCTTCTTTTTGTTTGTTGGGAGCTTTCCCGTGTAAATAGTTTTATTTTTTTATTTTCTTTGGGGGTCGATAGGAGAAGACCATGACGAAATTGTCAAAGTGGCTCTTATATGCATTGTTGTTGATTTAACCAAGAGCCCATATTGCCTTGTCTTCTCCTGTTTATTGAATGCTTGCAGATTCCAGCTTAGTCCAATGCACGTGCACTATTATTATTATTCACATCGTTCGGTCGTGCAAGTGAAAGGCAATTATGATGATATATGATGGACTGATTGAGATGAGAGAAGCTGATATGAACTCGACCTCTCTTGTTTTTGTAAGTATGATTAGTTCATCATTCCTGATTCAGCCTATTATGAATAAACATGTTTGCAATGACAATTAGAGATTATAGTTGCTTATGCCATTCTTAATTAGCTAGGAGTTTATAATGGTTTACCTTGCATGCCAACATGCTATTAAAATGGTTGTGATGTGGTATGATGGGGTGGTATCCTCCTTTGAATGATTTAAGTGACTTGACTTGGCACATGTTCACACATGTAGTTGGAACAAATCAACATAGCCTTCACGATATTTATGTTCATGGTGGATTATATCCTACTCATGCTTGCACTCAATGTTTATTAATTTTAATGCATGTTCATGACTGATGTCGCTCTCTAGTTGGTCGCTTCCCAGTCTTTTTCTAGCCTTCACTTGTACTAAGCGGGAATACTGCTTGTGCATCTAATCCCATAAACCCCAAAGTTATTCCATACGAGTCCACCATACCTTCCTATATGCGGTATCTACCTGCCGTTCCAAGTAAATTTGTATGTTCCAAACTCCAAACCTTCAAATGAAATTCTGTTTTGTATACTCGAATAGCTCATGTATCAACTAGGGTTGTCTGTATCTTCCATGTTAGGCGGGTTATTCTCAAGAGGAGTGGACTCCGCTCCTCACTCACGAGAAAACGGCTGGTCACCGGGATGCCCAGTCCCATGCTTTAAGCAAACCAAATCGAAATAATTGCAAACAAAACTCCCCCGGGACTGTTGTTAGTTGGAGGCACTCGTTGTTTCGAGCAAGCCATGGATTGATGCTTGTTGGTGGAGGGGGAGTATAAAATTTACCATTCTGTTTGGGAACCGCCTATAATGTGTGTAGCATGGAAGATATCGCCATCTCTTGGTTGTTATGTTGACAATGAAAGTATACCGCTCAAAATATTATTTATCTCTATTTCAAAATCGAGCTCTGGCATCTCTACAAATCCCTGCTTCCCTCTGCGAAAGGCCTATCTATTTACTTTTATGTTGAGTCATCACCCTCTTATTAAAAAGCACCAGCTGGAGAGCACTGCTGTCATTTGAATCCATTATTGTTAATTTATATTGGGTATGACTATGATTGGATCTCTTTTACCATGAATTACAATGTCGAGTCAGTTCTTGATCTTTAAAGGTGCTCTGCATTTATGTTTTGCGGTCTCAGAAAGGGCTAGCGAAATACCATCTTGTTATATCATATCATGATTGTTCTGAGAAAGTGTTGTCATCCAAGATTTATTATTATTGCTCGCTAGTTGATTATGCCATTGACATAAGTAAACATGAGACCTAAATGTTATTGTGAATATGGTTAGTTCATAATCTTTGCTGAAAATTTAAATACTGGCTTTACATATTTACAACAACAAGAGCAAACCGAGTTGTAAAAGTTTTTCTTGATCACTTTCAGTTTATCAACTGAATTGCTTGAGGACAAGCAAAGGTTTAAGCCTGGGGGAGTTGAAACGTCTCCGTCGTATCTACTTTTCCAAACACATTTGCCCTTGTTTTGGACTCTAACTTGCATGATTTGAATGGAACTAACCCGGACTGACGTTGTTTTCAGCAGAATTGCCATGGTGTTATTTATGTGCAGAAACAAAAGTTCTCAGAATGACCTGAAACTTCACGGAGATTATTTTTGGAAATAATAAATAATAATGGCGAAAGAATCAAGGCCAGGGGGCCCACACCCTTTCCACGAGGGTGGGGGGCGCGCCTGTCCCCCTGGGTGCGCCCCCTGCCTCGTGCGCCCCCTGGAGCTCCGCCAACCTCAACTCCAACTCCATATATTCGTGTTTTGGGAGAAAAAAAATCAGAGAGAAGGATTCATCGCATTTTACCATACGGAGCCGCCGCCAAGCCCTAATGTGTCTCGGGAGGGCTGATCTGGAGTCCGTTCGGGGCTCCGAAGAGGGGAATCCATCACCATCGTCATCATCAACCATCCTCCATCACCAATTTCATGATGCTCACCGCCGTGCGTGAGTAATTCCATTGTAGGGTTGCTGGACGGTGATGGGTTGGATGAGATTTATCATGTAATTGAGTTAGTTTTGTTAGGGTTTGATCCCTAGTATGCACTATGTTCTGAGATTGATGTTGCTATGACTTTGCTATGCTTAATGCTTGTCACTAGGACCCGAGTGCCATGATTTCAGATCTGAACCTATTATGTTTTCATGAATATATGTGAGTTCTTGATCCTATCTTGCAAGTCTATAGTCACCTACTATGTGTTATGATCCAGCAACCCCGAAGTGACAATAATTGGGACCACTCCCGGTGATGACCGTAGTTTGAGGAGTTCATGTATTCACTATGTGTTAATGCTTTGGTCCGGTACTCTATTAAAAGGAGGCCTTAATATCCCTTAGTTTCCGATAGGACCCCGCTGCCACGAGAGGGTAGGACAAAAGATGTCATGCAAGTTCTTTTCCATAAGCACGTATGACTATATTCGGAATACATGGCTACATTATATTGATGAATTGGAGCTAGTTCTGTGTCACCCTATGTTACGACTGTTACATGATGAACCGCATCCGGCATAATTCTCCATCACTGATCCAATGCCTACGAGCTTTTCACATATTGTTCTTCGCTTAGTTACTTTACCGTTGCTACTGTTACAACCACTACAATACTGCTATCACTGTTACCTTTGCCACTGTTACCATTACTATCATACTACTTTGCAACTAAATACTTTGCTGCAAATATTAAGTTATCCAGGTGTGGTTGAATTGACAACTCAGCTGCTAATACTTGAGAATATTCTTTGGCTCCCCTTGTGTCTAATCAATAAATTTGGGTTGAATACTCTACCCTCGAAAACTGTTGCGATCCCCTATATTTGTGGGTTATCAGGGAGTAACGCGGGTAAAGAACGATGAGAACGGCACAACACCCCCCGCTGTGCAAAATACATGATGAAGTTAGCCTCCATGCGTGCAAAGTAATTATGAAATGCACGAAAGGATGTATGTGTTATAGTGGCTATCCGCGGATGACTTACCCGGGATGATAAGGTAGGAGAATCGTTTCTTTGTCCTTATTGCTGACCAAGAATTCTTTGATGTACTGACTCGCATATAGACGGTTGGCTTCGTTGATTGACAAGAAGCCCTCATGCATGTAGTATGGGTCCGCGACCGCAAGACCAGTGACTTGCTCTCTCCTGACGATGTAGTTCATGTGCCGCGCATACAGGGGGACGAACATAAAATCGAGTGTCCTCATTTGAAACATCTGGAAGATGTAATCAAATCATAGGAAGAACAGGTCCGCGGGGCATGTGTGGACGTACATCTTGCAACTGCTCGGCACATGAACCGTATAAAGTGGGTGTCCTGGATCATCCGAGGCGAGGAGGCTTCTCTCTGTCGAAAGCACATGGTCATGGAGTCTCCTGAGATCCCTTATTGTGGTAGCTAGCGCATTCGCCGGTACCATTGGCTTTCCCGTGACATGGATTAATGGCGCATGTTTCATCGGTACACTGTCAACCTTGATCGAAGGCGGCTAGCTGCTAGAACCAACATTGGCATCTTTATTGGATTTTCTGGCCGCTGGTCTCTTCCTCTGCTTCTTCTTGGTGGGCTCAGGTGATAGTGGGTCTGTCAGACCCTCCCTGGCCACCACCCCTAGTGTTGTCGGGCTCAGCATTGGACGACTCTGGCTAATTAGTTGAGCTTGGGTGGAACCGGCATCTGGAGGCGTATCCTACGAGGATTGCATGAACAAAGACTTCTTGCACTCCCGAGGATGTTCCGGCTCTAGTACATGCATCTCATATTCATATGGTTGACTCATTGTTACTTCATTGTCAAAGGCGGCATTGAGATACTGGAGAGGGTCATCCTCCTCCATGTCATGATCCATATCCTCTTCCATGGGGCAGATGGCATCATTCGCCAGAACGGTTGGCCCTCCTTCCTCATGTCTCTCGGTCTCAACAAGCAGCACAGACGATGGATGTAGTTGTGTAGGTGGGGTTGTGGTCATACCTTCCTAAGGTCCCGTTTGTGTGCTCCCGGCCACCTTGACACGGAGAAGATTTTTCGGCCACAGGATCGGCCAATTTTTGCATTGGCCAAGCTGCGTGGGGGTCTCATCATCCACTCCATCGGTTTGTATAAGACGAGGGAAACCCTCATAGCCCGCTTTCACACTCGCCACAGAGACCCTTAAGGCGTTATCAGGCATCTGTCAGTGGTGGAACAATCGATCCTTGGGCTTCACTATACTACAATTCCCCACACCCACCAACCCGCCCTTCATGTGGTAAAGGAGGGTGCACGGAGCGGAGTCGGCCTGCGAAGACATGTATACATGCGGTGTTAGATATCCAAAAAGAACGGCAACTGAAGATTAATGAAATAGTTGTGTTGATGAGGGTGCGACGTGTATTTATAGTGAGGGCATCAAGCTCAGCCAATGTCGACGACCCGACATTCAAGCCAGAGACGGAGCTAGGGCTGCTGTGAGAGCTGGGTGCGGGAGCAGGTGCTGCCCAAGTAGGTGCGGGTGCGGTTGCCATTGTAGGTACGGGTGTGGGTGCGGTGTTCATTGAGTTGCTCCCGGTGAAGCTAGGCATGGGAAAATCAGTTGGCGCCGCGTTTGGATTTTGTTGCACCCAGCTGACCACAGTTGGAATAAATCTTGTGAAGGCAGTTGCCATATCATTTCTACAGGTAGCTACCGCTTCCCGGATTGCCTCAGCTTTGGTATCACCTCTTGTTTTCTCGATCACCCGCGCCACCTTCTCGTCGATAGTCACTTGATTGAACTTCTTTCTCTGTCTTTTGGCCTCAGGGTCCTCGTTATAACAGTACTTCCACGTGGCGCCATCCCCGACGCCTGCACACGTCCATATTGCGGCCGTTGGCCCGGTGGGTGTCCCATCATTATGTTCATGGCCCTGTTCAAAGGAGTGTCCCACTTGTACTTCGCCGACGAATGAGTCGACTAAGTCAACGAGTCACTTTCGGCCGCAAGCTTGTGTTGCTCTCTGTGCAAAATGGAGCATGAATCGTTTACGAATGCGACTAGAATGTAGTAGACTTCATTGCTCAGAAGCTAATATGTAAGGTGGTAAAAGGATAATTACCAGTAATCTCATGAATTGCCTAGTCGGCCCGTCGGTGAAAAAAATCTTTTTTTGGGTGTCCCACGAGAATTGGGCCCTGATGAAGTCGAGCTCATGCTGGTCGGTGAACTCAGCCAATGGGTCTGGGATCCCCTGACGTTCACGTTCTGCGTCCTCCTTAGCCCACACGGACCTCTTTCCTGTGTAACCACGACTTCCAAGGCGGTTGTTCCCCATGTTCTTTGGATGCAGCTGCTTGCCTCTCTCCGACCTGGACTTGGCAGCTTCTTCATTGTAAGTCTCCTTGAACTTTTCAAAGTCGTCTATTGTAATTTTCAGATTGTCTACAACAATCTTGGCATAGGTTTCATGGTCTACTTCAATCGCCTTTTCACCCTAGTTTTCCAAGCGCTCAATGTGTTGTTGAACTTCCCTAGGGCTTTGTTGTTGATTTTTTTCATGGCATCATCTTCCCATGGGTCGACATCGTCATTCCGACCAGGGAGCAGGAATCTTGCGTGCAACCTAGTTAGGAGCAGCTTCTTCAGATGTTCATTCTTCCATGTTTTTGTGGTGTTGATGTTAGCGGTATCCCGTAGGATGCATGCTAGTTGATTGCCGTAACACGCTGCCACTTCCCGCGGCTTGTTGGCTCGAACTCACCAGGGTACACCGCCGTGACCACTAGTCTTCCGGTGCTGAGCTCATTTGGGTGTCGTGTCCTCTTTGCCTTCTTTCCTTCACTGGCTTGGGAGGTCCCACCTTCCGTGCTGTTGTTAGCAACATCATCAGGGCTCGTCTCAGTGCCGGTGTTGGTGGCATCAGTGTCGGCGCCGGCACCACCACCGTCGTCGTCCATCATGACAAGGGGGTCCTGACACCCAGCTTGTCTCTCCTGATCCGCCAGAAAGTCGAGGCAAGCGTGTGCTCGACCTTCTTGGGGCTGAGAACCTCCGGCCTCATCAGTGTCGGTCATCTTTCCTCGGGTTCAATGTCGGAGTCGTTTAATTATCGAGCTTTATATAATAAAGTGAATAATGACAAAAAACTGACATTTGTTTTGCCTAAATGTCGTTTCATTCCCGCCGCGACAAATCTCGAGCACTCGTTTTGTCCAACTTTTTAGCACAAGTCATGCCGAAATTCACGGAAAATTTCGGCATGACCTATGCTAGAAAGTGCACATATAGAGCGCCTGAAATTTGCCGGAATGGAAATGAATCAACATTTCCAGCAAAACACAGGTCACTCGCAATCGGTTTCCCTACAAATGACAATAAGCTCTATGTGCTGAAGTAGCATTTCACTACCATGTGCACTACCAATTTACCATAGCAAAAGTGGTACTTTTCATCACAGTGTAGCGTGAACAGTACCATATGCCAACACTAGCAAGCTGCTAGCAACGGAATGAACTGGACTCTCCATATTTCATAATTAATGTCTTACATTTTGTTCCCACCAAACGAGGCCTACTCTACTGCCATGATCTTGATGAAGTACACTGCAGATGTATTATGCTCATACTGCTAGTGCTATATATCAACAATCATCGAGTTGATGATTACATACATAAAACTTGCAATGATGAAGGAAGCACTCATGTCAAATACTAGTAGTAATTAAAAACTGATAGCTTGATGTCAGTGCAAAATTTTATCCCTCCCCTGCCTTCTATCTACTCTGCTCATGTCAAAGCTCATTTTCAAAATACTACTACTCATGAACTCAAGTCGCGAAACCCTACATAGAAAAAATTGGCCCTAATTTAAAAACAAGAGGAGGGTAGGGAAGGGGGTGGCTTGCTGTGCATCGGGGTCGGGGTCGCCGGGGCTGAGGGGGTCGGCATCGCGGTCGCCGAGGCAGAGGGGGTTGTGGGTGTCCTTCTCCTCTTCGTCGATCTGCGCCTAGGTAGCTTAGATCTGCAGAGAGACCAGTCAGAGAGAGAGAGAGAGAGAGAGAGAGAGAGAAGAGGGAGGGAAGAGGGAGGGGTGGCGCACCTCGGTGTTGGGGTTGGCCGGGGTCGGAGGCAGAGGGGGTTGGGCATCCTTCTCGGGGGAGGGGTTGGGCCGGGGATTGGACCTAGGGCAGGGGCCGGGCCAGGGGGTCGATGGTGTCGGGGTCGGGTGCGGCGTCGACGGCGGCGCAAGCTCAGAGAGAAAGGGGATCGAGGGAAAGAACCAGCAGAGTGTGAGAGAGAGGGAGAAGAGGCAGTGTTTCTATAGGCAACTTAGCTATAGTGCGGCTCTGCAAACACGTTGTAGCTAAGTTAGCTATAGCGCTGCCCCGCTCTAACCGCGCTACTGCTAGGGCAGTTTTTTTCTTTATCTTTGATTTGCATTTTTCTTTTTCTTACCTTTCATTTGCATTTGTAAAAGTTGTATAGCAGGGGTATAGCTCTAGCTAGGGTTTAATTTGGTCTGTTGGGGAAATAACACCATTTACCCTCCGGATAATAATTAGTGTATAATATATATTACATCATTTGACCGCTAACGGCCGTTTACAAAATAGATACACACAAAATTTGTGGATTAGTTTGTCAGCTTGGGCGATGACGATGCTTCAGACTGATCTTCTTCCCTCTTTTTTTTGTTTTCAAATAATTGAGCCCATGGTCGTGACGTTTCCTTTTCCAGGGATTATGATCTTTTGTAGGTAATGTAGTCTTCATTCTTATTTTGACGTATGTTTCATCGTCATCAGCATCATCTTCCCTCATCGGATCACCGTACTGGTCGTAGTCTTCCTGCTTGGCGACTCCATCCATTCCGACGATGCTCCTTTTGCCTCTTCTCACGACAACACGGCTGGGATTGCTCGGTTATGAAGAAACATTGTGTCACATGTTTAGCGTGTACCCATGGCTCATTTTTCCATGGTGTTGATGGTACCGCTATAGGAGCCGGGTATACACATGGTAGTGAAATGTCAGTTTTCTCTTTGTACGTTCTTAGCCCATTTGACACGGAATATCGTCGCGCTATGCATCCAGAGTAGTTAAGCTCCTAGATCTCTTCGACCCTTTCGTAATATCTTTCAATTACGTTCCCGGTCATGGCTTCCATCGTCACCCCTGGGTTTTGGTTATCACTTTTTATATCTTTGTCCTTCATGTAGAACGTGTATCCGTTGATATCGTATGCTTGATAAGTCGCGAGGTTGGTCGACGGGCCATCTGCTAAGGCGTATATGAGCGTTCCGTCCAGACAGGCATCTTCCGGGGGATTAGCCAAAACTCGCTCTTTGAACCAACGTAAGAAAGTGGAGTTGTGCTCTATAATAACTTCAGCGTCCGTCCTGTGCACCCCACGGTCATGGTACTTCTTTGCGATGGTCCCTTTGTAGGGTGTCACAAAATCGTCTAGCACATCTAGGTTTTCTAGAACTACTAAGTTTGCCCTGTCTAGGTCATTTTGTCGGCCCGAGCGGACCACATTCACATCCCTATGACCGTTGCTGTGACCTTCGCCTTCGAGCCTTCCACCGTGCTTGTTGACGGGGAAACAAACAACAGGGTCTTTGGTGCCTGCTAGATAACTCTCACAGAAAGAGATGCACTCTTTGGTCAGATGTCCCTAGGCTATGCTTCCATCTGGACTAGACATGTTACGAATGAATCCTTTGATGACCCCATTCATCCTCTCGAACGGCATCATGCTCTGCAGGAATGTTGGCCCTAGGTCGATGATGTCATCCATGATGTGGACACATAGATGCACCATCACATCAAAGAACGCGGGCGGGAAGTACATCTCTAGCTCATTCAGTATGACAACGATATCTTCCTGTAGCCTATGGAGTTGCTTCACATTGATCGACTTTCGAGAGAGAGCATCAAAAAAGTGGCATCGGTCAGTAAGCGTCTCACGGACATGTGTGTCTATAGCCCCTCTAAGTGCAACCGGGAGTAACTGAGTCATCATCACATGAAAGTCGTGAGACCATCCCGCTGAACCTTTTTTTCTTAGTGTCCAGATATCTGCTTATCTTCCCACAGTATCCGGTACTAACTTTGATTCCGGCAAGGCACTTGAACAATTGATCGACCTCCTTCAGAACCAAGGTGAAGCAAGAGGGAGGGGTAATATTGTTCTTCCTTGTTGTTTAATTTTTTGCCCCTATCTTCCGTCTTCGTCTCCGTCTCCTCTGACGACTTTTTACCGAGCATTTGGAGATCTTTCCTGATTTTCAAAAGTTCCAAGTCTTTTCTTGCCTTCGTCCATCCTTGGTCTTCTCTGGCATGTTCATCAATGTTCCAAGCAAACTCTCAAGGATATTTTGTGTGATATGCATTTGATCAAGGCTATGAGGCGTGTCGAGTTTAGGCCTGTATTCCAAGTCCCAGAAAACAGATCTCGTCTTCCATACCTTCAACAGCGGCTCCGGCGCCTTTTTCTTCGTCTTTCCCGACGAGGGGCACTTTTCCCAGTTCCTCAATAACTCATATATTTCTGCACCACTACGCTTACGTGGAGGACCTCGATGCTCAGCCTTACCATGAATAGATCTCCATGCTTTCTCCATGGGTCATCCTTCTCAAGCCATCTTCGATGCCCCATGTACACGATTTTCGAAGACCCACCATCTTTCGATAGCTGCAGAGAAGTTGTATCATCCATGCACCTCGTGCATCCGCAATATCTGTGGCACGCCTGGCTAGAGAGATACTCATAACCAAGATAGTCCTGCACCGTCGTGATCAGTGCGGCTCTCATGGAGAAATACTCTCCTTTGCTTGCGTCCCATGTCTTGGCTGGCGTTGTCCATAAGGTCTATAGCTCCTCTTTCAGTAACCAGAGATACAGATTTATATCATTTCCCGGTAGTCTCGGCCCTTGAATAAGCATAGCCATGTGTATGTATTTTTCCTTCATGCACTTCCAGGGGGGAGGTTGTACATCCATACAAACACGGGCCATGTGCTATGGTTGGTGTTCTAGTTGCCAAACGGATTCATGCCATCACTACTAGAGCCAAACACGATGTTCCTTGGATCATTTTGGGAAAAATCGAATTCAGCGTTTAATGCTCTCCACTGGCTAGCATATGCGAGGTGTCTCAGCTTCGGATCATCTCCGTCATCTGGCTTCACCCTCTCCGCATGCCAGCGCATAAGCTTTTCTTCCTTAGGATCTATGAAATACCGCTGCAATGATCGAGAAGTACCATACAACTTTCTGTGGAGCTTACTTTCCGGCCTTCTTATATCGTGAAGCATTGCACTTTGGATAGATGATTTTTCTGCATGCTCGTTCCGATATATGATTCAATCATTGATGCATGCATGATATCTAATGTGTGGCAGCTCAAGAGGTCACACATTTTTCTTTGCCTCCTCGACACTAGTAGGACACAGGCTTCCCACGGGAAGAACCTTCTTTAGATACTTCAGAAGCTCATCCATGCTTGCATCCATCAGTTTGTTTTTTGCCTTCGTCTTTAGAATTTCTAGTGTGAAACTCAAGCGGGTCACCTCAGGATCACAACCATCATACAAAGGAGTCATCGAGTCTACCTCCAGTTGCGCCAGTTTGGCCTCCTCTCTAGAAGCAGCTCTATCGCTAGTCGTCTTCTCGCGAAGCAGGTCTCGAACATGTGGCTCCCGCATGGCTGAACTTAGTAGCGACAAAGACGGCGGCATGTTCGCGTCTTCTCCGCCTTGTACTACCTCTTTGCCATCGCAATTTCCGAGGCCGTCTTCTTCTTTGGGCACATACTCGGTCATCTCTTCGTCTAGCCCCATGTCGTTATTTCCTGCCCCGTCGACGTCCTCATCATCATCATCTTCACTTATCCACCGAGTATGGCCATCCGTGAAACCATGCATGAGCAGGTGCGCCTTGAATTTACCACCCTTAAAGGGGTCAAGCCTGACTCCTCCTTTGCATTTCGACACAGACATACAACATCCTTCAGTCTTTTTTCATACATGTCGTCCACCGCGGATTGCCAGTATCTTTCCACCATCCTTCCATTGACCTTCATGATCACCTGCGCGCGGAGCAAAATATTATAACCACGTATGCATGCATGGATCAAATTCATACAGAAATTCGGCATGACTTTCCCTAAACATAGGACATATTGAGTTTGCCCGGAATTCGCAGAAACGGAATTGAATCAACATTTCGGCAAAACATAGGCAACTCATGTCACCCACATTTCAACAAATACGCAATATAGGCAACTTAAATTATGCCAACACAATTTTGTATATTCTCATATCGCATATATATATATATAGTTTCGGTCCTATCACACACAAACACTTTTTCCTCACCTATGTGTCGAGAGGGATCTCGAGCACCTTCTTAATTAGCTACTAGCTCTAGATATAGCTCTAACTAGCTAGCTAGGGAGAGAGAGAGCTAGGGAGAGGGAGGGAGGAGAGAGAGGAGAGGGAAGGCATTAATGGAAGGGGGTGGTGGAGGGCAAAGAAGAGGGGGAGGGGGTGGTGGAGGGGCAAAGAAAGAAAGAGGGAGGAGGGAGTGCATTAATGAGGGGGTGGTGGAGGGGCAAAGAAGAGGGGGAGGAGGGGGAGCATTGAAAGGAACAAGCAAGTGCAAGGAAAGGGGGAGGAAGAAGAGAGGGGAGGAAGAAGGGGGGAAAGGTGGTAGGTATTTTGGCTGGCGACCATAGCAGTAGCGTGGGTCACCAATGCGCGCTACTAGTATGGGCGCCAGCCGAAATATCTACTGCTAAGTTCCACAACCTATAGCACGGGGTGGAAAACACGCTACTGGTAAAAGTGTACACATAGAAGAAATAGCAGTAGCGTGTTTCTTTCAACAGGCGCTATTGATGCTAAACTAACAGTAGCGCTGGGTAGACGACTCGCGCTGCTAATTTTTATTGATCAGGTGGTGTGGTGTGGCACATTTACCAGTAGCATGGTCCAAGGAAACCAGCGTTGCTGCTAATGTATACCAGTAGCGCTCTTTCTACCTACCGCTACTACTAACTACTAGTAGCGTGGGGTCATAAACAAACACTACTGGTAAAATTCTATCTATAAGCATTTTCCTAGTAGTGATGTGTCCTTGGGAGCGCTTTGCTTTATATAAGAGTTTTCCAGGCTTATCCTTTGCTATAAAAAGGATTGGGCCACCTGGATGCACCTTTGTTACACTTGTTACTTGTTACCAGTTACGAATTATCTTATCACAAAACTATCTGTTACCGATAATTTCAGTGCTTGCATAGAACAAAGCCTTAACTGGTATAGACTGGACCTCGGATAATTTTCAGATTTCTAGCGAAGAGACGGCACAGGATGACCCGGGAACCTCCAGCACAAGACGCCAGGATGATGTTAACCCGGCGGGATCTAACCCGGACGGCTTAGAGGCCGGTTCAAAGGAGTGATATAACTCTTGAAAAACTTAATTGAAAAACTTTTGGGCTCATCTGTAGCCTTGTAATAGCTTAGTCAAAAACATTATGCTTCCTTGTCATGCCTTCGAACATGTTATGCCAACTGTTTGATCCGGCAGCTAAGCTTCTTCTATGCTTAAGCTAGTCATATATGCATATCTTGTCTTGCAATATCTCTGAATTTATTTGAGGTCTTTACATACAATGTGTAAAAGATCCATCAACTCTTGTACTGGCGACTTATAATCAAAAGCTAGGGTGGGTTATAAACCAATGACTCATGGTCAGAACCAATCTTTGAAAAGATTACTTTGGCGGCTTATAACCACAATAGGCTCAATTTGCAGCAATATAACCCGAACCTGTATGATCCAAAAATTCATAATCTACACAAGAGCATGGTTAAAAAACATAATAAGTTTATATAAAAATAGAAATAGAGAATATAAACATGTATACCTCAAATATTTGTTAAGCCGGCTTGTAAGGCTCGACCGAAAAAGACTGGTTTTGAAAAAACTTAATTTCTGCCTCAAAGAAGCTTGGCTTGATAGCCTTTCATCCCGTAAAGCCGGCTCTCTCGTGACATAAATCCGCCATTTTAACCTTAATTAACTAGTTTAGGGTCATAAAGATTGACTGTTAAGAGTACGGCGGGCCACATGGCGGAGTAGCAACAAGCCGACAGGTGAGTTTATCCTAGCTCTCTGTAAGCCGGCTCTCACGTGACATAAGCCGCCACTTTAACCTTGACGAGTTCAGGGTCATAAAAGATTGACCGTGAAGAGTACCGTGGGTCACCTGTTGGAGTAGCAAGTTGCAAACAGGCAGTTTTAACCCATAATATGGCGTTTATTGCCAGTCAAGAGCGTATGAAAGCTAAACTCGGTGAGTTGGGAGCCCCCAAGTGACCTTATGATCAATTAATAAAGACTCATGCACAGAAAATATGAGATGAAACGACATAGGCCCCAAATTTTGGGGATGTTGGCTTTATTATGTTGATCATAAGAAGATATATACATTGACAAAATTATGTACAATGATGAGAACTGATGGCTCAAGTGTAGTAAGGCTGAAGATGAGCAATGTTCCATGGCATGTTGGTCTCCTCCTCCAAAGTACGTAACTTGTTGTGCTCATGTATATCAATGAGATAATATGACCCATTGTTGAGATTTTTGCTAACCACAAAAGGTCCTTCCCAAGGCGATGACAGCTTATGCATGCCTGTCTGGTCTTGAATTAGTCAGGGCACTAAGTTGCCCTCTTGGAACATCCGGGTTCTAACTCTGCGGCTATGATAGCGACGCAGGTCTTGTTGATAAATCGTCGATCGGGCTACTGTGAGATTATGTTCTTCATCCAAGGCATCGAGTGCGTTCTAACGCGCCATCTCATTATCAGCTTTAATGTAAGCCACCACCCTGGGCGAGTCATGACGAATATCTCTTGGGAGAACTGCCTTTGCACCGTAAACCATGAAGAAAGGTGTGTAGCGTGTTGATCTGTTGGTGGTGGTCCCGATACTCCAAAGAACTGAAGGAAGCTCCTCAACCAAACAACTCGGCATCCTTTCCAAAGGAACCATAAGCTGGGGTTTGATCCCTCGCAGAATTTCTTGGTTAGCACGTTCTGCTTGACCATTAGATTATGGATGAGCCACCGAGGACACATCAAGGCGGATGTGCTCTCTTTGACATAACTCTTTCATAGCACCCTTAGACAGATTTGTGCCATTATCTGTAATGATACTATGAGGATAACCAAAGCGGAAGATCAACTTTTTGACAAACCGAACTCCAGTTGTTGCTTCACAATTACTAACTGGCTCTGCCTCAACTCACTTGGTAAACTTGTCAACCGCCACTAGAAGGTGGGTCTTCTTGTCCTGAGATCTCTTGAACGGTCCAACCATATCAAGCCCCCAGACTGCAAACCGCCACGTAATTTGAATCATCCTCAATTGCTGAGCTGGCACGTGAGCTTGCCTTGCAAATTTCTGACACCCATCACACTTGCTAACGATGTCTTCTACATCTGTATGAGCCGTTAACCAGAAAAAACCATGACGAAACACCTTAGTCACAAAAGATCTTGAGCCGGCATGATGACCACAGTCGCCTGCATGTGTCCCTCGTTAAATTTCGCGGCCCTCCTTGGCAGAAACACAGCGTTGGAACATGCCGGTCACACTGCATCTATGTAAATCGCCACTGATAATAGTCATTGTCGGTGTCAAAACCGGCAGATCGTGGGTAGGGGGTCCCGAACTGTGCGTCTAAGGTCGATGGTAACAGGAGCCGGGGGACACGATGTTTACCCAGGTTCGGGCCCTCTTAATGGAGGTAATACCCTACTTCCTGCTTGATTGATCTTGATGAATATGAGGATTACAAGAGTTGATCTACCACGAGATCGTAATGGCTAACCCTAGATGGCTAGCTTGTATAATTGTGATCACCTCTACGGACTAAACCCTCCGGTTTATGTAGACACCGGAGGGGCCTAGGATTGTACAGAGTCGGTTTACAGAGAAACGAATCTTCATATCCGCACAAGCTTGCCAACCATGAAAAGGAGAGTCCCATCCGAACACGGGAGGAAGTCTTCTGTCTTGTATCTTCATGGCCCATCAGTCTGGCCCATGTTACATAGCCCAGACACCAAAGGACCCCTTAATCTAGGACTCCCTCAGTAGCCCCTGAACCAGGATTCAATGACGATGTATCCGGCTCGTAGATTGTCTTCGGCATTGCAAGGCGGGTTCCTCCTCCGAATTCTTCAAAGCATTTGACCCAAAGAGTTCCACTTCGGCTTCCCATTTAATGTCGTACACTTTGGCTTCTGCGCCTCCATTGCTTCTGCTTCCACGTGTCGAGCGAACACGAAAGGTCAGAGTATTTTTTGCACATAACACCCTGGCCGTGTAAGAAAAGCGTATATTTAAGTGGATTGGATCTCAGATGCCATCCTACACCAGGCGGAAAATCCTTAGAGCTCGCTAGGAGAAACCATTCAAACATGGCTAGCACTCCCAGTTCTTCCTCCCGCCCCCACGGCTCCGAAAAAGGTGATTGGGAAAGATTTTCAATATCCCATGACCAGCTGAGTAAGCTTCAAACACAGGGATTGCTTCCCCCCGCGATCTAGTCCCTGTTCGGGCGGGATTAACCTCCTTCACCGGTAAAGCCCTGGTGTAAAATTTTCCTAATCCAACCAGGGGGGCGAGTGTGCTTCATGTCCTTCTTATTAAGAGGCGTCGGATTTCCAATCCACCCTTTCCTCCGAGGTCTCATGGAGTACTACGGCCTCCAGCTGCACAATCTCACTCCGGCCTCTATCCTGCACATCGCGGGTTTTGTCACTCTTTGCGAGCTATTCCTGGGCTGCGCGGCCCATTTTGAGTTATGGAGGAAGCTTTTCTGCCTCGTCCCTCGCACCCAAAAGGGATCAGTATTCGAGGGCAGCACCGAGATATGGCGCATAGCCGGGACCGGATACCTGTCCAGCACGCCGAAGAAGGCGTCCGAGGAGTGGCCCTCGGAGTGGTTTTATAATGAAGATGTCGCTCTCCCCGACCCAGTTCGAATGGGCCTTCCCGAATTTTCCAGCGCTCCATTGAAGAAACGCCACAGCTCGCGTCCTCGGAGCCTCGAGGAGGAAGATAACGCAGAAGTCCAACAATTAATGCACAAGATAAGGACACTTGCCCGGTCCGGATTATCAATAATTGAGGTAATGGCTACCTCCATAGCGCGAGGCGTTCAGCCACTCCAATTCAGAGGGCTTCCCATGTGGCACTGCAATGGGGAAGACGACGCCTCACGCTGCGGACGAAAGGGTCCGGACACGCTCGCCGCCCTGGCCACAATATTGGCCGATCTGTATAATGGGGAGAAAGAGGAGTTCGCTCGTCTTAAGCGCCGAGAGGAGCTTTCTATGTACAATTCTCCTAACTGGGTGAGTTTTAATCCCACCACCTTACTCAATCCTCTCCCCGAGTCAAGTTTAACTAACATTAACCCGCCCATTTTTAATAGGAATGGCGGAAGGCTATCGCGGGGATCCATAGCCCTGCTCCACAGTCGCAGGACCATAACCGGAGCCTCGATCCCGGATTCGAAGAGGATCCGGACATATTCGTAGAGCTCAAGGAGGGAGTTTTCTACCAGGCGAGTTATGATGGCACAGAAGTGGCCATCATGACCAATTACCCCGGCCTCCTTCCTGCCTCATATGTAAGTAGGCAGGAGATGTTTCCTTCAAAAAAGCCTCCTCATTATGCCTCCCCACCGCACTATCTCGTGCTCCAAAGGGGAGGCGCTTGGCGCGCCATATTGCACCAGAGGCGTCTCATAAGAGAGTGGCGCCTGCCCTGGGCGGGTCTTCGAAGAGGAAGGAAAATGACAACCTGGCCGAACCTTAATCAAAGAGGTATGGCTTTAAATATGCCCCATGGCAGTCACATCGAACCATGACATTTGTCCGCTATGTTTTATCAGGAAGAGCATTCGCCGGACTATGTCCGAGGATCCTACCGGTCATGTCTGGGTGGTTCCCGAACCCGTAGGGTCTACACACTTAAGGTTCGGTGACGCTAGAGTTGTTATGAGAAATAGTATGTGGTTACCGAAGGTTGTTCGGAGTCCCGGATGAGATCCCGGACATCACGAGGAGTTCCGGAATGGTCCGGCGGTGAAGATCGATATATTGGACGAAGGGTATTGGAGTCCGGAAGTGTTCCGGGGCTACCAGGCTATGGCCAGCATGACCGAAAGATGTTTCGGGAGCCCCGGCAAGTGTTGGAGGGCCTCATGGGCCAAAGGGGAAGGGGCGAACCAGCCCACTAAGGGGTGGTGCGCCCCCCACACCCTTTCCCACGTTACTTGGGGAGGTGGGGCGCCTCCACCTGGCTTGGGAGGCAAGCCTCCATATGCTTGGCTTGGGGGGCAAGTCTCCCTAGGATTTTCCCTAGGGAGATCCAATCTGCTTGGCCGCCGCCCCCTAGGGGAAACCCTAGGGCGCCTCCCCCTCTCCCCTTGCCCCTATATATATTGGAGGGGTGGGAGGGCAGCCGCACCTCTTCCCTGGCGCAGCCCTCCCTCCTCATACACCTCTTCCTCCTCCTCCTCCGTAGTGCTTAGCGAAGCTCTGCCGGAGAACCACGAGCTCCATTGCCACCACGCCGTCGTACTGTTGGAGTTCTCCCTCAACTTCTCCTCTCCCCTTGCTAGATCAAGAAGGAGGAGACGTCCCCGGGCTGTACGTGTGTTGAACGCGGAGGCGCCGTCCGTTCGGCGCTAGATCAGATCTTCCGCGATTTGAATCGCTGCGAGTACGACTACATCAACCGCATTCTTGTAACGCTTCCGCTTAGCGATCTTCAAGGGTATGAAGATGCACTCCCTCTATCTCGTTGCTAGCATCTCCTAGATTGAGCTTGGTGACACATAGGAAAATTTTGAATTATTGCTATGTTACCCAACAGTGGTATCAGAGCCAAGTTTATGCGTAGATTCTATGCACGAGTGGAACACAAAGTAGTTGTGGGCGATGATTTGTTCAATTTGCTTACCGTTACTAGTCTTATCTTGATTCGGCGGCGTTGTGGGATGAAGCGGCCCGGACCGACCTTACACGTACACTTACGTGATGCAGGTTCCACCGACTGACATGCACTTGATGCATAAGGTGGCTAGCGGGTGTCTGTCTCTCCCACTTTAGTCGGATCGGATTCGATGAGGAGGGTCCTTACGAAGGGTAAATAGCAATTTGCATATCACCGTTGTGGCTTTTGCGTAGGTAAGAAACGTTCTTGCTAGAAACCCATAGCAGCCACGTAAAACATGCAACAACAATTAGAGGACGTCTAACTTGTTTTTGCAGGGTATGCTATGTGATGTGATATGGACAAAAGGATGTGATGAATTATATATATGTGATGTATGAGATTGATCATGTTCTTGTAATAGGAATCATGACTTGCATGTCGATGAGTATGACAACCGGCAGGAGCCATAGGAGTTGTCTTAATTTATTGTATGACCCACGTGTCAATGAAAATTGCCATGTAATTACTTTACTTTATTGCTAACCGTTAGCCATAGTAGTAGAAGTAATAGTTGGCGAGACAACTTCATGAAGACACGATGATGGAGATCATGGTGTCATGCCGGTGACGAAGGTGATCATACCGCGCCTCGAAGATGGAGATCAAAAGGCGCAAGATGATATTGGCCATATCATGTCACTTTATGATTTGCATGTGATGTTTGTCATGTTTACATCTTATTTGCTTAGAACGACGGTAGCATAAATAAGTTGATCCCTCTCTAAAATTTCAAGAATCTGTTCCCCCTAACTGTGCACCGTTGCGAAGGATCGTTGTTTCGAAGCACCACGTGATGATCGGGTGTGATAGATTCTAACGTTCGCATACAATGGGTGTAAGCCAGATTTAGACATGCGAAACACTTAGGTTGACTTGACGAGCCTAGCACGTACAAACATGGCCTCGGAACACAAGAGACCGAAAGGTCGAACATGAGTCATATAGAAGATACGATCAACATGAAGATGTTCACCAATGATGACTAGTCCGTCTCACGTGATGATCGGATACGGCCTAGTTGACTCGGATCATGTATCACTTAGATGACTAGAGGGATGTCTATCTGAGTGGGAGTTCATTAAATAAGTTGATTAGATGAACTTAATTATCATGAACATAGTCAAAAGGTCTTTGCAAATTATGTCGTAGCTTACGCTTTAGTTCTACTAAAGATATGTTCCTAGAGAAAATTTAGTTGAAAGTTGATAGTAGCAATTATGCGGACTGGGTCCGTAAACTGAGGATTGTCCTCATTGCTGCACAGAAGGCTTATGTCCTTAATGCACCGCTCGGTGTTCTGAACCTCGAGCGTCATCTGTAGATGTTGCGAAACATCTGACATACACGTTTTGATGACTACGTGATAGTTCAGTGTGTGATGCTAACGGTTTAAAATTGTGGCACCAAAGACATTTTTGAAACGTCGCAGAACATATGAGATGTTCCAAAGAATGAAATTGGGATTTTAGACTAGTGCCCACGTCAAGAGGTATGAGATCTCTGACAAGTTTCTTAAGCCTGCAAACTAAGGGAGAAAAGCTCAATGGTTGAGCATGTGCTCGGATTGTCTGAGTACTACAATCGCTTGAATCGAGTGGGAGTTGTCTTCCAGATGAGATAGTGATGGTTCTCCATAGTCACTGCCACCAAGCTATTAGAGCTTCGTGATGAACTATAACATATCAGGGATAGACACGATGATCCTTGAGCAACTCGCGATGTTTGACACCGCGAAAGTAGAAATCAAGTAGGAGCATCAATGGTTGATGGTTAGTAAAACCACTAGTTTCAAGAAGGGCAAGGGCAAGAAGGGATACTTCATGAAATGGCAAATCAGTTGCTGCTCCAGCGAAGAAACCCAAGGTTGAACCCAAACCCGAGACTAAGTGCTTCTGTAATGAGGGGAACGGTCACTAAAGCAGAACTACCCTAGATACTTGGTAGATGAGAAGGCAGGCAAGGTCGACAGAAGTATATTAATGTGTACTTTACTAGTACTCCTAGTAGCACCAGGGTATTAGATACCGGTTCGGTTGCTAAGTGTTGGTAACTCGAAATAAAAGGCTACGGAATAAACGGAGACTAGCTAAAGGTGAGATGACGATATGTGTTGGAAGTGTTTCCAAGGTTGATGTGATCAAGCATCGCATGCTCCCTCTACCATCGAGATTGGTGTTAAATCTAAATAATTGTTATTTGGTGTTTGCGTTGAGCATAGACATGATTGGATTATGTTTATCGCAATAAGGTTATTCATTTAAGGAGAATAATGGTTACTCTGTCTATTTGAATAATACCTTCAATGGTCTTGCACCTAAAATGAATGGTTTATTGAATCTCGATCATAGTGATACACATGTTCATGCCAAAAGATATAAGATAGTAATGATACTACCACATACTTGTGGCACTGCCACTTGAGTCATATTGGTATAAAACGCATGAAGAAGCTCCATGTTGATGGATCTTTGGACTCACTCGTTTTTGAAAAGATTGAGACATGCGAACCATGTCTATTAGTATATATGCATGAAGAAAGTCCATACAGATGGATCGTTTGGACTCACTTGATTTTGAATCACTTGAGACATGCAAATCATACCACATGGGCAAGATGACTGAAAGGCCTCGTTTTCAGTAAGATGGAACAAGAAAGCAACTTGTTGGAAGTAATACATTTTGATGTGTGCAGTCCAATGAGTGCTGAGGCATGCAGTGGATATCGTTATGTTCTTGCTTCACAGATGATTTGAGTAGATGCTGAGTATATTTACTTGATGAAACACAAGTCTGAATTATTGAAAGGTTCAAGTAATTTCTGAGTGAAGTTGAAGATCGTCGTGACAAGAGGATAAAATGTCTGTGATATGATCATAGAGACGAATATCTGAGTTACGAGTTTGGCACACAATTAAGAAATTGTGGAAATTGTTTCACGACTAATACCGCCTGGAACACCATAGTGTGATGGTGTGTCCGAATATCTTTTTATAACTGCACCCTATTGGATATGGTGCATACCATGATGTCTCTTATTGAATTACACTATCGTTTATGGGTTAGGCATTAGAGACAACTGCATTCACTTAAAATAGGGCACCACGCAATTCCGTTGAGACGACACCGTATGAACTATGGTTTAGAGAAACCTAAGCTATCATTTCTTAAAAGTTTGGGGCTGCGACGCTTATGTGAAAAAGTTTCAGGCCGATAAGCTCGAACCCAAAGCGGATAAATGCATCTTCATAGAATACCCAAAACAGTTGGGTATACCTCCTATTTCAGATCTGGAAGCAAAAGCGATTGTTTCTAGAAACGGGTCCTTTCTCGAGGAAAAGTTTCTCTCGAAAGAATTGAGTGGGAGGATGGTGGAGGCTTGATGAGGTTATTGAACCGTCACTTCAACTAGTGTGTAGCAGGGCACAAGAAGTTGTTCATGTGGCACCTACACCAATTGAAGTGGAAGCTTATGACAGTGATCATGAAACTTCGGATCAAGTCACTACCAAACCTCGTAGGACGACAAGGATGCGTACTACCTCAGAGTGGTACGTAATCCTGTCTTGGAAGTCATGTTGCTAGACAACAATGAACCTACGAGCTATGGAGAAACGATGGTGGGCCCAGATTCCGACGAATGGCTCGAGGCCATAAAATCCGAGAGAGGATCCATGTATAAAACAAAGTATAGACTTTGGAAGAACTACTTGATGGTCGTAAGGCTGTTGGGTGCAGATGGATTTTAAAAGGAAGACAGACAATGATGGTAAGTGTCACCATTAAGAAAGCTCGACTTGTCGTTAAGATGTTTTCCGACAAGTTCAAGGAGTTGACTACGATGAGATATTCTCACTCGTAGCGATGCTAAGAGTCTGTTGGAATTATATTAGCAGTTACTGCATTATTTATGAAATCTTGCAGATAGGATGTCAAAAACATTGTTTCCTCGACGATTTTCTTCAGGAAAGGTTGTATGTGATACAACCAGAAGGTTTTGTCAATCCTGAAAGATGCTAACAAGTATGCAAAGCTCCAGCAATCCTTCTAAGGATTGGAGTAAGCATCTCGGAGTTGGAATGTACGCTTTGATGAGTTGATCAAAGATTTTGGTTTTTTTCAAAGTTTATGAGAAACTTGTATTTCCAAAGAAGTGAGTGGGAGCACTATAGAATTTCTGATGAGTATATGTTGTTGACATATTGTTGATCAGAAATGATGTAGAATTTCTGGAAAGCATACAGGGTTATTTGAAAAGTTTTTGTCAATAGAAAACCTGGATTAAGCTACTTGAACATTGAGCATCAAGATCTATAAGGATAGATCAAAAACGCTTAATAATACTTTCAAATGGATACATACCATGACAAGATTTTCAAGGAGTTCAAAATAGATCAGCAAAGAAGGAGTTCTTGGCTGTGTTAGAAGGTCTGAGAATTGAGTAAGACTCAAGACCTGACCACGGTAGAAGAGAGAGAAAGGACGAAGGTCGTCCCCTATGCTTAAGACATAGGCTCTACAGTATGATATGCTGTGTACCGCACCTGAACTGTGCCTTGCCATGAATTAGTCAAGGGGTACAAGAGTGATCCAGGAATGGATCACATGACAGCGGTCAAACTTATCCTTAGTAACTAGTGGACTAAGGAATTTTCTCGATTATGGAGGTGGTAAAAGA
Source organism: Triticum aestivum (assembly GCF_018294505.1). Classification (NCBI taxonomy): domain Eukaryota; kingdom Viridiplantae; phylum Streptophyta; class Magnoliopsida; order Poales; family Poaceae; genus Triticum; species Triticum aestivum. Next base: position 486,815,873 of record NC_057799.1, on the reverse strand, counting down.
GTTCGTCGTAAAGGGTTACGTCGATGCAAACTTTGACACTAATCCGGATGACTCTGAGTAGTAAACCGGATTCGTATAGTAGAGCAGTTATTTGGAATAGCTCCAAGTAGCACGTCGTAGGTACATCTACAAGATGACATAGAGATTTGTAAAGCACACATGGATCTGAAAGGTTCAGACCCGTTGACTAATAACCTCTCTCACAAGCGAGATATGAACAAACCCCATGGGTGTTGGATTCATTACAATCACATAGTGATGTGAACTAGATTATTGACTCTAGTGCAAGTGGGAAACTGTTGGAAATATGCCCTAGTGGCAATAATAAAAAGGTTATTATTGTATTTCCTTGTTCCTGATAATTGTCTATTGTTCATGCTATAATTGTATTAACTGGAAACCGTAATACATGTGTGAATACATAGACCACAACATGTCCCTAGTAAGCCTCTAGTTGACTAGCTCGTTGATCAATAGATGGTTATGGTTTCCTGACCATGGACATTGGATGTCATTGATAACAGGATCACATCATTGGGAGAATGATGTGATGGACAAGACCCAATCCTAAGCATAGCACAAGATCGTGTAGTTCGTTTGCTAGAGCTTTTCTAATGTCAAGTATTGTTTCCTTAGACCATGAGATTGTGCAACTCCCGGATACCGTAGGAATGCTTTGGTTGTACCAAACGTCACAACGTAACTAGGTGCCTATCAAGGTGCACTACAGGTATCTCCGAAAGTGTCTGTTGGGTTGAAACGAATCGAGACTGGGATTTGTCACTCCGTATGACGGAGAGGTATCTCTGGGCCCACTCGGTAATGCATCATCATAATGAGCTCAATGTGACTAAGGAGTTAGCCACGGGATCATGCGTTACGGAACGAGTAAAGAGACTTGCCGGTAACAAGATTGAACGAGGTATTGGGATACCGACGATCGAATCTCGGGCAAGTAACATGCCGATAGACAAAGGGAATTGTATACGGGATTGATTGAATCCCCGACATCGTGGTTCATCTGATGAGATCATCGTGGAACATGTGGGAGCCGATATGGGTATCCAGATCCCACTATTGGTTATTGGCCAGAGAGGTGTCTCGGTCATGTCTGCATGGTTCCCGAACCCGTAGGGTCTACACACTTAAGGTTCGGTGATGCTAGAGTTGTTATGGGAAATAGTATGTGGTTACCGAAGGTTGTTCGGAGTCCCGGATGAGATCCCGGATATCACGAGGAGTTCCGGAATGGTCTGGCGGTGAAGATCGATATATTGGACGAAGGGTATTGGAGTCCGGAAGTGTTCTGGGGCTACCAGGCTTTGGCCAGCATGACCGAAAGGTGTTTCGGGAGCCCCGTCAAGTGTTGGAGGGCCTCATGGGCCAAAGGGGAAGGGGCGAACCAGCCCACTAAGGGGTGGTGCGCCCCCCACACCCTTTCCCACGTTACTTGGGGAGGTGGGGCGCCTCTACCTGCTTGGCTTGGGGGGCAAGTCTCCCTAGGATTTTCCCTAGGGAGATCCAATCTGCTTGGCCGCCGCCCCCTATGGGAAACCCTAGGGCGCCTCCCCCTCTCCCCTTGCCCCTATATATATTGGAGGGGTGGGAGGGCAGCCGCACCTCTTCCCTGGCGCAGCCCTCCCTCCTCATACACCTCCTCCTCCTCCTCCGTAGTGCTTAGAGAAGCTCTGCCGGAGAACCACGAGCTCCATTGCCACCACGCTGTCGTGCTACTGGAGTTCTCCCTCAACTTCTCCTCTCCCCTTGCTGGATCAAGAAGGAGGAGACGTCCCCGGGCTGTACGTGTGGTGAACGCGGAGGCGTCGTCCGTTCGGCGCTAGATCGGATCTTCCACGATTTGAATCGCTATGAGTACGACTCCATCAACCGCGTTCTTGTAACGCTTCCGCTTAGCGATCTCCAAGGGTATGAAGATGCACTCCCTCTCTCTCGTTGCTAGCATCTCCTAGATTGATCTTGGTGACACGTAGGAAAATTTTGAATTATTGCTACGTTACCCAACAAATAGGAGGCTACAGGGCGGCATATTCAATATGCTTTTGAACTTTACCTTCGTGTAGTGCAGTAAAGAAATGAGTTAACAGATTTATGTCTGTAGGTATGCTGACTGGACGTCCCGAAGAGGAAATGTCAAGATCTCAAGGCGATCTGCTGCAAGAGCTGTCCCAAGTGCACGATCGAGCTCGGCCAGCAATGCGGAGTGTTGCCAAGGCTTTATGGCAATCCGCCTCCCCTCCAGGAAGTATGGAGGAGCTTGTGGAGCTATTCGTGGGAGCTCGGCACCGCTTTCGATTATGGAAGATATCGGCCTGCCGGGAAGGTGCGCGAGAGGCCTGGGCCATGGTGAAAACGCGGTACACCAAACTTGATCCGAATCATATGGCCCAGGTCGGGCCTCGGGGGTCAGATGGACAAGAGATTCCAGTGAGCTTGGTATATGACCAAGTTAAGATAGCCGCCAAGTTTTCCCAACAGGATTGTAAGCTAGACAGCCTGTTAGATGGCATAGAGGAAGAAGTATTTGAGTCCAAATGACTATGTACTTCGATTGACAAATTTGTCCCTAGCCGGATTGTAAAACAATTGTCATGGCAGACCTTTTCACTTCAACCTCCGGACCCGAAGGTGCGGAGTGTTTCCGAATACCGGACCGATAATACATACCGGGGCATGCGTGGAAACTAGGCGTAGGGGTCATAGTTGCTTTAACCGACAAGTTGTATCTGGCTAGCTATGTTATATTACTTTGTTGAGTGTAAGAAACATCTTCCAGAGAGAGTAGTTCCGTTAAGGGTTCCTTTCCCTGGGTGAACATGCGTTAGTATGCATGCTCAAACTGTGATTGAAAAATCGCAGTATACATAACATCTGGGGGTTCATAATGTAATGAGGATAAAACGTCTTTAGTCCGCCGACCGATTATTCCCTTAAGAACGCTAGCTTTCGGCTTCACCCAGTCTGAGGTACAAGTCCGGATGACCCGGCTGTAACAATCGTAGAGGTGCTCCCTTTATTCCTAGCCGAACAAATGGGAACATAGGGCATAAGCAGAGGATCCAGGCAACCCATCTTGGCAAAAAGTTAAGTCATAAAGGTGCATATAATGGCGGAGAAAAGGTACATATGAGAAAAGGACACATATGTGGTGAGCTTGATGCTTCGGAAAATGATAATAAGCTTCTGTAAAAGAAGCCCCCAGGTATTATGGGCGTATACATTTAAGGATGTGTACCTCATAAGTGTGTGGTCTAGCCGCACAAGAGCTATAAAGCTAAAGAAAAATTTAAAGAGAGAAAAAATGGCGAAAGGAGAAAATAAAACGAACAATGAGTCGGGCTCTAGGCGTAGAATCTTCGGAGTCTGGCGGCATTCCACGGGTTCGGCTCTAAGCGATTATCCGATGCATCACGCAGATGGTACGTACCTCCAGTTAGAACTTCATCTATAATGAAGGGACCCTCCCACTTGGGCTTGAGCTTGTCCTTTTTCTTTTCTGGCAAGCGTAGAACGAGTTCACCAACATTATAAGTCTTAGCCCGCACTTCTCTGCTTTGGTATCTGCGAGCCTGTTGTTGATAGAATGCGGAACGGGCTTTTGCAATGTCGCGCTCCTCCTCCAAGGCATCTAGACTGTCCTGCCAATCAAGCTCGGCTTCTCTCTCTTCATACATGCGCACTCGAGGTGAGTCATGAATGATGTCGCAGGGAAAAACAACCTCTGCGCCGTACACCATGAATAATGGTGTGTATCCGGTAGTGCGATTGGGCGAGGTCCGCAGCCCCCAGAGCACAGAGTGGAGCTCCTTGACCCAGTGCTTGTCCAACTCTTTTAAAGGCCGCACTAGTCTAGGCTTAATGCCGCTCATGATAAGACCATTAGCTCGTTCGACTTGACCGTTTGTTTGTGGGTGATAGATGGAGGCATAATCGAGCTTGACGCCCAGGTTAGCACATTAGGTTTTCACTTCATCGGCTGTAAAATTGGAGCCGTTATCGGTGATGATGCTGTGTGGGACACCGTAACGGTGTACGACACCGGATATAAAGTCTATCACTGGTCCGGCTTTGGCCGTTTTAACCGGTTTGGCCTCTATCCACTTGGTGGATTTATCGACCATGACCAGCAGATATTTTTTCTTATGGCTTCCCCCTTTAAGGGGTCCGACCATATCAAGCCCCCAGACCATGAAAGGCCAAGTAATGGGGATTGTTTGTAGAGCGGTAGGTGGCATATGGCTTTGATTGGAGAAAAGCTGGCATCCGACACAACGTTGGACAAGGTCCTGTGCATCTGCTCGGGCTGTCGGCCAGAAGAAACCGGTACGGAAGGCTTTACTTACAAGAGCCCGAGCCGTGGCATGGTGACCGCCAAGACCAGCATGGATTTCGGCCAGGAGCTGCCATCCTTCTTCTTCGGAGATACATCTTTGAAGGACTCCGGTAGCGCTCTTCTTGTAGAGCTCTCCTTCATGAACTATGTAGGCTTTCGAACGCCGAACGATGCCCCGAGCCTCATTCTGATCCTCAGGGAGCACTCGCCTATTAAGGTAGGCCAAGAAGGGTTCTGTCCATGGGGCAATTACTGCCATTATTAGATGGGCCGATGGTGTTATTTCGGTGACTGAACCCCTGATGATATCGGTATTGTGTTCGGAATCTGGGGGTATAGTCGGATCCGGACTAGTGTTGCCGCTCTCATCCTGCCACACTACGGATGGCTTGAAGAGCCTTTCCAAGAAGATGTTAGGCGGGCGGGGTCGCGCTTGGCGCCCAGGCGAGCAAGGACATCCGCCGCTTGATTACTTTCTCGAGCCACATGATGAAACTCGAGTCCCTCGAACCGAGCTGATATTTTGAGTACGGCGTTATAATAGGCCTCCATCTTCGGATCTTTGGCATCGAAGTCTCCATTTATTTAGGATATTGCGAGATTTGAATCCCTGCGCACCTCCAGGCGTTGTATGCCCATGGAGACAACCATCCGAAGACCATGCAATAAGGCCCTGTATTCGGCTGCGTTGTTGCAGTCAGTGTATAATATTTGGAGTATGTACTGGACTGTGTCTCCAGTGGGGGATGTTAAGACAACGCCCGCTCCTAAATTGGCCAGCATTTTAGAGCCATCGAAGTGCATGACCCAGTTGGAATATGTACCATACTCTTTAGGGAGTTCGTCCTCTATCCATTCGGCGACGAAGTCGGCCAATACTTGGGATTCAATGGCTCGGCGTGGTTTATATGTTATGTCGAATGGCAAGAGCTCAATGGCCCACTTGGCAATTCGGCCTGTAGCGTCGTGGTTGTTTATTATGTCATTGCGTGGTACTTCGGAAGCACCGTGATCGAGCACTCTTGGAAGTAGTGGCGTAGCTTCCGGGATGCCATGAAGACCGCATATGCTATCTTTTGGTAATGAGGGTACCGGGATTTGCATGGTGCGAGGACAGTGGGTACATAGTATACCGGTTTCTGAAATGGAAATTTGTGTCTGTCCTCTTCTCGTTCGATGACGAGCACCGCTCACCACCTGGTGCGTTGCAGAGATGTATAATAACATGGGCTCGCCGACATTTGGCGCGGCCAGGATTGGGTTGCTCGCTAAAAGAGCTTTTATTTCTTTCAGTCTGGCCGTTGCCGCGTCTGTCCACTCGAAGTGGCCGGTGTGTAGGAGCAGGCGATATAGTGACAATGCCTTTTCTCCTAACCTGGAGATGAAGCGGCTTAAAGCTGCCACGCATCTGGCTAGTTTTTGGACCTGTTCGAGGTCTATTGGTGTAGCCAACTGTGACAAAGCTCGGATTTTGGCTGGGTTTGCCTCAATTCCTCTATTGGAAACGATGAAGCCTAGCAGCTTTCTGGCGGGGACGCCGAAAACACACTTTTCCGGATTGAGCTTGATGTCATATGTATGGAGGTTGTCGAATGTGAGACGTAGGTCATCTACTAGTGACTCGACGTGTTTAGTCTGGATGACGACGTCATCCACATATGCTTCGACCGTCTTGCCTATTTGTTTCTCCAGGCATGTTTGAATCATGCATTGGTAGGTGGTGCCGGCATTTTTAAGCCCGAAGGGCATAGTGTTGAAGCAGAAAGGCCCGTATGGGGTAATGAATGTCGTTGCGGCTTGATCGGACTCCTTCATTTTGATTTGATGTTATCCGGAGTATGCGTCGAGGAAACACAGTGAGTCGTGTCCTGCAGTAGCATCAATGATCTGATCGATGTTGGGGAGGGGAAGGGATCCTTAGGGCAGGCCTTGTTGAGGTCTTTGAAATCGACGCACATGCGCCAGGATTTATCCATCTTTGGTACCATCACTAGGTTTGCTAGCCAGTCCGGGTGTTTTATTTCTTTGATGAACCCGGCCTCAATTTACTTGGCTAGCTCCTCCCCCATAGCTTGTCGTTTGGGTTCGAAAAAGCGCCACAGTGTTTGCTTGACCGGCTTGTATCCCTTCAATATATTGAGGCTGTGTTCGGCCATGTTTTTTTTTGACTGGAAACTGTGAGGCAACAGCCCCACAGTACTTTATTAAACTCAAGCAAGCAACAAAATACAAAAGGTTCTGGTAAGAAAAGTTAAACTACTCACCTAGAAAATTAGACTACTCACCTATGGCCCTATGTACATAATTACAAGGTGAGCAACATAAGTACAATCATCCAATTAGGGCAACGAATTAATCCAATGCAGCAACAAAGGCTTTAAACTAGGCTTGAATCTGTGGGGGAGCAGAGTAATATCATGGATGAAATTTCTCCTCCATGCTGCGAAGGTGTGCCTCTCATTTCTAAAGATTCTTCCATTCCTCAATAACCAGACATTCCAAGCAGCAAGATAAACAACCTCCTTGAAGAAAGGCTGACCAAAACTCTTCCTGGCAGCAATCAGGCACTCTGAAGGAGACAGGCCAGCAAGCCACTGAATTTGCAAAAAATTCTAGACTCTTGAGCTGAATTGACAGGTAAAGAATAGATGATCTCTGTCTTCATGGGCTTGAGCAGAACATAAGGGACAAGTGTTGTCCTCCTGCGGCGATCTCCAGTGCCTCATAACTAGCAGATCACGGGTGTTGAGTCTATCATTACTCATCAACGATGCAAACACCTTGATCTTCATTGTTGACCTACTCTCCCAGATCCATTTGGCCGGCATATCAACAAGAAGATGGGCATGCATTGTTGCATAGTAGCTCTTGGCAGAAAATTTTCCTTTGCCAGGGATCCATGACCAAGAGTCATTGAGACTATCATCAGTATCCATATGAAGCAAGCCATTCTGCACTGTGATCATTTCCTCCATTGCTTCTGGTGATAAAGGCAGATGGAAGAGCTCGGACAGAGACCTTATCATCAATGGCAAAAGAGAAAAGCCTGGGAAACCTTTCCCTGAGATGAATAGATGATCCCAAAAAGATCCAAGCATCAAACCAGAAAAGAACAGAGTCCCCCATGTTAATCGTCACCTCACAGTGAAGTCTGAAAGCTTCATTAAGTTTAATTATGTCCCTCCACCAAAAGGAGCCACACAACACAGTTCCATGGGGCACCACTCCATCATAATAAGTGTTCCAAATGAGAGACACCCAGGGGATATCAGCTTTGTTATAAAACTTGGACAGATGTTTGGTAAGGAGGGCTCTGTTCTGGATGTTCAAGTTAATAATCCCCATGCCACCTTTTTCTTTAGGCCTAAAAGCTAGAGGCTAAGCTGCCAAGGACTGCCTGGGAGTGTTAGAGTTTCCCCTCCATAAGCACTGTCTCATAATTCTTTCAAGTTGCTTGATGATACCAGCTGGCAGGCATAAACTGCAAAGTAAATATATGGGCAAAGAAGATAGAACTTATTGGAGCAATTGCAATCTTGCTCCCTGATTAAGGACACATGAGCTGGCAGACAATCTTCTTTCAACCCTATCCACCACTGGGAACAAGTCTTGTATCCTTGGCTTAGTGGTGCCCACAGGAAGCCCAATATAAGTAAAAGGGAGGGTCCCAACCTGACAACCAAAAACAGCAGCCAAGCGTGCAGTTTCTGCCTCATCCACATTAATTGGCAGAATACATGATTTATGAAAATTAACTCTAAGGCTAGTGGAAGCATGAAAATCCTGCAGCATGTCCTTAAGAGCCAGGAGTTGTGAGTCAACCGCAGCAATGAGGAGAGTATCATCAGCATACTGAACAATAGGAAATTCTTTATCATGCGTTTCAATGGGTAAATAAATCACTCCATTTCTCAGCATGTTATTCACCAAATTTTGTAACAGATCTGCAGCAAGAACAAACAGGAGGGGTGATAAAGGATCCCCCTACCTCACACCCCTTTTACAGATAAATTGTTTTCCAGGAACTCCATTCAAAATGACAAAAGAGGTACCAGATGACAAAAGCTCTTTAATCCAGCCAATCTATTTGTTGTCAAAACCTTTATGATGCAGAAGTTTGAGGATAAGGTCGTGCTCCACTGTATCAAAGGCCTTTGCAAAATCCATCTTGATAATCAAAATGGGTTTTTTGGATTTATGGCACGGATGGATGTACTCCAGAGTCCAAGCAATGCAGTCCTGTATAGACCTAGACTTGAGAAACCCATATTGATTTTTGTGAATGCATCTCAGGATAACATTTTGCAATCTGTTGGCTAGGAGCATTGTCAGAAATTTCAAGCAGGCGTTCGTCAGAGAAATAGGCCTGAAGTCATTGGGACCCTCAGGTGAGAGTTTCTTGGGGATTAAAGTGATAAAAGACCCATTAATGTTGCTAATTGTAATCTTGCCATCATAAAAATCCTGGAAAAGCTGCAAAAAATCCTAATTGATGATGTGACAACATCTCTTCACAAACAAACTAGTAAAACCATCAGGACCAGGTGCCCTATTAGTGGGTAGAGATTTGAGAACTTCATTTATTTCCTCCTCAGAAAAGAGGGCAGACAAATTGTCCAGACCATCCACAGGCTCAATCAATGAACCTAGATCAAACATCATATCAATCCCTGTAGAAACACCCATTCGATCTCTAAAAGTGCCCCATAACATACAAGCTATTTGTTTGTGGTCAGAAACAATATTTCCATCAGCATCTTGCTAGGAAGAAATAGAGTTTCTCCTAAACCTTTCAGTGGCCATTGCTTGAAAAAAATTGAGTTCTCCTCCCCAACTTTGATCCATCTGATAGTGCATCGTTGTTTCCAATAAATAAACTGCAAATGGAGAAGGTCCTCAACATGGAGCTTTACAATTTTCCTAAAATTGAACTCAGGTCTTGTTAGAGGCCTCAATTCTTCCATGTTATCAAAGAACAAAACCACCTGATTGCAAGCTTCAATGGCCTTCTTGAGCTTAGACAGACTGATGTACCAATGCTTAAGAGCATATCTCAGTCGTTTGAACTTTTCAGTTAGCCTACCCGCAGAATTAGATTTCATTGTTGGAGCATTCCATGACTGCTCCACACATTCAAAGAAACCAGGTAAGTCCACTCAATAGTTTTCAAATCTAAAGATTTTTGCCTTGGGTATAGTTGTTGCAATTGAAACTACACAGGGAACATGATCAGAGGTAGTTCTTGCAAGAGGGTGGACCATTGTGTTGGGGTAATCATTGGTCCAAGTGGAAGAAGTAAAGAAGCAATCTAGTTGTTCAAGCAGGAGATTTTCTTGCATGTTGGACCAAGTGTAAGATCTTCCTTTTAAAGGCAGCTCAAGAAGGCCAAGATGACCAATTATTTCATTAAAGAGGAACATATCATTAATATCTCCACCTGGCAAATTTCTGTTATCAAGGGATCATATGAAATTAAAGTCTCCCACGAGAAGCCAATTATCATCCACTGGAATATCTAAGTTGTAAAGCCACTGAACAAAATCATCTCGAGCTCGTCCTTGACAAGGTCCATAGACATTAACCAAAGTCCATTTACTTGCATTGTGCACAGATGTGAAAGAAACTATAACTCCAAATGGCTTTGTATCCACCAACATGCCAGAGAAAACACTGGAGCACCACAACACAAGAATGCCACTAGAGGCCCCAACAGAGAGTGAGTACACAAAGTTACCAAACCGTCTGGGGCAAAACTTTCTAATTGCTCGCTGATCAAAGAAATTGCATTTAGTTTCTTGCAAACAGATAACAGAGCACTGACTTTCCTCAATTTTAGCCCTAACACCTCTCTGTCTGTCCTCAGAATTTAGGCCTCTGACATTCCAACAAAGCACTTTCCAGTCTCTTGTTTGTTGTGAATTCATTAATAAACATTAATGGAGAGGCAAATATAATAGTTCACTACATAACAGTGAAACAAAAGCCTAATATATGAAGTATCATCCCAGGATAAAGTGCAGACATCAAGCAGAGAGAAAAGTAGTTTCAGATAACTGGCATGACAAGGGACATGCCTCCCTATATGACAATAAAGAAGACTAATCATCATTAGGAACTGAAGAGGGCGGAGCAGCATCTGAAGAAGCCATAAGCTTCTCCACAGTCATCTTCTCCGGAGGCACTCCAAGCGCAGACCCAATCTGCTGGAGCATAGCAATTGTCGTCGGTGGTGGAACTTGACCATGAGAGTTTGCATCCTATGGCTGATCCTGATTGCTAGGTGTGGCGCTCTAGGTGTCAGGTTTCAGCTTCTTAGCTCTAGGCTGCCTGAGAGGCCTAGGCTTGGGTGACAGAGGAGAGGTAGGTTTAAAACCTTGTGATTTTTCTGCATTTCTGGTCATCCTCCTATCAGAGAAGTCTGAAACGGTACGAACAACAAGCACTTTGGACTTTCTGGCACGGGGCTGCTTGCTCTGCATGGTGTTGGTAGAGAAAATGAAGCTCTTGTTGGAAGTGTTCTGAGAAGACTCATCAGAAAAAAAGACACTATCAGCTGGCCCTGGCAAAGAGGTCTGGCTTGTGTTGTCTTCCAAAAACAACCTTCTTACAACATGTTGAGACGGCTCAGAATCACAATGGACTGAAGGACTGAAAGAAACTGGAAGATCAAAAGCCACCGACCAAGATCTTTTGTGCAGAGCAAACCTGTCAGGAGGTGACAAATCTCTAGGGATTTGAGCAGTGAGGAAAGTGGGCATGAGTGACTCAAACGATCTTCTCCAGATAAACTCAGGAGGTAGAGCTGGCCCCATAACAATTCTGACAAGTCCAACGTGTAGAGGAGGTTGCACCACAATTGGGTTATATGGGACAATGGCAAGATTGTTCTGCTCATTAGGTAAGTCATCAGCAGGCAAATCCATCGCATGATCTTGCTGAGGATCTTCCAAAGCCACTGGTTGTTCAGGTTGAACCAAAGGTTGCTGTGGTGGCACAATCTGCTCGGGCTGAGGCACTAACTGCTCTGGCTGAGGCACATGAGGGACAGCATCCTGAATATGCTCATCAAACAAGTTTGGGCCCTGGACCACAACATTGTCAGGCCCATGCTGAACAGCAGGCTGAACTGGTACAACAGCATCACCAGAGTCGTTAGAGCCTATTGATGGATTCAAAACCATCGAGTTTGCTTCCTGGACATGAGGTTGCACCTGCTCAATGTCATTCAGATTCTCCTCATTGCCCCAGCCATGAAGATCTTGGGGGTGTGGTTGTTGTGGCTCATCTGGAGTAGCAGGTTGTGGAACATCATTCCATCCCAGAGCGGGGTACGGTGGCAAAACCCAAAAGTTTTTAGGTGGCTGGAGCTGGCCTGGCATCGGGTGAGGATTGCCATCGATCGGCATGATGTCCTCATCAGGTGGAAGTTGTTCTGCAAATTCAGCAGTGAGGATTGAGACGGACGCAGTCCATGAGACAACTGCACCTCCAACATTCTTAAACTGACGGAAAACCACATCTCTTAGGACTAATTGGTCGTCAGGGAAAGAAGCATAAACCAACGCTTGCACCTTTCGATCATCTTGATGATTCCAATAATGGAACTGACCCAAGGTGCCCACAACTTCAGACAAATTGACCTCATTACGATAATCAAGAGGTACCAACAAACATCAACCAACCAGTTCGATGCCCTTGCAAAGCTCTATAACCCCGACCATCATCATGCCTGATAAACCTAACAAACATCTCATTGCCATGTTGATCTAAACCGAGCGGCCAAGGAGGGTGAGCAACTAGAGCAGCGCGAATAACTGGATCTTGCATATCATAGAGGCCAACTCCCTGAAACCAAGTCTGAGCAGATCGTACCGGTAACTCCAGCTGGTTGGTGATGAAAGCATGTACTTACTGCCGACGGATAGCAACATCTTCAGGTGGAGGAGGTTCGACGATGCCCACCATGTAAGATTCATGGCGGCGGGGAGGAGCCTGAGCTGGAGTGTAGTACGTCCTCGGAACACGGAAAGGCCCGCCGTCGATGATGTCGTGGCCCGCCGAAAGGAAATGACGAGGATCAAGTTCATACACCGCCATTGAGGGAGGTGGCGATGATCCGCGGGGCGATTCGCTGTTCGGAGGTGGTGGTGTTGGTGGTTTTGGTGGGGAAGCAGAGGAGTCTGGTAGCTTTCGTGGAGATTTGTCAGGGTTGGCAGAGGGGGCAGTGGAGCTCGAAACGTCAAGCTGCTTGTCGATGGCGCGAGGCTCGATGCGAGGCGCTCCGGTTTTGCGAACCCAGAGTTTAATATTAGGAGGAGACCAGGTGCAGTCCTTTTTAACGTGACCGGACCGGAAACATTTTCGGCATCTGACCTTATTGGTGCAACATGTCAAACTATGACCCATACCAAGGCACTTGGAACAATCCCAAAACATGGCTGCGATTTTCTCCACAACTTGTTCTAGACCTTGCAAATCACGCACGATATCTTGCGGAGACTTAGGAGAAATATCCCCAGACATGCCAGAAGATTTAGGCAACTCAGGTGAATAATGCAGGCTGGATTCCGAAACATGATCAGAGTCATCGTCCGATAATTCCAACGGGTTTTGGGCTGAGCCCAACGAAGCGGGCTGGAGAGAAAGGCTGTCAGGCCCAACATGAGATGCATGGGAGAAAATCAAACCAGATGACGTACCCGATCCCGATGTCTCCGGAAGAAGATCACAGGGAGATATCGATCCAAACATGACATCCAGAGAGTGCAACAACCTCAACGGCGTGGTCGCCGGAGGAGACACCGGCGGTGAGACTAAATCCACACAGTTAAGATCAGCAAGCTCCTGAGGATCTACTGTATAACCAGCATCTAGAGTAACAATATTGATCTCCTCAGCAGTTGCCAGATAACGATAACCCTTGCAAGCATCATAATTCAAGAATGTAGCAAAACGTAGGGATTTCTTAGTGGTGTGTGCAGATGAACGCAAGGAGGACTTAGTTGGTGCACGTTTCATGGCCTCAAGGCCAAGGTGTGCACGTCTCTTGGATGGACTAACCAGGGTCCATTCTTCCTGGCATTCAGTTTGCCAAGCACGAAACTCCTTTTCCCAATCAAGGCCCCCATGCCCCCAAAAGATGGAAGTAGCATTTGAATTGAGAGCAAACAAAGGAGCGTTGATGCAAGATAAAAAACCCACTTCCTTGCATGAAACATGAAAGGCAAAAACTTGATCACTTAGGCAAGATACCTTGAGAGAAGAACAATAACCACCAATCGCAGATTCCAACGCCAAAGCCACATTCTCTGCATCTAGACGAAAACTGTGGCATGCAAAGGATACCACCATGATGAAGTGCCCAGATCAATCCGAGGGGTACACTGTGCGATGGAAAGAATGCCAGATCGCCTTTGCCATGTCAATCCCAGGGGAAAAGTCTAACCCCGGAGAGATAGGCGCGTGAACAGCCATGGAGATGATCACCAGAAGAAAGGGGAGAAGACGTCGGAGGTGATGGCCGGATTAGATTCCAAAACCCACGGGGGGAAGTGGAGATCGCCGGCGCTGGGTGGGTCTAGGGTTTAGGTGGGAGGTGGGGGTGGGAGACGCCATCGCTTAGAAGTATTGTGTGTTCGGCCAAGTTGTGTGGGATTCCTGGCATATCTGAAGGGTGCCAGGCGAATATGTCCCAGTTCTCATGCAAGAACGCGCGTAATGCAGCGTCGACCGTCGGGTCCAGCCGTGCCCCAATGGAAGCTGTCTTCTTGGGGTCCGTCGGGTGAAGTTGAAATTTGACTATTTCGGCTGCTGGTTTGAAGGAGGTGGATTTGGGCCGCTTATCGAGGATTACGTCGTCCCTATCCACCATGGAGCGTAGTGCGGTTAACTCTTCGGCCGCGAGGGCCTCGGATAGTGCCTCGAGGGCCAAGGATGCGGTTTTGTTTTCAGCGCGGAGTGCTATGTCCGGATCACTGGCGAGGGTGGTAATACCATTCGCCCGGGCATCTTGAGCTTCATGTACCCATAATGAGGTATGGCTTGAAAGCGACTGAATGCGTCTCGCCCCAACAGGGCGTGATATCCACTGTTACAAGGGGCCACTTGGAAGGTTATCTCTTCGGACCGATAGTTCTCCGGCGTGCCGAACACCACGTCGAGTTTAATTTTTCCTCGCATCTTGCTTCCCGACTGGGAATGATTCCTCGAAAGGTCGTATTACTTTGCTCGATGCGGCTCCTGTCTATTTGCATTTTATTGAGCGTCTCCTCGTAGATGAGGTTCAGCCCGCTGCCGCCGTCCATGAGCACTTTAGTGAGCCGAAAGCCATCCACAATTGGGTTGAGGACCAAGGCGGCTGGTGCTCAGACTGACCGGAATCTTGGTTCGTCATCGGCGTTAAAAGTTATGGCCCTATCGTTCCATGGATTTATTGCTGCGACTTGGCAGACTTTGAAGAGGTCACGAAGTGCCCTTTTGCGCCGATTGTTTGAAGCGAATGTCTCGAAGACCGTCAATACTCTGAGGTTGTTGTCTTTCGGAGAGTACTGCTCTAAGGTGTTACTGGTGAGGATATGCTCGCCACTCTTGGCCACCTGCCGGAGTATCCAACATGCTCTAAGGCTGTGGGTTGGTCCGGCATCCGGTGTCGTGTGTATTCTGCATGGCTTATCGAGCCATCCCTCAAGAACGGTTCCTCGTCCCGTAATGGGTTTAATTTTCTTGCCTACGGGGTCAGCTGCGCCGCAAGGGTGCATCCTTTGTGCCCGCCAGGGAGGTTGCGTGAAGGCCGGTGGTTCCCAGCGAGCTGTCTGAGTTTTCCAGGCACTTTCCATTGCACAGTACTTCTGTACTATGGTTGCCAAGTCAGCAAAGTGTAATACACGATGGCGGTTGAGGGTGTTGAGGATTCCTTCATCCGTGCAATTATTGCAGAATACTAAAATCGCGTCCTCGTCGCGACAATCTTTAATCTTGTCCTTGACAAGGAGGAATCTAGCCCAAAAGTGATGCACTGTTTCCTGAGACTTCTGCCATACGTACATGAGGTCGCATATATCCGGAGGACCGAAATTGCTTGGCGAATATTGCTTGTGGTGGGTGGGTGGCGTTAAATCCGAACACTGACCCGTTGTGGAGTCCGGAGTTCCCCGGAGATTCTAAGTTCGGAGGACTGAGAGTATCACCCCGGAGATGGGTATCCGGCTCTCTAAGCTCGGAAATCCGAACATAGCTTGTTTTCAGTATAGGGGAAGAGCCGTTGTTGTTTTGCTCCTCTACGACCGCTTCTGATGGGTGATTGGCGGAGATTTAATTTCTCTCTGATCGGGTTTAAGCCCAATCTGATCATAGTCTGTAGTGACCCCCAAGGCGGAGATGCGATCCAGGAGTTTGTTTAAAGACGACAAATCTGCCGGATCCATCCGCTTGGAGTATTAGGGGCCAACACGGAGACGGTTTTCGATGACTAGGGAAGTCATCATCGGCATAACGGCCGAACGGGCGGCCATGGTAAAGCTGCCCAGCCGGAGGGTTTCGCCTGAGGCTAGGGCTCCTCCGGAGGTGATACTGTCCTTGATAACAAGGCGAGCCATCAAACCTCTCTTCGACGCCACAAAGGAACTCTCAATGAAAGCACCAATGTCGGTGTCTGTTGGAAATATGCCCTAGAGGCAATAATAAAATGGTTATTATTATATTTCCTTGTAATTGATAATTGTCTATTGTTCATGCTATAATTGTATTAACCGGAAACCGTAATACATGTGTGAATACATAGACCACAACATGTCCCTAGTAAGCCTCTAGTTGACTAGCTTGTTGATCAATAGATGGTTATGGTTTCCTGACCATGGACATTCGATGTCGTTGATAACGGGATCACATCATTAGGAGAATGATGTGATGGACAAGACCCAATCCTAAGCATAGCACAAGATCATGTAGTTCGTTTGCTAGAGCTTTTCTAATGTAAAGTATCATTTCCTTAGACCATGAGATTGTGCAACTCCCGGATACCGTAGGAGTGCTTTGGGTGTATCAAACGTCACAACGTAACTGGGTGGCTATAATGGTGCACTACAGGTATTTCCGGAAGTGTCTGTTGGGTTGGCACGAATCGAGACTGGGATTTGTCACTCCGTATGACGGAGAGGTATCTCTAGGCCCACTCGATAATGCATCATCATAAAGAGCTCAATGTCACTAAGGAGTTAGCCACGGGGTCATGTGTTACGAAACGAGTAAAGAGACTTGCCGGTAATGAGATTGAACGAGGTATGGGGATACCGACGATCGAATCTCGGGCAAGTAACATACCGATGGACAAAGGGAATTGTATACGGGATTGATTGAATCCCAGACATCGTGGTTCATCCGATGAGATCATCGTGGAGCATGTGGGAGCCAATATGGGTATCCATATCCCGCTATTGGTTATTGGCCGGAGAGGTGTCTCGGTCATGTCTGCATGGTTCCCGAACCCATAGGGTCTACACACTTAAGGTTCGGTGACGCTAGAGATGTTATGGGAAACTGTATGTGGTTACCGAAGGTAGTACGGAGTCCGAGATGAGATCCCGGACGTCACGAGGAGTTCCAGAATGGTCCGGAGGTAAAGATCGGTATATTGGACGAAGGGTATTGGAGTCCAGAAATGTTCCGGGGGAACCAGGCTATGGCCAGCATGACCAAAAGGTGTTTCGGGGGCCCCGAGAAGTGTTGCAGGGCCTCATGGGCCACGGGGAGGGGGAAAACCAGCCCACTAAGGGGTTGTGCACCCCCACACCCTTTCCCAGGTTGCTTGGGGAGGTGGGGCGCCTCCACCTGGCTTGGCTTGGGGGGCAAGTCTCCCTAGGGTTTTCCTAGGGAGATCCAATCTGCCCTGGCCAGCGCCCCCTAGGGGAAACCTAGGGCCCCTCCCCCTCTCCCCTTCCCCCTATATATAGTGAGGGGGTGGGAAGGCAGCCGTACTCCTTCCCCTTGGCGCAACCCTCTCCTCCTCCTCCTCTGTAGTGCTTAGCGAAGCTCTGCCGAAGAACCACGAGCTCCATCGCCACCATGCCGTCATGCTGCTGGAGTTCTCCCTCAACTTCTCCTCTCCCCTTGCTGGATCAAGAAGGAGGAGACGTCCCCGGGCTGTACGTGTGTTGAACACGGAGGCGTCGTCCGTTCGGCGCTAGGTCGGATCTTCCGCGATTTGAATCGCCGCGAGTACGACTCCATCAACCGCGTTCTTGTAACGCTTCCGCTTAGCGATCTTCAAGGGTATGAATATGCACTCCCTCTCTCTCGTTGCTAGCATCTCCTAGATTGATCTTGGTGACACATAGGAAAATTTTGAATTATTACTACGTTCCCCAATAGTGGTATGAGAGCTAGTTCTATGTGTAGATTCTACGCACGAGTATAACACAAAGTAGTTGTGGGTGATGATTTGTTCAATTTGCTTATCGTTACTAGTCTTATCTTGATTCGGCGGCATTATGGGATGAAGCGGCCTGGACCGACCTTACACGTATGCTTACGTGAGACTGGTTCCACCGACTGACATGCACTTGATGCATAAGGTGCCTAGCGGGTGTCTGTCTCTCCCACTTTAGTCGGATCGGATTCGATGAAAAGGGTCCTTATGAAGGGTAAATAGCAATTGGCATATCGCCGTTGTGGCTTTGCGTAGGTAAGAAACGTTCTTGCTAGAAACCCATAGCAGTCACGTAAAACATGCAACAACAATTAGAGGACGTCTAACTTGTTTTTGCAGGGTATGCTATGTGATGTAATATGGCCAAAAGGATGTGATGAATGATATATGTGATGTATGAGATTGATCATGTTCTTGTAATAGGAATCACGACTTGCATGTCGATGAGGATGACAACCGGCAGGAGCCATAGGAGTTGTCTTAATTTATTGTATGACCTGCGTGTCAATGAAAACGCCATGTAATTACTTTACTTTGTTGCTAACCATTAGCCATAGTAGTAGAAGTAATAGTTGGCGAGACAACTTCATGAAGACACGATGATGGAGATCATGATGATGGAGATCATGGTGTCATGCCGGTGACGAAGGTGATCATGCCGCGCCTCGAAGATGGAGATCAAAGGCGCAAGATGATATTGGCCATATCATGTCACTTTCTGATTTGCATGTGATGTTTGTCATGTTTACATCTTATTTTCTTAGAACGACGGTAGCATTAATATGATGATCCCTCACTAAAATTTCAAGAAATGTGTTCCCCCTAACTGTGCAACGTTGCGAAGGTTCGTTGTTTCGAAGCACCACGTGATGATCGGGTGTGATAGATTCTAACGTTCGCATACAACGGGTGTAAGCCAGATTTACACATGCGAAACACTTAGGTTGACTTGACAAGCCTAGCATGTACAGACATGGCCTCGGAACACGAGAGACCGAAGGGTCGAACATGAGTCATATAGTGGATACGATCAACATGGAGATGTTCACCGTTGATGACTAGTCCGTCTCACCTGATGACCGGACACGGCCTAGTCGATTCGAATCATGTATCACTTAGATGACTAGAGGGATGTCTATCTGAGTGGGAGTTCATTAAATAATTTGATTAGGTGAACTTAATTATCATGAACCTAGGCTAAATTGTCTTTGCAAATTATGTTGTAGATTAATAGGTTGCGCTTTAGCTCCCTGTATAATATGTTCCTAGAGAAAGACTAAGTTGAAAGAAATTGTAAGCAATTGTGCGGACTAGGGCCATAGTCTGAGGATTGTCCTCACTGCTACACAGAAGGCTTCTGTCCTTGATGCACCGCTCGGTGTGCCAACACCTCTAGCATCGTCTGTGGATGTTGTGAACATCTGGCAAACATGTTCTGATGACTACTTGATAGTTTAGTGCGCCATGCTTTACGGCTTAAAATCGGGGCTCCAAAGGCGTTTTGAACACCATGGAGCATATGAGATGTTCCAAGAGCTGAAATTGGTATTTCAGGCTCATGCCCGTGTTGAGAGGTTTGAGACCTCTGACAAGATCTTTGCCTACAAGATGGAGGAGAATAGCTCAGCAAGTGAGCATGTGCTCAGAATGACTGGGTACTTCGATCGCTTGAATCAAGTGGGAGTTGATCTTCCAGATAAGAGAGTGATTGACAAAGTTCTCCAGTCACTATCACCAAGCTACTAGAGTTTCGTGATGAACTATAACATGCAAGGGAAGTTGATCCCGGAGCTGTTCGTCGTGCTTAAGGCCATGAAGGTAGAAATCAAGAAGGAGCATCAAGTGTTGATGGTTAACAAGACCACTGGTTTCAAGAAGGGCAAGGGCAAGAAGGGAAACTTCATGAATGCCAAGCCAGTTGCCGCTCCAGTGAAGAAACCCAAGAACCCAAACCCGAGACGAAGTGCTTCTATTAGGGGAACGGTCACTGGTAGCGGAACTGCCTCAAATACTTGGTAGATAAGAAGGCTGGAAACTTCAACAGAAGTATATTTGATATATGTGTTATTGATGTGTACCTTACTAGTACTCCTAGTAGCACCTGGGTATTAGATACCAGTTCAGTTACTAAGAATGGTAACTCGAAACTAAAGCTACGGAATAAACGAAGACTAGCTAAGGGCGAGGTGACGATATGTGTTGGAAGTGTTTCCAATGATGATATGATCACCATCGCACGCTCCCTCTACCTTCAGGATTAGTGTTGAACCCAGATTGCATTGGTGTCTGCATTGAGCATGAACATGATTAGATCATGTTTATTGCAATACGATTATTCATTTAAGTCAGAGAATAATGGTTATTCTGTTTACATGAATAATACCTTCTATGGTCATTCACCCAATGTGAATGGTTTATTGAATCTCGGTAGTAGTGATACACATGTTCAAAACATTGATGCCAAAAGATGTAGAGTTGATAATGATAGTACCACTTTCTTGTGGAACTGCCGCTTAGGTCATATTGGTGTAAAGCGCATGAAGAACCTCCATGCTAATGGACTTTTGGAGTCACTTGATTTTGAATCACCTGACACATGCGAACCATGCCTCATAGGAAAGATGACTAAAACCCCGTTTTCTGGAACAATGGAACGGGAAAGTTACTTGTTGGAAATCACACATACTGATGTGTGCGGTCCGATGATTGTTGACGCACGCAGTGGATATCATTATTTTCTCACCTTCACCGATGAATTGAGTAGATATGGGTATATTTATTTAATGAAGCATAAGTCTGAAACGTTTGAAAAGTTCAAGCAATTTTCAGAGTGAAGTTGAGAATCATCATAACAAGAAGATCAAGTTCCTACGATCTGATCAAGGGGAGAGTATCCGAGTTATGAGTTTGGCAATCACTAAAGACAAGGTGGAATCATTTCACAGTTGACGCCACCTGGAACACCATAGCGTAATGGTGTGTCCGAACGTCGTAATCGCACCCTATTGGATATGGTGCGATCTATGATATCTCTTACCGATCTACCACTATCATTTTGGGGTTATGCATTAGAGAAAATTACATTCACTTTAAATAGGGCACCATCTATGTCCATGGAGATGACACCGTATGAACTATGGTTTGGCAAGAAACCTAAGTTGTTGTTTCTTAAGGTTTGGGGCTACGATGCTTATGTAGATAGGCTTCAGCCAGAAAAGCTCGAACCCAAAGCGGAAAATTGTGCCTTCATAGAATATCCAAACAAGATGATTGGGTATACCTTTTATCTTAGATCTGAGGGCAAAGTGTTTGTCACTATGAATAGGTCCTTTCTCGAGAAAGAGTTTCTTTCGAAAGAATTGAGTGGGAGGAAGATAGAACTTGATGAGGTTGTTGAAACTTTACTTCAACCAGAAAGTAGCACAGCACAGAAAGATGTTTCTGTGCACCTACGTCAGTTGAAGAGAAAGCTAATGATCATGATCATGAATCTTCAGATCAAGTTACTATCGAACCTCGTAGGTCGACAAGGGTGTACAACTTCTGAGTGGTAACCCTGTCTTAAAGGTCATGTTGTTGGACAACATTGAACCTACGAGCTATGGAGAAGCGATGGTGGGCACGGATTCCAAAAAATGGCTAGAAGCCATGAAATACGAGATAGGATCCATGTATGAGAACAAAGTATGGACTTTGGTGGACTTGCCCAATGATCAGCAAGCCATTGAGAATAAATGGATCTTTAAGAAGAAGACATACGTTGATGGTAATGTCACCATTTTTGAAGCTCGACTTGTCTCAAAGAAGTTTCCGACAAGTTCAAGGAGTTGATTGTGATGAGACTCTCTCAATCATAGCGATGCTAAAGTCTGTTAGAATTATGTTAGCAGTTGCTGCATTTTGGTTTACGAAATCAGGCAGATGGATGTCAAAACAAAGTTTCCTTGACGGTTTTCGTGAGGAAAGGCTGTATGTGATATAACCAGTAGGTTTTGTCAATCCTAAGGATGCTAAAAGGTATGCAAACTCCAGCAATCCTTCTATGGACTGGAGCAAGCATCTCGGAGTTGGAACATAGGCTTTGATGAGGTGATCAAAGCTTTTGGTTTATACAAAGTTTGCAAGAAAGCGAGTGGGAGCACTACAACATTTTTGATAAGTATATGTGGATGACATATTGTTGATCAGAAATGATGTAGAATTTCTGGAAAGCATAAAGGGTTGTTTGAATGGATTTTTTTTCTCAAAGGAAGACCTGGGTAAAACTGCTTACATATTGGGCATCAAGATCTATAAAGATAGATCAAGACGCCTGATAAGACTTTCATAGAGCATACCTTGACATGATTTTGAAGGAGTTCAAAATGTATCAGTCAAAGAAGGAGTTCTTGCCTGAGTTGTAAGGTGTGAAGTTGACTAAGACTCAAAGCTTGACCACGGCAGAAAAAGAGAAATGACGAAGGTCGTCCCCTATGCCTTAGCCATAGGCTCTACGATATGCCATGCTGTGTACCACACCTGATATGTGCCTTGCCATGTGTCTGGCAAGGGGGTACGAGTGTGATCCAAGAATGGATCATTGGACAACGGTCAAAATTGTCATTAGAGGAATAAGGAAATGTTTCTCGATTGGACAACGTCGGAAATAGTATACACTGTGCACTTTGTGACAGCAATGGGTGTGGAGAAAACCGTGGAACACCTTTTCTTCTATTGCCCTTTTAGCCAACGCTGCTTGACTGCGCTTGGTATCTCCTGGCCCGACAGTGGAAACAGATTCTAACTTCTCCAGGGGGGAACTTCGTTGGCATTCGTCGTTGTTCATGCAAATTTTCATGTTATCTGCTTGGAGCATTTGGAAAGAACGCAATGGGATCATCTTCCAAAGAATTCCCCCACCTTTAGTTCTTGGAGGGCTAGACTACGAATAGATCTAGACTTACTACGCCATAGGGTCATGCCCCCCCTAGTTGAGCTTATCTCTGCTTTCCTTGTAACCAACTTGTAACTTACTTGTAACCCACCACCCTACCCCCCCCCCCATCTCTGAGGTGCCTACACACCTCTTCTAATATACTGACCACCCCTATTGTAACCATGTAAGTTAACACATTGACGAAAGTAAGGAAATATATGTGTCAGTAGGATCCTTTCCTACTATCTTTGACCCCTAAAAAAAGAGTTCGACGTAAAGGGTTACGTCGATGCAAGCTTTAACACCTATCCGGATGACTCTGAGTAGCAAACCTGATACGTATAGTGGAGCAACCATTTGGAAGAGCTCCAAGTGGAGCATAGTAGAAACATCTACAATATGAAATAGAGATTTGCGAAGAACACACAGATCTGAATGTGGCAGAACCATTGACTAAAACCTCTCTCGTAAGCATAACATGATCAAACCCTAGAACTCATTGAGTGTTAATCACATGGTGATGTGAACTAGATTATTGACTCTAGTAAACTCTTGGGTGTTAATGACATGGCGATGTGAACTAGATTATTGACTCTAGTAAACTCTTTGGGTGTTAGTCACATGGCGATGTGAACTATGAGTGTTAATCACGTGGCGATGTGAACTAGATTACTGACTCTAGTGCAAGTGGGAGACTGTTGGAAATATGCCCTAGAGGCAATAATAATATGGTTATTATTATATTTCCTTGTTCATGATAATTGTCTATTGTTCATGCTATAATTGTATTAACCGGAAACCATAATACATGTGTGAATACATAGACCACAACATGTCCCTAGTAAGCCTCTAGTTGACTAGCTCGTTGATCAATTGATGGTTATGGTTTCCTGACCATGGACATTGGATGTCGTTGATAACGGGATCACATCATTAGGAGAATGATGTGATGGAAAAGACCCAATCCTAAGCATAGCACAAGATCGTGTAGTTCGTTTGCTAGAGCTTTTCTAATGTCAAGTATCATTTCCTTAGACCATGAGATTGTGCAACTCCCGGATACCGTAGGAGTGCTTTGGGTGTATCAAACGTCACAACGTAACTGGGTGGCTATAAAGGTGCACCACAAGTATCTCCGAAAGTGTCTGTTGGGTTGAAACGAATCGAGACTGGGATTTGTCACTCTGTATGACGGAGAGGTATCTCTGGGCCCACTCGGTAATGCATCATCATAATGAGCTCAATGTGACTAAGGAGTCAGCCATGGGATCATGTGTTACGGAATGAGTAAAGAGACTTGCCGGTAATGAGATTGAACGAGGTATGGGGATACCGACGATGGAATCTCGGGCAAGTAACATACCGATGGACAAAGGGAATTGTATACGGGATTGATTGAATACCCGACATCGTGATTCATCCAATGAGATCATCGTGGAGCATGTGGGAGCCAATATGGGTATCCAGATCCCGCAATTGGTTATTGGCCGGAGAGGTGTCTCGGTCATGTCTGCATGGTTCCCGAACCCGTAGGGTCTACACACTTAAGGTTCGGTGACACTAGAGTTGTTATGGGAAACTTTATGTGGTTACCGAAGGTAGTTCGGAGTGCCGGATGAGATCCCGGACATCACGAGGAGTTCCAGAATGGTCTGGAGTTAAAGATTGGTATATTGGACGAAGGGTATTGGAGTTCAAAAGTGTTCCGGGGGTACCAGGCTATGGCCAGCATAACCGAAAGGTGTTTCGGGGGGCCCGGCAAGTGTTGCAGGGCCTCATGGGCCAAGGGGAGGGGACAAACCAGCCCACTAGGGGGCTGTGCGCCCCCACACCCTTTCCCACGTTGCTTGAGGAGGTGGGGCGCCTCCACTTGGCTTGGCTTGGGGGGCAAGTCTCCCTAGGGCCATCCAATCTGCCCTGGCCACTGCCCCCTAGGGGAAACCCTAGGGCGCCTCCCCCTCTCCCCTTCCCCCTATATATAGTGAGGGGGTGGGAGGGCAGCCGTACCCCTTCCCCTGGCGCAGCCCTCTCCTCCTCCAACTCCTCCTCCTCCGTAGTGCTTAGTGAAGCTCTGCCGAAGAACCACGAGCTCCATCACCACGACACCGTCGTGCTGCTGGAGTTCTCCCTCATCTTCTCCTCTCCCCTTGCTAGATCAAGAAGAAGGAGACGTCCCCGGCTGTACGTGTCTTGAATGCGGAGGCGCCGTCCGTTCGGCTCTAGATCGGATCTTCCGCGATTTGAATCGCCGCGAGTACGACTCCATAAACCGCGTTCTTGTAACGTTTCCGCTTAGCGATCTTCAAGGGTATGAAGATGCACTCCCTCTCTCTTGTTGCTAGCATCTCCTAGATTTGATCATGGTGACACATAGGGAAATTTTGAATTATTACTATGTTCCCCAACAGTGTCAAAACCGGCGGATCTCGGGTAGGGGGTCCCGAACTGTGCATCTAAGGTCGACGGTAACAGGAGACGGGGAACACGATGCTTACCCAGGTTCGGGCCCTCTTAATGGAGGTAATACCCTACTTCCCGCTTGATTGATCTTGATTAATATGAGGATTACAAGAGTTGATCTACCACGAGATCGTAATGGCTAACCCTAGATGTCTCGCCTGTATAATTGTGATCACCTCTACGGACTAAACCCTCCGGATTATATAGACACCGATGGGGCCTAGGATTGTACAGAGTCGGTTTACAGAGAAAGGAATCTTCATATCTGCACGCCAAGCTTGCCGTCCACGCAAAGGAGAGTCCCATCCGGACAGGAGAGGAAGTCTTCTGTCTTGTATCTTCATGGCCCATCTGTCCGGCCCACGTTACATAGCCCGGACGCCCGAGGACCCCTTAATCCAGGACTCCCTCAGTCATAGACTTAGATCTCCTTGTGATCTTTTGCGCTAAATTTTCATCCTCGGGTAACTCGCCATGAGTCAGAGAAGTCAGATATGGCAGTTTCCAGTCGGGAGTAGCACGAAGAGCCACCACCACCTGTACTTCCGGGTCAGGTATAGCAAGATCTTCCTTAGATGGTAATTTGACCGAAGGGTTATGCAACACATCGAGGAACACATTGCCGGGCACCGGCTTACGTTGAGACCAAAGCGGGGACAGTGCATCAGCCGCCTCATTTTTCCATCGATCAATATGATCCACCTGATAACCCTTAAATTGACCAGGAATATTATCGAATGCCTGACGATAAGCTGCCATGAGTGTGTCTTTAGAGTCCCACTTGCCTGAAACTTGTTGTGCCACCAGGTCTGAGTCACCCAGACATCTAACTCGGCTTAAATTCATCTCCTTAATTAGCCATACGAAGCCCGTGGAGCAAAGCTTCATACTCAGCTGCAGTGTTAGTACAAGGAAAGATTAACCTTAAAACATAACAAAACTTATGACCTCGTGGGGAAGTCAAAATAACTCCTGCCCCCGAGCCTTCCAACTGCCTGGACCCATCAAAGTTGATTGTCCAATATGTGTTGTCAGGTTTCTCCTCGGGTTTTTGTAACCCTGTCCAGTCATTTATAAAATCCACCAAGGCTTGAGACTTGATAGCTGTTCTGGGCACATATTTCAGATGATGTGGCCCAAGCTCAATTGCCCACTTAGCAACTCGACCAGTGGCCTCTCTGTTTTGAATGATGTCTCCTAAAGGAGCAGAACTGACCACCGTAATAGGATGCCCAAGGAAATAGTGTTTTAACTTGCGACTCGCCATGAACACCCCAAACACCAGCTTCTAACAATGTGGGTATCTTCGCTTAGACTCAGTTAGGAGTTCACTTACATAGTAAGCCGGGCGCTGGACTGGGTACTCTTTACCTGCCTCCTTGCGCTCCAAGACAACTGCTACACTGACTGCCTTGTTGTTAGCCACCACGTATAGGAGCAAAGGCTCTTTATCTACAGGAGCAGCCAAGACGGGCATTTCAGCCAGCTGCTTCTTGAGCGCCTCAAACACCTCATTAGCATAATCACTCCAAACAAAATGACCCGTCTTCTTCATCATTTGATATAGAGGAATTGCCTTCTCTCCCAGGCGAATTATGAACTGGCTTAAAGCTGCAATATGACTCGCCAGGCGCTGAACATCATTAACACACGCCGGCTTAGAAATTAAGTGATGGCCTTTATCTTCTCCGGGTTGGCTTCAATGCCCCATTCCGAGACCAGAAAATCTAGCAATTTTCCTGCAGGTACACCAAAAACACACTTGGCCGGGTTAAGCATCATCTTGTAGACCCGGAGATTGTCAAAGGTTTCCCTCAAATCAGCAAGCAAGGTTTCTTTCTTCCATGACTTGACCACAATATCATCCACATAAGCATGAACACTGCGCCCGATCTGACAATGAAAACAACTTTGAACACAGTGTTGGTAAGTCACCTGGGCACTTTTCAGCCCAAAAGGCATGGAAACATAGCAGAAAGCCCCAAAAGGTGTGATAAAAGACGTCTTCTCTTGGTCTTTAACTTCCATCTTGATCTGATGATAACCAGAATAAGCATCCAGGAAGCATAAACTCTCACAACCCACCGTTGCATCAATGATCTGGTCAATACGGGGAGAGCAAATGGATCAGCCGGACAAGCTTTGTTAAGATCTGTGTAAGCAACACACATACGCCATGCCATTTTTCTTAAGTACAAACACAGGGTTAGCCAACCACCCAGGGTGAAAAATTCCACGATAAACTCGGATGCCAAGAGTCGGGCTACCTCTTCTCCAATAGATTTACGTTGCTCTTCATTGAAACGCTGGAGGAATTGTTTGACCGGCTTAACTTTGGGATCCACATTAAGGTGGTGCTCAGCGAATTCTCTCGGTACACCCGGCATGTCAGAAGGTTTCCATGCAGAGATGTCCCGATTCTCACGAATGAACTCGATGAGCGCGCTTTCCTATTTGGGATCCATATTAGCCCCCACAGTGAACTGCTGAGATGAGTCGCTAGGGACAAAATCCACTTGCTTGGTATCATCAATCGATTTGAATTTCAACAGAGGGTCCTGTTCAGTAGTAGGCTTTTTCAAAGGGGTCATATCTGCCAGGTCAACATTGTCCTTATAAAACTTGAGCTCCTCGGTAGCACAAGCCGATTCTGCATAAGTTGCATCTCCTTCCTCACACTCCAGGGCGAGTTTGCGATTCCCATGAACGGTGATCGTCCCCTTTTGTCCTGGCATCTTGAGATGTAAATACACATAGCAAGGGTGAGCCATGAACTTAGCATAAGCCGGCCGTCCAAATAAAGCATGATAAGGACTCTTGATCTTGACCACCTCAAACCTCTCTGCCCTGTAATTATACTCATCACCAAAGGCTCCTTCTAGGGCAATTTTGGCCCACAGGATATTTCAACTTGCCAGGACCACTCCATGGAAGACTGTGGACGACGGCCTGAGATTTTTATCTGTCTGTTCATCCGTCGAAAGGTATCATAATACAATATGTTGATGCTGCTACCACCATCCATAAGCACTTTTGTGAACTCATAGCCGCCTACCTTAGGGGCTACCACCAATGCCAGATGATCCGGATCATCAACCCGGGGTGGGTGATCCTCCCGACTCCATGTGATTATATGCTCTGACCATCGTAAGTATTGGGGAACTGCCGGCTCAACAACGTTGACCACTCGCTTATGAACCTTCTGGTCACATTTGCATGTGTTCGTAGTGAAGACATGATATTGGCCCCCATTAAGATGTTTTGGATTACTCTGATATCCCGCTGATTATTTTGTTGCTGGTTACCCTGACCAGACTGCTGATGATGACCACCATGATTACCTTGACCCTGATAACGAGAATTTGAACCGCCACCACCAAAGCGGGACCCCTGAGAACTAGATCCTGACCCGCCAGGCGGCCCATTGTTATTACCATGATGCTGGTGAAGGTTGTGATTCCTGAACTCCCGCATGATGTCCTTCTAGGCATGAGTAGACGGCTTGTTAGGAGAACTATGTTTCCGGCAAGGGTCATTAAGCATTGCCTCAAGGTTTTAAGGCTTTCCTCCACTGAAAGGCGGCTTGCCATGCATTACCATTGCGGCGCTGGTTTTTATACCTAGTGTTGGTGTTAGAGACTAGATCTGACCCACCATCGGGGTGTCTCCACTTACCACCGTTACCCTGGTTATTGCCATTATTCCCTGCTATATTCTGCTGCTGACCCTTACCGCTGTCGTTCTTCTTGCCCTTACTGGATTTGTCATCATCAGAACCAGGGTCCTTTGTACTATCAGAGTCTGCATATTTAGTAAGAGCGGCCATGAGGTCACCCATGTCCTGGAAAGTGCGCTTGAGCCGCCCGAGCTTTTGTTTGAGAGGTACGAAGTGACAATTCTTCTCTAGAATCAGAACCGCCTGAGCCGCCGCAATACTATCAGACGAGTGAATGATACTGGAGACTCGCCGAACCCAATGGTGGGCTGACTCATCCTCACGTTGTACACAGTGATCCAAATCAACAATCGTCAGGGGCTTCTTGCATGTCCCTTGAAAATTCTTGATGAAACGCGCCTTCAACTCCGCCCATGAACTGATAGAATTAGGAGGTAGGCCTTTTAACCATGTACGAGCTGGTCCTTCCAACATCATAGTAAAATATTTGGCACAGACGGCATCATTGACATCCAACATCTCCATGGCTAACTCATTACTCTCAATCCAAGCTTCAGGAGGGAGATCTGCTGTATAATTGGGAACCTTGCGGGGACCCTTAAAATCTTTGGGCAGACGCTCGTTACGTAAAGCCGACACTAAACATGACACTCCAATGGTCCTAGAATTTGACCCGGCTCCCACCGAGGCTGAAGGGGTCACCGGAGGCTGCTGATAAGCCCCCTGATGAGCCACCGCCGCCTCACGGCGCGCTTTGGTCTCATCCACAATTGCCTGAGCATCAGTCCTTGGGTTAAGGGGCGGGTTAGTGTCATGGGGTAGGTTACATCGCTGCTCACTGATGGAGACTGCGTGCGACTCAACATGCCGACTATAACTACGGCTTGGGAGGGGAGTTGAGTGTACTCACGACTGTATGAATACTTTTCCTGCTGCGCAACAACTATTTGAAAAAGTTCGATGGTGTTATGTGCTTCTATTGCAATAGGCGACTCACCAGAGATAGGGAGCGCATTGAGCCGGGTAACTGCTGCTATCATATTATCCACCGGGTTAGAAAAATGACCCGATGGTGTTGCAAAACGCTAAGGCAGAGTATGGTCCCGACGGGGTGGGTCTGACTGTCGAGGCGGAGCCGTCGCCCTGTTCCCAGGTGCCTCTGCAGCCTGGGGTATAACCGGTGGAGTACTTGGTCTTGCCCCCAGTGTATTGAACAGATTCATGGGCTCGTAATGCAAAGGCAGGCAGGTCTAGTGCCCCCTCCGAAGGACTGCATTGGAAGCATTCTGATCCAGACTTAAATGCCAAGCTTCTGCCTTCACGTGCTCCGAGTCAGCCTCAATCTGAGTCCGTATCGTTGCCATCCTGGCCTTCTCCGCATTGATATCCTCCTGGGCCTTGGTCATATGCTCTTTAAGCTTCGTGATCTCTGCATTGCGCTCTGCTTGGTTTTTTGCTGTGACCTCGGTCCCCATGAAAGTTGTTAACTCATTCATCAACTCCAACAAAACCTGAGCCGCCGGCTTGGCTGAGCCGGATCCTGAAGGGTCAGTAGCTGCCGCTGCTCCAGCCGCCGTGGTGTTGAGAACTGGCGCAGTGCCTGCCATGAAGATGGCAGCTCTGCTCGGCTCGGCTCGGCGGCTCATAGGGGTCTGGAATACTGTTGCCATCAGAATAGCCCCCAAGCCCACCGTCTTGAAGCTGGTAAATTGACTTCGTCTATCCAGTCGAGGACTCATCGCCTGAATAGATGAGAGTCTCTCCTCCAGATGTAGAGTTCTCCGCAAGCTCCACGCCTTGCGTGAAACCAACGAAAACATGCTTCCAACCGAGTTGAATCCGGGCGGGTTGCTTGCGCCGAGCCGACTCGATGAGGTTGGTGCAGGTGTTCGATTCAGGCTCAGATCCGCCGATCTTTCCGTTGAAGACATGATTTCCGCCAAGGGGACCTGGTACCTGTACTCGATTGAGTCGGCCTCAGAGCCCTAGCCAGCGTCGTCGATGTAGAGCTTACTGCAGCGACTCTTGGTCATCCTGCCCACGGCGTATCCCTCGACCCCTGGGAAAGAGCCCTTCAAGAACTGGAAACCACCATGTGCTGGCCCCACGGTGGGAGCCAACTGTCGTGGTTTTGTCACGGCAGATGCCCTAGTGAAAGGACTTTGGTGTGAGGCCATCGCTATGGTGATTAGCTTGTCGGGGTTGAACGGGACGCGAGACACGAGTTTACCCAGGTTCGGCCCCTCACGATCGAGTTAACAGCCTACGTCCTGCTTTATGTTGTATTTCTTTGAGTATCGATTACAAGGGAGCGGATTCGCTTGACCTAGCTATCGATTGATTGTAACCTGTCTATTCTATGCCGGGGACTTGCCTTTATATACAGGCCAAGGCCACCAGCTTACAAGAGTCCTGGTTAGGTTACGATACGTGACCGAACTGTACTCTAAGTCGCCTTGCTTTACAAGGTCGATCATGACATGGCGGGTTAGACCTCTGGGCCGCCTTCTAACCTTAAGCCTAAACCGGCCCATCTTGTGAGCCGGCTTCTTAATGCTATGTCTTGAATGTCTTGGCACTTCAAAGGCCCGGCTCCTTAAGTCACCAACGATCTAACCCGTCCCTTATCAGGGCGGGTTATATCACGGGGTTATATCCCCAACACACATGCCACTTAACATTACAACATATAACCATCTCATACATAAACTCATTATCATGATGAAGGCTATACCCACTGGTACGCGTCGGTCCTAAACAAACGGTTTTTAACCCCTTTCCGCGACGGCATTTGGAACCATCACCAAGTGAGTGTGGGCGATAGGGGGTCCTTCCCACACGACCTAGAAATCATCGGGGATAGGCCCTCCTGGGACCCAGGCTGGGGCCGTGTGCGATCGGGCGAGGCATCGGAACCCAATCATTTCTGTAGGTATGTACATCCCACACGGTAATCCGAGAAAATCATTTCCGTAGGTATGTACATCCCACAAGGTGAATCCCAGAAAAACATTTTCGTTCGTATGTATACCACACATGGTCAATCCAAGGAATACGTTTCCGTTCTTATGTACATCCCACACAGTCAATCCAGGGAAAACGTTTACGTTCGTACGTACATCCCACACAATTTTATGTGTAGGCTTGTGTGTGAAAGGTGTAACTATCACACACGGTCTGCCTTGGTTAACTGTTTGCTTTTATCAACTATATCACACACGATTTGATGAAGAAAACTGTGTGGCATTGGGCTATCCATCGCTAGCGCTTTTACTGCTAGAACCATTTGCAAAGGTCCATGACACATTTAGCAGGTTTATTAGTTTACAATTAATAATTCCAGTATTACGCAAATTCACATTTCATATTGAACAGCTGTTTGCCAATTTCATATCAGGCACATAAATATATTATAACATCACAGTACGGTAGCTACATGAAAACAGCACAGTACAACATATAGCTAGTTCAACTTCATAAGAACAATATATTCATTTCCCTAATCGAGATCATCCAGGCTCGTCTTATCCACTTCTGCTTTCAGTTCAGTAAGAACCCGTTTTGCACGGGCCAACTGGGAAAGTGCATCCTCCTTCGCCAACACCATCTTAGCAAAGTCTGATTTGAAAAAACTGAGCTCATTCTCCACCTTCACCTTTTTATCCCGCATCTTGAAATATGCTTCAGTGTTGACAAGACTATCTCTAAGCCTACGTGTGTTCTCTTCCTCATACATGCTCCAAAGCTTCACTAGGCACATATTCAAAGATTGTGGCCACTCTTGATCAACCCACTCCAAGTAAGAACACTTCCGTTCATCCTACAATATTTAAAAGGGATTTTTACATCTGTGCCCCTAGTTCCTTAGCTCTACTCATTCATCCCCACTCTGTTAACTTTTGCTCACTTTTCCCCACTCCCTTGCCCGAAACCCTCAGAATAGGTTATAACGGACGTTGCCGTCGGGTCAATGCCTTTGACTGTTAGCTGACGAGTGGGGCCACGCTGGACTGTGTCGTACGTTCGACTAGGGCCGCGTTGGTGGTGTCAGTGTTCGACCGTTGGGCCATCCCTTGCATTAAACGTCTGCGTGCGCCGCCAGGACAGAAGCCTGCTATGCATGCACCCAGCAAACCCTACCTGCATGCGTCGATCGAGCATGCATGCGCCGACCGAGCCTGCATGCGCCGATGCGTCCGCCACGATGCACTGACCGAGCAGCTTTCTTGCACGCCAGCCGCCATGGATGTAGCGATGGTCACTGCCGCTGGTTCCTCTCTTCTAGCTAGGTGGCTACATATTTGTGGCTTGTGTAAAAAAAGAGCCACTCCCTTGCTTAGTTGTACTCATTCATCCCGACTAACAAAGCTTGCTTGCATGCACTAGGTGGTTACTAACAAGGGAACCCTACTAACAAGCCGAGCTCTCTAAGAAAATAATCAACAAATATGTAGTCCCAATATGTAGATAGGGCCAACAAGCCCATAGCACGATCACATAGCTCAAACTAGGAAGAACTTAATAATAGAATAGATAGAAAACTTAATAATAGAATTTAAGAAAAGGGCCAACAAGCCCATAGCAACTCCAGCATAGTTCAATTACAACTTAACATAACATAGACTAAAAAAAGATAGAGGGTTTAGAACCCTAGCCGCCGCCTTCTCCACCTCGCTCCTCCTCCGGGCGCCCTTTTCACTGCTCCTTCGGGGCGTTGTCGATGGGGTACGGAAGAGTGTGGATGCGCGTCGCGGTGGGGAAGATGTTGTTGTACTCCGTGAACCTGTTGTGGGTGATGAAAGCGATGAACTCGGAGCCACACCAAAACACCCGGCCGAGGAGGTAGAAGGCGTCGAATGTGTTGGTGAAGTGGGCAAGGAGAGCAACCACCACCCGGTTTTGGATGACCTCCTCGACGTGAAACATCGTTGGAGATCCCCTCAGGAGGTGGTGGTAGCCGGACGCGAGGAAGAACTCGGTGAAGTTTCTTGCGGTCCTCAGCCTTGATATCGCCCACACACATAGTGTGCGATCAACGTACACGCCGGTAGGGTAGAGCCTCTGCGGCACGGTGGGTGGGAAGCGGTAGGTTGGTCCGGTGTACTGCATGGCTGAGGGATGTGCAGAAGAGGGAGAAGGGGTCGAAGAGCAAGAAGGGCAGATGGATGAGGGATGGCAGAGGCAGAGGGTGGCTTAAATAGTCGTAGTGCTACGTGTTATTTGGTCGTGGCAATAACGGGGTCAAATGTGAAGTTAGTAGCCCGTTTTCAAACCCACCGCAACATCGGGAGCGTACACGCGTGGGAAATGGCGGTTTGAAAAGAAGAAGAAAAAGAAGCTAATTGCCCGTGTGGGAATCCGTGGTCAAACCTTATATTATATGAACAAAAATAAACAATTTTTGAAGAGCTTGTGGCCATTTTGCATGATAAAAATAAATTTGGCCCATAAAAATTTGGTCATTTTGCATGATCAAAAGAGATAGACGGCTTGTGGCCATTATAAAAATACAAAATGACCCATTTTTTAATAGTTTGTGGCCATTTTGCAAGATAAAAATAAATTTAGCCCTTATAAATTTGGTCATTTTACATTTGTATAAAACAAACTAAATTTACTACGCAATGTCAATTGTTGTGTAATTTCAAACGATGCAAAAAAAACAGAGCCAACACGTTCACAAAAAATAGAGCCACGACGTTCACAAAAAAAACGACGCGATTCGACGGCCCAACTAGAGCTTGGTTTCCTTTTGGGCCCAACACCACTGTTTTTTTCCGTGGAGTCAGTGGTGGGCGAGCAGCCGAGCACAACCAACAGGATCGCCTCTGGCGGATCGCCCCATGATCCAACGATGCGGAGCCGTCCTTGTGATCCAACGGCCCGGAGCCTGCACGCAGCCTGCCCACCGAATTCCTTCTAGAAGACCACATCCGAGGGCCGTCGTTTGGCGCCAGGGTATGATCGGACGGCTGACGTTATGATCGGACGGCTGACGTTCGGAGCTAGGTTAGGCGAAACCCCGCGGGGTTTAGAGGGGTTTTGAGCTGGTCAACGGGGTTACGAAAGCTTTGACTGAGCATAACTAATTTAAAAAAATCGAAAAATATGAAACCTTCGCCGTTCGTTGTTTTATAAGACACACTAACGAGGAAAAATACTTAACTTGGTCTATGGTCATTTTCATAATAAAAAACCCTAGTTGGCACGATCGAGGTCAAATGAGCACCACTAATTTAAAAAATCAAAAAAATTTGAAACCTGCGCACAATGTTGTCTTATGTGACATGTTACCAACCAAAAATCATAAACTTGGTCTATGGTCATTTTAATGACAAAACCTTCACACATATGAGCTATCACCTACAAGATTTCATAGAGTTCAAGGAGATGAGGTAGGTTTACCTTATATTTTAAATTATAAGTTGACTGAAACCTATCTTCTCCAAGACAAAAACTCTTGCATGGCAGGGGATATGCTAGTAGAATAGTAAAAGATTTAAATTATAAGTTCAAGCAAATGAAGCAGATGTCATGCTTAATTACGAAAAAAGACTTGTTGTTCTGACTTACTGTATCCACTTCGAAGTTCTCGTCCAGCTTGATGCTGAAGCACCTATCATCATCTAGGAAGATTCTGTCGCACAGGCCACGCTCGTCTTTGCAGTATTTGCAAATACCGAAATCCTTTTCATCGTCAGACATTTCCTATGTTCATAGTTGAAACATTAATTGAAAATCGATAGAAGGCAACTACCAGGATACTCAACACACAAATCCGGGGCACTCAATATTTGCTACATATTCTGGCACAAGTCATGCCAAAATTCACGAAAAAATAGGGCATGACCTTTGCTAAAATAGGACATATCGAGCGCCTGAAATTTGCCGGAACGAAAATGAATCAACACTCCAGCAAAACATAGGCCACTCGGAGGTGTAACCTGCAAACATGACCGGCCACTTGGGCAAGCACATATCCTATTTGAGCAACACAAGATATAAATTTCAAAATATCTTATAGGACTCATATTGACATGAGCATTCAATAAGCAAAACCAAATCGTAAAAGAAATAAGTATTCAAATTAGCATGCATTCAATAAGCAAAAGTAAATCATCTCATGCGTCCGTACATCGTCGAATATTATCACTAATACATCCCGAATAGTATCATACATATAACATCACTAATACAACTAAAACCCTAGCGCACGACGGGTATCGGCGCGGGCGGTGGACACCCAAAGAGAAGGAACCATCATAGGATCATAGCTCCAGTGAGATCCCTGGAGAACCTGCCAGGTATTGGAGAACATGTGCTCCAATGCAAACAAGTAGCGACGGACGTGCGCGTCCTCCTCACTGACACGGTGATGTACCACCTCCGCGGGGTCCTCGAGCCTATGGACTGTCACCGGCCCATGCGACCGCCACCAAAGAAGGTTCGGGTCAACGACGGGCTGACTCCTCACCAAGCTGCGCCCCTCGGTAGGTAGCGCCTCCCAGTACCAGCCCGGCGGAGCCCAATCCCGGACATGGCCCATCTGGTCAAGCAGGTGTCCTCCACCGAGTCGACGACGACGAGTATGCGGGATAGGCATCGTCGACGTCGATGCGGGAATAATTGCTTTAACTAAAAAATAACAACAAATGTGACATGTTCAACTACTTCTATTAATTCAACAAGTTCTTATTAAAAATAAACTTATTATAAATAAAAATAAACTAGTACCTAATTAGTACCTAGTTCTTACTAAGTAATTAGTACCTAGTAACTACTGCCCTAATTACCATCTAATTTGATGAACCTCGGGGTGGAAAGTGGTAACGGATATTCCAATTATCCAACTTAAATGTGAAATAAGTGGTCAAATTTTACTCATTTTATTATGCATTACAATAGTGTTTATTCATCATCTAAGAAAACATCCGAGCCGCATCCGTATCCGATAACATCCGCATCCGATTCGTTTCCACCCATAGATGAACCCTAACTAATTTGATGCAACTAAAATTTGAAGAACCCTAGGCAGAGGTAGGGGAGGGGGAGGAGCAGGCATGCTCACCTCGGGTGCCTGCGGTGAGGGACGGGCAGGCGGTGTCGAGGTCGGGGTCGGGGCTCGGGCGCGCTGCGGAGGGCGGCGTCGAGGTCGGGGTCGGGGCTCGGGCACGCTGCGGAGGGCGGCGTCCAGGTCGGGGGCGGCATCGAGGGTGTGCGGAGAGCGATGGGAGAGCGCGCGGCGGCCGACGGGCGACGGCGGCGGTGACAGCGAAGGAGTTTGGATTTGGGGGAAGTGGTCGGGGAAGGAACGAACCGCGCAGTAAAGTCAGAAGTAGCAGTTGCGCGTTCCGGGACGTGCGCTACTGCTAAGTTAGCTATAGCGCGTTTCCGGATATGCGCTATTGCTATTCCTTTCTCTTTTTTCCCTTTTTCATTTATTTTTATTTACATTTTATTCTTTTCCTTTCTCCTTTTTCTATTTCTTTCATTTTCATTTACTTTTCTATTTGCTTTCCATTTAATTTTATTTCCTTTAGCAGTAGCGCCTTTCTGGGTAAACGCGCTGCTACAAACCAACTAGCAGTAGCGCCGTTCGTAGTAGATCGCTACTACTATGTGTAGCCTATCGGCTTAGCAGTGGGAATTTTAGTAGTAGCGCTTTTATCTTCAGGCGTGCTACTGCTACAATTGTATCTGTAGCGCGGTTTATGCCAACGCGCTACTGCTACTTAGCACTAGCATGCTTTTTTAACGCGCGCTGCTGCAAAAGTTCTGTCTATAAGGTTTTCCCTAGTAGTGGTAATTCAAATTTGAACTACATCTACATGCAACGCCTAACCAAAACGGTTCGAAAAATCATATTTGTGTACTTGTGTGTGAGTTAATTCCATGTGTAGTAAACTAGAATGAACTTTCAGACATATTTGTCTCATGACATGGACACATGCATACGTATGAATGGATTAACATGGCATTTTAATTCCAAAAAAATGATCAGAAAAACATGAAACCTTGGTGGATGTAATGTCATGCCACAAAGATGATGTGGTAAAGAAATTGGCATGTTTGACGAAAGTTTGGACACACACCCCTCACAAACCGGAGCAACTCACTAGAAGGGTCGTGGTTCCGAGAGGGAACAATGCATGTTTGATGACGAACGGGAGATAGCTTCCTCTTACGGCCTTCAAATTTTTTTTTCTACGTTTAACGTGCACTAATACAACTGTCATATGAAAATGTGGAAAATTTCAGGGTTCATTTGACCTTTTAAAGACATTTAAGTGATTTTCTAACCATTTAATGACCGTAATTCAAATTTGACTACATCTACATGCAACGCCTAACCAAAACGGTTTGAAAATCATATTTTCGTGTACTTGTGTGCGAGTTAATTCCATCTGCAGTAAATTAGAAGGAATTTTCAAACATATTGGTCTCAAGGCATGGGCACATGCATGGAGTGCCAAGGCATTTCAATTCCAAAAAATTAAAAAATGATCAGAAAAACATGAAACCTTGCTTGATTTAATGTCATGCCACCAAAATGATGTGGTAGACAAATTGGCCTGTTTGACGAAAGTTTGGACACACACCCCTCACAAACTAGAGCAACTCACTAGAAGGTTCGTGGTTCCGAGAGGGAACAATGCATGTTTGATGACGAATGGGAGATAGCTTCCTCTTACGGCCTTCAAATTTTTTTTCTACGTTTAACATGCACTAATACAACTGTCATGTGAAAATTTGGAAAAATTCCAGGGGTCATTTGACCTTTTAAAGGCATTTAAGTGATTTTCTAACCATTTAATGATCGTAATTCAAATTTGAACTACATCTACATGCAACGCCTAACCATAACGGTTTGAAAAATCATATTTTTGTGTACTTTTGTGCGAGTTAATTCCCTGTGCAGTAAATTAGAAGGAATTTAATTTCAAAGATATTGGTCTCAAGGCATGGGCACATGCATGGAGTGCCATGGCATTTTAATTCCAAAGAATTAAAAAAATGATCAGAAAAACATGAAACCTTGCTTAATTTAATGTCATGCCACCAAGATGATGTGGTAAACAAATTGGCCTATTTGACGAAAGTTTGGACACACACCCCTCACAAACCGGAGCAACTCACTAGAAGGTTCGTGCTTTCGAGAGGGAACAATGCATGTTTGATGACGAACGGGAGATAGCTTCCTCTTACGGCCTTCAAATTTTTTTCTACGTTTAACGTGCACTAATACAACTGTCATTTGACCTTTTAAAGACATTTAAGTGATTTTCTAACCATTTAATGACCATAATTTAAATTAGAACTACATCTACATGCAACGCCTAACCATAACGGTTTGAAAAATCATATTTTTGTGTACTTGTGTGCGAGTTAAAAAATCATCAGACGATGTAAATATCTGGTGTTCAAAAAAGAAAATGTATAAAGATCTGGCAAGACAACCGGCCCCCACACGATTGGCACTCTATCTCGTGGCTCGAGGTTTGGTAGGTGAGTGGCGGGGATCATTAATCAGACACGGTTCTGTATTGGAAACCGTCAGCTTTTATGTTCACACACGGATTTTGCTGTGGGAATCGTGTGTAATTCAAACTACAGTACTCGTAAATTCCGGCGACCAGCGTGTGTACTCTCCCCGTCGATCTAGATTCCGGCCGCCAATAAATGCTACCTTGCTCACGTCGTCCCTCCTGCATTCTCATCTACATCCTCCCCTCGCTCGCCCTCTCTCTCTCTTTCTCTCAAATCTCTGCCATGGCGCCACCGGTCTTCCCACGCGCCGACGAGGAGTCACCGCCCCCCGACGACGCTCACTCAATTAGCAGCGACGAGGACCCCTATGCGCCACCTGACGAGGTTGCGCCGGACCCCCCAACTTTGGATTGGTTTTGGAGCTAGTACAATCTTTGTCTATGGAAGTCACTGCCGCCGGCTGAGAAAGCCAGGCAAGTGGCATTCAAGAAGGAGATGGCGGAGAAGGAAGCCAGGTACCATGTGGCCTGTGAAGCCCGTGATGCCGCCTGGAAAAAGGAGGCAGCAGAGCTTTTGTGGCGGGCGCGTCGTCGTGCCGAGAAGGTGTACGAAGACGGGTATTTCGCAAGGAAGGTCATAGGCATTGGGCGCCTCGTCGCTGCGTGGAGGTGGGCCGATAAACTCCAGCGTGCCACCGACGAGGAGCTCCAGTGGTCGCCCAATGAAATGGCAAGATCGGCCGCGCGCGTCCGCCAGCAAGAGGCAGATCGGTAAGTCAAGCGCTGCGAGGCGGAGGAGGCGGAGTACTGCCTCCGCACTGGGAAGACACCGCGCACCAGGGAGCTGCTGGCGAGGGGCTCCCGGAATACTGGCCCCAGGAGGGATTATTAGTTTTAGTATTGTTCGTTTTCAATTTTATGCATTTTACCTAGTAGTTAAGTATCATCACGTATATGTGATGATATTACATATATATATATATTCTGTGATGAACTAATGAACAATTAATATATGTATATTATGAATTCCATTTTCTATCTGTTTTTGTATACTAATTTGAATCTAGCTGTTATCATCCACATATATAGAATGGAAAGCGTATATACACACATTGAAAGAG
This sequence comes from Triticum aestivum, assembly GCF_018294505.1. NCBI lineage: Eukaryota > Viridiplantae > Streptophyta > Magnoliopsida > Poales > Poaceae > Triticum > Triticum aestivum. The sequence continues at coordinate 486,775,440 of NC_057799.1, read as the reverse complement.
AACATATAAGAATGGAAAACAGAGTACACACATTGAAACAGAGCAATAAACAGAGAAATACTATGATTGCTGTGAATACATAGCTATCCACGTCGAAACGGATTTTCAAAATAAAACGCGTCTATGGGACCATGACCAGCAGCCCTTGCCTACGGTAGCTCTTGGCTCTACCTGAACTCGTGCAGGCGTTCGTCCAAGCGGTCGACACACTCATGGTACATCAGGAACGCGATCTCGAGCTCCAAGTTGGCTCCTTCATCGGAGATCACCAGCTCAAGGATGCGACGGCCATGTTCCTCTACGGCGCCCAGGTGGACACCTGGGCCAAGGAGGCGGTCGGGCCTACGGACCATCGCGTTGGCATCCAGCGGGTCGCGGACAAGGGGAATGGAGGCACCCATGCGAACGGCGTGGCGGGTGTCCAGTGCAAGTACGATGCGGCCGGCCTTTGGTGCAAGTACGGCGCTGAGGGCCTGTGCCCACTCCTTGCGAGGAATGGGGGTACTGACGGGACGTGTACCCAGCTGCGACGCCGTCTCGACAGCAGGCAAGCGCCGATGGATCCGCTCTTGATGTGCGGCGCGCCGCGCCTCTCACTCTGCGGCGCTCCAACGGTCTCGCCGTGCGGTGAGTCACAGCCTATCAGCGCGGACGCGCCTAGCTTGCTCTGCGGCGCACCATCGATCATGTTGTGCGGCGAGTTGCAGCCTGTCGGCGCTGGCATGCCTATCTTGATCCACGGCGCTCAAGCGCTATGCGCCAAAGGTCTGCTCAACCCTAGCGATGACGCGCATCACGGCGTCGTCCATAGCGTTGTCGGGGAGCGCCTCAGCCTCGACGGGCCGTGGCGCCTGCTCGTTTTCCTCGTCGACGAGGTTGATGGCAGATGCGGCGCTTTGGTGGGTTGGCATGCTTGGAAAAGGTGGATGTGCTATAGGCTGTGCTTGTCGCCTCCGTGCGTCACGTGCCGCCTATGAGCAATATCACTGGGTGGTGGAAAACAGGTGAGGAAATGGCGGGAAATGGTGGCGTGTTCATAAAACGCCATCAATTAATGGAAACTTAGCATAGAAGGAACATCGAGCTAGCACAAAAAGTAGATGATGATCATATGAACACGGACCGCCCTAGGGAACCTGTCGGTGATGAATTCATCAATCCCAAACGGTTGAATACTAGCAAGTGTTTGCCCGCAACACACACGGCCTATTCCATCACAAACAGGTCGGATGGATCAACTGTATGCCACGTATCGCACATTGTCAAAAAGTAATGCGGTAGACCTTCTTTAACATGCGTTAAAAAAAACAAGGACCTCGAGGTTAAATTAACTCATGGGATGGGTCGTATTATTCATTTAATTTGACAGATATAACACATCCTATCAGTTAATTTAACATCAACACAACTTCCCATCCAGTCACCCATCTGATGGCTACTCCAGCCTGAGCACACTTAACTTGAGAGTTTTCTTACATGAGCTATTGGTGGAACAGCTAGTCCTTGCTGATAGGATGCCTCTTCGCATCCTTATGTCGTATCCGGATGACCACCCGTCCCCCAATGGCCAATAGATGTTGTGTAGACAGAGCATATCACATACATTTTATTAGAAGCAATCGTCTATGTTATTATCGGTCTTCACACACATTTCTGATTACAAACCTGTTTGCCGCGTAGCACACACATCTTGTTATATTGAACCGTTTCTGTTCTCTTGTCTCAACGCAAACAGTTCATCCGAGTGAACCGTATGTTGTATATCGCACACACCTTCATCTGGCTGTCCGTTTGTTTGTGTTGCCCAATCACAAACAGTTCATCGGAGTGAACCGTATGATGTGTATCGCACACGCCTTCATCTGGCTGCCCGTTTCTTTTGTTCCTCCTCATTGCAAACAGTTAATTGAACTGAACCGTATGCCCTTCATCGCACACGCAACTAAAACCTGAACCGTGTTTGATGCATCTGTCATCGCAAACATTTTATACATTTCTAATGGTTTTCATGCACCACCGTTTGCGATTATGGCATCGCACACAGTTTCTCAAAGGGTCTCTGATCGTAGTGTCGCGTTAGCAGCATCCTGTAGTAGTGACCACATCATATGCATACCCTACAAAACCAAGTTAGATGTCCTCTAATCGGTTAGCAAAATTTTAATTATGCGGTTAACCAGTTTTAACAAGTAATACTAGCTACCTACGTCCACAATTAAGGTGATGATTCTTGATGCTAGATTAAGTTTCGGGGTGTGTGAAACAAGACTTAATTAAAAATCTCTAGCCCCACACTAAACTTCGTCAATACGCGTGACCCCCTAGAAGATCATCCATCTTTGGCACCATCTTGTGTACGCGACGTTTCACTATTATTCAACTATGGTGAAGCCCAACGAACTGTTAGCAGATTGTCGACAACCAGAGTCAATCGATTCTCAGAACCTTGTGAACAGCTACACCATGTCGTCGATGAATTGAACCGAAGCAACACTCAAGGGAAGCATAGCAAGAACATCAACCCTCAGAATCACATGTGATCTAGATTGCAACCTGCACCTACTCATAATCCTGCTCTGATGCCACTAATGGGAAACATAGTAGAAAACAATTTTTTTGTATCTACGATCACCCAAGATCAATATGAAGATGCATAACCGGTTGGGATCACAATCGTTACCATCACTGAGTTGCGGCAGAAGAAGAATGTGTCGGTGTAGATCATACTTGGACTCCCTTGAACCATCGATGAGCGATCCCTCATACCACCCACGAAAAGTCCCTCGAACTGAAGACCGAAAGCACGACCTCTCTACTTGGTTGCAAGCATACAGCCTTCATGATCCAGCAGTGCTTTGCCGTCGAGAGCTAATCGTCGCTGAAGAATTAGAGGGAAGAGATTAGAACCACACATGGCTTCTAATTACGAGGACATGAGGATTAGCCTAGCTCTGATTAGTCAACTAGGACCAACTATAACTAGAACTAGAAGAACTAGAGGAGGCTCCAAAACTTTTATGTAACAATAGAGCAAAACCCCTAGTATATATAGGTTGGAGGAGGAGGAAGGGCAGCCACCAAGGAGGGAAAGTCCCACCTTGGGGTACCAGCCAAAGGGGGAGGAGTAGGACTCCTCCCCAAATCCAATTCACCCCCCCCCCCCCGAACAAGGAAAGGGGGGCGCCTTCCTACTTGGGCCCTTGTCGCCCAAGTTGCCTTCCACCTCTTGGCCTTTTAAGGACCTTTGATATTTAAATTAAATATAAAATGTTCTAAATACCTCTAGACCATTATATATATATATATAAACATCTCCGAAAACATTTTTTGCCTATATATAATTTATCGGTAATACCCGATATTACCTGATACTCTCCAAAACCCTTCCGGTGACCACGAAACACTTCCGGGTCCTCTCGGAACTATTCTGAATATTCATGAAACAATTCCACTATATTCTGATGAATCCCGTCCTACTAAGACTCAGTAGATCATGATTGCATTATGCTTGTGACCCCGTAGGTTTGGTAACTCATAGACATGAACGAAACCGTTCGTTCAATGACCGACAGCAGGATCGTGTACGTCCGTATCGGTCCCTATGAGCACACTAATGATGTTCGAGTGAACCTTAGGTTATCATGTGATGTTCCCTTTGCTTCACAATACTTCACAAAACCCGGGATGCATCGGTATCCTCCCGAGTCATCACTATGCTTGCTATACCGAAATCCTCATTACTGGTTTTATTCTTCTTTCTTGTTATTGTGTCTGGCATCCCTGTGACGTAGTCACCTATGTCTCGCCAAACGATGATTGGTGCCATCACACCAAGAGGTCCCTAAGAATATCTCTCCATCTCGGAGGAGCAAATCCCACTCTTGAGCTATCCGGCACTTGTCAAACTTTCCGATGAACCTGTAAGTTGTCGTTGTGATCACCGTGTTACAGGTGACCTTTGAGCAACCCCAAAGCCCACCGTATGGTAAGAAGTGACCACAATACTCTCATGTTCTAATTAGCAAAATCACACGCTAACACTCCGTGTTGTTACAATTGAATGCAGACGATCTTAACTCAGTTCGTAACAAACAAGATTGGGTCGGTTCAATATGATCGTTCTTCCAATGTCATTATCTCAATGTTGTTTTAGGATCATCGTTACACTTAACGATATCCTAAGATCCGGAAAATGTGATCACCAACAACACTTGAGCTAGTCTTAGAGGTGAGACTAGGAACCTTTTATTTTACCGTTTATCATTCCACACGTGCATATGAGTTTTCCACTGAATCGCATATTCCAGTATCATAACAGTTATATCATAGAATATAAACTCTTTAATTATGAATATGGAAATATAATAATACAAATATTTTTGCCTCTAGGGAATATTTCCAACAGCCACACCATGCCTGCGCCTCATGCTCGCCACCGGCCCATGAAGGCAGCCATCATTCGCCGACGAGGCAAGCCTCCATCGTCGCCTTTCTCTTCTTCCTCCTTTTCTCCTCGCACACCACTCTGCCACCAAGACGCACTCACTATGATCTGGATAGGCCGGGGAAGACCGGTAGTAGAGGGCGCTGACGACTGTGAGGCCACGCTTCTCGTCGAGGGCTGCTTCAGGCCAAGGAGAGGTTCTACGACGGTGGGGCGAGCCTTTGATGTGTTGCGTGCTCCCACTGATGTGGCAATGTAGCAAGCACCTCCGTGCATCATCGACGTGCTACATGCTCCCCCCATCTTCTCCATGCCCTCTATCACGGCTGGCTAGTGGTGCTTTTGAAACCTGGGATAATGTTGCATAGACAGTGATGGTGCTTCTGCATCACGGATAATGTTGCAGAGACAATGATGGTACTTTTGCAAAAAACAAATAAATGCAACAGACCTTTGTTGCAAACGTTTCTGCAACAAGACTTGTTGCAAAAAAAAGATCTCTATTGCAAACATTTCTACAATAGGAGGTCTATTGCAATGGTGAAAGAAATCGCTCCATCGCATGATGATGTCACATCCGACGGCTCGCGAGGCGGAAGATCCGCCAGGGCTGACATGTAACATGCCCAGTCGAATTTGAATGGGCTAAAGAAACCTTTTAGAGCATTGCTACTTCTTGAGCTTGCGTTGATTTTTCCCTTGAAGAGGAAAGGGTGATGCAGCAAAGTAGAGATAAGTATTTCCCTCAATTATGAAGCAAAGTATCAATCTAGTAGGAGGAACACACAAGTCCCCAATAGATGCACCTGCACAAACTAACAAGCACTTGCACACAACGCGAAAAAGGGGTTGTCAATCCCTTCACGGTCATTAGCAAGGGTGATATCTGATAGAGATTGATATAAAAGATAAGTAAAAGTGTAAAATAAAGTAAAGATAAATAAATTGTAGCAAGGTATTTTTGGGTTTTTGGTTTTATAGATCTGAAAATAATATGATAAAAATAGACCCGGGGGCCATAGGTTTCACTAGAGGCTTCTCTCTTGAGGAAAGAATACAGTGGGTAAACAAATTACTGTTGAGCAATTGATAGAAAAGCGCATAGTTATGATGATATCCAAGGCAATGATCATGAATATAGGCATCACGTTCGTGACAAGTAGACCGACTCCTGCCTGCATCTACTACTATTACTCCACACATCGACCGCTATCCAGCATGCATCTAGTGTATTAAGTTAACAAGAACGGAGTAACTCCTTAAGAAAGATGACATGATGTAGAGGGATAGATCCAAACAATACGGTAAAAAACCCGTCTTTTTATCCTTAATGGAAACAATACAAATACATGCCTCGCTACCCCTTCTGTCACTGGGTGAGGACATCGCAAGATTGAACCCATCACAAAGCACCTCTCCCATTGCAAGATAGATCAATCTTGTTGGCCAAACTAAACCAATAGATTGGAGAGAAATACAAATCTATCTTAATCATGCATAAAAGAGTTCAGAGAAGACTCAAATAATATTCATAGATAATCTAATCATAAACCCACAATTCATCGGATCTCAAAAAACACACCGCAAAATAAGATTACATCGAATAGATCTCCAAGAACATCGAGGAGAACATTGTACTGAAGATCAAAGAGAGAAAAGAAGCCATCTAGGTACTAGCTATGGACCCGTAGGTCTATGGTAAACTACTCAGACATCATCGAAAGGGCAGGAAGGTTGGTGTAGAGGCCCTTCGTGATCGAATCCGCCTTCGGCAGAGTGCTAGAAAAGGCCCCAAGATGGGATCTCACAAGAACAGAAGCTTGCGACGGCGGAAAATTATTTTTGGTGTGCCCTCTGGTATACGGGGAATATTTGGGTATTTATAGAGCTAGAATTACGGTTAGGGGAGTCACGAGGGGCCCACAAGCCTAGGGGCGCACCTATAGGGCTTGTGGTCCTCTCGTGGCTCCTCTGGCCTTCTCCCGAAGCTTTGTGGTTGTCTTCTGGTCCAAGAAAAATCCTCAAAAAGTTTTGTTCCGTTTGGACCACATTTGGTATTGATTTTCTGTAATAGAGAAAAACAACTGGCACTGGGCACTAAGTTAATAGGGTAGTCCCAAAGAATGATATAAAATAGCATATTAATGCATATAAAACATGCAAGATGGATAATATAATAGCATGGAACAATAAAAAATTATAAATACGTTGGAGATGTATCAAGCATCCCCAAGCTTAATTCCCGCTCGTCCTTGAGTAGGTAAATGATAAAAATAGAATTTTTGATGTGGAATGCTACCTAACATGTTTATCAATTAATCTTTCTTATTGTGGCATGAATATTCAGATCCATAAGATTCAAAACAAAAGTTTAATATTGACATAAAAACAATAATAGTTCAAGCATACTAATAAAGCAATCATGGCTTTTAAAAAAATTATTGCTAAAGAAAGTAATCCCTAAAAAATCATATAGTCTTGTCATGCTCTATCTTCATCACACAAAGTATTTATCATGCACAACCCCGATGACGAGCCAAGCAATTATTTCATACTTTTAGTGTTCTCAAGATTTTTCAACTTTCACGCAATACATGAGCGTGAGCCATGGATATAGCACTATGGGTGGAATAGAAGGTGGTAGTAGACAAAACGGAGCAAGAAACTCTCACAGAAACTAGGCAAATTAATAGGCTATGGAGATGCCTATCAATTGATAGAGGTGCAAGTGAGTAGGGATTGCCATGCAACGGTTGCACTAGAGCTATAAGTGTATGAAAGCTCAAAAGAAAACTAAGTGGGTGTGCATCCAACTCGCTTCCTCACGAAGACCTAGGGCAATTTTGAGGAAGCCCATCATTGGAATATACAAGCCAAGTTCTATAATGAAAAATTCCCACTAGTAATATATGAAAGTGTCAACATAAGAGACTCTCTATCATGAAGAACATGGTGCTATTTTGAAGCACAGGTGTGGAAAAAGGATAGTAACATTTTCCCTTCTCTCTTTTTTTCTCATTTTCATTTTTTTTCTTTTTTTTTCTTTTGGGCTCTTTGGCCTCTCTTTTTTAATATTTTGGGCTCTTTGTCCTCTTTTTATTTTAAGCCCGGTGTTTCATCCCGACTTGTGGGGGAATCATAGTCTCCATCATCCTTTCCTCACATGGGACAATGCTTTAATAATGATGATCATCACACTTTATTTACTTACAACTCGATACTAGAACAAGGATATGACTCTATATGTGAATGCCTCCAGTGGTGTACCAAGATGTGCAATGATCTAGCGTGACATGTATAAAAAATATGAACGGTGGCCAAGCCACAAATACTATGTCAACTATATGATCATGCAAAGCAATACGACAATGATGGTATGTGTCATAATAAACGGAACGGTGGAAGCTGCATGGCAATATATCTCGGAATGGCTATGGAGATGCCATAATAGGTATAAGGTGGCTGTTTTGAGGAAAGGTATAAGGTGGTTTAATGCACCGACGAAAGTTGCACGGTACTAGATGTGGCTAGCAAAGGTGGAAGGGTGAGAGTGCGTATAATCCATGGACTCGACATTAGTCATAAAGAACTCACATACTTATTGCAAAAAATTATTAGCCCTCGAAACAAAGTACGAATACACATGCTCCTAGGGGGATAGATTGCTTGGAAAAGACCATTGCTCATCCCCGACCGCCACTCATAAGGAAGGAAATCAATAATAAATCATGCTCCAATTTCATCGCATAACGTAAGACCCTACGTGCATGCTTCGGGAATGACAAACCTTAACACAAGTATTTCTATTAACCCACAATCCAATGCCCATTCAGTACTACATGCTGGAGACATCTAGGAATATACTGGCCATCCTCTAGATCACACGCCGGTTGGATTACTCAAGACAAGCAATCTGCAACAAAGCCCCTCTTTTTTGAGGTCTTCCTGTTAGCAGCTTGGAGTCTCTGGAAAGAGAGAAACAACAACCATTTCCATGGAGTACAGCCCAGCTACTTGTCCTGGAAGCAAAGATTTCTTACTGACTTCTCACTTCTCACTCATATAGTGAAAGACAAGCACAAGCCATTTATTTCCTCCTTCGTAGCATCCTTATAATAAAGCCCCCCTCTCCTTGAGACTAGGGGCAACAATGTAATAATCATGTACTCTTATTCTTTTATTTAATTGAAAAAGGCACACAGTGAGAGGCTCTCGCACTACTTCAAGGTTAAAAAAACAATTATCAACTAGCATGACTCTTACATCACCATCTTTATATCTCAAAACAATTGCAAATAATCAAACTTCTCATATATTCAATGATCAACATGAAAGTTTTTATTATATCCTGCTTGAATATCCATCATATTAGGACCAAATTCATAACCTAAGCAAATTGCCATACTATTTTTAAGACTCTAAAAATAATATCAGTGAAGCATGAGAGTTCATCAATTTCGTCAAAATAAAACCACCGCCGTGCTCTAAAAAGATATAAGTGAAGCACTAGAGCAACTACCTAGCTCAAAAGATATAAGTGAAGCACATAGATTATTCTAATAAATTAATGATTAATGTGTGTCTGTCTCAAAAGGTGTGTACAACAAGAATGATTGTGGCAAACTAAAAAGCAAAGACTCATATAAGACAAGATGCTCCAAACACAACACATATCATGTGGTGAATAAAAATATAGCCTCAGGTAATTTTACCGATCGATCGTAGACAAAAGAGGGGATGCCATCGGGGGCATCCGCATGCTTAGATGCTTGGTTTTCCTTGAATGTTACCTTGGGGTGCCTTGGGCATCCCCAAGCTTAGGCTCTTGCACTCCTTATTCCCTAGTCCATCAAAACTTCACCCAAAACTTGAAAACTTCACAACACAAAACTCAACAGAAAACTCATGAGATCCGTTAGTATAAGAAAATAAATCACCACTTTTTGGTACTGTTGTGAAATCATTCTTTATTTATATTGGTGTAATATCTACTGTATTCCAACTTCTACATGGTTCATACCCCCCGATACTACCCATAGATTCATCCAAATAAGCAAACAACACAATGAAAACAGAATCTGTCAAAAACAGAACCGTCTATAGTAATCTGGACTTTAGCCAAACTTCTGTAACTCCAAAAATTATGAACAATTAGAACAGCGTAGGAAATTTGTATATCAATCTTGTGTAAAAAATTCAGAATTTTATCACCCTCCGGTGAATTTTAACAATTCTGCTACTGGACGCAAAAGTTTATGTTTTTTAGCAAAATCAAATCAACTATCACCCAAATCATCCCAAAGGTCTTACTTGGCACAAAAACTAATTAAACACTAAAACATAATTATTAAGGAAGTAATATTGCATATTTATTAAAGAACACAAGCAAAAACAAAAACATAAAAATAAAATTGGGTTGCCTCCCAACAAGCGCTATTGTTTTACGCCCTAGCTTGGCATTGATAATTTTAATGATGCTCACATGAAAGACAAAAAATTGAAGCACAAAGAGAGCATCATATAGCATGTGAAAAACAAGTTTAAGTCTAAAATACTTCCTCTGAATAGGGATTTTATAGGGAAAAGATTCATCAAGACAAGCAAAAACTAGCATATGCAAGGAAGAAGAAAGAAACAATAGCAATCTCAACATAACGAGAGGTAATTTAGTAACATGAAAATTTCTACAACCATATTTTCCTCTCTCATAATAATTACATGTGGGATCATATTCAAATTCAACAATATAGCTATCACATAACATATTCTCTACATGATCCACATGCATGCAAAGTTGACACTCTTCCAAAATAGTGGGATTATCATCAAATAAAGTCATGACCTCTTCAAGCCCACTTTTATCAAAAAATTCATAAGATTGATCATTCTCCAAAGTAGTGGGATCATTATTATCTAAAGTTGGAACTCTTCTGTAACACCCACGATGCGGCTATAACTCCCACGTGTCGAGGCACGACTTAGAGGCATAACCGCATTGTGGTTTGTCGCAATAAGGGTCATCTTCACACAATCCCATGTAATGAACAAGAATGGGATAAAGAGTTGGCTTACAATCGCCACTTCACATAATCTCTACTACCTAAAAGAAACGTAAGGTTCCCTCTCCCCTCTTACGTTTCGTCCAACCTCCTCGTCAAGAACTCCCGCGTATGTTTCTCACCGTCACACTGATTTTCTTAGATACAGTATATCTCCCCACCCATCTGGTTTTCTATTTAAACCGGTTTTCCATCTTTGGTAATTGGTAACACAATCATGGTAACGCAATCATGTTCAAAACGAAGAAAGGAATCTATCAAAAAGGAAGGAATCAATCAAGTTAGTATTTGGTAATAGACTATAAATTTAAGGAAAGGAATCATACGATCATAATCAATATCAAATCAATACAGAAGAAGCTATTTTTGGTAATCACGTGCACTACTCCTTCTTTCGTCCAACCCTTCCCTCCTTGGTGGCTCCATGCACGGAATTCCCCACCGATTGACGCACGTCTCCATCCCTCCGAAGCACATCCCCTCGCTGGTCATCGGCGCCTCCATCCCCAGCACTCACAGCCGATGATGTAGGTTGTCATCACCATCCCTTCGAAGAACAGTGTCACCATGGTCGCCGCCGCCTCCATCTCCCGCACGCTCGGCCATTGCTACAGGTCGAGGAGTCCGGGGGCGATCTGCAGCCGGAGTTTCATTTGTTCGTTTCCAATCTTTTTCAAGAAAGCAGAGTGCATATATTTGTTTGTTTTTACTATGTGTAGGGCTTTGAGATGAATGCGAGACCCTTTCAGAAGGTGAGCGGAAGAGATATCAGCTTTTTTGTGCCCTGATGATCACCATGAACGCTATTACACTGTTGTTGATCCTTAATTGTGTGTTTTTAAGTATGAGTGATTCATTTTGTGCGTATGCAATGCAAGAGATAGACACAGCGAGACACACACGCCATGTAAATCTCCTGCAGTTCTGACCGGACCTAGGCATATCCATCAACGACATCGACAATGAGCAGTACTCTATCCAGCTAAAAAGACCTTTCTCTCAGGTTCAATCATTCCACTTTCTTATGCGACTCTGAATGCTAGCTTGTTTCTTGCTATCCCGCAATGCATTCAAGTGTTTCGTTAATTGTTAATACGCCAAGACTTAAAATCTATAGAAGAGTTTTCCTCCAGAATTTCTTTATCAAATCTTAAAACCGCAAATCACTTACCAATGCAAGTGCTTTATGGATAGATGAATAATTGCAAAAATATGACACTGTTGACCAAAAGAATGCAGGGCTGCACCTTCTTATTAGACTTTCACCATCACATGCAGTTCCTACTTAACAGTAATTATTGTGATGCCATCACTTCTTCTCTAATTAGACTATGGCACTAATCCTCCCGTTTACAAATAGGAGAGTAAAATTTCCACAGAACTTCGGCGATGTGTTTCTTGCAAAAAAGGAGAGTAAAGTTTGCTTACTCAACTGTTCTCGACTTCTAGCTCAGCCGACCGCCAATACAAAATCAATGATTGCATTGGAGCATGAAAATTATATGACATATTGGATAATTTTTTAAAAAAATTGTAGCAACACACACGTATTATAGTGGATGATGGACAAAAAGAAGAGTGAATTTATCTTTTCGGTAAAAAAGAATCGACTACGTTGTTTAAAATAATACTTACCATCGGATGTGAATGAGGTTTCACATAATTGATGTTTCTCCGTTGCAACGCACGGGCATGTAGCTAGTACATAAATAAAATCATACATCAATCAGAGTACACACATAGACCGACTACGGTCAAAGTCAAAAGAAAAGAAGATAACCCAACCGCTAGATCCCTGATCATCCCAACTGGGCACCACTACTGATCAGCAGGAAACGAAACATAGTAACGACCAAGGTCCTCGTTGAACTCCCACTTGAGCTCGGTTGCGACACTTGCACTGGTATCGTCGGCACCTGCAACTGTTTTGGAAGTATCTGTGAGTCATGAGGACTCAGCAATCTCACACCCGCGAGATCAAGACTATTTAAGCTTATAGGAAGGAAAGGTTAGTGAGGTGGAGCTGCAGCAAGCACTAGCATCTATGGTGGCTAACATACGCAAATAAGAGCGAGAAGAGGAGCAATGGAACGGTCGTCAACTAGTAATGATCAAGAAGTGATCCTGAACTCCTACTTACGTCAAACATAACCCAAAAGCCGTGTTCTCTTCCCGGACTCCGCCGAAAAGAGACCATCACGGCTACACACGCGGTTGATGCGTTTTAATTAAGTCGAGTGTCAAGTTCTCTACAACCGGACATTAACAAATTCCCATCTGCCACATCACCGCAGGCACGGCTTTCGAAAGATAATACCCTGCAGGGGTGTCCCAACTTAGCCCATTATAAGCTCTCACGGTCAACGAAGGATAAACCTTCTCCCGGGAAGACCCGATCAGTCTCGGAATCCCGGTTTACAAGACATTTCGACAATGGTAAAACAAGACCAGCAAAGCCGCCCGATGTGCCGACAAATCCCGATAGGAGCTGCACATATCTCGTTCTCAGGGCACACCGGATAAGTCAAGCTACGAGTAAAACCAGGCCTCGAGTTTCCCCGAGGTGGCCCCGCAGGCTGCTCGGTTCGGACCAACACTCAAAGGAGCACTGGTCCGGGGGGGTCTAAAATAAATATGACCCTTGAGTCTGCAGAACCCAAGGGAAAAGGGGATAGGTGGTAGAAAATGGTAAAAGCAAGGTTGGGCCTTGCTGGAGGAGTTTTATTCAAAGCGAACTGTTAAGGGGGTCCCATAAATCACCCAACCGTGTAAGGAACGCAAAATCAAGGAACATAACACCGGTATGACAGAAACTAGGGCAGCAAGAGTGGAACAAAACACCAGGCATAAGGCCGAGCCTTCCACCCTTTACCAAGTATTTAGATGCATTAATTAAATAAGAGATATGGTGCTATCCCAACATAATCATGTTCCAACATGGAGCAATCTTCAACTTCACCTGCAACTAATAACGCTATAAGAGGGGCTGAGCAAAAGCGGTAACATAGCCAAACAACGGTTTGCTAGGAAGAGTGGATTAGAGGCTTGACATGGCAATATGGGAGGCATGATATAACAAGTGGTAGGTAGCGCAACATAGCGATAGAGCGAACAACTAGCAAGCAAAGATAGAAGTGATTTCGAGGGTATGGTCATCTTGCCTGAGATCCCGCAAGGAAGAAGAACGAGTCCATGAAGAAGACAATCGGATGTAGTCGAACAAATCCTCACAACTCCGGAACGAAACCGAAGCTAACGAGAGAAGCAACCCGGAAAGAAACAAACAACATAGTAAACAACCACCACATACACATGGCATGATGCACAATCAAGTATGATGCATGTCCGGTTTAATGAGGCATGGCATGGCAAAGTGCAACAAACAATACTACAAATTAAGTGGAGCTCAATATGCAACGAGTTGCATATTGGCGAAAGACCACATACGATTATTTAGTTCTCTCTCGTTTATGTACCCAACAATATTAAATGTTGATTAACATGGCAAGAGGTGAAGCATAAGTAAACTACCTATTTAAGCAAGTTAAATGAGGCCGGAAATAATAAACAACAATTCCTGAAAATCCTCATATGCATCAATAGCAATTTAAAGGAAACAACAATAAGAAACATTTTTAAATGTTGTTATCATGATGCGGATGACAATGCAAGTTTTTATGCAATTTAATGAAAATATTGACATGAGCATGTTATGAAGCATTTGTCACCGTGGTGGAAGAGAGGGGTGCCACGACAATGAATCCGAAAATGATGCCACGGCAACATATCGGTTCCGGTAGCTCATGGAGATACCGGTGCAAAAGGAAGAGTGGCGTGAGCGGGTCATGCAAGATGGTGGGTGATCCCGGCAACCGGGTTCCCATGGGTCGATGCCATGGCAACGGGAACATGCAAGAAACACGTCAGGCATGTTGCAAATGCGAGCATTTCATGCAACATTTGCATTCGTCCACGGGCGGTCATTCTCGGCGGTATACCTTCGAAGCGTGCGTTTCGGGGCGGACGGTTCAAAGTGGAGGTAGTTGTTCACGGGTCGTCGTGGGAAGTAGTGGCACACGTGGCGGCGTAGTGGAAGTAGTGGTTCACGAGTCGAAGAGGAAGTAGTCGTTCATGTTCAGTAGATATTCGGGGTCATGGCGAGGAACTTGACGTCCCCGGGGTCTTCGCGGGTCGACGGTAGTTGTACATGGTAATCGTGGACGAACTTGGAGGGTCATCGGTAGTCGTTCACGGTTCTTCAGCGCTGGTTGTGGTACACGTTCTATAGATGTTCGGGCGCCGGTAGTGGTACACAGTGTTGAAGAGGAACTTGACGAATCCAGGGAAACTGTAGCCGTACACGCGTCGGAGAGGAACTTGATGCATCACTGGACTTGGCGATCTTGATGAACTGAAGGGGCATCGAGGGACTTGCACGGCTCTTCCTCGGGAGGTCACCGGAGATGCATGGAGGCAGCTCGAGCTGCTGGTTGTTGGTGCGTGGCCGAGCCGCGGCTAGAAGAAGTGGCCGGCGTCGGCCTTGGCCTGAAGCAGGGAAGCGGCGGCGCGCACAGCGAAGGCCAGCGAGGAGCAGGAGCTAGCCGGGGTGCCTTGGCGCAACAGAGGCGGAGCAGAGGAGGGCAGCGGCGGCGCGCTTGCTGGACGGAGCAAGGGCGGCGGAGCGGAGCAGAGCAGCAGCGTAGAAGCCGGCCGCGGCTGGAGATGGTAGTGGTGCGGGAGGCCGGGCGCGGCGCCATGGGGAGGCGACAACGCGGAGGAGGGGAGGCTACAGGGGCAGTGCTAGTCGTCGACGAGGGTGACGGGGAGGTCCGGTGGCACGGCACCAAGGGCGGCGAGGAGGAGGTCGGGCGCCACGCGGCCATGGCAGGGAGGCGGCGAGCTTGGCGCGCCGGAGGTGGGGACGGGGCCCTGCTGGAGGGGTCCGGCTGGGGACGGGCAAGGGCGGCGGAGGCCGGCCTGATCTGGTGGTGTAGCCGGCAGCAGGAGGGGGAGGCACGCGGGATCGAGAGGGGGAGATGGGGATCGAGCAGGAGGGCGAGGGGATCGGGGTCCTGGCGGCGCTGGAGGGAGATGGAATCGAGAGAAGGGAGGCTAGGGTAAGGGCGCCGGAGCTGGGCCTTGGGCCAAAAGGCTGCGGGGAAGCAGGCCGGCCTGGGCTGTCTCTCTCCTCTCTCTCTCTCTCATACTTCCTTTAACAGAAAAGAAATAAAGAGAAGAAAAGAAAGAGAGGGGTTAGGGAAAGATTTTGCGCATGGGGGTAATTTTTCCGGACGCACAAAAATGTGCTTGTGCTGAGAAAATAGAAAAGGCCAAGATTGAAAGATTTGAATTCAAACTTATTTGATTTAAATACAAATGATTTGAATAGGAAGTGAGGGTTGGGAAGGTCCAAAAATGTTCGGATTTTTGGTGGAGCTCCGGAATATGATGAAAGAATATATGGCAAGATTGGAGACCAAGAATTAAGATAACAAAGACATTGGGATAATTTGCAAGTGTGTTATGGTGATTTCCAAATTAAAGAAATATTTAATATAGCTCCCTAATATTGGGAGGATATGTTATAAAGAGAAGTCACCATGTGCATCTCCCTCGATTTAAATGGATCGAAGATCCATGCAATTTACTTAGTTGGGTTTTAAAAATTAAATGGCATGATGGCATGATGACATGATGCAATGCAAAATAAATAGAGCAAGCAAAAGAAACACACGGTGATCACGAAATATATGGAAGGCGTCTGGAGCGTCCGTCTCAGGGCGTTACAACACTCCACCACTACAAGAGGATCTCGTCCCGAGATCTTGGATGACACCGGAGAGAAACGGAAGGGGAAGAGGTAAAACAAATTGCTTCTTGACAAACGAGTGAAACCAAAGAACCTTGAGAGGTCGCAAAGCTTGAAGAAATGACACGACAGAGGTGAACAAAATTTTAAAACACTCCGTTCAGCAAGAGGAACAAGGACCATTGCGAGAACCTTTGTAGGTTGAAGAATATGAAACAAGAGCTTAACGGATCAAAATTAATATGAAAGCACACCGGTAGAAAAGAGAAACAAGTAACAAGAATGACATAATTTGGACAGCACTCCGATAGAAAAAGGAAGGAATTAACATGAACTTGAGAAGATGGGATGATACTTGATGAAATCAACAACACTCTGCCTCCGGAACTATTAAAAAAGAGAAGGAAAACTTGATAAGATGAAAAGAAATTGAGGAGATGACACAACACTCCAGTTAAATGGTAAGCATGAAAAGAACACGATCCTCACAAATCGAGATGATGAGTGAAGAGAGCAACATCACCATGCCTCCGGAAGAAAAAATAGAAGATAGATCATTGGAATAAAGGAATGGAGATGAAAATGACAACTTCTGCCACAAATGAGCTTGGAAAGCTTCCTTCCAAGAAGGTTATAACAGAGTTGTTGGAAAACCAACAACGAAACGAATAAGCTTGTAGTGGGCTTAAGGAAAACTTCTCAAAATTATGAGGTTAAATCCTGCCACTAACGAAAACAATAGATTGGATGGATATGAACAAGGAGACGAGAAATTTATTTCACCAAGAGGATAAATGTAGAACTTGGGTCATTGATAAGCACCACAAATAGCAACAATCCTTAGGAAAGGCTATAGGTGAAATCTATACCAAGATAACATCAACAAAGAAATTGTTGGGTTGAAAAGATACCATGGACAAAGAAATTGTGATGGGTTTAAATATCTCATTCTTGATAACTTGTGAATCATGAAACCTGAAAAGAAATTGTCAAGAATGACATATCACCCTCTCAAAATGAGGTAGAAAGAATTACACTTCAGAATGCAAGATGAAGAATGCTTGAACTCCTCAAAACAACACATGTGTTGAGCACCATGTTTATTTTGAAGTATGGCTTGGCAGATCATAACTTCGAGAGAATATTGAAGAACACTTGAAGAATGAAAAGAATCCTTGACGAAGCACCATGTAGAGCCTCCATGAAGAACTCCGGTAATAAAAGAATGATCAAACGAAAGGGAAAGTTGAAAAGAACTCCGGGAGAAGCCTTGCAATGATTAGATGAAGCTTTGAAATGATATAATTGAAATAACTTGGAGCTCCGGAAAGAAAAATGAACAAATGAGATCAAGAATTTTGATGAATCTCCGGAATAAGGAATTAATCACTTGGATGAAACAAGAATAAGAATTACATTATGCTTAGCCTTCACCAATTTAGATTGATGACAAGCAACGAATTTTACATACTACTTATTCTCGTAGAAAAGATTAAGATAGATATTGCGCAAACTTGGGAAGGTCTTCATCGAACCACCGGTAGGATTGAAACAACGAATAAATTGATATGATAACGAAGGAAGAGAAATCTTGAACGAACCACCGCGAGAATTGAAAAAAACGAAGTAAAGGGGTGAATCACCGGTAAGAATTAGAGAACGAATGAAGATACTTGAGGGAATTTGATACACGAGAACGAAGAGATCACGAGCTGATTAGAGAATACATGAACGATGCACCGGAAGCATAAGGAGATGAACGAAGAGACCTCAATTTAGAATAATTGGAGAATGAAGCTGAAAACTTAGAACGAAGAAATCTTCTGAAATGATGGCCTTCGGAGAATCAAACTGAAAAGACTCCTGAAATGCTCCGGATGGGTGAAAAGAATTCTCACAATCAAAAACAATTATGAGAGGATGGCATCAAGCTAGAACCATGATTCTTGAAGAGAATGGAGCAAGATTTAAGAGAAACTCTTCTTCGGTCTTCAAATGTTTAGAATGATGATGAGAAACACCACCATGAATTATTGAGGCACTCCGGAACAATGGATAATAAAAATGATGAACCAACGATGAAAGAATTTGAAAGATCTTGGAGAAAGACATTTGACTGATGATAATTCATTCTTACGTCAAACTTCGAAAAGAATTTGGGAATAACTCCAGAAAAATTAGAAGAGTTAGGTAAGATCCTGGGGAAAAACCTGTGGGTTAGGGCCCACTCAAAAGATAGACCGTTGAAAAAAATTACTTGAAAAAGGAGATTGCACCGGTTGAATTAAATGGCTTGAATGAGATAACAACCTCGAGATAGTTTGAACGGATCTTGAATGAAAACACGAATCTCCTGAGATATCTTCAACACTCCAGATAAACATGAATAGCAAGAGGTGGATGATTAAGAGGTGCACCGGCATGAGAAAACATTTGAAACAAGGAAAGGAATGTGACCAACATTGAAGGCTTGAATTTAGTCTACCGGAGAAGAAAAGAATGAAGAATGATAAACTTGAGGAACATCTTCATGAGAACCACCGGGTAAGAACATTGATTGAAAAGAATGAAGGGACTTCCTATCTATAAGATGGATACTTGATTAAGAAATCTGAGTCCTTGAAGAAAAAGGGTGGGAGGGTGGGAAAACAAAGGCAACTCGGGGCATATGGAATAAACACCATTGAGAAAAAGCTTAGAATTGATCTTGCGAATGTTGGAATGATCGGATCCACTTGAAGAGAAGCACGCCAGTTGGAAAAGAATTAACATGACGACCTCGATGATCAAGAAGGATTAGTATTCACATAGCAATATGAGAACACCGTTTAGGAAAGGTATGCAATCAACACTTGACATTTAAGCAACTCGAACACCACAAAACAAAACAAAAAAAACAAAGGATTTGGCTTGCAAAATAAGCCGGAACAAACATACGATAGAGATTTCGTCCGAAGTTTTCGTGGTGGGGCCCACACGGGCTCGATCGTACATCACCATCATGTACAAGGCAGTGCAGATGACATACGAAGCGTCCCCGAGTCGGCATAGCCAAGGACTCTTTAAGACACTACGAGACCACTGTAAAACCAACCGTGGAAAGGCGGACCACTAGACGTCGAACCCCAATCTCATATCATGCATCTGTCGGAAAGATATCCTAGGAGCTACTTGAATTCCCACTTATAAACTCCCGAAACCTTCTGGTTATGCAATCTGGTGTTGGGGATATAGGGGACACAAAATATATCACCCAAACTAACAATCCTAGATCCAGCTGTATCCATCCGTCAACACATAACCAAGAAACCTTCGGAAATCATTTACCTCAACCTTCGAAAAGCATCCGTTATACGAGTTATGGCAATACTCCCGAACTCCCGCCCCAGTACTGGGTGGCGTCGAGGTGATCTCACCAATAACTGCATAAAAGAGATTTTCGATGTCGGCGAAACTCAGGTATTCCAGAACTGCAACGATAAAATTGTGACGACAACACCTCGGCGCTCAACTCCCCGGGACACTGCCACAACCCCAAAATGTCAGGAGGCACCAAGAACAATGTTCTCGTCACAAAACCATCGGAACGATTCCAAGATACCCGCGTGATCCTAAAAATTTTTTTAGTGAAATTTGAGGATAGAAAAGTCAAAGCTTCTACGTCAGGAGACCTCACCAGAGCGACGAAGGGACTGAGGAGTAAAAAGAATCCTACTCTCCGATATATATAATCCTAAGACTCAAAACATTTTTGTTCTAGACTCAACAACGCCAGCGATTCGATCAAGCAGGGGGCTCCTAAGTTGGGGATGGCTCTAATTACCAACTTGTAACGCCCACAATGCGGCTATAACTCCCACGTGTCGAGGCACGACTTAGATGCATAACCGCATTGTGGTTTGTCGCAAGAAGGGTCATCTTCACACAATCCCATGTAATGAACAAGAATGGGATAAAGAGTTGGCTTACAATCGCCACTTCACATAATACATAAATAAAATCATACATCAATCAGAGTACACACATAGACCGACTACGGTCAAAGTCAAAAGAAAAGAAGATAACCCAACTGCTAGATCCCTGATCGTCCCAACTGGGCACCACTACTGATCAACAGGAAACGAAACATAGTAACGACCAAGGTCCTCGTTGAACTCCCACTTGAGCTCGGTTCCGACACTTGCACTGGTATCGTCGGCACCTGCAACTGTTTTGGAAGTATCTGTGAGTCACGAGGACTTAGCAATCTCACACCCGCGAGATCAAGACTATTTAAGCTTATAGGAAGGAAAGGGTAGTGAGGTGGAGCTGCAGCAAGCACTAGCATGTATGGTGGCTAACATACGCAAATAAGAGCGAGAAGAGGAGCAACGGAACGGTCGTCAACTAGTAATGATCAAGAAGTGATCCTGAACTCCTACTTACGTCAAACATAACCCAAAAGCCGTGTTCTCTTCCCGGACTCCGCCGAAAAGAGACCTCACAGCTACACACGCGGTTGATGCGTTTTAATTAAGTCGAGTGTCAAGTTCTCTACAACCGGACATTAACAAATTCCCATCTGCCACATAACCGCGGGCACGGCTTTCGAAAGATAATACCCTGCAGAGGTGTCCCAACTTAGCCCATTATAAGCTCTCATGGTCAACGAAGGATAAACCTTCTCCCGAGAAGACCCGATCAGTCTCGGAATCCCGGTTTACAAGACAATTCGACAATGGTAAAACAAGACCAGCAAAGCCGCCCGATGTGCCGACAAATCCCGATAGGAGCTGCACATATCTCGTTCTCAGGGCACACCGGATAAGTCAAGCTATGAGTAAAACCAGGCCTCGAGTTTCCTCGAGGTGGCCCCGCAGGCTGCTCGGTTCGGACCAACACTCGAAGGAGCACTGGCCCGGGGGGGTCTAAAATAAAGATGACCCTTGAGTCTGCAGAACCCAAGGGAAAAGGGGATAGGTGGTAGCAAATGGTAAAACCAAGGTTGGGCCTTGCTGGAGGAGTTTTATTCAAAGCGAACTCTCAAGGGGGTCCCATAAATCATCCAACCGCGTAAGGAACGCAAAATCAAGGAACATAACATCGGTATGATGGAAACTAGGGCGGCAAGAGTGGAACAAAACACCAGGCATAAGGCCGAGCCTTCCACCCTTTACCAAGTATTTAGATGCATTAATTAAATAAGAGATATGGTGATATCCCAACATAATCATGTTCCAACATGGAGCAATCTTCAACTTCACCTGCAACTAACAACGCTATAAGAGGGGCTGAGCAAAAGCGTTAACATAGCCAAACAACGGTTTGCTAGGAAGAGTGGATTAGAGGCTTGACATGGCAATATGGGAGGCATGATATAACAAGTGGTAGGTAGCGCAACATAGCGATAGAGCGAACAACTAGCAAGCAAAGATAGAAGTGATTTCGAGGGTATGGTCATCTTGCCTGAGATCCCGCAAGGAAGAAGAACGAGTCCATGAAGAAGACAAACGGATGTAGTCGAACAAATCCTCACAACTCCGGAACGAAACCGAAGCTAATGAGAGAAGCAACCCGAAAAGAAACAAACAACATAGTAAACAACCACCACATGCACATGGCATGATGCACAATCAAGTATGATGCATGTCCGGTTTAATGAGGCATGGCATGGCAAAGTGCAACAAACAATACTACAAATTAAGTGGAGCTCAATATGCAACGAGTTGCATATTGACGAAACACCACATACGATTATTTACTTCTCTCCCGTTTGTGTACCCAACAATATTAAATGTTGATTAACATGGCAAGAGGTGAGACATAAGTAAACTACACATTTTAGGCAATTTAAATAAGGCCGGAACTAACAAACAACAATTCCGGAAAATCCCCATATGCATATTTAGCAATTTAATGGAAACAACAAATATAAACATTTTAAATGTTGTTATCATGATGCAGATGACATTTACAAGTTTTATGCAATTTATGAAAATGTTGACATAAGCATGTTATGAAGCATTTGTCACCGTGGTGGAAGAAAAGGGGTGCCACAGCAACGAATCCGAAAATGATGCCACGGCAACATATCGGTTCCGGTAGGTCATGGAGATACCGGTGCAAAAGAAGTGGGCATGAGCGTGTGATGCAAGGATGGGGGGGGTGCTCCCGTATTCCGGGTTCCCACGGGACGGCGGCATGGCAAACGAGGAACGTGCAAAGACCTCTCTCGAACATGGTGCAAACACGAGCATCTCATACAACACACATGCATTCGTTCACGAGCGTCGCCTCGGGGTTATACCTTCGAAGCGTGCGTTTCGGGGCGGACGGTTCGAAGTGGAGGTAGTTGTTCACGGGTCGTCGTGGAAAGTAGTGGCACACGTGGCGGCGTAGTGGAAGTAGTGGTTCACGAGTCAAAGAGGAAGTAGTCGTTCATGTTCCATAGATGTTCGGGGTCATGGCGAGGAACTTGACGTCCCCGGGGTCTTCGCGGGTCGACGGTAGTTGTACATGGCAATCGTGGACGAAATTGGAGCGTCAGCGGTAGTCGTTCACGGTTCTTCAGCGCTGGTTGTGGTACACGTTCTGTAGATGTTCGAGCGGCGGTAGTGGTACACAGTGTCGAAGAGGAACTTGACGAATCCAGGGAAACTGTAGCCGTACATGCATCGGAGAGGAAGTTGACGCATCATTGGACTTGGCGGTCTTGATGAACTAAAGGGGCATCGAGGGACTTGCACGGCTCTGCCTTGGGAGGTCACCGGAGATGCATGGAGGCAGCTCGAGCTGCTGGTTGTTGGTGCGTGGCCGAGCCGTGGCTAGAAGAAGTCGCCGGCGTCGGCCTTGGCCTGAAGCAGGGAAGCGGCAGCGCGCACAGCGATGGCCAGCGAGGAGCAGGAGATGGCCGGGGTGCCTTGGCGCAACAGAGGCGGAGCAGAGGAGGGCAGCGGCGGCACAGTTGCTGGACAGAGCAATGGCGGCGGAGCGGAGCAGAGCAGCTGCGTAGAAGACGGCCGCGGCTGGAGATGGTAGTGGTGCGGGAGGCCGGGCGCGGCGCCATGGGGAGGCGACGACGCGGAGGAGGGGAGGCTACAGGGGCAGCGCTGGTCGTCGACGAGGGCGATGGGGAGGTCCGGTGGTGCGGCACCAAGGGCGGCGAGGAGGAGGTCAGGCGCCACGCGGCAATGGCAGGGAGGCGGCGAGCTTGGCGCGCTGGAGGTGGGGACGGGGCCCTGCTGGAGGGGTCCGGCTGGGGACGGGCAAGGGCGGCGGAGGCCGGCCTGATCTGGTGGTGTAGCCGGCAGCAGGAGGGGGAGGCACGCGGGATCGAGAGGGGGAGATGGGGATCGAGCAGGAGGGCGAGGGGATCGGGGTCCTGGCGGCGCTGGAGGGAGATGGAATCAAGAGAAGGGAGGCTAGGGTAAGGGCGCCGGAGCTGGGCCTTGGGCCAAAAGGCTGCGGGGAAGCAGGCCGGCCTGGGCTGTCTCTCTCCTCTCTCTCTCTCTCTCATACTTCCTTTAACAGAAAAGAAATAGAGAGAAGAAAAGAAAGAGAGGGGTTAGGGAAAGATTTTGCGCATGGGGGTAATTTTTCCGGACTCACAAAAATGTGCTTGTGCCGAGAAAATAGAAAAGGGCAAGATTGAAAGATTTGAATTCAAACTCATTTGATTTAAATACAAATGATTTGAATAGGAAGTGAGGGTTGGGAAGGTCCAAAAATGTTCGGATTTTTGGCGGAGCTCCAGAATATGATGAAAGAATATATGGCAAGATTGGAGACGAAGAATTAAGATAACAAAGACATTGGGATAATTTGCAAGTGTGTTATGGTGATTTCCAAATTAAAGAAATATTTAATATAGCTCCCTAATATTGGGAGGATATGTTATAAAGAGAAGCCACCATGTGCATCTCCCTCGATTTAAATGGATCGAAGATCCATGCAATTTACTTAGTTGAGTTTTAAAAATTAAATGGCATGATGGCATGATGACATGATGCAATGCAAAATAAATAGAGCAAGCAAAAGAAACACACGGCGATCACGAAATATATGGAAGGCGTTTGGAGCGTCGGTCTCGGGCCGTTACATCTTCCAAACCCACTGGGGGAGTCCTGGATTAGGTGGTCCTCGGGCGCCCGGGCTGTGCAACATGGGCCGGACTAATGGGCCGCGAAGATACAAGATAGAAGACTTTCTCTCGTGTCCGGATGGGACTCCCTTTGGTGTGGAAGGCAAGCCTGGCGACTGGATATGAAGATTCCTTTCTCTGTAAACCGACTCTGTACAAACCTAGCCCCCTCCGGTGTGTATATAAACCAGAGGGTTTAGTCCGTAGAGGCAATCATAATCATACAGGCTAGACATCTAGGGTTTAGCCATCACTATCTCGAGGTAGATCAACACTTGTAACCCCTATACTCATCAAAGTCAATCAAGCAGGAAGTAGGGTATTACCTCCATCAAGAGGGCCCGAACCTGGGTAAAACATCGTGTCCCTACCTCCTGATACCTTCGATCCTTAGACGCACAGTTTGGGACCCCCTACCCGAGAGTTCCACAGTGCCGTCATCGAAAGGCTCGATGGCTCCATCAATCATCTGCAACAACACTGCCGTGAAGGAGATTTTTCTCCCCGACCAGATCTTCGCATTCGGCGGCTTCGCACTACGCGCCAACTCGGTTGGCCACCTAGAGCAGATCGACAGCTATGGCCATGGTCACCAGATTAGTTTTGGAAATCTAAACTACGTCGCTGACATCCGAGGAGACTTGATCTTCCAAGGATTCGCGGCCCCAACAACCGCTCCGTCTTTAGATCCGGAACGCGTCACCAGGTCCGAAGACGGGAGTCTAGAGCCCGCCGGACTCCCTGCGGCTATAGGGCCCAGCACTGGAGAGCTGGAGAGAATAGCGTCTCCGACAGTCATCACCAAGCCGGACTCTTCTCCGAACACTAACTCCGAACCATGCGAGCTTGGCCAGGACACTTCCGTCCCTGTCCAAACCTCGCTCTTAAACGAGACCTTGGACTTAATGCGATCCCTCGCCATCACAGAGGAACCGCTCCCGAATTGCGCCCAGCCCGGGCTAGGGGCTGAAAATAGGGAATTTTACTTCCCACCCACCACCCACTTCATAGCCACTGTCGAGGATCTAACCGACATGCTCGATTACGCATCCGAAGACATCGACGGTATGGACGACGATGCAGGAGAGGAGCAGGCACAAAACCCGTCGTTCATCGGACGCTGGACGGCCACTTCCTCATATGATGTATACATGGTGGACACACCCAAAGAGGGCGACGACGATGATGGGAAGGATCCAGTCGAAGACGAACCTCCTGAGATACCACCAAAGCGTCGATGCCAGCGGCGCCGCTCTAAATCGCGTCGCGGAAAAAAATAGCAATACCGGCACCGGAGACAATGATAGTCTAGAGAATGCCGAAGACCAAGAAGACCCCATCGAACCAAAATCCGAACAGGATGATCGGGAGGACGAGCAAGTAGGGAACGAAGACTCGGAGGATAGCAACTATCTACCACTCTCCGAGGACGACCTGAGCCTCAGTGGCGAAGATTTTATCGTGCCAGAGGAACCCCTCGAACAAGAGCGCTTTAAGCGCCGGTTAATCGCCACAGCGAGAAGCCTAAAAAAGTAGCAGCGGCAGCTTCAAGCTGACCAAGATCTGCTCAATGACAGATGGACTAATGTCCTGGCAGCCGAAGAATACAGCCTCAAACACCCAACAAAGAGTTACCCGAAGCGTAAGCTGCTACCCCAATTCGACGATGAGGTGCGGGAGCCCATACCACTCGCGCGTAACGCGGCTGACGGACCCGACCGACCACCACGTGGCCAGGACAAAACGGCAACTCAAGCCGAACACCAGCCCGCACCACCTCGCCGTAAAAGCAGAGAAGAAACAGCTCGGGGATACACTCATGAACTACGTCAAGACCTGGACAATAGAGCCGGTAAGACCAGATCAATCTATAGATCGCGGGGGCATGCCCCGGCACGGGAAGATGGCTATCAAGCCTGGCGCGACAATCATAACCACACCCGGGCCGAAAACCGCATACGGACTTCGTCCGAACTGCGCCATGACGTTGCCCGATACCGAGGCACCGCACACCCCCTATGCTTCACCGATGAGGTAATGGAACACCAGTTCCCAGAAGGGTATAAACCTGTGAACATCGAATCATACGACGGCACAACGGATCCCGCAGTATGGATCAAAGATTTTCTTCTCCACATTCACATGGCACGCGGTGATGATCTACATGCCATCAAGTACCTCCCCCTAAAACTTAAGGGGCCAGCACGGCACTGGCTGAACATCCTACCAGAAAACTCTGTTGGTAGCTGGGAAGACTTGGAGGATGCATTCAGAGACAACTTCCAAGGTACCTATGTTCGGCCCCCAGACGCCGATGATCTTAGTCACATAATCTAGCAACCCGAAGAATCAGCCCGGCAGCTCTGGACCAGGTTTTTAGTCAAAAAGAACCAGATTGTGGATTGTCCGGACGCAGAAGCCCTCGCGGCCATCAAACATAGCGTCCGAGATGAGTGGCTCGCCGGACACATCGGCCAATAAAAGCCGAAGTCCATGGCAGCCCTTACAACACTTATGACCCGCTTCTACGCGGGAGAGGATAGCTGGTTTGCTTGTAGAAGCAATAGTACTAGCGACCCTGGCACCTCCGAACCCAGGGATGGCAATGGCAAGCCACGACGCAACAAGCACAAGCGTCGAAACAATAACGAAGGAACCCAAGACACGGTGGTCAATGCCGGATTCAGTGGGTCCAAACCCGGTCAACGGAAGAAGCCATTCAAGGCAAACAGAGATGGCCCATCTAGTTTAGACAGAATACTTGATCGGCCCTGCTAGATTCATGGCACCCCCGATAAACCCGCCAATCACACCAACAGAAATTGTTGGGTCTTTAAACAGGCCGGCAAACTAAACACCGAACACAAGGGGAAAGGGCTGCCCAGCGATGACAATGACCAAGAGCCTCGTCAACCGAACACAGGGGGACAGAAGCAATTTCCCCCAGAGGTAAAAACAGTGAATATGATATATGTCACACATATCCCTAGGAAGGAGCGCAAGTGCGCATTACGGGACTTCTACGCCATAGAGCCGGTCGCCCCAAAATTCAAGCCATGGTCGGCTTGCCCGATCACCTTCGATCGTAAAGACCACCCAACCAGTATCCGTCATGGAGGTTCAGTAGCTCTAGTCCTCGATCCAATCATCAACGGATTCCATCTCACACGAGTCCTCATGGACGGCGGTAGCAGTCTCAATCTACTATATCAAGACACTGTCCGCAAAATGGGCATCGATCCGTCAAGAATCAAGCCCACCAAAACTACCTTTAAAGGAGTAATACCTGGCGTAGAGGCCCGCTGCACGGGCTCAATTACACTGGAAGTCCTCTTCGGTTCGCCGTGCTACCTCGTGAGCACTGCATTGGTTTTCCCTTGAAGAGGAAAGGGTGATGCAGCAAAGTAGCGTAAGTATTTCCATCAGTTTTTGAGAACCAAGGTATCAATCCAGTAGGAGGCCACGCACGAGTCCCTCGCACCTACACAAACAAATAAATCCTCGCAACCAAAGAAATAAAGGGGTTGTCAATCCCTTCAAGGTCACTTACGAGAGCGAGATCTGATAGATATGATAAGATAATATTTTTGGTATTTTTATGATAAAGATGCAAAGTAAAGAAAGCAAAATAAAGACGGCGCCAGAAATAGCTTGTTGTCGGGAGATTAATATGATGGAAAATAGACCCGGGGGCCATAGGTTTCACTAGTGGCTTCTCTCAAGAACATAAGTATTTTACGGTGGGTGAACAAATTACTATTGAACAATTGACAGAATTGAGCATAGTTATGAGAATATCTAGGTATGATCATGTGTATAGGCATCACGTCCGAGACAAGTAGACCGACTCCTGCCTGCATCTACTACTATTACTCCACACATCGACCTCTATCCAGCATGCATCTAGAGTATTAAGTTCAAAAGAACAAAGTAACGCTTTAAGCAAGATGACATGATGTAGATGGATAAACTCATGCAATATGATATAAACCCCATCTTGTTATCCTCGATGGCAACAATACAATACGTGCCTTGCTGCCCCTACTGTCACTGGGAAAGGACGCCGCAAGATTGAACCCAAAGCTAAGCACTTCTCCCATTGCAAGAAAGATCAATCTAGTAGGCCAAACCAAACTGATAATTCGAAGAGACCTGCAAAGATAACCAATCATACATAAAAGAATTCAGAGAAGATTCAAATATTGTTCATAGATAAACTTGATCATAAACACACAATTCATCGGTCTCAACAAACACACCGTAAAAGAAGATTACATCGAATAGATCTCCACAAGAGAGGGGGAGAACATTGTATTGAGATCCAAGAAGAGAGACGAAGCCATCTAGCTAATAACTATGGACCCGGAAGTCTGAGGTAAACAACTCACGCATCATCGGAGAGGCTATGGTGTTGATGTAGAAGCCCTCCGTGATCGATGCCCCCTCCGGCGGAGCTCCGGAAAAGGCCCCAAGATGGGATCTCACAGGTACAGAAGGTTGCGGCGGTGGATTTAGGTTTTTGGCTCTGTATCTGATCGTTTGGGGGTACGTAGGTATATATAGGAGGAACAAGTACGTCGGTGGAGCAACGTGGGGCCCACGAGGGTGGAGGCGCGCCCGGGGGGGTAGGCGCGCCCCCCTACCTCATGCCCTCCTGGTAGCTTTCTTGACGTAGGGTCCAAGTCCTCTGGATCACGTTCATTCCGAAAATCACGGTCCCGAAGGTTTTATTCTGTTTGGACTCCGTTTGATATTCTTTTTCTGCGAAACTCTGAAATAGGCAAAAAACAGCAATTCTGGGCTGGGCCTCCGGTTAATAGGTTAGCCCCAAAAATAATATAAAAGTGTATAATAAAGCCCAATAATGTCCAAAACAGAATTTAATATAGCATGGAACAGTCTGCGACATCGTCCCGTTCCGCAGTGGCTATCACGCACTGCTCGAATGAACCGCTTTCGACCACTTTAACGCGGTCCCGCACTACGCCTATCTAAAGTTTAAAATGCCCGGCCCACGTGGCATCATTACAATCAACGGCAACATGGAACGCTCTCTCCGTACTGAGAAGCATACCGTGGCCATCGCGGCCGAAATACAAAGCGGCCCCGCTAAGCCGCACACCTCATTGGCTATTAGGCCGCCGGGCTCCACTACACAAGGCCGGCCAATTCCGCATACTAACGGCTCAGCAATTCCTGAGCTGGATTAGCAGGTTTGCCTCCGTCGATCGCCATGCACATCTGCGAAGTTCGTGCCGCGTGTGCACAATTTTGCACTCAAAATACCTTGGGCATCAGCGGAGGCGCAATACTGGCAAGCCTATAGTACGGTTTGACCCTATACGACCTTCCCCTTTCTTTAATCATTTGTTCTCTTTTACTACAGGGGAATCAAAACCAAATCATTCTACGGACTCACGAGGACTTTCTCCGAGCGCGGTTTCGTGCAAATAGTCAAAGTCATTCCTCTCAAGGAATATGTCTTGCTCAGGCGAAAGCGGCGCAGACGTGCGGCAGGAAGGTGCAAAGAATTTTCCATACCACAACTTCACTCAAGAACCTGTATAGAGCTTTTTCCCTTAGCCTTAGACCCCCGGCATGTAAAATGGCCTTGGTGATTATGGTACCTTCTGTAAGATTACGTCTTGACGTATCAATCAGATTTCAGTGAACCAAATTCTTATTCGACATTGTCTTTACTTATAGACTTTATTCCGTCTATTCAGTTTGCTTCACGCACACACCTCGGCACAAATTACCAGGGGCTCTATATGGCAACACATGTGTTGCCAAACAAAAAGTCCGAACAGCTTTATAGTACAGTTCAGCGTCCCGAGTTCGGCACTATATGCATCGGCTCTGAATCATGTCTTTGGTCAATAGTTGGGTTGCCCGGCTCCTATGTTTGCTACCTTACGTTCCGTCTAATCGGCTAGGGTACTAAAGGGAGAACTACTGTGATTGTGTTTCTGTTTCATCTGGTTAAGCACCTTACTAGAGAAAGCCGAAAACTGACTGTCATGATGCGGCGAGAGCTGGTCAGCCACCCAGTGACTTATTAAAATCTTTAGCGATTTTTCACGTATTACACGAAGGACTGTTTTCCGGTCACATATGTAACGCATCCGTATCCGGATAGCTGCGTACATACCAGAGGCTACTTTGTAGACCCATCGTCAAACTCCTATAGCTAAGTGAGAGTAATAAAACCACATAGTCCGATTACCTGGTTCACCGCACTGACACTGCTACCTCTTGAGCACTGCGTTGGTTTTCCCTTGAAGAGGAAAGGGTGATGCAGCAAAGTAGCGTAAGTATTTCCCTCAGTTTTTGAGAACCAAGGTATCAATCCAGTAGGAGGCTACACGCAAGTCCCTCGCACCTACACAAAAAAATAAATCCTCGCAACCAACGCGATAAGGGGTTGTCAATCCCTACACGGTCACCTACGAGAGTGAGATCTGATAGATATGATAGGATAATATTTTTGGTATTTTTGTGATAAAGATGCAAAGTAAAATAAAAGCAACGGAAATAACTAAGGGTTGAAAGATTAATATGATGGAAAATAGACCCAGGTGCCATAGGTTTCACTAGTGGCTTCTCTCAAGAGCATAAGTATTTTACGGTGGGTGAACAAATTACTGTTGAGCAATTGACAGAATTGAGCATAGTTCTGAGAATATCTAGGTATGATCATGTATATAGGCATCACGTCCGACACAAGTAGACCGACTCCTGCCTGCATCTACTAC
Source organism: Triticum aestivum (assembly GCF_018294505.1). NCBI lineage: Eukaryota > Viridiplantae > Streptophyta > Magnoliopsida > Poales > Poaceae > Triticum > Triticum aestivum. The sequence continues at coordinate 486,744,254 of NC_057799.1, read as the reverse complement.
TATTACTCCACACATCGACCGCTATCCATCATGCATCTAGAGTATTAAGTTCATAAGAATAGTGTAACGCTTTAAGCAAGATGACATGATGTAGAGGGATAAATTCATGCAATATGATAAAAACCCCATTTTGTTATCCTCGATTGCAACAATACAATACGTGCCTTGCTGCCCCTACTGTCACTGGGAAAGGACACTGCAAGATTGAACCCAAAGCTAAGCACTTCTCCCATTGCAAGAAAGATCAATCTAGTAGGCCAAACCAAACTGATAATTCGAAGAGACTTGCAAAGATAACCAATCATACGTAAAAGAATTCAGAAGATTCAAATATTGTTCATAGATAAACTTGATCATAAACCCACAATTCATCGGTCTCAACAAACACACCGCAAAAGAAGATTACATCGAATAGATCTCCATAAGAGAGGGGGAGAACATTGTATTGAGATCCAAAAAGAGAGAAGAAGCCATCTAGCTAATAACTATGGACCCGAAGGTCTGAGGTAAACTACTCACACTTCATCAGAGAGGCTATGGTGTTGATGTAGAAGCCCTCCGTGATCGATGCCCCCTCCGACGGAGCTCCGGAACAGGCCCCAAGATGGATCTCGTGGGTACAGAAGGTTGCGGCGGTGGAATTAGGTTTTTGCCTCCGTATCTGATTGTTTGGGGGTACGTAGGTATATATAGGAGGAAGGAGTACGTCGGTGGAGCAACGTGGGGCCCACGAGGGTGGAGGGCGCGCCTGGGGGGTAGGCGCGCCCCCTACCTCATGGCTTCATGCTTGATTTCTTGACGTAGGGTCCAAGTCCTCTGGGTCATGTTCGTTCCGAAAATCACGTTCCCGAAGGTTTCATTCCGTTTGGACTCCGTTTGATATTATTTTTCTACGAAACTCTGAAATAGGCAAAAAACCGCAATTCTGGGCTGGGCCTCTGGTTAATAGGTTAGTCCCAAAACTAATATAAAAGTGAATAATAAAGCCCAATAATGTCCAAACAGGAGATAATATAGCATGGAGCAATCAAAAATTATAGATACGTTGGAGACGTATCAGACCCCTCCTTTCCGGACCAAGACGTTGGGTTAAGTGTGGTCATATGCAACTCCGAACACCCCAGTAGTATCTACATGGGGGTTGAAGCCGACAACTGGGAACTCTCAGGTACAAAAATGGCTGCACAAGAGGAGAAAATTCTTCTTAAAGGCATGAATATATTACAAAAAGCCTTAGTTCATGAAACAAACTTCCGGATAGTTCGGAACCGTTCATTCGAATACTACATCTTAGAGCATTGGCCTTCTACAAGGCGGACACCCTTGAGAACTTCCTCAACGTAGCGCTCTGGTGTACGGTGGTCCTTGCTTTCGGGCGGACCCTCGACTGCCACCTTTTCGGCCTTCATTTTCCCCCAGTGCATCTTCACACGGGTGAAGGCCATTCGCGCCCCTTCTATACAAGACCACCTCTTAACAGCGTCAATTCGGGGCAGCGCATCGATGAGACGCGCCACGAGGCCGAAGTAGCTCTCCGGAATGGCTTCGCCGGCCACAACCGGACTATGACGTCCTTCATGGCTGCGCTGGACATCTTCTGCAGCTCCGCCCATTGTGCCATCTAGTTATTTAGCAGTACGGGACGCTCCTGCCCCGCAAACTGCGACCAGAAGAGCTTCTCCGCCGCGTACCCCTCCTGGGCCTGGAAGAATTGGGCGGCGGCCGTAGCACTCTTCGGCAGATCCGCACATGCGTCTGGAGAACTCCATAGTCGATTAACCAAGGCATACTTCCGGTCCCCAAATTTAGCCTGTAAAAGATAGGGCTTACTAGCCGCTATCTGTCCGGCTTGACGGATTTCCTCGCGCGCTGCGCGAGATTCAGACCGCGCCTCCGAAGCTTCTTGAAGGGCCTTGGCGAGTTCAGTCTCCTTCGCCTTATTTTCCTTTTCTAAGGACTCGCACTTGGCGGCTGCGTCCTTGAGCTTTTGCTCCATCTCGGTCACCTCTTCCTCAAAACGGTGCCGAGCGGTCTGTTCGGCCGTTAAGTCCACAGCCACTTTATCCGCAGCCGCCTTGCTTACCCTCGCTTGCTCCTTGGCTTGGGCAAGCTCACCCCTGAGGGTCTCCACCGCGGCGGCGCCATCTGTACAAATACGCGCATTTCAGCTCTTGAACTTCCACAAAATACGGACATAAACAGGCATACAGTAAGATGTATCTTATACCTTGCGCCTGGTCGAGCCGCATGTTAACAAGGACTAGGTCCTCATCGGCCCTTTCCAGTTTTCGTTTGAGTTCGGAAACTTCCGCTGATTGGGCAGTCGCCGCTAACAGAGAAGCCTGTTTTAATCCAAATAACATAGTATGTTACCACCTGACAACTGATTATCGATCCTCTGCTCGCTTTTCTTTCAAAAAGCCGAACAAAGTCTCAAGGGCTACTATCTATATATAGGCATATTTCTCATAAAAATGATCTAAACAAAAAAACATTACATTGCGTACCTCGAAGCCTGATAGCAGGCTGGTGAAGGCTTCGTCTAGCCTGCTCTTGGCGGACTGAATCTTCTCAGCCACCATGCCCATCAGGATGCGGTGCTCATCCAGAACGGATGCGCTTTGCAGTGCATCTGCCGTGGAATTCGGCGCCTCCAGATTACCGGAGGTCGCCGCTCCTCTCTCTCCTGCAGGGTGTCACTCACTAGATTTTGGAGCCACGTGGGCCTCTAGAGTAGTATGCGGCTGGGGGACGGATTGACTGGGGCTCCCGTCGCCGGTCTCCAAGGGGACCGTTGTCAGGACCCCGATTCCATGTCACATCGATCTAGCCGGTAACAGCGCATATCACTTTGCGGCCTCACGTGCGGTATTTCCACGGGTGTCGCCTTACCATGGCCCGGGACCGTTTCGCCTTTTGGCTCACGTATATGATAGTGTCGCTAGCATCCATATGACAGAGAACCCAGGCTGACATGACTAGTCGTGAACCCAAAGTGGCACTAACTTACGGGGAAAGGTATACATGAATCAACATCGAGCATGTCGGTCAGCAGCGTGCGAATCCGGGCTGTAGCACTGGGCTAACAGGACTCCGGTGAACCGGGCTGTAGCAGGCTAGGCAGGACTCCAGATGTCACCGCGTGACATTTCCCCGAAGGGACAGACACAGGAACGAAGTGAATCACATGCCGGCCAGTCAAGTGTTCCGGAGCAGTAGTGCTGGGCTAGCAGGACTCCGGTGAATCGGGCTGTAGCGGACTACTATGGCTCATGGAAGCAGAAGACTACATTTCCCCATAAGAGAGGCTACCAAGGATAAACAACTAGGTTGTCGGATCCCACACATACCAAGCATTTCAATCATACACACAATATGCTCGATATGTGTAAATACAACATGGCATCACAACATAAGTCTACGACTCAAGTATTTATTCATTAGGCTCTGAGGAGCCAAGTATTACAAACATGGGTCTCAAGACCCAACATACAGAGCATACAAGCAGCAAGCACATGCGGAAGCTTAACTTGTCAGAGTACAGACAACTACAAATGAAAAAGGCTGAGAAGCCTGACTATCTACAAGATCCTGCTGATGGCACAAGATCGTAGTTGAGGTAACAAGCTAAACGTCGAAGTCCACGCAGAACTAAAAGTGAGACTGAAGTCTCTCTGCAAAACATAAAATAGGCAAACGTGAGTACAAATGTACCCAGCAAGACTTACATCAGAACTATCTACATATGCATCGGTATCAAAAGGGGGTGGTGGAGTTTAACTGCAGCAAGCCAGCTTTGACTCGGTGGCTATCCTAAACTACGACTGCAAGTAACTCTTTTGAGGTGGCGCACACGAGTCCACATATTCACCATATCAATACACCACCATGGATCCGCTCCCGTCTCCCTACAAGAACGCCATCCATAGCACTCACGCTTATCTTGCGCATTTTAGAGTATCCACTTTCACTTGTCTATGAACTGTAATAGGCAACCCAGAAGTCCTTCACCGTGGACGCGGCTATTCGAATAGATCGTTTATAACCCTGCAGGGGTGTACTTCTTCACACACGCTCTCACCACTTACCCCGTTTACACGACATGTACTCGGCAACCTTCAAGCGAAAGCCCAACGAGGGTGTCGGCCACGGCCTACCTAAACAATCAAGTCTCTAGTCCAGGTTTATCGCCTATTCAGGTTCCATCCGCAGGGAGTCCGGCCGAGGTTTCCACACACGGCCCCGAACGATGTGTACAGCGTTCCGCGACACCAAACGGGCGCCCGGCATACCCGACCACGTGCCTACCGCATCACAGCCCACCCCTCGGGTCAGCGCTGCGCACGGCGTCCAGCATACTACAAACACCAGAAACTACTTGCAACTCCTGGACAGAGGACAAGGGTGGTTAAGAAACCGAGAGAGTCAATTAAGGATCCCAATGTGTGGTAGTAGCTGTTCATGGATCACAAACACCGAACTCAGTTCCTGAGGACAGTTTCAATGAGACAACCCACCATGTACTCCTAAATGGCCTCTCACCGCTACCTTTACCAAATCCTGTTCACACACTTAGCTCTCAACAGTAGGACATGTTCACACACCTTGGATTCATGTCCGATGAACCAGACCTGACTCAACTCTAAGCAGTAGCAGGCATGACAAACAAGCATGAATGAGTAGGCACATCAGGGCTCAAACAACTCCTACTCATGCTAGTGGGTTTCATCTATTTACTGTGGCAATGACAGGTCATGCAGAGGAAAAGGGGTTCAACTACCGCAGCATGTAACAGTTGAATCGTTGTTGTCGTAATGCAGTAAAAGGGAGCAGAAGCGAGAGAGTGAGTTTGTATCAGAATGAACAAGGGGATTTTGCTTGCCTGGCACTTCTAAAGATAGTATAGTTCTTCATCGGTGTCATCGATCTCATCGTGGAAACTACGTCCACTGAAAGGGGACAAATACCGGCAAACAGAGAAAGAACACAATCAATGCAATGCACAATATGATGCATGATCATGACATGTCAATATGCTATGATTTGAGCTAATGCAACTTAGAACAGGTTGGTTTGAGCTCATTTGAATCAAAGATTCAAATGCAAACCCAAAATAAGAGGTCATATTAGTGCATTAACTTGTTTCATCTAAACAGCAAGGTTAAAGTGTTCTGACATGCATGAAACTAGTACAGATGGAAAGATTGAATTTTTCTGATCAATTTTCATATATAAATCTTTGCATTTGGATTTACAGATTAATTTCTATGAATTTTTGAAGTTTGTGATATTTTCTGGAATTTCCTGAATAAGAATAAATCCAGAAAATACTTATTGCGTCAGCATGACGCCACTGTAATGTCAGCGGTTAACACATGCGGTCCAGCTCAACCCTAACCTATGGGTCCCGCGGTCAGTGTAACAGTGTCAGTAGTAGAGGCTGACTAGTGGGGCTAGGTCAACGCTGAGGTGGCAAGGTCAAACTGACCGGTGGGGCCACGGGCATTAGCTTAATTTAAACAGGAAATAACCCTGTGGTTAATTAAGGGGCGGGGCCCATCTATCAGTGACCTAGGGGGTTAGTTAGTGGCGTCATTAGCTGCTAATGATGGTGCCACGTCGGCACGGCCGGGGTTGGGCCGCCGGCGACCATCCAGTGCGGCGGCGACTCGCCGGGGTGGTGCTAGGGGCAGCGGTTGGTTGCGCTGAGGGAACCAGGTGGGAGCCCGTGCTCGACCACATCCAACCGAAGAAGCTGGAGGGCGTGGGGTGGCCGGAAACTCGCCGGAGACGAGCTATGGCGGCGGCCGGAGATCGGGCATCAGCGAAAACTACGCTACAACGAACGGCAGTAGCAGTCAGTGGGGGTTTTGGGCTTCTGGCATTGCGCTGAGCACGGTGGTATGCTCAGACGCGACGTGTGTGAGCTCTAGCCACGGCGGCAACACGGCCGGTGGCGACGGGTTCTCGGTTCGACAGAAGTGACGGCTACGCGGCGAAATCGAGCACGGCGAGAGAGAGGGGCAGCGTAGGAGCTCACAGTGAGGTAGTAGAGCAGCTCAGTGGCCTCAGGGAGGCGCGGAGACGGCGAATCGGACGGCGGCATCCGGCGGCCATGGACGGGGAAGAAAGGTCGCGGCGTCATCTTGGGGTCCTCCGGCCTTGCGTGGGTCGGCGGAGAGGTGCTCGGGGTCTAGGGCGGAGCTCGTGGGCTGGTCAGAGAAGTGAGGGGGAGGCGGTGGCTGCAGCTACGGCGAACGGCAGCGTCGGCTGCGCTCGGTGAGGTGGGGATCAGCGAGAGAGAGAGAGAAGGGAGAGAGTGAGAGAGGACGGGCGGATCGGGACGACGCCGGGGCGTTCACCCACGCGTCCAGAGGCTCGGCGGCAAGCAGGAGGATGCGTGGCGCCTCGCGCGCGCGTGCGCTGTCCCGCCTCTGCCTACTGGCAGAGGTTAGGGATGACTGGCACCAGGCCAGTGGGCTGGGCTGGCCAGGTAAGTGGCCCAGGTAACTCTCTTCCTCTCTTTTCTAATTCTGTTTCTGTTTTCTAATTTCTTTCTGTTTTTGATTTGATTAAAATACCAAATCATTTCATAAAATCCTGGAATTAGTCATGGGTCCTATCTGTATTATTCCAGTGACCCTGAACAATTTCCAACATTTTTGAAGCATCTAAATTATATATAGCATTTAAATAGCTCCAATTCAAATATGTATTGTGTTAATTCAAATACGAAAATGTCCTGCAAAAATATGCATCATCTCTGGATATGGTTTTCACCTTTTTCATAAATCATGAACATTATTGCAGACCAATTTGGGTTCATTGAAATCATTTTAGAGTTGAACCTATTTGCATTGTTTTGGTGCTAGGGGTTTGATCATCCCCATTTCAAGTTTCTGAGAAATTTAAACAAGATGCACACATGAAGGGCTAGCCTAGTGCAAACCAGATCTAGGGATGTGACAACTTACCACTACTAAACAAGAATCTCGTCCCGAGATTCAAGTCGTGAGGTAAGAAGACAGAGGGACACAAGCTAATACAATCTTCACGATCCAGATGTCTTTCTCGAGGATGTTGATTCATTGCATCACCTTGATCTCGACGTCTTGCTTTGAGAACTACATCCAACATGACAACGAGAAGAAAGGGAGAATTTTAGAAGCATCGATCTTCATGAGGTTTGAGCAACTTAGGATCATCTTAATGATCACAAGATCAACTCACGGAATGAGACGTAGAAACATCTCTGGAGCTGAGAGGCAAAACATGCATCAGGAGGGACAGAAGAAACAATTTGACGAGGGTTTCAAGGTAGCGAGGAAACAATTACCATGATCCCATAACGGGGCACCTTGGGAGAGGTGACTCGTAAAATTATTCCCTTAAGTGGCAAAAGAATTACTTTTGATACAGAGATCATTGGAACTCTATATACTAGCCTAAGGAAATTCACAAACGACCGTTTGAAGGAGTTCGGAAGAACGGCACACTCAGGCTAGAATGGATGATGTGGACTACCTTGTTGAAGACAACGAAATGGATGATTTTTGCTTATCATCGGAAATGGATGGGACTCATGGTAAGTCCACTTTTGAAGATGAACCTGGACAGCAACTGCTGAGAAGGGCAGCCCATGGAAAATTGGCACGATGGGGTGCAAGCTGGGAACAAAATGCAAATGTTGGGAATGTTCCAACGATCATATCTGCCTGAGATTCAGATCTGGTTGGTGTTAGGATATTCCAGACTCATCAAGTCTAGAAAGAAAAATGAAAGTTTGCAACACAAATCGACGAGATGACGTTGCGAGATTCTCGGGGAGTGAACTACGATAGCAAGCTCCAAAACATGGGCTGGTTCAGCTACACACCTGCGAACGCGCTGTCCAAGACAAGCATGACCACATAGTAGTCTTACAACAAAACGCTACCGAATTCTGGTAGGGAACCATCATTGAGGATAACAAAATCTTGTGGATGAACTAGTATTAGCACAACAAACTCATTTTCCTTGAACAAAACAATCAGTGGCTTGGTGTGCTAGGGAATACATATGGAGTGGTGGTAATTAATCTACCAAACCATAGAATACATTCGCACATGCATAACTGACTTGGGATGGTACCAGAGGAAACAAAAACAATCTTTCTCGAACTCACGGCAGCAACTTGCACCAAATGCACATGAATTCGAAGAAGTCACTTCTTCCATCCAAGCATAAGCTTCATGAATGGAAGACAAAGGCATTGCTTATAAAGTTTTCAACACTAGGTTGATGTTCAACATGAATCATGGGGGAGACAAAATGCTGCTGATGGGCTCAACAGCAACTCATCGGAATTTCCATATCACTGGACTTCCACCATCATGTGAACATGGTGATAGCATTGGTCAGACCAAAAGATGTAATGGTGTATGCTTGAGGGATCAACCACGAGTAAGACAACATTACGAACATCGTTGGTTCTAATTTTGACTTGACGATAGCCCATACTCAAGTCAAAGTTTTGACAAGGCAATAGATCCAACAACTGATCACGAGGAACAATCGGATGAAGATATCATCTTCTTCAACACACACACAAACACAAAAGATATCCCTTTAACATGAACTAAGCTAGACAAGCTTTTATCTTCCAACTCTCCAAGTTGTTGTTTGGCTTAACCAACTAGCTCAGGGGTATCCCACACAGATTCTTGGAGAATAGGGTGGTTTGGAAGAAACCAACATGATCACGAACTCAACATAGCGGTCAGGTGACAACCTGGTAATACTTCCGAGAAGATATTCGGAACATCACGAACCACCGACATGTTACTAAGCTCGAGAACAATCTTGCTTTTCAGGGCAGATGATGATCAAAGAAGCAAGGGATTGAATAATCCTAACTCATTGATCGAAAGAGTGCACCAGAAAATAAGGACAGGTAGCACGATCAGTCTTCGAAGGATAATTCAATAACCAGCACGCTAAGAATGAGAGTATTGTCCATTAACTACCAAGCAACACAGTTGCTAGGAGTATTGATTTCACACATCATGATTCACTTGTCGGCATTCCAGTTGCAACAACACGACACCGAGGAAATGAATAATGATGGCCGAGAAGTATCACTACGTCAAGAATTCATAGAGAGGTGCAATTCTCATGACATTCCTGACATAAAGGGGTAATCACTTCAAGGGTAGAGCAGACAAAAGCTTGATTGCATTTGATCCCGCGGAATACAACTGCTTTGACCCAATCCTAGAAATGGATGAGGTACTGGAGTTTGTTTCTCCTATTCATTCTAAATTAGAACGGCTTGACGAACCACAAGAGTATAGGCATCGATAACAGGTGCACGACTACTCCTGACTATCAATTGATAGACGGAAGGTCAGAATACAACTAAAGGGGACAACTCAGGGAACATATGATTGTCTGAGTTGTGGATGCATAGATTAGTATGTGGAACGAGTTCCACATATTTCTTCCGGATAACCCATGCAGAAAGGTAGGATTAGCAGAGTCACCACATAGAATCGAGAACTCGTCAAGAGCACTCTGGTTGTGATCTTTCGGTTCAGCGAGGAACTTCTGCCATAAGCGGTTCATAGTATTTGGAAGAAGGAAATACCACGGACCTCGAGGACTATCGCAAAGTTACTAATATCCTAAGGAACGAGCAAACACTATCAACAGGAGGTAAGTAGGGTGAATCTCGGGTTCAAGAACCCAGAATAGAATGCCTATTAACTAAATGGCATCACAGGATGCTTTCGAGAACGACGGCCAGAATCATCACACTAGGAATATAAAGCATTGCTAGATTACTGGGTGGTTCTCTAGGATGCCTAGGGTCATAATACTAGCTCCAACATATATGTCAAGGCAATGGAGTACCTCAACAGACCGATTAGTGTGGCTGAACTGGCCCAAAGGGACATCGGGAACAGAAAGAAGGGATTTGCAAATGCATCGGACTATTTAGAAACCTGGGATGACTCGGATAACATAACATCTGTAAATGCTCAAAAAGATTTGAGACATCCTGCAAAATAGTGGCATGACCACTCAACATCACAATATCAAGGTTCTGAGGTCAGCTATGAACATACGGAAGTAATAGAAACTAAACTGAGACTTGAATCCATCAATCTATAAGTCTACGGATTAGAAACACGTGATCCTGATAGAAAGATGAGAAGCCTAGTCTTAATCCCCGTAGAAGAGAAGAGGGTGACTCATATCAGAAGGCATAAGGTAAAGGAGTAAAAAGAGCCTTACGTTCCCATCCACAATCAATTCCCTTGTATAACTAAAGCATTTCTAGACTCAACTTCGACCAGTTAGGCTTGATAATCCTACAGGCAGTCAGGCTCTCATACCAAAGCTGTCAGGACCCCGATTCCAAGTCACATCAATCTAGCCGGTAACACCTCATATCACTTTGCGGCCTCACGCATGGTATTTCCACGGGTGTCGCCTTACCATGGCCCGGGACTGTTTGCGCCTTTTGGCTCACGTATATGATAGTGTCGCTAGCATCCATATGACAGAGAACCCGGGCCGACATGACTAGTCGTGAACCCAAAGTGGCACTAACTTACGGGGATAGGCATACATGAATCAACATCGAGCATGTCGGTCAGCAGCGTGCGAATCCGGGCTGTAGCACTGGGCTAACAGGACTCCGGTGAACCGGGCTGTAGCAGGCTAGGCAGGACTCCGGATGTCACCGCGTGACATTTCCCCAAAGGGACAGACGCAGGAACGAAGTGAATCACATGCCGGCCAGTCAAGTGTTCCGGAGCAGTAGTGCTGGGCTAGCAGGCCTCCGGTGAACCGGGCTGTAGCGGACTACTATGGCTCATGGAAGCACAAGACTACATTTCCCCATAAGAGAGGCTACCAAGGATAAACAACTAGGTTGTCGGATCCCACACATACCAAGCATTTCAATCATACACACAATATGCTCGATATGTGTAAATACAACATGGCATCACAACATAACTCTACGACTCAAGTATTTATTCATTAGGCTCTGAGGAGCCAAGTATTACAAACATGGGTCTCATGACCCAACATACAGAGCATACAAGCAACAAGCACATGCGGAAGCTTAACTTCTCTGAGTACAGACAACTACAAATGAAAAAGGCTGAGAAGCCTGACTATCTACAAGATCCTGCTGATGGCACAAGATCGTAGCTGAGGTAACAAGCTAAACGTCGAAGTCCACGCAGAACTAAAAGCGAGACTGAAGTCTCTCTGAAAAACATAAAATAGGCAAACGTGAGTACAAATGTACCCAGCAAGACTTACATCAGAACTATCTACATATGCATCGGTATCAAAACGGGGTGGTGGAGTTTAACTGCAGCAAGCCAGCTTTGACTCGGTGGCTATCCTAAACTACGACTACAAGTAACTCTTTTGAGGTGGCGCACACGAGTCCACATATTCACCATATCAATACACCACCATGGATCCGCTCCCGTCTCCCTACAAGAACACCATTCATAGCACTCACGCTTATCTTGCGCATTTTAGAGTATCCACTTTCACTTGTCTATGAACTGTAATAGGCAACCCAGAAGTCCTTTACCACAGACGCGGCTATTAAAATAGATCGTTTATAACCCAGCAGGGGTGTACTTCTTCACACACGCTCTCACCACTTACCGCCGTTTACACGACATGTACTCGGAAACCTTCAAGCGAAAGCCCAACGAGGGTGTCGGCCACGGCCTACCTAAACACTCAAGTCTCTAGTCCAGGTTTATCGCCTATTCAGGTTCCATCCGCAGGGAGTCCGGCCGAGGTTTCCACACACGGCCCCGAACGATGTGTACAGGGTTCCGGGACACCAAACGGGCGCCCGGCATACCCGACCACGTGCCTACCGCATCACAGCCCACCCCTCAGGTCAGCGCTGCGCACGGCGTCCAGCATATTACAAACACCAGAAACTACTTGCAACTCCTGGACAGAGGACAAGGGTGGTTAAGAAGCCGAGAGAGTCAATTAAGGATCCCAATGTGTGGTAGTAGCTGTTCATGGATCACAAACACCGAACTCAGTTCCTGAGGACGGTTTCAATGAGACAACCCACCATGTACTCCTACATGGCCTCTCACCTCTACCTTTACCAAATCGTGTTCACACACTTAGCTCTCAACAGTAGGACATGTTCACACACCTCCGATTCATCTCCGATGAACCAGATCTGACTCAAATCTAAGCAGTAGCACGCATGACAAACAAGCATGAATGAGTAGGCACATCAGGGCTCAAACAACTCCTACTCATGCTAGTGGGTTTCATCTATTTACTGTGGCAATGAAAGGTCATGCAGAGGAAAAGGGGTTCAACTACCGCAGCATGTAACAGTTGAATCGTTGTTGTCCTAATGCAGTAAAATGGAGCAGCAGTGAGCGAGTGAGTTTGTATTGGAATGACCAAGGGGATTTTGCTTGCCTGGCACTTCTGAAGATAGTATAGTTCTTCATCGGTGTCATCGATCTCATCATCGAAACTACGTCCACTGAAAGGGGACAAATACCGGCAAACAGGGAAAGAACACAATCAATGCAATGCACAATATGATGCATGATCATGACATGTCAATATGTTGTGATTCGAGCTAATGCAACTTAGAACAGGTTCGTTTGAGCTCATTTGAATCAAAGATTCAAATGCAAACCCAAAATAAGAGGTCATATTAGTGCATTGACTTGTCTCATCTAAACAGCAAGGTTAAAGTGTTCTAACATGCATGAAACTAGTACAGATAGAAAGATTGAATTTTTCTGATCAATTTTCATATATAAATCTTTGCATTTGGAGTTACAGATTAATTTCTATGAATTTTTGAAGTTTGTGATATTTTCTGGAATTTCCCAAAAAGAATAAATCCAGAAAATACTTATTGGGTCAGCATGACGTCACTGTGATGTCAGCGGTCAACATCCGCGGTCCAGGTTAACCCTGACCTATGGGTCCCGCGGTCCGTGTAACAGTGTCAGCAGCAGAGGCTGGCTAGTGGGGCCAGGTCAACGCTGAGGTGGCAAGGTCAAACTGACCGGTGGGGCCACGGGCATTAGCTTAATTTAAACAGGAATATAACATTGGGTTAATTAAGGGGCGGGGCCCATCTGCCAGTGAGCTAGGGGGTTAGTTAATGGCGTCATTAGCCGCTAATGATGGTGCCACGTCGGCATGGCCGGGGTTGGGCGGCCAGCGACCATCCAGTGTGGTGGCGACTTGCCGGGGTGGCGCTAGGGCAGCGGTTGGTTGCACCTGAGGGCCAGGGGAGCCCGTGCTCGACCCATCCAACCGAAGAATCTGGAGGGCGCGGGGTGGCCGGAAACTCGCCGGAGACGAGCTATGGCGGCGGCCAGAGATTGGGCGTCAGCGAAAACGATGCTACAGCGAACGGCAGGAGCAGTGGGTGGGGGTCTTGGGCTTCTGGTATTGCGCTGAGCACGGTGGTATGCTCAGACGCGACGTGTGTGAGCTCTAGCCACGGCGGCGACGGGTTCTCGGTTCGACAGAAGTGATGGCTACGCGGCGAAATGGAGCACGCCGAGAGAGAGGGGCGGCGTAGGAGCTCACAGTGAGGTAGTAGAGCAGCTCAGTGGCCTTAGGGAGGCGGCGGAGACGGCGAATCGGACGGCAGCATCCGGCCGCCGTGGACGGGGAAGACAGGTCGCGGCATCGTCTTGGGGTCCTCCGGCCTTGCGTGGGTCGGCGGAGAGGTGCTCGGGGTCTAGGGCGGAGTTCGTGGGCCGGTCAGAGAAACGAGGGGGAGGCGGTGGCTGCAGCTACGGCGAACGGCAGCGTCGGCTGCACTCGGTGAGGTGGGGATCAGCGAGGGAGAGAGAAGGGAGAGAGTGAGAGAGGTCGGGTGGATCGGGACGACACCGGGGCGTTCACCCACGCGTCCAGAGGTTCAGCGGCAAGCAGGAGGAGGCGTGGCGCCTCGCGCGCGCGTGTGCTGTCCCACCTCTGCCTACTGGCAGAGGTTAGGGATGACTGGCACCAGGCCAGTGGGCTGGGCTGGCCAGGTAAGTGGCCCAGGTAACTCTTTTCCTCTCTTTTCTAATTCTGTTTCTATTTTCTAATTTCTTTCTGTTTTTGATTTGATTAAAATACCAAATCATTTCATAAAATCCTGGAATTAGTCATGGGTCCTATATGAATTATTCCAGTGACCCTGAACAATTTCCAACATTTTTGAAGCATCTAAATTATATATAGCATTTAAATAGCTCCAATTCAAATATGTATTGTGTTAATTCAAATACCAAAATGTCCTGCAAAAATATGCATCATCTCTGGATATGGTTTTCACGTTTTTCATAAATCATGAACATTTTTGCACGCCAATTTGGGTTCATTGAAAACATTTTAGAGTTGAACCTATTTGCATTGTTTTGGTGCTAGGGGTTTGATCATCCCCATTTCAAGTTCCTTAGAAATTTAAACATGATGCACACATGAAGGGCTAGCCTAGTGCAAACCAGATCTAGGGATGTGACAACTCACCCCTACTAAACAAGAATCTCGTCCCGAGATTCAAGTCGTGAGGTAAGAAGACAGAGGGACACAAGCTAATACAATCTTCACGATCCAGATGTCTTTCTCGAGGATGTTGATTCATTGCATCACCTTGATCTTGATGTCTTGCTTTGAGAACTACATCCAACATGACAATGAGAAGAAAGGGAGAATTTTAGAAGAATCGATCTTCTTGAGGTTTGAGCAACTTAGGATCATCTTAATGATCACAAGATCAACTCACGGAATGAGACGTAGAAACATCTCTGGAGCTAAGAGGCAAAACATGCATCAGGAGGGACAGAAGAAACAATTTGACGAGGGTTTCAAGGTAGCGAGGAAACAATTACCATGATCCCATAACGGGGCACCTTGGGAGAGGTGACTCGTAAAATTATTCCCTTAAGTGGCAAAAGAATTACTTTTGATACAGAGATCATCGGAACTCTATATACCAGCCTAAGGAAATTCACAAACGACCGTTTGAAGGAGTTCGGAAGAACGGCACACTCGGGCTAGAATGGATGATGTGGACTACCTTGTTGAAGACAAAAATGGATGATTTTTGCTTATCATCGGAAATGGATGGGACTCATGGTAAGTCCACTTTTGAAGATGAACCTGGACAGCAACTGCTGAGAAGGGCAGCCCATGGAAAATTGGCACGATGGGGTGCAAGCTGGGAACAAAATGCAAATGTTGGGAATGTTCCAACCATCATATCTGCCTGAGATTTAGATCTAGTTGGTGTTAGGATATTCCAGACTCATCAAGTCTAGAAAGAAAAATGAAAGTTTGCAACACAAATCGACGAGATGACGTTGCGAGATTCTCGGGGAGTGAACTACGATAGCAAGCTCCAAAACATGGGCTGGTTCAGCTACACACCTGCGAACGCGCTGTCCAAGACAAGCATGACCACATAGTAGTCTTACAACAAAACGCTACCGAATTCTGGTAGGGAACCATCATTGAGGATAACAAAATCTTGTGGATGAACTAGTATTAGCACAACAAACTCATTTTCCTTGAACAAAACAATCAGTGGCTTGGTGTGCTAGAGAATACATATGGAGTGGAGGTAATTAATCTACCAAACCATAGAATACATTCGCACATGCATGACTGACTTGGGATGGTACCAGAGGAAACAAAAACAATCTTTCTCGAACTCACGGCGGCAACTTGCACCAAATGCACATGAATTCGAAGAAGTCACTTCTTCCATCCAAGCATAAGCTTCCTTAACGGAACACGAAGGCATTGCTTACAAAGTTTTCAACACTAGGTTGATGTTCAACATGAATCATGGGGGAGACAAAATGCTGCTGATGGGCTCAACAGCAACTCATCGGAATTTCCATATCACTGGACTTCCACCATCATGTGAACATGGTGATAGCATTGGTCAGACCAAAATATGTAATGGTGTATGCTCGAGGGATCAACCACGAGTAAGACAACATTACGAACATCGTTGGTTCTAATTTTCAATTGACGATAGCCCATACTCAAGTCAAAGTTTTGTCAAGGCAATAGATCCAACAACTGATCACGAGGACCAATTGGAGAAGATATCATCTTTCTTCAACACACACACAAACACAAAAAGATATCCCTTAACATGAACTAAGTCAGACAAGCTTTTATCTTCCAACTCTCCAAGTTGTTGTTTGGCTTAACCAACTAGCTCAGGAGTATCCCACACAAATTCTTGGAGAATGGGTGGTTTGGAGGAAAACCAACATGATCACGAACTCAACATAGCGGTCAGGTGACAACCTGGTAATACTTCCGAGAAGATATTCGGAACATCACGAACCACCGATATGTTACTAAGCTCGAGAACAATCTTGCTTTTCAGGGCAAGATGATACGATCAAAAGAGTGAGGGATTGACATATCCTAACTCATTGATCAAAGAGTGCGCCGGAAATAAGGACTAGGTAGCACAATCGATCCTAGAACTGTGATTCGATATCCAACACGATAAGAATGAGAGTATTGTCCATTATCTACTAAGCAACGGAGTTGCTAGGAGTATTGATTTCACACATCACGATTCACCTGTCGGCATTCCGATTATAACAACACGGAACCGAGGAATGTACAATGATGGCAAGAAGTATCACTGCATCAAGAATTCATAAGAGATGGTGCAATTCTCATGACAATCCTGACATAAGGAGGCAACACTCTAAGGTAGAATGGAACAAAACCTGGATTGGCAATTTGATCTGCGGAATACAACTGCTTTGACCCAATCCTAGAGATGGACGAGTTACTGGAGTTTGTTTCTCCTAGTTATTCCAGAATAGAATGGCTTGACGGACCACAAGAATAATAGGCATCAATGAACACGATCGCACACATACCCTTGACTATCAATTGATAGATGAAGATCGGAATATAACTGAAGGAGGACAACTCAGGGAACATATGATTGTCTGAGTTGTGGATGCATAGATTAGTATGTGGAAGAGTTCCACATATTTCTTCCGGATAACCCATGCAGAAAGGTAGGATTGGCAGAGTAACAACATAGAATAGAGAACTCGTCAAGAGCACTCTGGTTGTGATATTTCGGTTCAGCGAGGAACTTCTGCCATAAGCGGTTCATGGTATTTGGAAGAAGGAAATACCACGGACCTCGAGGACTATCACAAAGTTACTAATATGCTAAGGAACGAGCAAACACTATCAACAGGAGGTAAGTAGGGTGAATCTCGGGTTCATGAACCCAGAATAGAATCCTATTAACTAAATGGCATCACGGGATGCTTTCGAGAACGACGGCCAGAATCATCACACTAGGAATATAAAGCATTGCTAGATTACTGGGTGGTTCTCGAGGATGCCTAGGGTCATAATACTAGCTCCAACATATATGTCAAGGCAATGGAGTACCTCAACAGACCGATCAGTGTGGCTGAACTGGCCCAAAGGGATATCGGGAATAGAAAGAAGGGATTTGCAAATGCATCAGACTATTTAGAAACCTGGGATGACTCAGACAGCATAACGGCTGTAAATGCTCAAAAAGATTTGAGACATCCTGCAAAATAGTGGCATGACCACTCAACATCACAATATCAAGGTTCTGAGGTCAGCTATGAACATACGGAAGTAATAGAAACTAAACTGAGACTTGAATCCATCAATCTATAAGTCAACGGATTAGAAACACGTGATCCTGATAGAAAGATGAGAAGCCTAGTCTTAATCCCCGTAGAAGAGAAGAGGGTGACTCAGATCAGAAGGCATAAGGTAAAGGAGTAAAAAGAGCCTTACGTTCCCATCCACAATCAATTCCCTTATATAACTAAAGCATTTCTAGACTCAACTTCGACCAGTTTGGCTTGATAATCCTACAGGCAGTCAGGCTCTGATACCAAAGCTGTCAGGACCCCGATTCCAAGTCACATCGATCTAGCCGGTAACACCTCATATCACTTTGCGGCCTCACGCACGGTATTTCCACGGCTGTCGCCTTACCATGGTCCGGGACCGTTTGCGCCTTTTGGCTCACGTATATGATAGTGTCGCTAGCATCCATATGACAGAGAACCCGGGCGGACAAGACTAGTCGTGAACCCAAAGTGGCACTAACTTACGGGGACAGGCATACATGAATCAACATCGAGGATGTCGGTCAGCAGCGCATGAATCCGGGCTGTAGCACTGGGCTAACAGGACTCCAGTGAACCGGGCTGTAGCAGTCTAGGCAGGACTCCGGATGTCACCGCGTGACATTTCCCCGAAAGGACAGACACAGGAACAAAGTGAATCACATGCCGGCCAGTCAAGTGTTCCGGAGCAGTAGTGCTGGGCTAGCAGGACTCCGGTGAACCGGGCTGTAGCGGACTACTATGGCTCATGGAAGCAGAAGACTACATTTCCCCATAAGAGAGGCTACCAAGGATAAACAACTAGGTTGTCGGATCCCACACATACCAATTATTTCAATCATACACACAATATGCTCGATATGTGTAAATACAACATGGCATCACAACATAACTCTACGACTCAACTATTTATTCATTAGGCTCCGAGGAGCCAAGTATTACAAACATGGGTCTCATGACCCAACATACAGAGCATACAAGCAACAAGCACATGCGGAAGCTTAACTTGTCTGAGTACAGACAACTACAAATGAAAAAGGCTGAGAAGCCTGACTATCTACAAGATCCTACTGATGGCACAAGATCGTAGCTGAGGTAACAAGCTAAACATCGAAGTCCACGCAGAACTAAAAACGAGACTGAAGTCTTTGTGCAAAACATAAAATAGGCAAACATGAGTACAAATGTACCCAGCAAGACTTACATCCGAACTATCTACATATGCATCGGTATCAAAAGGGGGTGGTGGAGTTTAACTGCAGCAAGCCAGCTTTGACTCGGTGGCTATCCTAAACTATGACTGCAAGTAACTCTTTTGAGGTGGCGCACACGAGTCCACATATTCACCATATCAATACACCACCATGGATCCGCTCCCGTCTCCCTACGAGAACGCCATCCATAGCACTCACGCTTATCTTGCGCATTTTAGAGTATCCACTTTCACTTGTCTATGAACTGTTATAGGCAACCCAGAAGTCCTTTACCGCAGACGCGGCTATTCGAATAGATCGTTTATAACCCTGCAGGGGTGTACTTCTTCACACACGCTCTCACCACTTACCGCCGTTTACACGACATGTACTCGGCAACCTTCAAGCAGAAGCCCAACGAGGGTGTCGGCCACGGCCTATCTAAACACTCAAGTCTCTAGTCCAGGTTTATCACCTATTCAGGTTCCATCCGCAGGGAGTCCGGCCGAGGTTTCCACACACGGCCTCGAACAATGTGTACAGGTTTCCGCGACACCAAACGGGCGCCCAGCATACCCGGCCACGTGCCTACCGCATCACAGCCCACCCCTCGGGTCAGCGATGCGCACGGCCTCCAGCATACTACAAACACCAGAAACTACTTGCAACTCCTGGACAGAGGACAAGGGTTGTTAAGAAGCCGAGAGAGTTAATTAAGGATCCCAATGTGTGGTAGTAGTTGTTCATGGATCACAAACACAGAACTCAGTTCCTGAGGACGGTTTCAATGAGACAACCCACCATGTAGTCCTACATGGCCTCTCACCTCTACCTTTACCAAATCGTGTTCACACACTTAGCTCTCAACAGTAGGACATGTTCACACACCTCCGATTCATCTCCGATGAACCAGATCTGACTCAAATCTAAGCAGTAGCAGGCATGAGAAACAAGCACGAATGAGTAGGCACATCAGGTCTCAAAAAACTCCTACTCATGCTAGTGGGTTTCATCTATTTACTGTGGCAATGACAGGTCATGCAGAGGAAAAGGGGTTCAACTACCGCAGCATGTAACAGTTGAATCGTTGTTGTCCTAATGCAGTAAAATGGAGCAGAAGTGAGCGAGTGAGTTTGTATCGGAATGAACAAGGGGATTTTGCTTGCCTGGCACTTCTGAAGATAGTATAGTTCTTCATCGGTGTCATCGATCTCATCGTCGAAACTACGTCCACTGAAAGGGGACAAATACCGGCAAAACAGAGAAAGAACACAATTAATGCAATGCACAATTTGATGCATGATCATGACATGACAATATGCTGTGATTTGAGCTAATGCAACTTAGAACAGGTTGGTTTGAGCTCATTTGAATCAAAGATTCAAATGCAAACCCAAAATAAGAGGTCATATTAGTGCATTAACTTGTTTCATCTAAACAGCAAGGTTAGAGTGTTCTGACATGCATGAAACTAGTACAGATGGAAAGATTGAATTTTTCTGATCAATTTTCATATATAAATCTTTGTATTTGGAGTTACAGATTAATTTCTATGAATTTTTGAAGTTTGTGATATTTTCTGGAATTTGCTGAATAAGAATAAATCCAAAAAATACTTATTGCGTCAGCATGACATCACTATGATGTTAGTGGCGTCATTAGCTGCTAATGATGGTGCCACGTCGGCACGGCCGGGGTTGGGCCGCCGGCGACCATCCAGTGCGGCGGCGACTCGCCGAGGTGGCGCTAGGGGCAGCGGTTGGTTGCGCTGAGGGCACCAGGAGGGAGCCCATGCTCGACCGCATCCAACCGAAGAAGCTGGAGGGCGTGGGGTGGCCGGAAACTCACCGGAGACGAGCTATGGCGGCGGCCGGAGATCGGGTGTCGGCGAAAACGACGCTACAGCGAACGGCAGGAGCAGTGGGTGGGGGTTTTGGGCTTCTGGCATTGCGCTGAGCACGGTGGTATGCTCAGAAGCGACATGTGTTAGATCTAGCCACGGCGGCGACACAGCCGGCGGCGATGGGTTCTCAGTTCAACAGAAGTGACGGCTACGCGGTGAAATCGAGCACGGCGAGAGAGAGGGGCGGCGTAGGAGCTCACAGTGAGGTAGTAGAGCAGCTCAGTGGCCTCAGGGTGGCGGCGGAGACGGCGAATTGGACGGCGGCATCCGGCGGCCATGGACGGGGAAGAAAGGTCATGGCGTCGTCTTGGGGTCCTCCGGCCTTGCGTGGGTCGGCGGAGAGGTGCTCGGGGTCCAGGGCGGAGCTCGTGGGCCGGTCAGAGAAGCAAGGGGGAGGCGGTGGCTGCAGCTACGGCGAACGGCAGCGTCGGCTGCGCTCGGTGAGGTGGGGATCGGCGAGGGAGAGAGAAGGGGGAGAGTGAGAGAGGTCGGGCGGATCGGGACGACGCCGGGGCATTCACCCACGCGTCCAGAGGCTCGGCGGCAAGCAGGAGGAGGCGTGGCGCCTCGCGCGAGCGTGCGCTGTCCCACCTCTGCCTACTGGCAGAGGTTAGGGATGACTGGCACTAGGCCAGTGGGCTGGGCTGGCCAGGTAAGTGGCCCAGGTAACTCTCTTCCTCTCTTTTCTAATTCTGTTTCTGTTTTCTAATTTCTTTCTTTTTTTGATTTGATTAAAATACCAAATCATTTCATAAAATCCTGGAATTAGTCATGGGTCCTATCTGAATTATTCCAGTGACCCTGAACAATTTCCAACATTTTTGAAGCGTCTAAATTACATATAGCATTTAAATAGCTCCAATTCAAATATGTATTGTGTTAATTCAAATACCAATATGTCCTGCAAAAATATGCATCATCTCTGGATATGGTTTTCACCTTTTTCCATAAATCATGAACATTTTTGCAGACCAATTTGGGTTCATTGAAAACATTTTAGAGTTGAACCTATTTGCATTGTTTTTGTGCTAGGGGTTTGATCGTCCCCATTTCAAGTTTCTGAGAAATTTAAACATGATGCACACATGAAGGGCTAGCCTAGTGCAAACCAGATCTAGGGATGTGACAACCGTGCCCCCCAGTCCTCGGGCAGCCGATGTATTGCCCTCCGACGCAGTTGAGACCCCCCCCCCCCCCGTGCCTCTTCAAGGCCCGGGGAGGGCCTATGGGATGACACCTCAGCGTCATCCGCCCTAGGTGGCAGGGAAGCTAGTGGAGGCGACTTGCTCTCCATCATCTCCGGCGGAAATCCCCTGAGGATGAGGATAGCTGGGGGAGCTTGTGGGCCGGACTACAAAATAGAACTTAGAGTTATCATCACAGTTCATAGAAATTGTGTTTGTGTGAAAGATCCCGGACTACTTACGAGTCGGCTTGGGGCTTGGTCCAGCGATGGTGCTTCGGGACGGCTCCGGCATCTAACTCCGAGTCGTCGGAGAGGGTAATCTTGTCCCTCTTTGTTGCTTCGACCTCCAGGTCTTTGGAGGCCGCCCTCTTCTTGCCCTTGCGGGGAGGATCTTCTTCTTCCTCCTCCTCCTCCTCGTCGTCGTCTCCCTCGTGAGAGGACTGGGCATCAGCTTCTTCGGACACTGCGTTCGAAGTGCCCTCCTCTCTCTTCTTCTTCTTGCCCTTCTTTACTGGTGCCTGGTATGGCGCCGGGACCAGCATCCTCATTAGTAGAGGATCGGCTGGGTTTTCGGGGAGCGGAGCCGGACACCGGATCTGCTCCGCCTTCTTGATCCAGACCTGTTTGAGGATGGACTACTCAAATACTTCTCCTTTGGCTGGACGAATCAATTGATGTTCGGAGGTTTTAGAATTTACCTCGGAGTCCGGATGGTTGCAGTCGAGGCTGGTGTCGTCTGATGACTTTGGCCACGACTTCTGCTTCTTAAAAAGCAGCTTCCAGATCCCCTTATGCGTTGTGCCGTAGAACCGTTTTAGGGTCCGCGGCCCTTCCGGATTGAACTCCCACATCTTGAGGGGCCGCCGCTGGCAGGGAAGTGTTCGGCGGATTAGCATCACTTGGATCACGTTAGCAAGGGTAATATCCTTCGCTATCATGCCTTGAACGCGCTTCTGCAGCAACGGGACCTCATTGACCGACCCCCAATCCGGACCCTTGTCGGTCCAGGATGTGAGCCTCAGCGAGGGTCCGGATCTGAAGGCTAGAGCGGCTGCCCACTTAGGGTCGCGGGGTTCTGTGATATAGAACCATTCCTGTTTCCATATCTTGATGGTGTCCACAAAGACTCCTTTTGGCCAGTTGACTTTGGGGAGCTTGCTCACCATGGCGCCACCGCATTCCGCGTGTTGCCCATCAACCACCTTCGGCTTCACATTGAAAATCTTGAGCCATAAGCCGAAGTGTGGAGGGACGCGGAGGAAGGCCTCACACACGACGATGAACGCCGAGATGTGAAGGAACGAATTTGGGGCTAGGTCATGAAAATCCATCCCGTAGTAGAACATGAGACCTCTCACAAAGGGGTGGAGGGCGAATCCGAGCCTGCGGAGGAAGTGGGGGATAAACACCACCCTCTCGCCGGGCCCCGGAGTGGGGATAACCTGCGCCGGATCGGGGAGCCTATGTTTGATTTCCGCGGTTAGATACCGCGCCACCCGTAGCTCCTTGATGTTCTCCTCCGTGACGGAAGAGGCCATCCACTTGCGTTGAGAACCGGCCATGGTCGGAAGAGTTGCGGAGGGGAGAAAAGTTTGAAACTTGGGCGCTGGAGCTCGAGGATGGGCTGAGGAAGAATAGGCGTGGGGTGAAAAGGTGGGTTCTTATCTCCTTATAAAGGCGGTGAATATGGACGTCCCCCCACGAGCCTTAAATCTCTCATATTCCCAAGGGGTCATGCGAACGGCATGGTTGGATTATCCAAACCCGCATTGATGAGAATCCCATGATAAGAGGACACGATCTCTGTTTTGACAAGATGTGTCACCGGAAGTGCGTCTCGAAACACGAAACGGGGGATTGAAAAGCGATTCGAAATAATAAAGAGGCCAGACGTAACGACTTGCCAGCAAAACTGTCAATAAAGACATATCATGTTTTTAAGTATTATGCCCTTGTGGTAGTGGGTTGTAACTGTTAAACAGAGCCGGATATAGTTCTCATTGATCAACTACTTTGGAGTATTCGGAGGAGGAACCCGCCCTGCAATGCCGAAGACCATCTGTGCGCCGGACACATCGTCATTGAAGCCTGGTTCAGGGGCTACTGAGGGAGTCCTGGATTAGGTGGTCCTCAGGTGTCCGGGCTGTGCAACATGGGCCGGACAAATGGGCCGCGAAGATACAAGATAGAAGACTTTCTCTCGTGTCCGGATGGGACTTCCCTTGGCGTGGAAGGCAATCCTGGCGAATGGATATGAAGATTCCTTTCTCTGTAAACTGACTCTGTACAAACCTAGCCCCCTCCGATGTGTATATAAACCGGAGGGTTTAGTCCGTAGAGGCAATCATAATCATACAGGCTAGACATCTAGGGTTTAGAGATCACGATCTCGAGGTAGATCAACTCTTGTAACCCCTATGTCGGATTTCGGGTTTCGGCAAAACCCTCGATGTTCGAACACTGGGGTGCGCACGAAGATCTCTCCTCCCCCTAGCACTCTCTCTCACCGCGATCTCAAGGCTCAGTGCGACGAACTCGCAGAACAAAGGGACACGAGATTTATATTGGTTTGGGCCACCGATGTGGTGTAATACCCTACTCAAGTGTGGTGTGGTGGATTGCCTCTTGGGCTGAGGATGAACAGTTAGAAGGAAAGAACAGCCTCCTGAGGAGAGGCGCTCTTGTGCTTGGTGAGTTTGTGTGGATGAGGATGATCTGAATGGTCCTCGGATCTGTTGCCTCTCTCGGCCTCTCCTACTGTGGTGTCTAGCCCTATTTATAGAGGCCCTGGTCCTCTTCCCAAATGCTGGCTGGAAGGGATGCCACAACGGCCAAATTCGAAGGGAGACAACTAGTACAAGTTATCCTGACTAAAGGTGCTCTTCGCATGCCAAAGGCTCTGGTGGTGACACCGTCTTGGGATCCACGGTGACCTCCGTCCTGTCGTCCTGCTAGTCTTGGTCTCGTTGCACCGATATGGAAACCTTTGCCTGATGCCTCGGGACTCCTCGCCTACGCTATCCTCTTTAGCACCAAAGAGGAAACGAGGACATTGCGCGCGCTGGCGCCCGCCTGGTGCCCGCCTGGCCCCGATCATCATGGCTTGCGTCATAGGAACCTCGCAAGGTGCCCCTTTGCTACCTCTTGAGCACTGCGTTGGTTTTCCCTTGAACAGGAAAGGGTGATGCAGTAAAGTAGCGTAAGTATTTCCCTCGGTTTTTGAGAACCAAGGTATCAATCCAGTAGGAGACCATGCGTGAGTCCCACGCACCTACACAAACAGATAAGAACCTCGCAACCAACGCGATAAAGGGGTTGTACATCCCTTCACGGCCACTTACGAGAGTGAGATCTGATAGATATGATAGAATAATATTTTTGGTATTTTTATAATAAAGAGTAAAAGTAAAAGATCCCAAAAATAAACGGCACCAGAAATAGCTTGTTGACGGGAGATTAATATGATGAAAATAGACCCGGGGGCCATAGGTTTCACTAGTGGCTTCTCTCAAGAGCATAAGTATTACGGTGGGTAAACAAATTACTGTCGAGCAATTGATAGAATTGAGCATAGTTATGAGAATATCTAGGTATGATCATGTATATAGGCATCACGTCCGCGACAAGTAGACCGAAATGATTCTGCATCTACTACTATTACTCCACACATCGACCGCTATCCAGCATGCACCTAGAGTATTAAGTTCATAAGAACAGAGTAATGCTTTAAGCAAGATGACATGATATAGAGGGCTAAACTCATGCAATATGATATAAAACCCATCTTTTTATCCTCGATGGCAACAATACAATACGTGTCGTTTCCCCTACTGTCACTGGGATCGAGCACCGCAAGATTGAACCCAAAGCTAAGCACTTCTCCTATTGCAAGAAAGATCAATCTAGTAGGCCAAACCAAACTGATAATTCGAAGAGACTTGCAAAGATAACCAATCACACATAAAAGAATTCAGAGGAGATTCAAATATTGTTCATAGATAAACTTGATCATAAACCCACAATTCATCGGATCTCGACAAACACACCGCAAAAGAAGATTACATCGAATAGATCTCCAAGAAGATCGAGGAGAACTTTGTATTGAGATCCAAAGAGAGAGAAGAAGACATCTAGCTAATAACTATGGACCCGAAGGTCTGAGGTAAACTACTCACACATCATCGGAGAGGCAATGGTGTTGATGTAGAAGCCCTCTGTGATCAATGCCCCCTCCGGCGGAGCGCCAGAAAAGGCCCCAAGATGGGATCTCACGGGTACAGAAGGTTGCGGCTGTGGAAATAGGGTTTTGGCTCCGTATATGATGTTTCCAGGGTATATGGGTATATATAGGAGGAAGAAGTACGTCGGTGGAGCAACGAGGGGCCCACGAGGGTGGAGGGCGCGCCCAGGGGGTAGGCGCACCCCCTGCCTCGTGCCCTCCTCGTTGATTGCTTTACGTAGACTCCAAGTCCTCTGGATCACGTTTGTTCCGAAAATCACGTCCCGAAGGTTTCATTCTGTTTGGACTCCGTTTGATATC
Source organism: Triticum aestivum (assembly GCF_018294505.1). Taxonomy (NCBI): domain Eukaryota; kingdom Viridiplantae; phylum Streptophyta; class Magnoliopsida; order Poales; family Poaceae; genus Triticum; species Triticum aestivum. Next base: position 486,717,751 of record NC_057799.1, on the reverse strand, counting down.
CTTTTCCTTCGAAACACTGAAATAGGCAAAAAAACAGCAATTTGGGTTGTGCCTCCGGTTAATAGGTTAGTCCCAAAAATAATATAAAAGTGTATAATAAAGCCCAATAAACATCCAAAACACAATAATATAGCATGGAACAATAAAAAAGTATAGATACGTTGCAGACGTATCAAGCATCCCCAAGCTTAATTCCTGCTCGTCCTCGAGTAGGTAAATGATAAAAATAGAATTTTTGATGTGGAATGCTACTTGGCATAATTTCAATGTAACCCTCTTAATTGTGGTATGAATATTCAGATCCGAAAGATTCAAGATAAAAGTTTAATATTGACATAAAAGTAATAATACTTCAAGCATACTAACTAAGCAATTATGTCTTCTCAAAATAACATGGCCAAAGAAAGTTCATCCCTACAAAATCATATAGTTTGGTCATGCTCCATTTTCGTCACACAAGAATGCTCTCATCATGCACAACCCCGATGACAAGCCAAGCAATTGTTTCATACTTTAGTAATCTCAATCTTTTTTCAACTTTCATGCAATACATGAGCGTGAGCCATGGATATAGCACTATGGGTGGAATAGAATATAATGATGGGGGTTATGTGGAGAAGACAAAAAAAGAGAAAGTCTCACATCAACGCGGCTAATCAACGGGCTATGGAGATGCCCATCAATTGATGTTAATGTGAGGAGTAGGGATTGCCATGCAACGGATGCACTAGAGCTATAAATGTATGAAAGCTCAACAAAAGAAACTAAGTGGGTGTGCATCCAACTTGCTTGCTCACGAAGACCTAAGGCATTTGAAGAAGCCCATTCTTGGAATATACAAGCCAAGTTCTATAACGAAAAATTCCCACTAGTATATGAAAGAGACAAAACAAGAGACTATCTATCATAAAGATCATGGTGCTACTTTGAAGCACAAGTATGGAAAAAAGGATAGTAGCATTGCCCCTTTTTATTTTATTTTTTGGGCCTTCCTTTTTTTCTTTTGGCCTTTTTTTGGGACAATGCTCTATGAATGATGATCATCACACTTCTATTCATTTACAACTCAATGATTACAACTCGATACTAGAACAAAGTATGACTCTATATGAATGCCTCCGGCGGTGTACCGGGATGGGAAATGAATCAAGAGTGACATGTACTAAATAATATGGATGGTGGCTTTGCCACAAATATGATGTCAACTACATGATCATGCAAGGCAATATGACAATGATGAATGTGTCATGATAAACGGAACGGTGGAAAGTTGCATGGCAATATATCTCGGAATGGCTATGGAAATGCCATAATAGGTAGGTATGGTGGCTGTTTTGAGGAAGATATAAGGAGGCTTATGTGTGATAGAGCGTATCGTATCACGGGGTTTGGATGCACCGGCGAAGTTTGCACCAACTCTCAAGGTGAGAAAGGGCAATGCACGGTACCGAAGAGGCTAGCAATGATGGAAGGTTAAGAGTGCGTATAATCCATGGACTCAACATTAGTCATAAAGAACTCACATACTTATTGCAAAAATCTACAAGTCATCAAAAACCAAGCACTACACGCATGCTCCTAGGGGGATAGATTGGTAGGAAAAGACCATCGCTCGTCCCCGACCGCCACTCATAAGGAAGACAATCAAAGAACACCTCATGTTTCAAATTTGTTACATAACGTTTACCATACGTGCATGCTACGGGATTTGCAAACTTCAACACAAGTATTTCTCAAATTCACAACTACTCAACTAGCACAACTATAATATCAATACCTCCATATCTCAAAACAATCATCAAGCAACAAACTTCTCTTAGTATTCAACACACTCATAAGAAAGTTTTACTAATCTTGAATACCTAGCATATTAGGACTAATTTCACAATTAAAGGAATTTACCATGCTGTTTTGTAGGACTCTCAAAATGATGTAAGTGAAGCATGAGAGAACAATAATTTCTATAAAACAAATCCACCACCGTGCTCTAAAAGATATAGGTGAAGAACTAGAGCAAAAACTATATAGCTCAAAAGATATAAGTGAAGCACATAGAGTAGTCTAATAAATTCCGAATCATGTGTGTCTCTCTCAAAAGGTGTGTACAGAAAGGATGATTGTGGTAAACTAAAAGCAAAGACTCAAATAATACAAGACGCTCCAAGCAAAACGCATATCATGAGGTGAATAAAAATATAGCTCCAAGTAAAGTTACCGATGGACGAAGACGAAAGAGGGGATGCCTTCCGGGGCATCCCCAAGCTTTGGCATTTTGGTGTCCTTAGATTTACCTTGGGGTGCCTTGGGCATCCCCAAGCTTAGGCTCTTGCCACTCCTTGTTCCATAATCCATCAAATCTTTACCCAAAACTTGAAAACTTCACAACACAAAACTTTACAGAAAATCTCGTGAGCTCCGTTAACGAAAGAAAACAAAACACCACTTCAAGGTACTGTATTGAACTCATTCTTTATTTATATTGGTGTTAAGCCTACTGTATTCCAACTTCTCTATGGTTTATAAAATATTTTACTAACCATAGACTCATCAAAATAAGCAAACAACACACGAAAAACAGAATCTGTCAAAAACAGAACAGTCTGTAGTAATCTGTAACTAACGCAAACTTCTGTAACTCAGAAAAATCTACCAAAATAGGACGACCTAGATAATTTGTTTATTGAACTTCTGCAATTGTAATCAGTATTTTATCACGTTCTGGTGATTTTAAACAATTGTTTTCGTGAGCAGAAAGTTTCTGGAATTCTCAGCAAGATCAAATAACTATCATCCAAGAAGATCCTATAGGTTTAACTTGGCACAAACACTAATTAAAACATAAAACCACATCTAACCAGAGGCTAGATCAAAGATTTATTCCTAAACAGGAGCAAAAAGCAAAAAACTAAAATAAAATTGGGTTGTCTCCCAACAAGCGCTATCGTTTAACGCCCCTAGCTAGACATAGATAATTTTAATGATGCTCGCAAGAAAGACAAGAATTGAAGCACAAGGAGAGCATCATAAAACACGTGACAAACACATCTAAGTCTAACATAATTCCTATGCATAGGAATCTTATAGGCAAACAAATTATCAAGGCAAGCAAAAACTAGCATATGCAAGGAAGTGGAAAGAAACAATAGCAATCTAAACATAACGAGAGGTAATTTAGTAACATGAAAATTTCTATAACCATATTTCCTCTCTCATAATAATTACATGTAGGATCATAAGAAAATTCAACAATATAGCTATCACATAACGTATTCTCAACACGATCCACATGCATGTGAAGTTGACACTCTTCCAAAATAGTGGGATTAACATTAACTAAAGTCATGACCTCTCCAAACCCACTTTTATCAAAAATTTCACAAGATTGAATATTCTCCAAATATGTGGGATCTAAAGTTGACACTCTTCCAAACCCACTTTCAATATTATTGCAAACACTATTATCAATCTCATATTCATCATGGGGGTTAAATAAATTTTCAAGATCATAAGAAGAATCACCCCAATCATGATCATTGCAACAAGTAGTAGACATAGCAAAACTAGCATCCCCAAGCTTAGGGTTTTGCATATTATTAGCACAATTTACATCAAGAGAATTTATAGTAAAATCATTGCAATCATGCTTTTTATTCAAGGAGCTATCGTGAATCTCTTCATAAATTTCTTCATCACGATTTTCAGATTCACGAATTTCAAGCAAAACTTCATAAAGATAATCTAGTGCACAAAACTCACTAGCAATTGGTTCATCATAATTGGATCTCTTAAAAAGATTAGCAAGCGGATGAGGATCCATAATTCTTAGGTTCTCTGCTTAGCAATAAATACACAACTATTCCAACCAAACGAGCAAATGAGCCAAGTAAGACATCAAGGCAAACGAAAAGACGAACGAAAAAAGGGCGAATAAAACTGCAAGGGTGAAGTGGGGGAGAGGAAAACGAGAGCCAAATGGCAAATAATGTAATGCGAGGGATAAGAGTTTGTGATGGGTACTTGGTATGTCTTGACTTGTGCGTAGACTCCCTGGCAACGGCGCCAGAAATGGCTAGTTGCTGGGAGTCAAATCTTGACTTGACCTTGCGTAAGCCTCCCCGGCAACGGCGCCAGAAATCCTTCTTGCTACCTCTTGAGAACTGCGTTGGTTTTCCCTTGAACAGGAAAGGGTGATGCAGTAAAGTAGCGTAAGTATTTCCCTCAGTTTTTGAGAACCAAGGTATCAATCCAGTAGGAGACCACGCGCGAGTCCCACGCGCCTACACAAACAGATAAGAACCTCGCAACCAACGCGATGAAGGGGTTGTCAATCCCTTCACGGTCACTTACGAGAGAGAGATCTGATAGATATGATAGAATAATATTTTTGGTATTTTTATAATAAAGAGTAAAAGTAAAAGATTCCAAAAATAAACGGCACCAGAAATAGCTTGTTGACGGGAGTTAAATATGATGAAAATAGACCCGGGGGCCATAGGTTTCACTAGTGGCTTCTCTCAAGAGCATAAGTATTACGGTGGGTAAACAAATTACTGTTGAGCAATTGATAGAATTGAGCATAGTTATGAGAATATCTAGGTATGATCATGTATATAGGCATCACGTCCGCGACAAGTAGACCAAAACGATTCTGCATCTACTACTATTACTCCACACATCGACCGCTATCCAGCAAGCATCTAGAGTATTAAGTTCATAAGAACAGAGTAACGCATTAGGCAAGATGACATGATGTAGAGGGATAAACACAAGCAATATGATATAAACCCCATCTTTTTATCCTCGATGGCAACAATACAATACGTGTCGTTTCCCCTACTGTCACTGGGATCGAGCACCGGATGATTGAACCCAAAGCTAAGCACTTCTCCCATTGCAAGAAAGATCAATCTAGTAGGCCAAACCAAACTGATAATTCGAAGAGAATTGCAATGATAACCAATTATACATAAAAGAATTCAGAGGAGATTCAAATATTGTTCATAGATAATCTTTATCATAAACCCACAATTCATCGGATCTCGACAAACACACCGCAAAAAGAATTACATCGAATAGATCACCAAGAAGATCGAGGAGAACTTTGTATTGAGATCCAAAGAGAGAGAAGAAGCCATCTAGCTAATAACTATGGACCCGAAGGTTTGAGGTAAACTACTCACACATCATCGGAGAGGCTAGGGTGTTGATGTAGAAGCCCTCCGTGATCGATGCCCCTCCGGCGGAGCATGGGAAAAGGCCACAAGATGGGATCTCACGGGTATAGAAGGTTGCGGCGGTGGAAATAGGGTTTTGGCTCCGTATATGATGTTTCCAGGGTATATGGGTATATATAGGAGGAAGAAGTATGTCGGTGGAGTAGCGAGGGGCCCACGAGGGTGGAGGGCACGCACAGGGGGTAGGAGCGCCCCCTGCCTCGTACCCTCCTCGTTGATTGCTTTACGTAGACTCCAAATACTCTGGATCACGTTTGTTCCGAAAATCACGTCCCGAAGGTTTCATTCCGTTTGGACTCCGTTTGATATCCTTTTCCTTCGAAACACTAAAATAGGCAAAAAACAGCAATTTGGGCTGGGCCTCCGGTTAATAGGTTAGTCCCAAAAATAATATAAAAGTGTATAATAAAGCCCAATAAACATCCAAAACAGAATATAATATAGCCTAGAACAATAAAAAATTATAGATCATTGGAGACGTATCACCCTTGCCTTGATCTCTCCACCCCTCGCGAGCCAGCCTGGTGAGGCCGCCCCCGAGGAGGTCTTGCGCCATCTGCCTCGCGAGGGTCTTGAGTGTTTACTGGTGAAGATGGGCCGTACAGGGCTACTGGTGGAGCCACGCCGTGGGCCGCGGGCAGGCAAGTCTGGGGACCCCCGTTCCCAAGACGTCGACAGTAGCCCCCGGGCCCAAGGCGCGCTCGGTCTTGGCTTCGAGGCGAAGCCAAGGGGCAAGTGCGAAGCGCCGCGGGCCCGAACAGCCTGCGGCCTTGGTTGACGCGTGGCGATTGATGGGACGTGGGTGTCTCCGCTTCCCCATGCAGCCTTGATATCCGTCCGGCTAGGCGGCCACCGTGACTTACACAGTTATCCCCCCATTGCTGGTGACGCGCCCCTCCAACTCTCCTGCCTTTCCGAAACAATAACCTCCTCTTCAAATCTGTTCTGAGCTCAGCCCTCCTTGGCGCCCGCCATTCCCAGCTCCGGCTAGGGCCACGAGGAGCTCGCGGACCCCCGCCTTGCCTTCGTCTGGCTCCGGTTGAAGAGGCTGAAAGATCTCGGCGTGACTGCGCCCATGGTGATGAAGGAGTTCCTCCGACGCCGCGTCGCCCCACTCCAGTGCCATTCTCGGCCGATGTAGGCCCTGTCCGGCGGCCAGGATCGCCTGAGTCTTTAGGAATCGGGGCTTTCGCCCGAGGCACGAAGAACGGTGATCGAGGTCCTGACGGGCGACCCCTCGCCAGCCGATATGCCCCAGGAGGGCTGTCTTTTGTACTGCTGCTCAAACAGGGTGGATTTCGCGAGGCAGATGCCCCCTTTGATGAATGGGGGCTGCGTCCAGTCGGCCTTGAAGGGCCCCGCGAGAACCTGCTACCTCTTGAGCATGCGTTGGTTTTCCCTTGAAGAGGAAAGGGTGATGCAGCAAAGTAGCGTAAGTATTTCCCTCAGTTTTTGAGAACCAAGGTATCAATCCAGTAGGAGGTTACACGCAAGTCGCCTTGTACCTGCACAAACAAATAAGAACCTTGCAACCAACACGATAAAGGGGTTGTCAATCCCTTCACGGCCACTTGAAAAAGTGAGATTTGATAGAGATAAATAGATAAATATTTTTGGTATTTTTATGATAAAGATTGAAAGTAAAAGAACGCAAAGTAAAATAGATGTAAACTTATATGATGGAGAGTAGACCCGGGGGCCATAGGTTTCACTAGTGGCTTCTCTCAAGAGCATAAGTATTATGGTGGGTGAACAAATTACTGTCGAGCAATTGATAGAATTGAGCATAGTTATGAGAATATCTAGGCATGATCATGTATATAGGCATCACGTCCGTAACAAGTAGACCGACTCCTGCCTGCATCTACTACTACTACTACTCCACACATCGACCACTATCCAGCATGCATCTAGAGTATTAAGTTCATAAGAACAGAGTAACGCATTAGGCAAGATGACACTATGTAGAGGGATAAACTCAAGCAATATGATATAAACCCCATCTTTTTATCCATGATGGCCACAATACAATACGTGTCGTTTCCCCTACTGTCACTGGGATCGAGCACCGCAGGATTGAACCCAAAGCTAAGCACTTCTCCCATTGCAAGAAAGATCAATCTAGTAGGCCAAACCAAACTGATAATTCGAAGAGACTTGCAATGATAACCAATCATACATAAAAGAATTCAGAGGAGATTCAAATATTGTTCATAGATAATCTTTATCATAAACCCACAATTCATCGGATCTGGACAAACACACCGCAAAAAGAATTACATCGAATAGATCTCCAAGAAGATCGAGGAGAACTTTGTATTGAGATCCAAAGAGAGAGAAGAAGCCATCTAGCTAATAACTATGGACCCGAGGGTTTGAGGTAAACTACTCACACATCATCGGAGAGGCTAGGGTGTTGATGTATAAGCCCTCCGTGATCGATGCCCCTCCGGCGGAGCGCCGGAAAAGGCCACAAGATGGGATCTCACGGGTACAGAAGGTTGCGGCGGTGGAAATAGGGTTTCGTGGTGCTCCTGGATGGTTTCGGGGTACGTAGGTATATATAGGAGGAAGAAGTAGGTCAGTGGAGCCATGAGGAGCCCACGAGGATGGGGGCGCGCCCACGGGGGGCAGGCGCGCCTCCCTGCCTCGTGGCCTCCTCGTTGATTTCTTGACGTCCACTCCAAGTCCTCTGGATCACGTTTGTTCCAAAAGTAACTCTGCTAAAGGTTTCATTCCGTTTGGATTCCGTTTGATATTCCTTTTCTGCAAAACACTGAAATAGGCAAAAAACAACAATTTGCACTGGGCCTTGGGTTAGTAGGTTAGTCCCAAAAATAATATAAAAGTGTATAATAAAGCCCATTAAACATCCAAAACAGAATATATAATAGCATGGAGCAATCAAAAATTATAGATACATTGGAGACGTATCAAGCATCCCCAAGCTTAATTCCTGCTCGTCCTCGAGTAGGTAAATGATAAAAACAGAATTTTTGATGTGGAATGCTACTTAACACATTCGTTAATGTAATTTTCTTTATTGTGGCATGAATGTTCAGATCCGAAAGATTCAAGATAAAAGTTTAATATTGACACATAAAAATAATAATACTTCAAGCATACTAATAAAGCAATCATGTCTTCTCAAAATAACATGGCCAAAGAAAGTTATCCCTACAAAATCATATAGTCTGGCTATGCTCTATCTTCATCACACAAAATATTTAAATCATGCACAACCCCGGTTTCAGCCAAGCAATTGTTTCATACTTTAGTATTGTCAAACTTTTTCAATCTTCACGAATACATGAGCGTGAGCCATGGACATAGCACTATATGTGGAATAGAATGGTGCTTGTGGAGAAGACAAAAAGGGAGAGGATAGTCTCACATCAACTAGGTATATCAACGGGCTATGGAGATGCCCATCAATAGATATCAATGTGAGTGAGTAGGGATTGCCATGTAACGGATGCACTAGAGCTATAAATGTATGAAAGCTCAACAAAAGAAACTAAGTGGGTGTGCATCCACCTCGCTTGCTCACGAAGACCTAGGGCATTTTGAGGAAGCCCATCATTGGAATATACAAGCCAAGTTCTATAATGTAAAATTCCCACTAGCATATGAAAGTGATAACATAGGAGACTCTCTATCATGAAGATTATGGTGCTACTTTGAAGCACAGGTGTGGCAAAAGGATAGTAACATGGTCCCTTCTCTCTTTTTCTCTCATTTTTTTATTTGGGCCTTCTTCTCCTTTTTTATGGCCTCTTTTATCCTTTTTTTTCCTTTTTTAATTTAGTCCGGAGTCTCATCCCGACTTGTGGGGGAATCATGGTCTCCATCATCCTTTCCTCACTTGGGACAATGCTCTAATAATGATGATGATCACACTTTTATTTACTTACAACTCAAAAATTACAACTCAATACTTAGAACAAAATATGACTCTATGTGAATGACTCCGGCGGAGTACCGGGATATGCTATGAGTCAAGAGTTACATGTATGAAAATTATGAATGGTGGCTTTGCCACAAATACGATGTCAACTACATGATCATGCAAAGCAATATGACAATGATGAAGCGTGTCATAATAAACGGAACAGTGGTAAGTTGCATGGCAATATATCTCGGAATGGCTATGGAAATGCCATATAGGTAGGTATGGTGGCTGTTTTGAGGAAGGTAATGGTGGGTGTATGGTACCGGCGAAAGGTGCGCGGTATTAGAGAGGCTAGCAATAGTGGAAGGGTGAGAGTGCGTATAATCCATGGACTCACATTAGTCATAAAGAACTCACATACTTATTGCAAAGATCTATAAGTAATCAAAACAAAGTACTACACGCATGCTCCTATGGGAAGGGTTGGTAGGAGTTAACAATCGCGCGATCCCGACGTCCACACATAAGGACGACAATCAATAAATAAATCATGCTCCAACTTCATCACATAACGGTTCACCATACGTGCATGCTACGGGAATCACAAACTTTTAACACAAGTATTCCTCAAATTCACAACTACTCAACTAGCATGACTCTAATATCACCATCTTCATATCTCAAAACAATTATCAAGTATCAAACTTCTCATAGTATTCAATGCACTTTAAAGATTTTATCTTGGATGCCTATCATATTAGGACTAAATTTATAACCAAAGAAAATTACCATGCTGTTCTAAAGGACTCTCAAAATAATATAAGTGAAGCATGAGAGATCAACTATTTCTATAAAATAAAACCACCGCCGTGCTCTAAAAGATATAAGTGAAGCACTAGAGCAAAAACTATATAGCTCAAAAGATATAAGTGAAGCATAAAGAGTATTCTAATAAATTCCGATTAATGTGTGTCTCTCCCAAAAGGTGTGTACAGCAAGGATGATTGTGTAAAACTAAAAATCAAAGACTCAAATCATACAAGACGCTCCAAGCAAAACACATATCATGTGGTGAATAAAAATATAGCTCCAAGTAAAGTTACCGATGGACGAAGACGAAAGAGGGGATGCCTCCCGGGGCATCCCCAAGCTTAGGCTTTTGGCTGTCCTTGGATTTTACCTTGGGGTGCCTTGGGCATCCCCAAGCTTAGGCTCTTTCCACTCCTTGTTCCATAATCCATCAAATCTTTTACCCAAAACTTGAAACCTTCACAACACAAAACTCAACAGAAAATCTCATGAGCTCCGTTAGCGAAATAAAACAAACCACCACTTTAAGGTACTGTAATGAACTCATTATTTATTTATATTGGTGTTAAACCTACTGTATTCCAACTTCTCTGTGGTTTATAAACTCTATTACTAGCCATAGATTCATCAAAATAAGCAAACAACACACGAAAAACAGAATCTGTCAAAAACAGAAGAGTCTGTAGTAATCTGTATCAAACACAAACTTTATGTAACTAAAAAATTCTACCAAAATAGGACGTCCTAGTTAATTTGTTAATTGATCTACTGCAGTTGGAATCAGTATTTTATCACGTTCTGGTGATTTTCAACAATTGTTTTCGTGAACAGAAAGTTTCTGGAATTTTCAGCAAGATCAAATAACTATCATCCAAGAAGATCCTATAGGTTTTACTTGGCACAAACACTAATTAAAACATAAAACCACATCTAACCAGAGGCTAGATCAAAGATTTATTACTAAACATAAATAAAAAGCAAGAAAATAAAATAAAATTGGGTTGCCTCCCAACAAGCGCTATCGTTTAACGCCCCTAGCTATGCATAAAGGCAAGGATAGATCTAGGTATTGCCATCATTGGTAAGCAATTGTTCAATAGAACACTTATAATCCTTAGGAGTTTCCTTCTTTTTATTAATGATCAAACTCCTAGGCAAGAAATCAAGGAATTCATTTGTAGCAAAAGGTTCCTTAATGGTAGCAAAAAAGTCGGGGTGAATACTTATTGACTTGAGATCCGCATTTTCCTTACTAGAAGATTCACCCTTATTTTTAGGAACATGCATTAATTTAGCAACTTTGGTGGTAGGAGGATTTGGAGTATTCCTTACTGCAGAAAAAGCGGACCCTAAGTTGGTAATAATACCCTCAAGTTTATCAATTCTGGTGGAATCTTGATCTATCTTTTCGTTAACCATGGTTTCCTTTTCTTTAAATTTTTTAAGAGCAACTCCTACCTTAGATCCGTATTGGGTAATTTGGTTGTGGATCTTTTTATCCAGATTTTCAATCAACTCTACGGTGGCAACTTTATTTTCAATAATTTCAAGCCTTTGCATCATGTGTTCCAAAGTTAAAATAGTTCCATTAACCAAAAGAGGTGGTGGGCCAAACAAATCTATCATAGCATTATAAGAATCGAAAGTATGGCTACCCAAGAAATTTCCTCCGGTAATGGTATCAAGAATATATCTATTCCAAGGAGTGATGCCTACATAAAAATTGCGAAGAAGAACGGAAGTAGATTGCTTCCTAGTAAATCTATTTTGCGCATTGCAAATTCTGTACCAAGCATCTTTTAGATTTTCTCCCTCCCTTTGTTTAAAAACTTCTTTCTCGGGAGACAAAGGAGCAGATAAAGGACTAGCCATGACGGCACACGAGACACAAGAAGCAAGCGAAAGAAAAAGCGAACGGGAAAAGAGGGCGAATAAAATGGCAAGGGTGAAGTGGGGGAGAGGAAAACGAGAGGCAAATGGCAAATAATGTAATGCGAGGGATAAGAGTTTGTGATGGGTACTTGGTATGTCTTGACTTGTGTGTAGATCTCCCCGGCAACGGCGCCAAAAATGGCTCGTTGTCGGGAGATCAAATCTTGACTTGACTTGGTGTACACCTCCCCGGCAACGGCGCCAGAAATCCTTCTTGCTACCTCTTGAGCATGCGTTGGTTTTCCCTTGAAGAGGAAAGGGTGATGCAGCAAAGTAGTGTAAGTATTTCCCTCAGTTTTTGTGAACCGAGGTATCAATCCAGTAGGAGGTTACACGCAAGTCGCCTTGTACCTGCACAAACAAATAAGAACCTTGCAACCAACGCGATAAAGGGGTTGTCAATCCCTTCACGGCCACTTGCAAAAGTGAGATCTGATAGAGATAAATAGATAAATATTTTTGGTATTTTTATGATAAAGATTGAAAGTAAAAGAACGCAAAGTAAAATAGATGTAAACTTATATGATGGAGAATAGACCCGGGGCCATAGGTTTCACTAGTGGCTTCTCTCAAGATAGCATAAGTATTACGGTGGGTGAACAAATTACTGTCGAGCAACTAATAGAATTGAGCATAGTTATAAGAATATCTAGGCATGATCATGTATATAGGCATCACGTCCGTAACAAGTAGACCGACTCCTGCCTGCATCTACTACTATTACTCCACACATCGACCGCTATCCAGCATGCATCTAGAGTATTAAGTTCATAAGAACAGAGTAACGTATTAGACAAGATGACATGATGTAGAGGGATAAACTCAAGCAATATGATATAAACCCCATCTTTTTATCCTCGATGGCAACAATACAATATGTGTCGTTTCCCCTACTGTCACTGGTATCGAGCACCGCATGATTGAACCCAAAGCTAAGCACTTCTCCCATTGCAAGAAAGATCAATCTAGTAGGCCAAACCAAACTGATAATTCGAAGAGACTTGCAAAGATAACCAATCATACATAAAAGAATTCAGAGGAGATTCAAATATTGTTCATAGATAATCTTGATCATAAACCCACAATTCATCGGATCTCGACAAACACACCGCAAAAAGAATTACATCGAATAGATCTCAAAGAAGAATGAGGAGAACTTTGTATTGAGATCCAAAGAGAGAGAAGAAGCCATCTAGCTAATAACTATGGACGCGAAGGTTTGAGGTAAACTACTCACACATCATCGGAGAGGCTAGGGTGTTGATGTAGAAGCCCTCCGTGATCGATGCCCCCTCCGGCGGAGCGCCGAAAAAGGCCCCAAGATGGGATCTCACGGGTACAGAAGGTTGCGGCGATGGAAATAGGGTTTCGTGGTGCTCCTGGATGGTTTTGGGGTACGTAGGTATATATAGGAGGAAGAAGTAGGTCGGTGGAGCCACGAGGGGCCCACGAGGGTGGTGGGCGCGCCTCCCTGCCTTGTGGCCTCCTCGTTGATTTCTTGACGTCCACTCCAAGTCCTCTGGATCACGTTTGTTCCGGAAATAACTCTCCCGAAGGTTTCATTCCGTTTGATATTCCTTTTCTGCGAAACACTGAAATAGGCTGGGCCTTGGGTTAGTAGGTTAGTCCCAAAAATAATATAAAAGTGTATAATAAAGCCCATTAAACATCCAAAACAGAATATATAATAGCATGGACCAATCAAAAATTATAGATACGTTGGAGACGTATTAGAACCTTGTCTCCATGGTCCCCCTCCTTGCCGCCAGCGCCGAACTTACCCCAAGAGTGCATGCAGGGGGGGCGAGCACCGCTGGAGGCCGGAGGCGCAGGTGCTGAGGCATCGACACCGCTCGAGGCTCCCGAGGTGCCATCCCCGGGAGCCCATGACTCTTGCCTTGGGGTGACAGCTGAGGGGGCGACGTAATCCGCTGCTCCTGAGGCCGAAGCCTCCGAGGTCTCAGCGGGTCATCATGAGGCGGAGCCCGAGGGCTCTCCTCAGCCCAGCACTCCCCAGGTCGTCTCCTCGGGCGCCTCACCAACCGCGCCCCGCGCTGGTTGCCGCGTCCAACGCTTCGGCCAGCTCCGTCTGGACTTCGATGCGCTCCGCAAGAGGAAAGGGTCTCCAAGCTGCAGCGGTGATGCCTTCCGGCCGTTGAAGCAGAGGAAGTATATCGCCATAGACGAGTGAGTACCTTATCTTTGTAATTTCTCGAGTGCTGCTTCCCCTCCTGACAGTGGCTCCTCAGGGTCCCTTCTGCTAAGGCCGCGAAGTCTCCGGGGAAGCAACCTCCTCCTGCCTCAAATCCCCCGCTGGCCTTGAGCACCCCAAGCCAGCATGCCGCCCCCGGCGCGAGGTCGGCCGGAGAGGCAAACTCACTAGCCTGGCGCCTCGAGCCCGCGCCTTTGTCATCTCTCCTTCATGGCCTCGCCTGGGGTGCGGCAAGCGTGCCGAGAGCTCCTCCTCTGGTTATGGATGGTGGCTGGATGGCTTCGATCCTGGCTTCTTCTTCGAGCAACGGGCCTCAACCCATCCGGGCCCCTGCCGAAGCCCGGTCGGCGACCCGGGAGGCGCCAGCCCCAGCCCCCTGCTGAAAGGGGGTGAGCCGCTTCGGATCCCGTCGGCAACCCCCGCGGTGGAGGACGGACCCGGTCGCGCGCTTAAGTTCGCACACGAGCGGAGTGTCGTCCGCCACGGGCTCTTTCAGGAGGCAATGGGCGCGATGAGCCGGCTCGGCGGAGAACTCGTGGATGTTGATGCGCGCCTTGAGGCCGAGGGTTTCCGGCTGGTGGAGGAGTGGCATCAACTGAAGGTGGCTATCAACCTTGGGCGCCTTCAACATGAGCATGCCAATGCGAAGGCCGATGCATCCCTGGCAACCTCGCGCGAGGCCAGCGCCTGAGCCTTGGAGGACGCCAGGGAGGCATACTGTCGCCGTGAGATCGCTGAGGAGCACAGGCGGGAGCTCCTGGCCTTGAACGCCTCCTTGGAGCAGCAGGTGGAGGCGCGCAAAGACGCCTTAGCGTCGATGAAGGGTGCATCGTCCGACGAGGAGGAGATCTTGAGGCGCGAAGAAGCACTGCTGCTGGAGTCCACGGAGTGCAACCTCGAGCTCGAGCAGTTCGAGACGAGGGAGCGCCAGGTCGACCAAGCAGAGGATGTCGTCGGTGCGCGTGAGGCCAAGGCTCAGGAGGAGGTCGACCGCTGGGTGGCCGAGGCTCGCGCGGCCCTCGCAGGCAGGTACGACCTGAATCTGGCGCTCGTGGAAGCCGAAGCTGTGGGCAGGACCACTGCCCTCAAGTCAGCGTTGGCTGAAGCGGAACAGCACGAGAAGGCTGCCTCGGCCGCCCTGAACTCTGTGCAGGCCGAGCTGGCCACCACCCGTGCCGAGCTGCTCTCTCTTCAGCAGCGGGTTGCCAGCGCCGAGTCCTTCACGCAGCAGAGTAGGGAGGAGGCACATTGCCGGCAGACGCTATTGCGTGAGCACGCTCCAATGCTCCGGGACCTCAGGACGAAGGCCAACCAGGCGCTTGGTACCATCTGCGATGAGCATGCTCCTCATCCCCACACCGAGGATTATGCCAGCCATCTCCGCTTCTTCACTGATGTTGTGGCGCGCCTGGAGAGCCGTGCTGAGAGCGCTCGCGAGCTTGTGGACGAAAAGAGCCGAGGCCTTCTCGGGCGAGCATTCTCCCACGTCTTCAGCCATCTCCTGAACACCAATCCTGACTTTGACTTTGACGTCACTATTGCCCCAGTGCCTGAGGCCATGCGGGGCAACCTAGTGCGCTGGGTGGACGACAAGGTGGACGCTCTGGTTAGGACCTTCGCTTCTGACGACGACGCGGTGGTGGTCGCGGCAGACGAGGGCGCCATGGTTGATGACGGCGAACATAACGTCAGCGGCGGCGCCAGCAGTCTATCCGGGAGCGGTTCGGGAGATGAGGTGGGTGCCATGTCCGACTGAGCCTGCGCTCCTTCATTTTGAACCTACACGCGAAAGCTTGGGTCCGGCCCTTCACATTGTAAGAGCATTTTGGAAAGGGGGAGCCCCTTATGTAAAATAGACTACCATTTTACTCCTTAGGCCAGGTTAAAAAACACGCTTTTGTGTGCTTGCGAGCCCCCTTGCAGGTTTGCCGTCGTAACTTACTGTCGTGACTTACTTTGGTCTGGTAGGGCTTCAGGCTGACTCGGCAGCTGCGAACTTCTCCTGGGGGGAGTCCCCTTGCGAGCTCACGAAGTTTTAGTTTTCAGAGGGGTCCGCCAGCCAACCCGAGAGGGCCTCGCGAGGAACGAGCGCTAGCGAGGGAAGGACGCGCGCATGGTGCGCGTACGTCGCTGTCAGCCCCCGCTCGCGAGGCGCTCGGAGGGGGGAAAACAACGGATGCCAAATCTCAAAACAAAGCGCGAATCCATAAACTCACTGAGTTGACACGAGCGAAAAAGGATGCTCCCCACAAAATTGAAACGCAACTTTAAATCCAAAGATCAAAAGGCTGCAAATTCAAGCTTCAAAAAAGAAAGAGAAGCCAAAAGCAAATAGCCGCGTCCGGCACCTAGCTAGTCTTCTTGTCTTCGAGTCTTCTCACCAGCGCGGAGCTAAGTGCTTTCACAGGCCGTGAGCATAGTCATTGGGGGACAGTGTTGACGGCCAGCGCGGAGCATGGTGCTTCCACTAGGACGTGGGCGGGAGCCCCCGAGGCCCGAGGGCGGCACTCCGGAGAGTCCGGGGCGTGTACAGCCCCACTCATCATTACGTGAGAGTGTCACAAGTGGAGACCTTCACAGGCGTGAGCCTTGCTTCATATCGCCAGACGAGGGCCTCGCCTTGCGCCACCCTCGACCACTGTTGGGGCGTCCGAAAACCAGGACGATGCCAAGGGGCAAAGGGGACGCTAGCGGCGCCCTCGGCAACCATGGGCCCTCTGCCGGGGGGAAGGCTCGCCGGTGCCTCCCCGGCAGAGGGCCTACCTCCGGGCGACGCCTTGCTCCATGCGATGCGGGGAGGGGCCTTGCTCCTGGCTCCTCCCACGCAGCCCCCATTGCGCTTCCCTTGGTGAAAGGGGGGCTGCCGTGCTGGGGCCGTCGTCCACCGTTGTGACCTGATTCACTTGTGACCCATGGTTAGCGTAAGCCTTCTCCTGAGAGATTAGTGGTACCCTGTAGCTGTTGTTGCCGGCATGGTCAGTGAGGTTCCCGGGTGGCTCCTGGAAGGCCTCAAATTCCAGCGCCTCCTCTTCCCAACCCGGCTCGAGGAACGTGTCGGGGTCATCTTCCGGCGTGTACTCCTGGTCCATCATGCGGGGCACATAGGCCTCCGAAGCCGTCGCCCAGGAAACCTCACTGAAGTGCCTCGCGCTCCACGTCGAATGGCCCCGCGCGCCGCTCTGAGGATGGTAGGGCGGCATCCTGCCGGGACCGTGGGTGGCAATGCTCACGCTTGCGCCCATCGAGGGAGGCACAGGTGCGGTTGGGTGTCCGGTGCCGCTGGTCGCATCGATGCCGACGAAACCTCCTGGTGCGCCCGGGAGCACGCGGGCACGACGAGGCCCACCGTGCGATCCGGCCGCAGCCTAAGGCGTATGCAAGGAGCAGAAAGGCGGCGTACCCCTGGCTACGGCGTCCAACAACTCGGCAACATGCTCCAGCAACGCATCTCGGCTGCTCTCCATCAGTCAGCATCGCAACAGCTCCCGCACCACTGTGAGCGCGGCCCTCATGTTCGCTTGTTCCCGTCGGGTGTGCGACGTCATCGCCGCAGCATAGCTTCAGGTCCTTGTGGCGGCCCGCACGCGCTGCGGAGTAAGGGTGGACGGCATCGGACCACGCCGCCCGCGCCCTGCAGCGTTTGGCGGTGCGCGTGCCGCCTGGACCGTGGGGTTCAGGTCTTCTTGGGCGGACGATGCCACCCGGGTTGGCCAAGCTGCCCAGTGGTCGGTGTCGGCCCTCAGGTTGCCGGACATCGGCGCTACAGAGTGCTGGCGGGTCTGCTGATGGAAGAGAGGCTTCGGTGCACCCCTACCTGGCGCGCCAAATGTCGGATTTCGGGTTCCGGCAAAACCCTCGAGGTTCGAACACTGGGGTGCACACGAAGATCTCTCCTCCCCCTAGCACTGTCTTTCACCGCGATCTCAAGGCTCAGTGCGACGAACTCGCAGAACAAAGGGACACGAGATTTATATGGTTCGGGCCACCGATGTGGTGTAATACCCTACTCCAGTGTGGTGTGGTGGATTGCCTCTTGGGCTGAGGCTGAGCAGTTACAAGGGAAGAACAGCCTCCTGAGGAGAGGCGCTCTTGTTCTTGGTGAGTTTGTGTGGATGAGGATGTCTGAATTATCCTCGGATCTGTTGCCTCTCTCGGCCTCTCCTACTGTAGTGGCTAGCCCTATTTATAGAGGCCCTGGTCCTCTTCCCAAATGTTGGCGGGAAGGGATGCCACAACGGCCAAATTCGAAGGGAGACAACTAGTACAAGTTATCCTGACTAAAGGTGGTCTTCGCCTGCCAAAGGCTCTGGTGGTGACGCCGTCTTGGGCTCCACGGTGACCTCCGTCCTGTCGTCCTGATGGTCTTGGTCTCATTGCACCGATATGGAAACCTTTGCCTAATGCCTCGGGACTGCTCGCCCGCGCTTGCCTCTTTAGCACCAAAGAGAAAACAAGGACACTACGTGCGCTGGCGCCCGCCTGGCCCCGTTCGTCATGGCTTGCGTCATAGGAACCTCGTGAGGTGCCCCTTGCCTTGATCTCTCCACCCCTCGCGAGCCAGCCTGGTGAGGCCGCCCCCGAGGAGGTCTTGCGCCGTCCGCCTCGCGAGGCTTGGTCCCTCGCGAGGGTCTTGCGTGTTTGCTGGTGAAGATGGGCCGTACAGGGCTGCTGGTGGAGCCATGCCGTGGGCCGCGGGCAGGAAAGTCTGGGGACCCCCGTTCCCAAGACACCGACACCCTATACTCATCAAAGTCAATCAAGCAGGAAGTAGGGTATTACCTCCATCAAGAGGGCCCGAACCTGGGTAAAACATCGTGTCCCTACCTCCTGTTACCTTCGATCCTTAGACACATAGTTCGAGACCCCGTACCCGAGATCTGCTGGTTTTGACACCGACACCCACTTTCAATATTATCGCAAACATATTCATCGTGAGGCTTAAATAAATTTTCAAGATCGTAAGAAGAATCACCCCAATCATGATCATTGCAATAAGTAGTGGACATATCAAAATTAGCATCCCCAAGCTTGGGGTTTTGCATATTATTAGAAAAATTGACATTAATAGAGTTTATAATAACATCATTGTAATCATGCTTTTCATTCAAGGAGCTATCGTGAATCACTTCATAAATTTCCTCTTTTAGCACTTCATCACAATTTTTAGATTCACGAATTTCAAGCAAAACTTCATAAAGATAATCTAGTGCACTCAACTCACTAGCAATTGGTTCATCATAATTAGATATTTAAAAAAATTAGCAAGTGGATGAGGATCCATAAAATTTTTGCTTTCTAATTTGGAATAAATATGCACTTATGCCAAGCGAACAAGCAAACAACCTAAGTAAGACATAAAGGCAAACGAAAAAGGGGCAAATATTTTTGTGCTTTTTTGAAAACATTTTAGAAGTGGGGGAGATGAAAACGAGAGGCAAATGGAAAATAATGTAAGTGCAAGAGATGAGAGTTTATGATATGTACTTGGTAGGCTTGATGTAGATCCTCCCCGGCAATGACGGCAGAAATTCTTCCTGCTACTTCTTGATCCTGCGTTGATTTTTCCCTTGAAGAGGAAAGGGTGATGCAGCAAAGTAGAGATAAGTATTTCCCTCAGTTAAGAACCAAGGTATCAATCCAACAAGAGGAACACACAAGTCCCCAATAGATGCACCTGCACAAACTAACAAACACTTGCACACAACACGAAAAAGGGGTTGTCAATCCCTTCACGATCACTAGCAAGGGTGAGATCTGATAAAGATTGATATAAAAGATAAGTAAAAGTGTAAAATAAAGTAAAGATAAATAAATTGCGTAAGGTATTTTTGGGTTTTTGATTTTATAGATATGAAAATAATATGATAAAAATAGACCCGGGGGCCATAGGTTTCACTAGAGGCTTCTCTCTTGAAGAAAGCATACGGTGGGTAAACAAATTACTGTTGAGCAATTGATAGAAAAGCGCATAGTTATGACGATATTTGGGCAATGATCATGAATATAGGCATCACGTCCCTGACAAGTAGACCGACTCCTGCCTGCATCTACTACTATTACTCCACACATCGACCGCTATCCAACATGCATCTAGTGTATTAAGTTAACAAGAACGGAGTAACGCCTTAAGCAAGATGACATGATGTAGAGGGACAGATCCAAACAATATGGTAAAAAACCCCATCTTTTTATCCTTAATGGCCACAATACAAATACGTGCCTCGCACCCCCTTTTGTCACTGGGTGAGGACACCGCAAGATTGAACCCATCACAAAGCACCTCTCCCATTGCAAGATAGATCAATCTAGTTGGCCAAACCAAATCTATAGACCAGAGAGAAATACAAAGCCATCTTAATCATGCATAAAAGAGTTCAGAGAAGACTCAAATAATATTCATAGATATTCTGATCATAAACCCACAATTCATCGGATCTCAACAAACACATCGCAAAAGAAGATTACATCGAATAGATCTCCAAGAACATCGAGGAGAACATTGTATTGAAGATCAAAGAGAGAGAAGAAGCCATCTAGCTACTAGCTATGGACCCGTAGGTC
The DNA here is from genome assembly GCF_018294505.1 of Triticum aestivum. Classification (NCBI taxonomy): domain Eukaryota; kingdom Viridiplantae; phylum Streptophyta; class Magnoliopsida; order Poales; family Poaceae; genus Triticum; species Triticum aestivum. Next base: position 486,697,110 of record NC_057799.1, on the reverse strand, counting down.
TGTGGTAAACTACTCAAACATCACCAGAAGGGCAGCAAGATTGTTGTAGAGGCCCTCCGTGATCGAATCCCCCTCCGGCAGAGTGCTAGAAAAGGCCCCAAGATGGGATCTCACGAGAACAGAAGCTTGCGATGGCGGAAAAGTATTTTTGGTGTGCCCTCTGGTATATGGGGAATATTTGGGTATTTATAGAGCTGGAATTAGGGTTAGGGGAATCCCGAGGGGCCCACAAGCCTAGGGGGCGCGCCTCTAGGGATTGTGGTCCTCTCGTGGCTCCTTTGGCCTCCTCCCGAAGCTTTGTGGTTGTCTTCTGGTCCAAGAAAAATCCTCAAAAAGTTTCGTTCCGTTTGGTATTGATTTTCTGTAAAAGACAAGAACAAGGAAAAAAACAACAACTGGCACTGAGCACTAAGTTAATAGGGTAGTCCCCAAAAATGATATAAAATAGCATATTAATGCTCATAAAACATCAAGATGGATAATATAATAGCATGGAACAATAAAAAATTATAGATACGTTGGAGACGTATCAAGCATCTACGACCGGACACCCCAAACCTGCCTCAAACACCCGGGCGGATGACCTGGTCGCAAAAAGCGACCCGGACGGGCTCCTTAAACAAGCCTCAAACGCCCGAGTTGACCGACACCCTTCATATCTAGCCCAAATATGGGGGCGCCCGGGCGCGTCCGCCACGTAAGACTGATGATGGGGTCCCACACGGAATCACCTGGAAACCCGGCAATCCGACGGACGTCTCCTCCGGTGGGAGTGTGAACGCCGCGTGGCGCCCCTCCGGCTCGCCGCCCAAGGCCAAATCCGGCTATTCAAGCCTGCCGGCGTCCCCCAACCCTAGCCACATCCACCTCTAGCCCACTCCAGCGTCGCCAGCTTGAGCCCATCCACCTCTTTCCCGCTCCGCCGCTCTTCCCCCTCCCTCCGGCTTCGCCATGGTTCGACAAAAGATAACCACATACACTATTCTCAAGCCAGAGTGTCGTTTCCAGATCGAGCAGGAGATCTGGGTGATGCAGGCGCCAGAGCCGGAGGAGGAGAAGGAGGGAGATCTGAGCAGCAGCCAGCTCCGATGGAGGTGGCGGATTGGGAAGAGGACGAGGCGGAGCAGTCGGAGGAGGTGCCGGCGTCGGCTCCAGGCTTCTACATGGAGGCCGCGGAGGCGGAGTTGCGGTCTCTCAAGTGGCCGAGATGGCAGAGCAGCAGACCATCCTGGAGTTCATCTAGGATGAGGCCTATGTGTAGGCCAACCAACAGTTCATCCGTCAGAAACGGGCGTCGACCGACGTGCTCTTCGACGAGGTCGAAGCTGAGATGGATGCGGAGGCCGACATGGTGGAGCCGGAGCTACGGCTGCTACTCATTTACCTGAAGCCAGGCACGGAGATAGCGGGCATCTCCGACAAGGATTATATGTTATGTGATCTACGTAATACGTGGATTTCATTGTTTGCGTGCATTTGAATGGATTTAAGGTTTGTAGTATGAGGTATCCGGATGCAGATGAGCAAATTTGAGGCCTCATATTTGAATTGGCAGAATCCATAGACTATGCTCCTCTTTCCAGCCGTCGCCTCCTCCTCCAAGGAAAGCTAGGGTTCGTGCCTCTCGCCGGCTCCGCCGCAGGCCCGCCTCGTCTCCGATGGCCCTAGTGTCACGCCCAAGATGCGACCCTATCCTAAAGGAACTCGAAGGTCCCACCAAGGATAGAAGCGCATCTTGAAGACGCTTATGCAAGGTGGATATCATTACATCAACATTACGTCATAGATGGGGATACATACAAGGCATACAAATGCCGCAAGAATAACTCAATACCTCAAACACATGATCAACATCCGAGTACGGATGAAACATAAACAGAAGCTCAAACGACATCCACCCTGCTAGCCCAGGCTGCCGACCTGGAACCTATCCCCTGATCGAAGAAGAAGCAGAAGAAGGACTCCACAACAAGTAACATCGCTCTCGCGTCATGATCATCGCAAAACCTGTACCTGCAACTGGTGTTGTAGTAATCTATGAGCCACGAGGACTCAGCAATCCCATTACCATGGGTATCAAGACTAGCAAAGCTTAATGGGTATGGAAAGGATAAGGTGGTGAGGTTGCAGCCGCGACTAAGCATGTATGGTGGCTAACATACGCAAATAAGAGCGAGAAGAGAAGCAACGGAACGGTTGTGAAACTAGCAATGATCAAGAAGTGATCCTGAACTCCTACTTACGTCAAACATAACCCAGAAACCGTGTTCACTTCCCGAACCCCGCCGAGAAGAGACCATCACGGCTACACACGCGGTTGATGCGTTTTAAATTAAGTCTAGTGTCAAGTTCTCTACAACCGGATATTAACAAATTCCCATCTTCCACATAACCGCGGGCACGGCTTTCGAAAGATAATACCCTGCAGGGGTGTCCCAACTTAGCCCATTATAAGCTCTCACGGTCAATGAAGGATATTCCTTCTCCCGGGAAGACCCGATCAGTCTCGGAATCCCGGTTACAAGACATTTCGACAATGGTAAAACAAGACCAGCAAAGCCGCCCGATGTGCCGACAATCCCGATAGGAGCTGTACATATCTCGTTCTCCGGGCAACACCGGATGAGACAGGCTACGAGTAAAACCAGACTTCGAGTTTCCCCGAGGTGGCCCCGCAGGCGGCTCGGTTCGGACCAACACTTAGAGAAGCACTAGCCCGGGGGGGCTAAATAAAGATGACCCTCGGGAGCGCGACTCCCTAGGGAAAAGAAATAGGTGGTAGGCAAATGGTAAAACCAAGGTTGGGCCTTGCTGGACGAGTTTTATTCAAAGCGAACTGTCAAGGGGGTCCCATAAATCACCCAACCGCGTAAGGGACACAAAATCAAGGAACATAATACCGGTATGACGGAAACTAGGGTGGCAAGGGTGGAACAAAACACCAGGCATAAGGTCGAGCCTTCCACCCTTTACCAAGTATATAGATGCATTAATAATATAAGAGATATTGTGATATCCCAACATAAACATAATCCAACATGGAGCAATCTTCATCTTCACCTGCAACTAGCAACGCTATAAGAGGGGCTGAGCAAAGCGGTAACATAGCCAAACAACGGTTTGCTAGGAAGGGTGACAAAGGTTAGAGGTTCATGGCAATTTGGGAGGCTGGAGTAGCAAGTGATAGGTAGCGCAGCAGCGATAGAACGAAGCAACTAGCATAGCAATGATAGTAATGAGATCCAAGGTGACGGCCATCTTTCCTGATATCCCGCTAGGAAGAAGAACGAGTCCATGAAGAAGATGAAGCCACGAAGATGAACCAAGCGTAGACGAACGAATCCTCATGATCGCAATGAAACGGGAACTATCGAGAAGAAGCACACAACATGGTAAACACACCACACATGAACAAGGCATGATGCTCAACCAAGTATGATGCATGACAAGGCTACATGAAGCTACTCATGGCAAGAGATGATGCATACAAGAACAACACATCAAAGCAAGTTTAAATGAGGCCGTAAACAACATATAACAAATCCGGTAAGTCCTCATATGCAAATTTCGAAATTGGTACAGAACTGAATAAACCTTATGTTCAAGTTGTTAAACGGCAAGTTAAGACGCACCAAGATGATCTACACGAAATTCTAGTCAAGTTACATATAAAGCTCATTTAATTCGGAGCTACGGTCTAGAAGATATGAGCAAAACAAGTTAAACATGGCATTGATGCAAAATGCATTCAAACATCAAAAAACACACTCAAGGCATGGATGCAACATGATAATATGAAACTACATGCAATTATAAGCAAGTTTCATATAGAGCATGCTCAAAACGGAGCAACGGTGCAACACATACACTCCAAACAAGATATAGCAACAATCTGCTCAAAACAGCAACTAGGCATCTAGCAAGCATCAAAACAATATGCTACAGCAACTCAACATGAAAACAAAAAGTATGGACATGATTTACAGGTAAAGCACAACAAAAGATGAACACTGAGCTATCTCCAGAAACCAATAGAACATGCTCAAAAGGACATGGCAAAATTGCAAATAATAACAGATTCACAGACTTAGCAGAAATCACTGGACATGGCAGAAATAACATCAGTTTGCAAAGTTGAGAGCTATCAAACAACATGCTACAGGAACAAATCATAGCAAACAAAGGCATGGCATGAATCTACTAATTGCATAGAACAAAAGTCCCTTACTGATCACGAGCCAAAAAGGCACAGAAGATATGATGGCACCTAGGTAAACATAGCAAGTGACATGACAGATTCAGACTTGGTGAAAATAACAGGACATGGCAGAAACAACGATAAGTAGGCATGTTGGTGAGCTTGAACCACTCACTACAGAGTATTACATGGCATGGAAAGATAACCAGCAGTAATAAGGCATAATTATGAAGCTAAGCATGGCAATAGCATAGTCATAGGGTGCATGGATCACTAGTAACAACCATGGCAAAATTGATTAACATGTAAACAATCTGCCAGGAATATTTTATAGCAAAAGTAGAGCAAGATTACAACTATCTACAGCAGGCTATAAATGCAACCAAGGGCATGGATGGATAGAGCATAACATGTGTAACAAAACATCCTTAGTGAACATCTCCAGATTATGCATAGAATGACTTGTAGCAGCAGGTTTGCATGGCAACCAAATATAACAGACTCAGACTTAGCAGACATCACTAAGTCACAGAAATCAGCAACAACATGGATGCTACTTTGCATGCTTGTGCTAGTCACCACATAGATCACAAAAATACAAGAAAAGCACCACTGTAAATATGGCATAATGTAGTTCAAAACACATGTAGACATCAAGCTCATAGGATGCACACACAAAATGCAATGAAAAAGACAAATCACCAAGTTCTGATAAGTAACAGCAGTAAACAACATATAACACTCTTGCAACGATGATAAGGGCATCAAGATGATCCCAAACAAGCATGGCACAATGGAACAAAATGAAAAGCATCTCATGAAGAACATTTCGATATACCATATGCATGAATCGGAGCACCGAGCACGAAGTAATGGCATGATGAACATGGGTACATATTGCAAAAAATCTCAGGGACTTGGCCAAATTTACCCTCGCAGAAAACCGGATGGAGGGGTACGGGATGGCTCGGGGACGCGTTTGGATGGGCGAGGTGGTGGATCTGATCCCGATCCACGGACCTCGCCGGAGTTGTCGACGGTGGCGGCCGGCGGGGGTTGAGGATGCCGGGGAGGCGCGGGATCCGGCCGGATCTCGCCGGATCCGGCGCGGGGGCGGCGCGGTGACGACGTTCGGCGGTGGAGGGCGGCGAGGGACAGCCGGTGCGGGGAGGCGCAGGCGCCGGCGGCGTAGACGACGGGCGGAGGGGCGGCGAGCTCGCCGGCGGGACAACGGAGGGCGGCGCCGGCGAAGGGCGGCGGGGCGCTCGGGGAAGGAGCGGGAGGCGGGGCGCCCTGGCGGCGGGGTTGGTGGCGACGGGCGGCGGACGCGATGGCGGCGGAGGGCGCCGGCGGGGCACCGGCGACGCTCGCCGGTGGCGGGGTGCGGGGAGGCGCGCGGGGCAGCGCGCGCGGTTGGCGGCGGCTCGGGGAACCGGGCCGCGGGGGCCGGCGGCGGGCCGCGGGCGAAGTGGGCGCGGGGCGCGGGTGAGGTGGCGGGCACTGGTTGGCTGAGGCGGCGGGGAAGGTGACGTGGCGGCCTCTCATTGGCCGGAGCGATGTGGCGGCGGCGGTGGACGCGTCCTACGCGGAGGCGGACATGTCCGGCGGCGGGGAGGAGCGAGGCTAGGGTTTGCACCGCGAAATTCGGGGGAGAGGGCATATATATAGCTAGAGGGAGCTAGGAGAGTCCAAATGAGGTGCGGTTTTCGCCCACACGATCGAGATCGAACGACCGAGAGCATGGAGGGGTTTTGCTGGGTTAGTGGGCTGATTTGGAGGGGTGTTGGGCTGCAAGACAAAAGGGGCTTACGGGCTACGCGGTTAACCGTTGGGGCATCAAACGACCTCCAAATGGAACGAAATTTGACGGACGGTCTGTCGGTGCTATACCAAGGCCACTCGGCAAATCTCGGCCCATTCCGAGAACGTTTTTCTCCCGCTCACGAAACAAGGTCTGAGAGGGGCGACGGGCGCGCGCGAGAGTGTCGGATCGCGAAACGGACAATAGGGAAAAAGACCGGATGCAAGTTTTGAAAAACATGATGATGCAATGCAGATGATGACATGGCAAAATGCAACACGCAAGCAAATGACACGGCAAGGACGGCGAATAACTGGCAGACACCTGGCGCATCGGATCCAGGGCGTTACACCTAGGGCCATGGGAGCACGGTGGATCCTGGAAGACGAGACGGCGGCGGCTCCGTTGTTAGTCGTTTCTTCGAGATTTGTTAGGGTTTGTGTCCTACTCTGGAAGACGAGACGGCGGCGGCTCCCTGAAGATGGAATAAAGGTCTCCCCACCTAATCCCCGTTCCGGTGGTACGTCTAGCATCGTTGGCGGGCGTGTGGAGGTGTGTCTCCGGCGGTTCTATCCTCGGTGGATTTGCTCGGATCTGGTTGTGGTTTTTCTATGTTCGTGTGTCTTCAGGTTGGATCCTTTCGACCTACGTTATTCTTCATCAGCGGCGGTTGCTGTTCTGGTGCGCTGGTCCTACGGGGCCTTAGCACGACGACTTCCTGACTGTTTACTACAACAAGTTGAGCCCGGCTCCGACAAGGGAGGGGTGATGATGGCGGCGCGCCTTCGGCTCGCTTCAGTGATTGTAGTCGTCGCTAGGTGGTCTACGGATTTGGATGTAATTTTTATTATTTCTAGTGTTCGTTGTACTGCTATAATAGAAGATGAATAGATTGAAAGTTTTCTCGCAAAAAAAATTAAGGCCTCATCCGTCACTGTCCAGTGTCCACGGACGCGTCCATCCACGGGCGTTTGAGGGGTCGAATTTTTTTTGGGGCATAGCTAAGTTTTATTGATCATAATCCATATAAAATATAAAATGGTATACAAAAGGGATCATGGGAATTAATCAACCACAAGTGCCACCCATGATCAAGAGTATTAGGGAACTTATAGCTAACCTATTTGCATCCGTGTTGGATGCTCGACCTTCAAAAACAAATTTACAATTGAAAAACCTCGCACGATGCTTGATCTTGCTAGTGATGCAGCCATAGCTATCATTTGTGCCTCTGTCAATATCATACATCATCTGTTTTCTTGAACATAGTACAGACGCAAGCGCTCATACATACGCGCATACACTCACCCCTATGAACACACACGCACAACCTACCCCTATGAGCACCTCCGAGAGACTGAGCCGGCATATTATCTCGAGATTTACGAAGTCACCGGAGGCGCCTCATCGTCGACGGGAATGTCTCCCCTACTGAAAGTGCATCGCCGGAAATCCCGAAATAAATCCAGAAATAATGCGAGCACTAGGACTTGAACTGAGGCAACTATAAAATTATAGAATTATGAATCATCAAATCGTCGGACAGAGATAAAGCTTCTCTTCACGCTATTGTTTTGAGTTTGAGAGGTCGAGTTTGAGAGGTCGGATATGCTGTGCGCGGCTATAGATACTCTTATTACAACAGCGAAATAAAATGCGCCTGAGGGGCCCGGGGCAGCTGTCTATACTTGGGCCGTGTACCTCGGCCGCCACCCCACGGCCCATTTAACTCGCCGGACCACGGCGCGGTGCGGCGCGGGGCGTGGGGAAGCCGCCTGCGAGCGGGCGCCGGGAAATATAGCGGCATTCCGCCGTTTCCGACTCTTCTCTCTCCCCCCGCTTTCCTGCTCCGTGCCCCCTTCCCATCTCCGGCAACTAGGCTTACCCGCGACGACACAGTTCGCTCTCCTACGCTAGCCAGCCACCACACCGCCCGCCTCAGCCGGTACTCGAGGTCGCCCAGCAGCGGCGCCTCTCTGCCGCAGCGCAGTCCCAAACCCCCAATCCCCCCGCCGCGGTCTCACCTGCGCCGGTGCTCCTTGCCGCCCTAGACGCGGCAGATCTCCGAGCTCCCCACCGCAGCGGTGCCGTAGAGGTAGAGGTAAGCCGTTCTAACCCAATCACAGGTTGCGAGGCAAGCTGTTCTCTCCAACGACGATTGGGTGATGCGTACTTGTTATGCTTTGTATGTGGTTGTTTAATCATCTGCGGAGACGGATTGTATTCCGTGTGTTGGTTCGTGCTTGGCCTCATGGCTCTCCGACTGTAGAGTAGAAGTGCAGAGGTGCTCGTCGTAGTTTGCAAATTTGTGCGCGCACTCCCAACTTTTTACTGCAATGTCGAAGAGTTCAAAACTCAATGACATATAGCTCAATGCAGTTTGTTCCAGATTTCAGAATTTTGAGTCTTGATCTATCATAGGTTTGCATGCTGAACTCCAGTGCCTCCATCGTAGCCATGTAATAAATTTGTGTTATGAATGTTGAATCAGAGTTGGTAAGAAATTATTCCATGAACAAACCAAAGTAAAATTTAAATAACTCTCTACTATTAATGCATAATTTTTATTCATCAACCGTTTCATGATAATACATTGAATGCTCTTTTCATTGGTTAAATCTACAGTCATTTCTGAATCTGAAACATAGTCAACTTGGACAGTCAAATGATTTCAGTTTTGTATCTGGATACATTGTTTTTCTTACTTCTGCGGACTCTGATAACCATCCTCGTAGCTAAGTAATACTATGTTGCAATGTTTTTATTTTCAAGAGATGTTTCTACTACCGAGCGAACAAGGTGGTGAAATAAAACGCAAGTCATAGTGCCCTCTCTTGACATCAAGTTTAACAAACGAAATTATCTTATCAGTTATCTGTATAAGCATTGATAGTGTTATATCTCAACTCCTCATAGTGCACTTCCCTAGCAAAGCATGTGCTCATTAGTTAGTACTATTCTTTTGAGAAGATGCCCGATTGATTTGGTTGTTGCAAATGTACGTGCAGGTCTTGTTCTAACCATCACACACACTAAGTTGGAAAATTTCTAGGCTTGCTTGAGGTTTGTGTCTTCTACCGTATATTATTTTCCTTACATTCTTGGATTTTTTTTCTCACATGGAGTGATTGTATTCTCAGGATAAGGAGTGGCTGTGTGTCATAGAGCCACGTCCTTGTGGCTCTCGGAGACTCTACTCTATCTGAGAGTTCAATTGGAGTTGAGGTAAGAATCTGAAACATAGTCAACTTGGGCAGTCAAATGATTTCAGTTTTGTATTTGGATAACTTTTTTTCTTACTTCTGCGGACTCTGCTAACCATCCTCGTAGCTAAGTAATACTATGTTGTAATGTTTTTATTTGTAAGAGATGTCTCTACTACCGAGCAAACAAGGTGGTGAAATAAAAAGCAAGTCATAGTGCCATCTCTGCCCTCTCTCTCGATCAAGTTTAACAAACGAAATTATCTTATCAGTCATCTGTATAAGCATTGATAGTGTTATATCTCAACTCATCATAGTGCAGTTCCCTAGCAATGCATGGGTACATTAGTTACTATTCTTTTGAGAAGATGCCAAATTGATTTGGTTGTTGCAAATGTATGTGCAGGTCTTGTTCTAACCATCACGCACACTAAGTCGGAAAATTTCTAGGCTGGCTTGAGGTTTGCGTCTTCTACCCTATATTATTTTCCTTACATTCTTGGTTAAAATTTCCTCACAGGGAGTGATTTTGTTCTCAGGATAAGGAGAGACTGTGTGTCATAGAGCCACGTCCTCGCGGCACTCGGAGACTCCACTCTCTGTGAGACTTCAATTGGAGTTGTGGTAAGAATCTGAAACGAAGTCAACTTGGACAGTCAAATGATTTCAGTTTTGTATTTGGGTACCTTGTTTTTCTTACTTCTATCGACTTTGATAACCATCCTCGTAGCTAAGTAATACTATGTTGTAATGTGCTTATTTGTAAGAGATGTCTCTACTACCCAGCAAACAAGGTTAAATAAAAGCAAGTCATAGTGCTCTCTCTCCAGATCAAGTTTAAAAAGTGAAATTATCTTATCAGTCATCTGTATAAGCATTGATAGTGTTATATCTCAACTCCTCATAGTGCAGCTCCCTAGCAAAGCATGGGTACATTAGTTACTATTCTTTTGAGGAGATGCCTGATTGATTTGGTTATTGCAAATGTATGTGCAGGTGTTTTTCTAACCATCACACACACTAAGCCGGAAAATTTCTATGCTGGCTTGAGGTTTGTGTCTTCTATCCTATATTATTTTCCTTAAAATCTTGGATAACTTTTTCTCAGAGGGAGTGATTGTATTCTCAGGATAAGGGGTGACTGTGTGTCATAGAGCCACGTCTCGTGGCTGTCCGAGCCTCCACTCTCTCTGAGACTTCAATTGGAGTTGAGGTATGTATATCCGAACTCTTTCCCTTAATTTTATATGTTTAAAGGTTCTTGTCAACTTATTAACATTTTTGTCAATGTGAAGGTTGGAATATAGTGAGCACTAAACTCATGTTTTTGCCAAGTTCTTTTGAACAAAGGTTAAACATGAGAATGGAATTCCTTATCAAGAATGGTTCATGGAATATGAGAACGGAACTCCCGTTTCTATATTTCAATCAAGTTATCAAGAATGTTTGGGGACCATGTTATTTGTTAAATGACTGGTACACCATAGACCATGAGGATGGAACTCTTGGTTGTCTCAAGCAATTAAGCAAGAATGGTTGGAGATCATGTTCTTTGGAGATATACCATGAGAATCAAACTCTTTTTATTATCTTAGCGGTCATTTTGCAAGGCAATGTTTTCAAGCCAATACATGAACAAGTTTTAGTGTATTCCAAACTGGTAAATGGAGTAAATTGCTTGTAACGTTTCATTTTGTGGTGTAAATGTAAATTTTATAGTCCTTGATGAATTACTTTAAATCTAAACTCATGCCAGTTCTCCAAAATGCTAATTGTCCATTGTCATGTGGTTTGGTGGGTGCGAGTGTTTGCATGTGGCATGTTTGTGCCATTTTTGCTGTTTCTGTGAAGTTGGAGTTGCCATCTCGTGTATGTGCGATGAGGCGCCAATGTTGGTGTACTTGTTGCCTGTGGTGGTACTGGTCGTGATGGAACAAGACTAGTTAGCGATGACGAGACATCATGTGTGGTGTTGGTGGGTGGCAAGGAGCTAATAATGAGTTTGGTGAGCCACACAAAGTGGGCCTCAGGTCATGAAGATATCACTTGACTTTACTGACTATGTTCATTAAACCACACACTCACAAAAATTAATTTTCTGACTATAATCATTAAATCACACAGCAATCACAAAATGTATGTCTTGAGTATGTGTGTTTAAACTATTTTACTATTGATCATACTAAAGGGGGCCTGTCATGTGTGTGTAAACTATTGTTCTACTGGTTGTACTAAAAGGAGATTTTCCAGGAGGAATAACATATGTAGAAGTGATTCAAATTGATTATTTCATGCATCCATGCAAGGTCAAATTATACGTTGGCTTGAATTATTTATCTGACGGTTACACCCTATATTAACTAGTTATTGAAAATCAAGAAGTTTGACCACATGCTTTCTAAGATGTCACCAAATTTGCACTGGAAGTCTTTATCATTTGTGCTTTTTGTCTCATACGTAATGGGTTGACGCATCTCTACTATGGAACTGAGATAATAATAGTCTGTAGTATTTGATTTGGAAGCAAGCAAGAGATGTTCAATCATCTCTTGCTTGCTTATACATGAGTGTGTCCCTGCAATATTCAATTTTTGCATTGTGTTTTAATGTTTCTGTTGCAAGTCTACTAGGCTATAGGAGCAATCAAACACTTTAATATTTTTTGTTTATTTGATCCCATGTATTCTAATATTGTTTGCCGTGTGTATATGTGTGTATGCAGCTATCAAATGGATTTCGATTTTTTCTCCACGCTAGGTGTGTATTACTATATAAACACATTTGTTCAATGAATATGAAGTGGTACTAATCTAGAAACATTCTATAACAGGATTTATTCTTGGCCTTTTCGTACTCATATCGCCTTGGTGCGTCCAATTAAACCCTAATGGAATGAGCTATGTGGTTTTCATTATGTAAAATATTATGGCTTACGTTTTGTCAACAGCTGGAGGCTTGCCCACTTGAGCAGCCAACGAGGTTCTCTTGGAGAGCCTCTACTTGAGGACGGCTCTTATGTTGATTTTAGTGCTTGGCTGCCCTCTTGGTTTGCACTCTCTGTTGGAGCAGCTTTGTCTTGGATCTGGTTTTTCTCAATGGCCAGCCCAAGCTTGACATACATGGATACTCTCATATGGTCTGCTGAAAATGGGTATATGCATGTTATAGTTATACTCTCAGTGATCATCAATTTTGCTGGGATACTATGGCTTTGTGTCTTGAACTATAGAAAGGTACGTGAACCTTTGACTTGCTAGTATTGTTAGTAAGCTGTAACGAAACACTGATTTTCCTTTCTTCCTAGACTTGCTGTGTGTAGCTGGAGCAACTGTGTCATTTTCTATTCTTGCTGTCATGGTGGTTCTTCTTGAGGGATCGATAAGTGGAATATATTTTGTTGGATCCTTGGCTGTTGCGCTCACGGTTATTAGCAACATCTGTAGGATTATGTCGCTGGTAAGTACCCGTCCATGCGTTCCACTTTGTCTACAAATCTGCATATACCCTATTCAGTTGCACAGAAAATTCATTTATCCCTAAGATGCATGCAGTGAGGAAAAAGCGCATTCGCTGAAAAAAGAAGATGAGAGAAGTTCAATATTATTGCAGGGAAATCATCAGTTCTCTACTCTTGCGCTGGGTGTCGCTTTAGCCGGGGCGGTGGCTGGCATATGCTGGATTCTGAAGGCCCTCCTTGTAGATTCCTGGACAGTTGCGGATGGGGATCCATTGATTGGGTTTTGGGCTGTATTCTTCAAGAAGAATTTCTTTTGGAAGGTGATGTTAGTTCTCCATGTTTCAGTTAGGACTTCCATCTATTGTTATTGTCAATTAATTTGTTGTTAACACAAGTATGTTTTCTGTGCCTAGGTTTCTTCTGTGATGGGAAGTGTCATCCGCACCAGGGATTTTGTGTGCCTCATCATGCTTGGCGGCGGACCTGTGATGGTGCTTCAGGAGATCAGACAGAGCTGGACTTCATTGCTGCGAAAAGTGAACCTGTCCTCAGATCAGCAGTAGCCTCACTGACTTGCCATAGAAACTACTACTGCCTTTCCTGGAGATGAAACTCAGGCAATGATCTTCGGCAGAGAAACTCACGCAACTACACCGCACACTGAATATGTTCCTTTCGCCTGTGGTATAGTACGTCGTACAGAACTGAGTAAGAGCAGCTCCACACACTATACTGAATATGTGCTCCACTTCGCAATAGTTGCAACGTTGTTATGGATAAATAGCGAATCCATGAACATCACCGATGCCCTCACATTGTATTTCCTGGAGAGTGTTTGTAGAAGCAGTCTACTTCATCAAGGAGTTAGTAACGCAAGGCAATTGCCTCATGCATGCATGAAGGCGATGACGCTGCTCCGTGCAGCAGTTCGAACTGCTGAAAATTATATTTGCCATGGAATGGTATAGCTAGTTGACGATGCAAAAAATCAAATTGGTTTGCAGTCGGTTTCACTGAGCCCTTCTTTTGTCGGGGCATGCTAGCCGCTAGGCGCCAGCCCCAAAATCAGTCGGCTCGCCAGCCCGTTGGATCTGCCACATGTTATGGCGGATCACACCACGCACGAGCGGAATATAAGGTTTGACCCCGTTGTCCTCCATTGTCTCGGCAACATCTCCTCTGGCTCAGCAGCGTTGCCCCGCCTGTAGCGTCGTTGGCCCCTTGCAATAGGGTGCCTCGTAGCACCGCAACGTCGCCTGGCCGTGGCTCACAGCAACGACGCCTGCTGTGACCACCCCCTTGAGCGTCGACGAGCTATGTGGTCCCAGCATCATCCATGGCTCGCAGCAATGACGGCGGCTGCGACCACCGCCTTGAAACGTCGACGAGCTCTATGATCGTAGCACCGCCCACGACTTGTAGTGGCGGTGAGGTCCTGTACTTGTAGCATTGACGAGCATGTTCCTTGCTGCATAGTGCCCTTCATCCAGCTTGCAGTGCTGGGGTTTTCAAATTTTTAATATTTCTTAAATGAAAAATCTGATTGAAATCCGTTTTCACCATGAAATCCGTCGGGACGAGCACTTCAAAACTAGATCCCATATCGATATGTTTCTACGATATTTTTTGACGGTCAAATGTTGCCATATTTATTGCACATAAATGCCATGGTGTTTACATTGAAGTTGTCATGATATGTTTTAACTACTTTTTCTTCTATGTTTAGAGTAAGTTTTGACATCTTATAAAAAAGGGAATTAAGGAGAATGGGGTTTCGGCTCTCGGCCTCCATGGAGGCCTTTATTATGAAAAATTCAAAATTAAAAAAATCTGGTTTAAAAAAATCTGATTTTTTTTTGTATGAGTAAACAAGGATGTGAGGTGCATGTGGGTAAAATTTCAGGATGAAATACATTGAAATGCTACCTGTACAAAAAAAGACAAATTCATGGTCTGTGAGGATGAATAATATCATGTGTTAAAAAAGCCTCAGATTTGTCTTTTTTGCTCAGTCCTCACTTCAAAGTATATCATCCTGGAAATTTACACACTTGTGCACTATGCCTTCATCTATGTCTGTATTTTTTTCAGATTTTTTTGTAATGTAAAAATATGAATTTTCATGAATTTTGAATTTTGCATTTGAAGGCTTTCATGAAGCTCGGCCTCCAAAAGCAGTTTTCAGGAATTAAGAAACTAACTTGCCGTTTGGACCATGTTGCTTCGTACTGGCACTTATCATTTGGGTTATTCAAAATACCACCGACGTGCCAAAAACATAAGACGTCACCCTCACCTCTTCCTAGTTCCCCAGATTTACTTGTAATTTGACTCTGTTCCTTCCATAAACCCTACCCTGCTCTTGCCATCAACAAAGTGGGCTGGATGTAAATATGGCTTGTGCAGTTTAACCCCTAGTAATTAATATATTACAGTGGGAGCCTCTCCCACTGTCCAAGGCTAAAAAAATAAGGCGCCACACACTATCTTTAGTGGCATAGATACCGTGAGCAGCGTCACTTGTATTCTAGGAAATACCAGCTGCATGGGGTATTAGACAGACGCTACTACTGTCACTCCTATCATAAACGTGCTCCAAACTACCGGTACTTTGAGACTTTGCCAAGGGTGTAGTGTGCTAAATGGGCGCCATTGTTAGTATTCCTATCATAGACGAGCCCCTAACGACCCAATGCCACGGGCCAAATTTGACAAAGCATATACAAATATTCCATAATTAACATAATAAGCACATATTCATATGAAACAAAATTTAAGTACATTATATGTGCTACTTAATGTTTCATTATACATATATCTCAATGGATCAGGGGCGACCATGCCAAAATTATAACTATGCCTGGCAAAGGTCAAACTATGACATCTTGCTTATCATAGCTCCAAAAAGGTAGTACACTACCTATAGATAGCTAGCTAGCTATAAACCGTTGCAATGTTGTAGTAGAAGGAAGCGCCTCCAAGAGGTGTCCGGGAAAGTCCAACCCACTTTTGCAAGGTGGTTCTAGCACCTGAGTTGGAATCTATTCGTATCTCTGACACTTTCCAGGAGCACATGTGTGCCATCCTAGAGGAGATCCTTCTGAGAACGAACACTCACTGTGACTAGTGGGTCAAGCTCCGGGATGTCAATGGGATGCTTTCCATTGATCAAGGGGGTTGGCTTTGCCATAGCTCAAAGTGTGCAGATTGGGTACTTACTCATCTTCAAGGTCTAGACTGAAGTTGGTTTGAGGGTGGTCATCTTCGACCTTTTTCGCGTTGACGACTTGATGTGGTGTTCAAATGCGGCAACCATGATCCAACGCTTGCCATGATCAAGGAGTTGTGTTTGTTGTCTGTTAGTCCGTGAACCCGGAACTAGTATGCCTAAATAGCAGTATGGTCATGCCTCCGGTTATATATTAATGCTAAGACAATTATTGTGTTTATGTTTGTGTGTCATTTATAATGCTTTTGGGTAATGTGTGCTAATATTAACCATATGCTTATTAATTTGAGTATGTGTATGTGTATGACGATCATGTAGGGGGGGAGGCAACAACGCCCTTTATGTGCAAAACGAATTGTGTTTGAATGAACTAGGGATAAAGTTGTACAATGCAAATAAACGAAACATATTCTATATACCCTGCTTTGCTTCTGGGTTGCATTTGACCAAGCAAAACCAATTCAATCGAACTATACTATAACACCATATTGTAGATTGTCATCTCATAGGTTAACATAGTAATTTTAGATGACTCATTTAGAGCTTCTTTCTAATAATTCGCTTAGCTTTGAAGTTGAATTCATAAAAGCATGTTTCATATAGTTTGCTTAACTTCTTTGTTGCAGTTGGGCTTTGCACCAATGACGCAATGGGGAAGGTGGCTAGGGTTTCTCTCATACGCCTCCGAGTGCCTTCCGACCCCACCAAGGTGGGAGGACCCTCCTTTAGGGTTAGTCGTGTTGTTTGGGTAGCCCTAGCCTTGGCTAGGGTTCGGTCTAATTGTTCGACCGATGATGGCAAGGTGATGGATCATTGCTGGCATGTAATAAGGTATTCACGTCTTGTCCTAGTATCAACACTGTTGACTGGACTTTGTGGATGACGTGTGGAGCTTCGGTCTAGGATGACCCGGGCCCCGATTTTGTGTTCATTTCGTACAAGTGCCTTTGACGGAGTCCTTCGGTGGTGTGGACGGCGACGGTTCATGTTTCAGTACGTTTGCTTTTCACTGTTCTATGAAGCATGGTCAGTTTTGGCTTCGTAGGGGAAGCTAGTGATGTAAGGCGTCCCTGGTTCTATCTGGTCGTATCTTAGGTGGTTATCCAACGTTTCATGTTTTAGTACGTTTGCTTTTTCACTGTTCTATGAAGCATGGTCAGTTTTGGCTTCGTAGGGGAAGCTAGTGATGTAAGGCGTCCCTGGTTCTATCTGGTCGTATCTAGGTGGTTATCCAACGTTTGGTTCCTGGGTGTATATACACCCTATATGGAAAAATAAATTAGCAATTCAACAAAAAGTCAAAAAATCTAAAAATATTTTTGAAATAAATTTGACGTTTGTTATACTTGTGAGAAAAAATTCACAAAAATAAAATAACCCTTTGACTTCTTTTCAAAAAAGACAAATTTTCGGTCAAATAGTGTGAATAGTGACCTATAAATAATAGCAAATATTTTTTGTCTTTTTTGCCCTGAAATCAATGTTGTTGTTTTTTTCATGAAAATTTATATACTAGTGCAAAACAAAGTCAACTTTAATCTAAAAATACTTTTGAATTATTTTGACTTTTTGTTTAGTTATTAAAAAAAATCCCATATAAAGTATACATACAACCAGGAACCAAAGGGTACTTCCCTTATTGCGATACAAGATATACATAGACCTTGCACATAGATGGGTGTGATGATGCACTTTTCATATCCAGTCGGCACGACAGTAGCCTCCGCTCTCTGCCCAGGGCCGCCGAGCCACGCAGCATCATGTCAATGTCGAGCTCGCGCAGCTCCGACGACATCCGTTGCCGTAGCCTGTCGATCAGCGACACCTCGGTTCCGAGCGCGACCATCCTCACATGCTTCTGCTCGTGCCGCTCCACGCAGAACCTAGGCACGCGGCCCCATGCGAGCACCGCGCCCGCGTAGGAGACAGCCACCGATCCACCCTCCAGGCAGAGCCTCTGCGACTGCGGGTTGCCGCTGCTCACGGCGTGGAGCGAGAGGTTGAACGTCGATGATATCGCGGGAGCGGGCGTCTGCAGCCCGTCAAAACCATCTAGGTTGACGGAGAAAGTCGGAAGGAGGATCTGTTTCGGAGTAGTGCCAACGTGAACAATGAACGCCAGGAGGATGGATACTGATAATGCGATCATGACGACGTAGACGAAGACTTTGCCGCCGTTGCGCGATGCGACGGCGGGATGATGCAGCATCGTGCCTGCTTCCAAGTCGCTCTTATCCATGGCAGATTCGGTCCCTGCTGCAGCTTCCAAGATGATGTTCTCCGTGGAAGATTTCCGGGCGTGAGGAAATTTACTTGTTTTGAATCGTACTCGACGTATCACGCGCGTCGGGTTTCGACTATATATACATACAGGACTTTGCCGGAGTTGGAGTTCGTCCTAGATAGGAATTTGCTCTTAATTACAGTTGTAGTCCATCCGTCTTAAAATAAGTGTCTCAACTTTGTACTAGCTTTATTATAAATTTGTATTAAACTTAAGACACTTATTTTAGGACGGAAGGAGTAGTATATATAAGTTCCATACAAAGCTTTTATGTATATGTCTAAAAAAGAAATTCTGTCGGATTGCGCACGAAGGATTCCCTCTCCCTAACTCGCTCGCTCAACGATCCACGGCCTAACTCGACGAACCCAAAGAACACGAGACACAGAGATTTATACTGGTTCGGGCCACCGTTGTGGTTTAATACCCTATTCCAGTGTGTGGTGGTGGATTGCCTTTTGAGGGCTCAGGATGAACTAGTACAATGGATGAACAGCCTCCGGAGGAGAGGTGTTCTTAGGCTCGATGAGCTGGTGAAGGTACGGATCTCCCTCCACTATGGCGCTGACTATTCCTATTTATAGAGGCCCCGGTCCTCTTCCCAAATGTAGGCGGGAAGGGATCCCATAACGGCCAATTTTGAAGGGGGACAACTAGTACAAGCTATCCTGACAAAAGTAGTCTTCGCCTGCCAAAGGCTCCGGTGGTAACGCCGTCCTGGGCTCCACGATGACCTCCGTCATGCCGTCCTGCTGGTCTTGGTCTTGTTACACCGATATGAAAACATTTGCCTGATGCCACGGGACTCCTCGCATGTGCCTGCCTCTTTAGCACCAAAGAGGAAACTGGTACACTGCGCCTACTGGCGCCCGCCTGGCCTTGGTCGTCATGGCTCACGTTATGCGAACCTCGCGAGGTGCACCTTGCATAGATATCTCCGCTCCTCAGGAGCCAGCCTAGCGGGGCCGCCCCCGGGGAGGTCTTGGTGTCGTTCGCCTCGCGAGGCTTGGCCCCTCGCGAGGGTCTTGAGCTGCCGTTGTCGATGTTGGGCCATACCAGGCCGTCGATGGAGCCACGTCATGGGCCGCAGGCAGGCAAGTCTGGGAACCTCCGTTTCCAGGACACCGACAGTAGCCCCCGGGCCCAAGGTGCGCTCGGAGTTGGCTTCGAGGTGAAGCCAAGGGGCAAGTGTGGAGCGCCGTGGGCCCCAACCGCCTACTGCCTTGGTCGACGCGTGGCGACTGATTGGACGTGGGCGTCTCCGCTTCCCCACGCTCCCTCGGCAACCGTTCGACTTGACGAGACCCTGCTGCATGCAGAAGAAAACCATCATTACATGTGATCGTGGAGGCCGGCGGTTGGCCTCCTTCTGGCTATAAATGAGGAGGGGGGCGGAGCCCCCGTTGCTCATCTCCTCCTTCTTGTTGCGCGCTCCTTCTTCTTCCTCGCCGTCTTGCCGCAGCATCCATGGCTCCAACGAAGAGGTTCTCGGCCGCAGAGAAAGGGAAGGCTCACCACCGCCCAAGAGGGGGCGTGACCGCCCCCGCAAGCACGCTGCGACCCCTGTTGTGGCCCCTCGGGGGCGCGGACGTACCCCTTCAGGGCCCGGCGTTGTCCTTGGTGGTTGCACCGGCGCCTCCTCCCGCGGCGGGGGCCGCTCCAGGCAGGGCAGCCCTTGCGCCGAGGGGGGGGGGGCGCCGTGGTCGCCCGGCCTCCTCGGCCGCGCTTTCATTCGGCGGAGGTGCTCCCGGAGTTCGTTGTGTGGTCGGAGCAGCCGGCCGGCACTTGGCTCCAGCTCCTGCGCTCCTTTGCCGGCGAGCTACCGGCCGCGGGTCTTGACGGCCTCTGGCTACAAGCCGACGGCTGCTGCAGCAAGTCCTCGTGGGTCGCGGTGGAGGTTTCCGCCGCGGGTAATGCGGTCCTGGCCCGCGGCTGGCAGACGTTCGCCCACGCGCGTGGCCTGAGCAGGAGGTGCACCCTCCACTTCAAGTACAACGGCGTCGCGACCCTCTTCGTGAGGGTATTTGGGAAAGATGGTCGCCGGCAGGGTGCTACCCCGAGGACAGCGGCGGCGACGACGAGCTTGGCCTTGACGACGGCCGCGACGACGCCGAGGGCGAGCTCACCCTTGGTGACGGCCATGGCTTGTCCAGCAGCGGTGGATCCTGATGACCCACAAGTGTAGGGGATCTATCGTAGTCCTTTCGATAAGTAAGAGTGTCGAACCCAACAAGGAGCAGAAGGAAATGACAAGCGGTTTTCAGTAAGGTATTCTCTCCAAGCACTGAAATTATTAGTAACGGATAGTTTTGTGATAAGGTAATTTGTAACGGGTAACAAGTAACAAAAGTAAATAAGGTGCAGCAAGATTGCCCAATCCTTTTTGTAGCAAAGGACAAGCCTGGACAAACTCTTATATGAAGGAAAACGATCCTGAGGACACATGAGAATTATCGTCAAGCTAGTTTTCATCACGCTCATATGATTCGCGTTCGTTACTTTGATAATTTGATATGTGGGTGGACCAATGCTTGGGTATTGCCCTTCCTTGGACAAGCATCCCACTTATGATTAACCCCTATTGCAAGCATCCGCAACTACAAAAGAAGTATTAAGTTATACCTAACCATAGCATGAAATATATAGATCCAAATCAGCCCCTTACGAAGCAACACATAAACTAGGGTTTAAGCTTATGTCACTCTAGCAACCTATCATCTACTTATTACTTCCCAATGCCTTCCTATAGGCCCAAACAATGGTGAAGCGTCATGTAGTCGACGTTCACATAACACCACTAGACGAAAGACAACATACATCTCATCAAAATATCGAACGAATACCAAATTCACATAACTACTTATAGCAAGACTTCTCCCATGTCCTCAGGAACAAACGTAACTATCCACAAATCATATTCATGTTCATAATCAGAGGGTGATGTCTACCAGGCGACCTTCTTCTTGTAGACGTTGTTGGGCCTCCAAGTGCAGAGGTTTGTAGGACAGTAGCAAATTTCCCTCAAGTGGATGACCTAAGGTTTATCAATCCGTGGGAGGTGTAGGATGAAGATGGTCTCTCTCAAACAACCCTGCAACCAAATAACAAAGAGTCTCTTGTGTCCCCAACACACCCAATACAATGGTAAATTGTATAGGTGCACTAGTTCGGCGAAGAGTTGGTGATACAAGTGCAATATGGATGGTAGATATAGGTTTTTGTAATCTGAAATTATAAAAACAGCAAGGTAACAAGTAATAAAAATGAGCGTAAACGGTATTGCAATGTGTTGAAACAATGCCTAGGGTTCATACTTTCACTAGTGCAAGTTCTCTCAACAATAATAACATAATTGGATCATATAACTATCCCTCAACATGCAACAAAGAGTCACTCCAAAGTCACTAATAGCGGAGAACAAACGAAAAGATTATTGTAGGGTACGAAACCACCTCAAAGTTATCCTTTCTGATCGATCTATTCAAGAATCCATAGTAAAATAACACGAAGCTATTCTTTCCGTTCGATCTATCACAGAGTTAGTACTAGAATAACACCTTAAGACAGAAATCAACCAAAACCCTAATGTCACCTAGATACTCCAATGTCACCTCAAGTATCCGTGGGTATGATTATACGATATGCATCACACAATCTCAGATTCATCTATTCAACCAACACAAAGAACTTCAAAGAGTGCCCCAAAGTTTCTACCGGAGAGTCAAGACGAAAACGTGTGCCAACCCCTATGCATAGATTCCCAAGGTCATGGAACCCGCAAGTTGATCACCAAAACATACATCAAGTGAATCAATAGAATACCCCATTGTCACCACGGGTATCCCACGCAAGACATACATCAAGTGTTCTCAAATCCTTAAAGACTCGATCCGATAAGATAACTTCAAAGGAAAAACTCAATCCATTACAAGAGAGTAGAGGGGAGAAACATCATAAGATCCAACTATAATAGAAAAGCTCATGGTACATCAAGATCGTGCCAAATCAAGAACACGAGAGAGAGAGAGAGAGATCAAACACATAGTTACTGGTACATACCCTCAGCCTCGAGGGTGAACTACTCCCTCCTTGTCATGGAGAGCGCCGGGATGATGAAGATGGCCACCGGTGAGGGATCCCCCCTCCGGCAGGGTGCCGGAACAGGGTCCCGATTGGATTTTGGTGGCTACAGAGGCTTGCGGTGGCGGAACTCCCGATCTAGGTTATTTTCTGGCGGTTTCTGTATTTATAGGAATTTTTTGCGTAGGTCTCACGTCAGGGGGATCTTCGAGTCGTCCACGAGATAGGGGCCCATGCTCAGGGGGGTAGGGCGCGCCCCCCACCCTCGTGGACGGCCCAGGACTCTTCTGGCCCAACTCTTTTACTCCGGGGGATTCTTTTGGTCCATAAAAAATCATCAAAAATTGGCACGTCAATTGGACTCCGTTTGGCATTCCTTTTCTGTAAAACTCAAAAACAAGGAAAAAACAGAAACTGACACTGGGCTCTAGGTTAATAGGTTAGTCCCAAAAATCATATAAAGTAGCATATAAAATGCATATAAAACATCCTAGATGGATAATATAATAACATGAATACTTCATAAATTATAGATACGTTGGAGACGTATCAGAGGGGTATTAATATGCATAAAGATCTGAACATATAATCTTCCACCGAATAAACCAACTAGCATCAACTACAAGGAGTAATCAACACTACTAGCAACCCACAGGTACCAATCTGAGTTTTTGGGACAAAGATTGGATACAAGAGATGAACTTGGGTTTGAGAGGAGACGGTGCTGGTGAAGATGTTGATGAATATTGACCCCCTCCCGATGAGAGGATCGATGGTGATGACGTGACGATTTCCCCCTCCCGGAGGGATGTTTCCTCGGCAGAACAGCTCCGTCGGAGCCCTAGATTGGTTCCGCCAAGGTTCCGCCTCGTGGCGGCGGTGTTTCGTCCCGAAAGCTTCCTTCTGATTTTTTCCAGGGTAAAAGACTTCATATAGCAGAAGATGGGCACCGAAGGCCTGCCAGGGGGCGCACGAGACAGGGGGCACGCCCCCCACCCTCGTGGCCAGGGTGTGGGCCCCCTCTGGTTAATTCTTTCGCTAGTATTTTTTATTAATTCCAAAACGTGCCTCTGTGAAGTTTCAGGACTTTTGGAGTTGTGCAGAATAGGTCTCTAATATTTGCTCCTTTTCCAGCCCAGAATTCCAGCTGCCGGTATTCTCCCTCTTCGTGTAAACCTTGTAAAATAAGAGAGAAAAGGCATAAGTACTGTGACATAATGTGCAATAACAGCCCATAATGCAATAGATACCGATATAAAAGCATGATGCAAAATGGACGTGTCAACTCCCCCAAGCTTAGACCTCGTTTGTCCTCAAGCGGAAGCCGATAACAAAAAGTATGTCCACATGTTTAGAGATAGAGGTGTCGATAAAATAAAATACGGACATGAGGGCATCATGATCATTCTTATAACAGCAACATATATAAATATTTTCATATGATTTCTTATGCTAAAGTAACAATCTATTCACAATGTCAAGTATGAATCAGAAACTTCATTGAAAACTAACAAACTATAATCTCGGACATTGAGACAATTGCAATTTATCATAACATAGGAAAGAGTCAATATAAGAGCTTTTCAGCAAGTCCACATACTCAACTATCATTTAGTCTTTCACAATTGCTAACACTCACGAAATACTTATGGTTATGGAGTTTTAATCGGACACAGAGAAAGATAGGAGCTTATACTGTTGCCTCCCAACCTTTTACCTCAAGGGTAATGTCAACAATAATAGTTCATGCTAACTTACATCCAATTGGATATATATATATATATATATATATATATATATATATATATATATATATATATATATATATATATATATATATCAGGATCTTTCCAACACAATGTGCTTGCTAAAGGATAAAATGTAAAAAGGAAAGGTGAAGATCACCCTGACTCTTGTATAAGGTATAAGACAAGGAAAAGATAGGCCCTTCGCAGAGGAAAGCAGAGGTTGTCATGTGCTTTTATGGTTGGATGCACAAAATCTTAATGCGAAAGAACGTCACTTTATATCGCCCCTTGTGATATGGACCTTTATTATGCAGTCCGTCGCTTTTATTTCTTCCACATCACAAGATCGTATAAAGCTTATTTTCTCCACACTAATAAATCATACATATTTAGAGAGCAATTTTTATTGCATGCAGCAATGACAACTTACTTGAAGGATCTTACTCAATCCATAGGTAGATATAGTGGACTCTCATGGCAAAACTGGGTTTAAGGGTATTTGGAAGCACAAGTAGTATCTCTACTTAGTGCAAAGAGTTTGGCTAGCATGCGGGGGAAAGGCAAGCTCAACATGTTGGAAGATCCATGACAATATACTTTATTTCGGATATAAGAAAACATAACCCATTACGTTGTCTTCCTTGTCCAACATCAACTTTTTAGCATGTCATATTTTAATGAGTGCTCACAATCATAAGAGATGTCCAAGATAGTATATTTATATGCCAGAACCTCTCTTTCTTTATTACTTCCTATTAATTGCAACGATGACCAAAACTATGTTTGTCAACTCTCAACAACTTTTATTCATCATACTCTTTATATGTGAAGTCATTACTCTCCATAAGATCAATATGATCTCTTTATTTCTTTCTATTCTTTCTTTTTCTTTTATTTTTGTTCCCTCAAGATCATAGCAAGATAATCAAGCCCTTGACTCAAAACTACTCTTTATTATATATAGCTCACGGACTCGATTACATAGAAGGATCATAAAGCAAAACCCAAAACTAAATCATACTAAAACTTTATTCTACTAGATCAAGATATAAACAAAAGGATCGAACTAAGAAAAAAACGGTAAAGATATGAGTGTGATGGTGATACGATACCGGGGCACCTCCCCCAAGCTTGGCAGTTGCCAAGGGGAGTGCCCATAACCATGTGTTTATATCTCTTTCCTCGGGGGTGGAGATGGTGGAGTTGTTGATTATGTAGGCTTGTCGTGCATCTTCCAAGGCATAGGCTCACCATCATAGAAAGATGATCGAGTCTCCAGGATCCTTAAATCTACAGCCAAACTCATCTTCTTGAACCTATATTCATACTCACAGTTGGTTTTGCAGGTAATAGATCTGGTCTTGGAGACGCTCAATTTTCTCGTGAAGCTTGAAGATGGCCTCCCCAATGTTCTTGGCATCCAACTTGTGGTTGTTGGTGAACTCCGTGATCATTATATGATTGGCGTCGAGTCCACGTTCCACCATCTCCTGGCACTTGAAAACTTGTTGCTGTTGGGGAACGTAGTAATTTCAAAAAAATTCCTACGCACACGCAAGATCATGGTGATGCATAGCAACGAGAGGGGAGAGTGTTGTCCACGTACCCTCGTAGACCGAAAGCGGAAGCGTTATCACAACGCGGTTGATGTAGTCGTACGTCTTTCACGATCCGATCGATCAAGCACCAAACGCACGACACCTCCGATTTCAGCACACGTTCAGCTCGATGACGTCCCTCGAACTCTGATCCAGCCGAGTGTTGAGGGAGAGTTTCGTCAGCACGACGGCATGGTGACGATGATGATGTTCTACTGACGCAGGGCTTCGCCTAAGCTCCGCAACGATATTATCGAGGTGTAATATGGTGGAGGGGGGCACCGCACACGGCTAAAATATCGTATATCAATTGTGTGTTGTGAGGTGCCCCCCTGCCCCCGTATATAAAGGAGCAAGGGGGAGGCCGCCGGCCAAGGGAGGAGGCACGCCAAGGGGGGAGTCCTACTCCCACCGGGAGTAGGACTCCTCCTTTCCTTGTTGGAATAGGAGAAGGGAAGGGAGAAGGAGAAAGAAGGAAGGGGGCGCCCCCTCCCTAGTCCAATTCGGACTAGTCCATGGGGAGGGGTGCGGCCTCCCTTTGGGGCCTTTCTCTCCTTTCCCGTATGGCCCATTAAGGCCCAATACGAATTCCCGTAACTCTCCGGTACTCCGAAAAATACCCGAATCACTCGGAACCTTTCCGAAGTCCGAATATAGTCGTCCAATATATCGATCTTTACGTCTCGGCCATTTCGAGACTCCTTGTCATGTCCCCGATCTCATCCGGGACTCCGAACTCCTTCGGTACATCAAAATACATAAACTCATAATATAACCGTCATCGTAACGTTAAGCGTGCGGACCCTACGAGTTCGAGAACTATGTAGACATGACCGAGACACCTCTCCGGTTAATAACAAATAGCGAAACCTGGATGCTAATATTGGTTCCCACATATTCTACGAAGATCTTTATCGGTCAGACCGCATAACAACATACGTTGTTCCCTTTGTCATCGGTATGTTACTTGCCCGAGATTCGATCGTCGGTATCTCGATACCTAGTTCAATCTCGTTACCGGCAAGTCTCTTTACTCGTTCCGTAATACATCATTCCGCAACTAACTCATTAGTCACAATGCTTGCAAGGCTTATAGTGATGTGCATTACCGAGTGGGCCCAGAGATACCTCTCCGACAATCGGAGTGACAAATCCTAATCTCGAAATACGCCAACCCAACAAGTACCTTTGGAGCCACCTGTAGAGCACCTTTATAATCACCCATTTACGTTGTGACGTTTGGTAGCACACAAAGTGTTCCTCCGGTAAACGGGAGTTGCATAATCTCATAGTCATAGGAACATGTATAAGTCATGAAGAAAGCAATAGCAACATACTAAACGATCGGGTGCTAAGCTAACGGAATGGGTCAAGTCAATCACGTCATTCTCCTAATGAGGTGATCCCGTTAATCAAATGATAACTCATGTCTATGGCTAGGAAACATAACCATCTTTGATTAACGAGCTAGTCAAGTAGAGGCATACTAGTGACACTCTGTTTGTCTATGTATTCACACATGTATTATGTTTCCGGTTAATACAATTCTAGCATGAATAATAAACATTTATCATGATATAAGGGAATAAATAATAACTTTATTATTGCCTCTAGGGCATATTTCCTTCAGTTGCTCCATTGCCTCGAGCCTTGTCTCCACGCTTCCGGTCCTCCTTGGTCCTCAACATCGCGGATGTGCAGCAACCCCTCACGCATCTCAATGGTTTGAGGATGTTGCAGCACTTCCGTGAGGTAGGGGTTGATGACCTTCTCGAAGAACTTGTCCTTGGGGGCACTTGGAGACGTCATGGTGATCTAGATCTGTCAGAAAAATAGCTCGAAACAAAAAGAGAGGATAATTGCGTGGTACAGTGGTCAAAACCTTCGGGAGATTATATAATTAATTTTTACCGACCAAAAGAAGTATCGTGCAAGAAAACGGAGTCCGGAGAGCACACGAGGTGCCCACGAGGCAGGGGGGCGCGCCCTCCACCCTCGTGGACACCTCGTGTCCTTCCTAGACTACTTCTTATTTTCCTATTTTCTTAAATATTCCAAAACGGATAAAAATTAACATTAGAACTGTTTTGGAGTCAGTTTACTTACCGTACCACATACCTATTCCTTTTCGGAGTCTGAAACGTTCTGGAAGGTGTCCCTTATGTACTCCTCCGGGGTTATGGTTTCAATAACATTAGTTTCAACATTTATAGGATTACCTGAGATATAATGTTTGATTCTTTGACCATTCACCACCTTCGGATTTGTGCCTTCGAAGTTGTTGATTTTTATGGCACCGGAACGATAGACCTCCTCGATGATGTAAGGACCCTCCCATTTAGAGAGAAGCTTTCCTGCAAAAAATCTTAAACGAGAGTTGAATAGCAACACATAATCACCTACATTAAACTCACGCTTTTGTATCCTTTTGTCATGCCATCTTTTAACTTTTTCTTTAAACAGTTTGGCATTCTCATAGGCTTGGGTTCTCCATTCATCAAGTGAGCTAATGTCAAATAGCCTCTTCTCACCGGCAAGTTTGAAATCATAACTGAGCTCTTTAATGGCCCAATATGCCTTATGTTCTAGTTCGAGAGGTAGGTGACATGCTTTTCCATAAACCATTTTATACGGGGACATACCCATAGGATTTTTATATGCAGTTCTATAGGCCCATAATGCATCATCGAGTTTCTTGGACCAATTCTTTCTAGATCTATTAACAGTCTTTTGCAAAATTAATTTGATCTCTCTATTACTCAGTTCTACTTGACCACTAGATTGCGGATGGTATGGAGATGCAATTCTATGATTAACGTCATACTTAGCAAGCATTTTACGAAAAGCACCATGAATAAAATGTGAACCACCATCAGTCATTAGATATCTAGGGACTCCAAACCTCAGAAAAATAACTTCTTTAAGCATCTTAATAGAGGTGTTATGATCAGCAATCCTAGTTGGAATAGCTTCTACCCACTTAGTAACGTAATCAACAGCAACTAAAATATGTGTATACCCATTAGAGGAAGGAAACGGTCCCATATAATCAAAGCCCCAAACATCAAATGGTTCAATAACAAGTGAATAGTTCATAGGCATTTCTTGACGTCTACTAATATTACCAATTCTTTGACATTCATCGCAAGACAAGACAAAATTACGGGCATCCTTGAAGAGAGTAGGCCAATAAAAACCAGATTGCAATACCTTATGTGCAGTTCTATCTCCAGCATGGTGTCCTCCATAAGCCTCAGAGTGACACTTGCGTAGGATCTGCTCCTGTTCATGCTCAGGTACACAACGTCTAATAACACCATCTACTCCTTCTTTAAAAAGATGTGGGTCGTCCCAGAAGTAATGTCTTATATCATAGAAAAAAAATTTCTTTTGCTGGTATGTGAAACTAGGTGGTATAAATTTAGCAACAATGTAATTAGCATAATCAGCATACCATGGAGCAGTACGAGAAGCATTTATGATAGCTAATTGTTCATCAGGAAAGCTAACATCAATAGGTAGTGGGTCATCAAGAACATTCTCTAACCTAGACAAGTTGTCTGCAACGGGGTTCTCAGCTCCTTTTCTATCAATAATATGCAAATCAAATTCTTGTAGTAGGAGAACCCATCTAATAAGCCTAGGTTTATCTTCTTTCTTTTCCATAAGATATTTAATAGCAGCATGATCAGTGTGAACAGTTACTTTGGAATCAACGATATAAGGTCTGAACTTATCACAAGCGAATAAAACTGCTAAAAATTCTTTCTCGGTAGTAGCATAATTTCTTTGTGCACTGTCTAGAGTTTTACTAGCATATTGAATAACATTTAATTTCTTATCAACTCTTTGTCCTAGAACAACACCTACAACATAATCACTAGCATCACACATAATTTCAAAGGGTAAATTCCAATCAGGTGGCTGAACAATAGGTTCAGAAATCAAGGCTTTCTTAAGTATTTAAAATGCTTCTACACAATCATCATCAAAGATAAAAGGAACATCTTTTTGTAAGAGGTTAGTCAGAGGCCTAGAAATTTTTGAGAAGTCCTTAATGAACCTCCTATAAAAACCGGCATGACCAAGGAAACTTCTTATACCTTTAATGTCCTTGGGAGACGGCATCTTTTCAATAGCATCAACTTTAGCTTTATCAACTTCAATACCTCTTTCAGAAATTTTATGCCCCAAGACAATACCTTCATTAACCATAAAGTGGCATTTCTCCCAATTCAAGACAAGATTAGTTTCTTCACATCTCTGCAAAACTCGATCAAGGTTGCTCAAGCAATCATCAAAAGAAGTTCCATATACGGAGAAATCATCCATGAAAACCTCAACAATCTTTTCAAAAAAATCAGAGAATATAGCCATCATGCATCTTTGAAAAGTAGCAGGTGCATTGCATAAACCAAAAGGCATACGTCTATAAGCAAAGGTACCAAAAGGGCAAGTAAAAGTAGTCTTTTCTTGATCCTCTTTTGACACAGGTATTTGAGAGAAACCAGAATAACCATCTAGAAAGCAAAAATGTGTATGTTTGGATAATCTTTCTAGCATTTGATCAATAAAAGGTAAAGGGTAATGATCCTTTTTAGTAGCTTTATTTAGTTTGCGGAAATCAATTACCATTCTATAACCTGTAACAATTCTTTGTGGGATCAATTCATCTTTATCATTAGGAACAACAGTAATACCTCCCTTCTTAGGGACACAATGGACACGACTTACCCACTAACTATCAGCAACGGGATAAATTATACATGCCTCCAGAAGCTTTAGTATTTCTTTTCTCACCACTTCTTTCATCTTAGGATTCAACCGTCGTTGATGATCAACGACCGGTTTAGTGTCTTTCTCCAATTTTATTTTGTGTTGGCATAGAGTGGGACTAATGCCCTTAACATCATCAAGAGTATACCCAATAGCAGCATGGTGCTTCTTCAGAGTTTTCAATAATTTCTCTTCTTCTTGCTCTGAAAGGTTAGCACTAATAATAATAGGATATATCTTTTTCTCATCAAGATAAGCATATTTAAGAGTATCAGGTAATGGTTTAAGCTCAAACACGGGATCACCCTTGAGTGGAGGAGGATCCCCTAGGATTTCAACAGGCAAGTTGTGTTTCAAAATAGGTCCCTGTTTAAAGAATACTTCATCTATTTCCCTTCTTTCATTCATAAACATATCATTTTCATGGTCTATCAAATATTGTTCTAAAGGATCATTAGGAGGCACGACAATAGAAGCAAGACCAATAATTTCATCTTTACTAGGCAATTATTTATCATGGGGTTGTCTATGAAATTTAGCAAAATTAAACTCATGAGACATATCCCCTAAACCAATGGTAACAACATCCTTTTTGCAATCTATCTTAGCACTAATAGTATTCAAGAAGGGTCTACCAAATATAATGGGACAAAACTCACCTTGTGGGGAACCAAGAACAAGAAAATCAGCAGGATATTTAACTTTCCCACACAAGACTTCAACATCTCTAACAATCCCAACTGGTGAAATAGTGTCTCTATTGGCAAGCTTAATTGTAACATCAATTTCTTCTATCTCAGCAGGTGCAATATCATGCATAATTTCTTTGTATAAGGAATGAGGTATTGCACTGGCACTAGCACCCATATCACATAAGCCATGATAACAATGATCTCCTATTTTAACAGAAATAACATGCATGCCTACAACAGGTCTATGTTTATTTTTAGTATCGGGTCTAGCAATTCTAGCAGCTTCATCACAGAAGTAAATAACATGCCCATCAATATTATCGGCCAAGAGATCTTTAACCATAGCAATACTAGGTTCAACTTTAATTTGCTCAGGGGGTGTAGGTGTTCTAGTATTACTCTTACGAAGCACAGTTGAAGCTTTAGCATGATCCTTTATTCTAACAGGGAAAGGTGGTTTCTCAATATAAGCAGTAGGAACAATAGGATCAACATTATAAGTGATAGTCTTTTCTTCAACTTTAATAGGTGCAACTACTTTTACTTCAATGGGAGGATTATATTTAAACCACTTCTCCTTAGGGAGATCAACATGTGTAGCAAAGGATTCACAGAAAGAAGCTACTATCTCAGAGTCAAGTCCATATTTAGTGCTAAATTCATGGAAAACATCGGTATCCATAAAAGACTTAACACAATCAAACTTAGGTGTTTCACCTGACTCCTTACCTTCGTCGAGATCCCAATCTTCAGAGTTGCGTTTAATTCTTTCCAATAAATCCCATTTGAATTCAATAGTCTTCATCATAAAAGAGCCAGTACAAGAAGTATCGAGCATGGAGCGATTTATTGAGAGAAAGCCGAGCATAAATTTTTGAATAATAATTTCTCTTGAGAGCTCATGATTGGGGCATGAATATAACATTGACTTAAGCCTCCCCCAAGCTTGAGCGATGCTTTCTCCTTCGCGGGGCCAAAAATTATATATATATAATTACGATCACGATGAACAAGATGCATAGGATAAGACTTCTGATGAAATTCCAATTTCAATCGGTTGTAGTTCCATGATCCCATATCATCACATAGCCTAAACCATGTCAATGCCTTTACCTTCAAAGATAAAGGGAAGACCTTCTTCTTGATAACATCCTCGGGCATACCTGCAAGCTTAAATAATCCAAAAACTTCATCCACATAGATTAGGTGCAAATCGGGATGCAATGTTCCATCACCTGTGAAAGGATTAGCTAGCAGTTTCTCTATCATACCCGAAGGAATTTCAAAGTAAACATTTTCAGTAGGTTCAGTAGGTTGAGGAGCAACTCTTTGCTCTACTGGTCAGGGTGAAGATACCCCAAACAAGCCCCTCAAAGGATTACTTTCCATAGTAACAAGTGACAGTAAATTTCAGCACACTATATAAATTTTTCCTTACCAAATTCCACTTATCAAAGGCGCTTCACTCCCTGGCAACGGCGCCAGAAAAGAGTCTT
This sequence comes from Triticum aestivum, assembly GCF_018294505.1. NCBI lineage: Eukaryota > Viridiplantae > Streptophyta > Magnoliopsida > Poales > Poaceae > Triticum > Triticum aestivum. The sequence goes on along the minus strand of NC_057799.1, from coordinate 486,664,548 downwards.
GATGACCCACAAGTGTAGGGTATCTATCATAGTCCTTTCGATAAGTAAGAGTGTCGAACCCAACGAGGAGCAGAAGGAAATGACAAGTTGTTTTCAGTAAGGTATTCTCTGCAAGCACTGAAATTATCGGTAACAGATAGTTTTGTGATAAGGTAATTTGTAACGGGTAACAAGTAACAAAAGTAAATAAGGTGCAGCAAGATGGCCCAATCCTTTTTGTAGCAAAGGACAAGCCTGGACAAACTCTTATATGAAGGAAAACGCTCCCGAGGACACATGGGAATTATCGTCAAGCTAGTTTTCATCACGCTCATATGATTCGCGTTCGTTACTTTGATAATTTGATATGTGGGTGGACCGGTGCTTGGGTACTTCCCTTCCTTGGACAAGCATCCCACTTATGATTAACCCCTATTGAAAGCATCTGCAACTACAAAAGAAGTATTAAGGGAAACCTAACCATAGCATGAAACATATGGATCCAAATCTGCCCCTAACGAAGCAACGCATAAACTAGGGTTTAAGCTTCTGTCACTCTAGCAACCCATCATCTAATTATTACTTCCCAACGCCTTCCTCTAGGCCCAAACAATGGTGAAGTGTCATGTAGTCGACGTTCACATAACACCACTAGAGGAAAGACAACATACATCTCATCAAAATATCAAACGAATACCAAATTCACATGACTACTTATAGCAAGACTTCTCCCATGTCCTCAGGAACAAACGTAACTACTCACAAATCATATTCATGTCAGAGGGGTATTAATATGCATAAAGGATCTGAACATATAATCTTCCACCGAATAAACCAACTAGCATCAACTACAAGGAGTAATCAACACTACTAGCAACCCACGGGTACCAATCTGAGGTTTTGGGACAAAGATTGGATACGAGAGATGAACTAGGGTTTGAGAGGAGATGGTGCTGGTGAAGATGTTGATGAAGATTGACCCCCTCTCGATGAGAGGATCGATGGTGAAGATTTCCCCCTCCTGAAGGGATGTTTCCCCGGCAGAACAGGTCCGCCGGAGCCCTAGATTGGCTCCGCCAAGGTTCCGCCTCGTGGCGGCGGTGTTTCGTCCCGAAAGCTTCCTTCTGATTTTTTCTAGGGTGAAAGACTTCATATAGCAGAAGATGGGCACCGGAGGCCTGCCAGGGGGCCCACGAGACAGGGGGCGCGCCCCCACCCTCGTGGCCAGGATGTGGGCCCCCTCTGGTTAATTCTTTCGCCAGTATTTTTTATTAATTCCAAAACGTGCCTCCGTGAAGTTTCATGACTTTTGGAGTTGTGTAGAATAGGTCTCTAATATTTTCTCCTTTTCCAGCCCAGAATTCCAGCTGCCGGCATTCTCCCTCTTCGTGTAAACCTTGTAAAATAAGAGAGAAAAGGCATAAGTACTGTGACATCATGTGTAATAACAGCCCATAATGCAATAAATATCGATATAAAAGCATGATGCAAAATGGACGTATCAGCTCCTCCTCCGGTGACAGCTCCAGCAGCGGCGGCTATGACCAGCCGCCATGTCGTCGGGCTCGCTTCGAGGACGGTGCTGGGTCACACCGTCGCCACGCCCCGGTGAAGCGCGAGGAGGGCTCCGGCTGAGTCCGGGGGGGGGGGGGGCGCTGAGGGCCAACCCTCGCGAGTCACTGCCGGTGCGCGCGCCGCTTTTGTTCGTCCTTTTCTTTCTTCCTGCACTTCAAGAAACAAGCATGGAGTCCTGCGGGGGCGTGTAATGAGCCATGATATTCGTGCCGCTATGTTATGTTTATTGTTCCTGTGTTGTGTTGTGGCACTCGTGTTTCATGTAGACGTAGGAGGATAACTTAGCTTGGTGTGCCCGGGGTTGTTTCATGTCTCGTGGTGCGCCTTCTGAGACCTGATGACACCTCCTTGTTGCTGGCTCAGGAGCCGTCGACCTCAGGAGTTGTCACAGAGCTGCAGAATTTGTTAGGTCGTCCGTCGGGTGATTTATCCTTCCCTGCGCGAGGCTTCAGTCATGGGCTAATCATGGTTTGGTGCACCACGTCGCGGTACCCGTGGTGCACGGACATAGAAGGGTGCGCCAGGCACGAGCTCAATCGAGGGAGCCTTGTGAAGATTAGGGGAGCCGAAGCTCTGGAGTGACAGAGCTTTGGCGAGGTGTGTCTGTGGTTTAGGCTAGCCCTGCGCACGCACAAACCTGCCCAGCCCCCGCGCGAGGCGCGCGAGGGAGAGCGTCGTGCAACTGCCGCCCTCCCTGGCATAAAACAAAGAGCGAGCAAAGAAGTAGATAAAATGGGGATTCAACCAAGCAGTCGAGAAACGCCAGAACTCCAAATTCCATTAAAAGGGTTGCAAACCAACTACAGAAAGCAAATGAACAGCCGCGTCCGACACCTAGTCTAGTCTTCTCACCAGCGCGGAGCTAAGTGCTGCCACTAGGACGTGGGAGGGAGGCCCCGAGGCCCGAGGGCGGCACTCCAGAGACTCCAGGACGTGTACAGCCCCACTCATTATTACGTGAGAGTGTCACGAGCAAAGACCTTCACAGGCACTGGGCCTTGCTTCATGGGTAGAACTTCCGGAGGTGCTGGATGTTCCAGGCGTTCTGGATGGGGATCCCGTCTTGTGTCTCCAGGCGCACGGCACCTGGCCTGGAAACACGGGCGATCCTAAACGGGCCCTCCCACATGGGTGAGAGCTTATGCAGCCCTTCCCTGGAGAGCACCCACCTTAGGACGAGATCGCCCACCTCGAGCGTCCTGGAGAGAACGCAGCAGCAGTGGTACCGCCGCAGCGCCTGCTGGTAGCTTGCCGCTCGGAGCGAGGCTTGGCAGCGGCGTTCCTCCCCCATCACGAGATCCATCCCCCGCGTGGCGTCCTGGCGTGCCTCGTCAAACGCCAAGACCCGTGCGGAGCGATGTTTGACCTCGTGAGGGAGAACCGCTTCGGCTCCATAGACGAGAAAGAATGGAGTCTCGCCCGTTGGCTTGGTGGCGGTGGTGCGGATGGACCACAACACAGAATGGAGCTCGTCGTACCAGCCCCTGCCGCATGCCTCGAGCTTCTTCTTGAAGGTTCTCGTCTTGAGGCCTCTCAGGACCTCCGCGTTGGCGCATTCAGCTTGGCCGTTGCTCCTGGGGTGTGCGACTGAGGCGTAGCATATCTGCGTTCCAAGGTTAGCACAATATGTTTTGAAGAGATTGCTAGTGAACTGCGAGCCATTGTCGGTGATGATGCAATTTGGGAATCCAAAACGGCTCACTAGGCCCTTGATGAACTTTACTGCGGAGCCGGCGATGGTGCGGACTGCTTCCACCTCCGCCCACTTGGTGAACTTGTCGATGGCGATGTGGAGGTAGCCATAGCCCCCAGGCGCTCAGGGGAATGGCCCCAGGATGTCCAGCCCCCAGACCGCAAACGGCCACGAGAGTGGGATAGTCTGGTGGCCCTGGGTAGGCTGGTGGATTTGCTTGGCATGGAACTGGCAGGCCTCCCAGGATCTCACCAGCTCGGTTGCGTCGTTGAGTGCTGTGGGCCAGTAAAAACCGCTACGGAATACCTTGCCCACCAGGGTGCGTGACGACGAGTGATGCCCGCAGTCTCCACTGTGTATGTCATCTAACAGCTCGCACCCTTGCTCCCTGGAGACACACCGCAAAGAAACCTCATTCGGCCGCTTTCGATACAGCTCACCATCCCAGATGCAGTAAGTTGTAGCCTGCCGGGCCACGAGCTCCGCATCTTCCTCCTTCTGTGGCAGCGTTCCTCGCATCAGGTACGCCCTAAACTCTTCGGTCCAACACCCCTCCTGAGGCTCGAGCACTAGGAGCAGGCGGGCTCCTGAGGTTGGACCACAGGCTGGGGCTCCTGAGGCTGGTGGTGGGGGAAGCCCCTCCTGAGGCGGCGCTGGGTCCGTGATGTCTACTACGCAACCTTTTTCTTGTAGACGTTGTTGGGCCTCCAAGTGCAGAGGTTTGTAGGACAGTAGAAAATTTCCCTCAAATGGATGACCTAAGGTTTATCAATCCATGGGAGGCGTAGGATGAAGATGGTCTCTCTCAAGCAAACCTGCAACCAAATAACAAAGAGTCTCTTGTGTCCCCAACACACCCAATACAATGGTAAATTGTATAGGTGCACTAGTTCGGCGAAGAGATGGTGATACAAGTGCAATATGGATGGTAGATATAGGTTTTTGTAATCTGAAAATATAAAAACAGCAAGGTAGCAAGCGATAAAAGTGAGCACAAACAGTATTGCAATGCTAGGAAACAAGGCCTAGGGTTCATACTTTCACTAGTGCAAGTTCTCTCAACAATAATAACATAATTGGATCATATAACTATCCCTCAACATGCAACAAAGAGTCACTCCAAAGTCACTAATAGCGGAGAACAAACGAAGAGATTATGGTAGGGTACGAAACCACCTCAAAGTTATCCTTTCTGATCGATCTATTCAAGAGTCCGTAGTAAAATAACATGTATCTATTCTTTCCGTTCGATCTATCATAGAGTTCGTACTAGAATAACACCTTAAGACACAAATCAACCAAAACCCTAATGTCACGTAGATACTCCAATGTCACCTCAAGTATCCGTGGGTATGATTATACGATATGCATCACACAATCTCAGATTCATCTATTCAAACCAACACAAAGTACTTCAAAGAGTGCCCCAAAGTTTCTACCGGAGAGTCAAGACGAAAACGTGTGCCAACCCCTATGCATAGGTTCATGGGCGGAACCCACAAGTTGATCACCAAAACATACATCAAGTGGATCACGTGATATCCCATTGTCACCATAGATAAGCACGGCAAGACATACATCAAGTGTTCTCAAATCCTTAAGACTCAATCCGATAAGATAACTTCGAAGGGAAAACTCAATCCATTACAAGAGAGTAGAGGGGGAGAAACATCATAGGATCCAAATATAGTAGCAAAGCTCGCGATACATCAAGATTGTATCACCTCAAGAACACGAGAGAGAGAGAGAGAGAGAGATCAAACACATAGCTACTGGTACATACCCTCAGTCCCGAGGATGAACTACTCCCTCCTCGTCATGGAGAGCGCCGGGATGATGAAGATGGCCACCGGTGAGGGATCCCCCCTCCGGCAGGGTGCCGGAACGGGTCTAGATTGGTTTTCGGTGGCTACAAAGGCTTGCGGTGGCGGAACACCCAATCTATTCTGTTCCCCGATGGTTTTAGGGTATATGGATATATATAGGCGAAAGAAGTCGGTCAGGGGATCCACGAGGGGCCCACGAGGGTGGAGGGCGCGCCCAGGGGGGTGGGCGCGCCCCCTGCCTCGTGCTTTCCTCGTTGATCCCCTGACGTGCACTCCAAGTCTCCTGGATTGCTTCCATTCCAAAAATAACTCTCCCAAAGGTTTCATTCCGTTTGGACTCCGTTTGATATTCCTTTTCTGCGAAACGCTGAAACAAGGAGAAAAACAGAAACTGACACTGGGCTCTGGGTTAATAGGTTAGTCCCAAAAATGATATAAAAGTGCATAGTAAAGCCCATTAAACATCCAAGATGGATAATATAATAGCATGAGTACTTCATAAATTATAGATACGTTGGAGATGTATCAGTCCGCAGCCGGAGGGGCTGCTGAAGGCTTGAAGAGCCGTTCTTCGAAGACGCCCGGCTCCTGAGGCAGGCGCCTAGACGCCCTCTTGGCGATCTCGCCGGCTTCCTTGTTCATGCCTCGAGGCACATGCTGCAGTTCCAGGCCCAAGAATTGTTTCTCCATTTTGCGTACCTCCACAAGGTATGCCTCCATGTGCTTGTCCTCCGGCCCGTATACGTTGTTGGAGAAGTTGACGAGGAGCTGCGAGTCACCCCTGATGGTGAGGCGTTTCACTCCCAAGGCCACCGCAGCCTTGAGGCCGGCGATGAGGCCCTCGTACTCTGCGATGTTGTTGGAGACCTTCTCGCCCTGCTGGAAACAGAGCTGCACGGCATAGTAGAGCTTGTCCTGGGTGGGCAAGATGAGCACGGCTCCAGCCCCCGCGCCCTGACGTGCGAACGCGCCATTGAAGTACATGACCCAGCCATCTGGCGCTTCACTTCCTGGCGAGAGGGATCGGTCCTCGCCCGCTTCGGGTTCCGGAGCGTCGATCCATTCTGCCATGAAGTCGGCGAGGGCGGCTCCCTTGATGAACCTCGTTGTGTTGAACTCTAGATGGAACCCCTGCAGTATGATGTTCCACTCGATGACTCTTCCCGCAGCGTTGGGGCTCCGGAGCACCCTCTCCGGTGGGTAGGCTGAGACGACCTTAATGGGGTGGCCTTGGAAGTTGTGACGCAGCTTGCGCGAGGCCACTAGGAGCACGAGTAGAAGCTTCTGTGGCATGGCATAACGTGCCCTTGCGTCTCGTAACACCGTGCTGACGAAGTACACCAGGTGCTCGACGAGGGCGGGGGCGTCTATGGAGTCCGAGGCCTTCGGAGCTTGGGATGCCTCCTGAGGCCGAGGCACCTCTGGAGCTTGGTCGCCCATCACCATCAGGGCCTCCATTGTCCCAGGAGCGTCGTCTTCTGGGGCCTGATCATCTGCTGGTTCCGCTGCGGCTTTAGGGGCGCCGCCTTGGTGCCGCATCGTCTCCATCGAAGATGCGGCGTTGTGTGGTAGACCCTTGGCCTGGCGCTCCTCCCGGACAGCCACCAGCACCGTGCTGGCGGAATGAGGCGTGGCGGCAAGGTAGAGCACCAGGGGCTCGAGGGGATGGGGCGCTACCATCACCGGTGGGCTGGTCAGGTATCTCTTGAGGTATTGAAACACCAAGTCAGCCTCCGGGGTCCACTCGAACAGGCCTTTCTTCTTCATCAGCTTGAAGAATGGCAGGGCGCGCTCCCCCAGCTTGGAGATAAAGCACCCCAGCGAGGTCACGCAGCCCGCAAGCTTTTGCATTTCCTTGAGAGTTTGCGGTGGGCTCATGTCTTCTATTGCCTTGACCTTCTCCGGATTCGCCTCGATCCCCCTGTGCGACACAAGGAAGCCCAGCGGCTTGCCGGAGGGAACGCCGAACACGCACTTCTCCGGGTTGAGCCGCATATCCACCTGCCGCAGGCTGGCAAAAGTGTCCTACAGGTCCTGAATGAGGGTCTTTGCCTCCCGAGACTTTACCACGATGTCGTCGACGTAGGCCTCAGTGTTCCTCCCGAGCAGCTGGCCCAGGGCGATGTGCATCAGTCGTTGGAAGGTCGCCCTGCGTTGCGTAGTCCGAACAGCATGCAGGTGTAGCAGTACACCCCACACGGGGTCAAGAAGGCCATCTTTTCCACGTCCTCCACCGCCATCTTGATCTGGTGGTAACCCGAGAAAGCATCTAGGAAGCATAGCAGGACGCATTCAGTGGTGGAGTCGACGATCTGGTCGATGCGCGGAAGCGGGAACGGGTCTTGAGGGAAGGCCTTGTTGAGGTTGGTGAATTTGACGCACATGCATTCCTTCCCGCCTTTCTTGGGCATGGCGACGGGGTTCACCAGCCACTCCGGGTACCGGACTTCGCGGATGACACCCGCTGCTTCCAGCTTGCGGGTTTCTTGGACGATGAAGGACTGCTTCTCCGTGGACTGTCGTCGCACCTTGTGCTTCACAGGTAGCACATTGGGGCACACTCTTAAGTGATGTTCGATTACCCCCCTTGGGACCCCCACCAGCTGCTTGGGCTCCCAGGCAAATACTTCCTTGTTCGCGCGCAGGAATTTCACCAGTACCTCTTCTTGGTCCGGGTCGAGGCCGACGCCTATGGTGAAGGTGGCCCCTGAGGCCCCGTCCTCCTCGACCGGTACTTGCTTCGTCTTGGCCCGATCTTGAGTGAACAACTGTTTCTTATTCGCGGTGCAGCCCCTTTAGCCCCAGGGGCGGCTCCATCGGCCTGGTGTGCTGCCGCGGTGGCCCTGAAGGCGAGCCTGAGAGCCGTCAGGGCTTCTTTGGTGTCCCCTGCTACGGTGAGTACACCTCTGCTTCCCGGCATCTTCATGAGGTTGTAGGCCGGATGGGTCGCTGCCATGAACTCAGCCAGGGCAGGGTACCCGAGGACGGCGTTGTACGGGACGCCGATGTGAGCGATATCAAAGTCGATGAGCTCGGTTCGGTAGTTTTCGCGGGTACCTAAGGTGACTGGGAGGCGGATCTGCCCCAGAGGGCTGGTGGACCTGCTGCCGACCCCGAAGAAGGGCTTGGTGGGGTGAAGCCGTTCGTGCGGCACATGGAGCAAGCTAAAAGCTTCCACCGAGAGCACGTTGAGGCCAGCCCTACCATCGATGAGGGTCTTGGTGACCGCCACGTTGCAGATGGTGGGCGTGCAAAGCATCGGGAGAGCGCCTGAGCCCGCGCTGGTTGCTAGATGGTCCCTCGAGTCGAAGGTGAGGTCGGCCTTGGTTGCCGCCCATCCCGGAGGAGCCCCCTGCTGCACACGGGCGGTGCCCATTTGGCAGAAGAACTGCTTGACGTGGCGATCTGAGGGCGGCGCCTGCGAGCCGCCGAGGAGGGCCGCGATGGTGAGGGGCGCTGGTCCCGCCAAGCGCGCGATGAAGAGGTTGCGCAACTCCCCCCATGAGGCCACAGAGGATCCTGGTAGGTTGAGCAGCCAGGCGTGCGGCACACCAGCGAGGGCCATGGGGAACCAGTTGGCCATGGCCTTGTCATCGCCTCCGGCCTCCAGAACGGCCTCCTCGTACGCTAGCAAGAAGGCTGCTGGATCCGCTGCGCCGTCATAGCGAGGCAGCATCTCCGGCTTGAACTTGTGCGGCCACCGCACTTTCCGCAAGGCGGGGGCGAGGCCCCGGAGGCCTGAGGCACCACTGCATGCATCCGTCGGTCCAGTTGGAGAAGCGGCGCCATCCATGAGAGCCGGTCGGAGAGGCGAAGCAGGTGGAGAGATGAAGCTTCGGCGCACCCCTACCTGGCGCGCAAAATGTCGGATTGCGGGTTCCGGCAAACCCTTGAGGTTCGAACTTTGGGGTGCGCACGAAGGATTCCCTCTCCCTAGCTCGCTCGCTCAACGATCCATGGCCTAGCTTGACGAACCCGAAGAACACGAGACACAGAGATTTATACTGGTTCGGGCCACCGTTGTGGTGTAATACCCTACTCCAGTGTGTGGCAGTGGATTGCCTCTTGAGGGTGAGTATGAACTAGTACAGTGGATGAACAGCCTCCGGAGGAGAGGTGTTCTTGGGCTCAATGAGCTGGTGAAGGTCCGGATCTCCCTCCACTATGGTGGTGAATAGTCCTATTTATAGAGGCCCCGGTCCTCTTCCCAAATGTAGGCGGGAAGGGATCCCACAACGGCCAATTCTGAAGGGGGACAAATAGTACAAGCTATCCTAACAAAAGTAGTCATCGCCTGCCAAAGGCTCTGGTGGTGACGCCGTCTTGGGCTCCACGATGACCTCCATCCTGTCGTCCTGCTGGTCTTGATCTTGTTGCACCGATATGGAAACCTTTTCCTAATGCCCCGAGACTCCTCGCCTGCGCCTGCTTCTTTAGCACCAAAGAGGAAACTGGTACACTGCGCCTGCTGGCGCCCGCCTGGCCTTGGTCGTCATGGCTCACGTCATGCGAACCTCGCGAGGTGCACCTTGCATAGATATCTCCGCTCCTCAGGAGCCAGCCTAGCGGGGCCGCCCCCAGGGAGGTCTTGGTGTCGTTCGCCTCACGAGGGTCTTGAGCTGCCGCTGTCGATGTTGGGCCGTACCAGGCCGTCGATGGAGCCACGTCATGGGCCGCAGGCAGGCAAGTCTGAGTACCCCCGTTCCCAGGACGCCGACAAATTCTTTGCACAAGACCAAGCCATGTACATTAAAATTACCCAAATGATAAGTGTCACACATGTAACGTCTCGCTTCACGCCTTGAGCATCCGGAGCCCGCAGACGCAGAGGCTGATGGATTGGTGGCTGTCTCCTAAGCGGGTGCGGTGCTCGCGTGGGGCCATGTGCCTAGGTTTTGCATGGAGCGGCACGAGTAGAAGCATGTGAGGATGGTCGTGCTCGGAACCTAGGTATCGCTGATCGACAGGCTATGACAACAGATGTCGTCGGACCTGCGTGAGCTCGACGTCGACATGATGCTACGTGGCTCGGCGGCCCTGGGCAAAGAGCGGAGACTACTGTCGTGCCGAGTGGATATGTAAAGTGCATCATCACAATCATTTATGTGCAAGGTCTATGTATATTTTACTTTATTTTTATGTATATTTTACTTTATTTTGCGAGATAAGGTCTATGTATATTTTTTAGGAGGTGTAATTGCACTTATATGGTTTGCCATATTTTGTACCGAACACAGTACAATCGCAGTTGCTCACATATACACACATACGCTCACCCCTATGAACACATGAACACGCATCGTACCCTTATGGGAAACTCCCTCGTAGTCTACAGGAATCTCTCCTCCCACTGAAGCACATTGTGGGAACTGTGAAATAAATTCAGAAAAATGTGAGCATTTCTTCGGATCTAGTCAAGGATTCAATGGCAATGACCACGGCTCCAGGCGTTGGTCCTTAGAGCACGTGCACGAAGACTTCCCGACTGTTATCGACAAGGTCAGGCCGGCTCCAATATGGGAGCGGTGACAGCGGTGCATCAGCGGCTCGTTCTGATGGCGGCAATGGTCATTAGGTGGTCCAGGGACCTCGATATAATTTTTATTATGTTTGAGGTACCTTGTACTTCCGGTGAATCTATATAACATATCTGATCTTTTCGCAAAAAAAGGCCCAAATGACGAGAACGTAGGCTCATGGCACAAGTTACGAAATCCCTAAGTCACTTCCTAAGGGTGGCGCTCGACTTTGTATGTTACGTACCTTGTCCATCGCGAGTTGCATAGCTTCAACGTCCTGACATTTCTCCAATGGAGCCCGTTGCTGTATAAAAATGTGACATTGGAAAATACAGTTGGCTGGGTGAGAAGGGAGGAAAACCGACTCAATAATAATCTTATTTCTGGTAGTCTATAGGGCCCACAACAGCGACCCTATGCAATGACACAAGATCCTCTTGTGCCCACCTTTTTGGGCGTTATCGATAACCAGCAGATCTGCCCCAGAGGCCAGGTTCCACTATTGGCCCAAAGCCTCGCGAACCGCACTCCATGCGAAAAGTGCAAGGTGGCAACAAAAGAAGACCTGGTGAGCGTCTTCGGGAGTAGCGCGCACAAAAGTCCCATTCAAGGGGCCTTGCCATTTCACAGCATTGATGGAATTGGTAGACAGTTTTTAGAAATTTGCCACAAATAGATTTCACCTTAAGTGGAAACTGGCTTTTGATAGCCCCTTGGCTACATCCAGCGATGGACCTTGTGATAGCTTAGCATATAGAGATTTTGCCAAAACTAATGCAAGGCCGTGAGCTTTGATGCGTCTCCAACGTATCTATAATTTATGAAGTATTCATTCTATTATATTATCCTTCTAGGATGTTTTATATGCATTTATATGCTATTTTATATGATTTTTGGGACTAACCTATTAACCTAGAGCCCAGTGCCAGTTTCTGTTTTTTCCTTGTTTAAGTGTTTCGAATAAAAGGAATATCAAATGGAGTCCAAACGGAATGAAACCTTCGGGAGAGTTATTTTTGGAATGGAAGCAATCCAGGAGACTTGGAGTAGACGTCAGGGAAGCTTCGAGGAAGCCACGAGGCAGGGAGGCGCGCCCTACCCCCCTGGGCGCGCCCCCACCCTCGTGGGCCCCTCGTGGCTCCCCTTGAGGGAGTCCTGGATTAGGGGGTCCTCGGACAGCCGGACTATATACTTCTGCCGGACTGTTGGACTATGAAGATACAAGACTCAAGACTTCGTCCCGTGTCCGGATAGGACTCTCCTTGGCGTGGAAGGCAAGCTTGGCAATACGGATATGTAGATCTCCTCCCTTGTAACCGACTCTGTGTAACCCTAGCCCCCTCCAGTGTCTATATAAACCGGAGGGTTTAGTCCGTAGGACAACAACAATCATACCATAGGCTAGCTTCTAGGGCTTAGCCTCTACGATCTCGTGGTAGATCAACTCTTGTAATACTCATATCATCAAGATCAATCAAGCAGGAAGTAGGGTATTACCTCCATCGAGAGGGCCCGAACCTGGGTAAACATCGTGTCCCCCGCCTCCTGTTACCATCTGCCTTAGACGCACAGTTCGGGACCCCCTACCCGAGATCCGCCGGTTTTGACACCGACATTGGTGCTTTCATTGAGAGTTCCACTGTGCCGTCACCGTAAGGCTAGATGGCTCCTTCGATCATCGGCAACGATGCGATCTAGGGTGAGGTTTTCCTCCCCGGACAGATCTTCGTATTCGGCGGCTTCATACTGCGGGCCAACTCGCTTGGCCATCTGGAGCAGATCGAGAGCTATGCCCCTGGCCATCAGGTCAGGTTTGGAAACTTGAACTATACTGCCGACATCCGCGGAGACTTGATCTTCGACGGATTCGAACCCATGTCAGGTGCGCCGCACAGTCACGACAGGCATGACTTAGCTCTGCCGACGGACAGTGTTCGGGAGATCCCACCTGCAGCTACTCCGGCCCTCGATCCGGAGCAGATTACGCTGTCCGAGGATGGGTGGATGACCCCGCCACGGAGGCCGCACACTCAGCGGCGATAGAGCCGAATACTGACTTCACCTCTGATGAGACCCATGTTGCTGGACATTTGGATTCGTCCCCGGCCACGGGCTCCGAACCGCCTGCGTCCGTGCCTATCGAATCCGATTGGGCACCGATCATGGAGTTTACCTCCGCGGATATCTTTCAGCACTCGCCCTTTGGCGACGTGCTAAACTCGTTGAAGTCTCTCTCTCCCTGTCAGGAGACCCTTGGCCGAACTATGTCCGGCTAGAATGGGATGCGGACGACGAAGAAATTCCCACCCCACCAACCACCCACTTAGTAGCCATTGTTGACGATTTAACCGACATGCTCGACTTCGGCTCCGAAGACATCGACGGTATGGGCGACGATACAGGAGACGAACAAGAACCACCACCCACAGGGCGCTGGACTGCCACCTCATCGTATGACATATACATGGTGGACACCCCTAAAGAAGGCGATGGCGATAAGACAGCGGAGGATAATCCCTCCAAGAAGCAATCCAAGCACCGACTCAGCAGCGCCGTTCTAAGTCCCGCCATAGCAAAAGCAGCGATACCGGCACAAGAGACAATAACGCTCCGGATAGTGCCGAAGACGATGATAATCCCCTCCAGCCAGACCTCGAGCGGGAGGATGAACAAGCTAGCCCTCCGGAACAGGCAGCTGACGGAGAATCAGAGGATGACAATTACATGCCTCTCTCCGAAGACGAGGTGAGCCTCGGCGACGAAGAATTTATCGTGCCTGAGGATCCCGTCGAGCAGGAGCGCTTCAAGCGCCGGCTTATAGCCACAGCAAATAGCCTAAAGAAAAAGCAACAACAGCTTCGAGCTGATCAAGATCTGCTAGCGGATAGATGGACTGAAGTCCTGGCGGCCGAGGAATACGAACTCGAGCGCCCAACCAAGAGTTACCCAAAGCGCAGGTTGCTACCCCAACTCAAGGAGGAAGCATTGAAACCTACAAAAATACCAAGGCCCGGGGTAACACGCGGAACCTGCGAGACGTATTGGAAAACAAAGCAAAACATGCAAGATCGATCTACGGATCACGGGGGCGCGCCCCAACACGGGACGATGATTGTCACGCCGGATACACTAAAAGCAAATCCGGCCGGGCCGAATACAGCAGACAAGACTCGTATGAACTACGTCGTGACATAGCCCGGCACAGAGGCGCCGCACACCCCCTATGCTTCACCGATGAAGTAATGGATCACGAATTCCCAAAACGGTTTAAACCTGTAAACATTGAATCATATGATGGTACTACAGACCCCGCGGTATGGATAGAAGACTTCTTCCTCCACATTCACATGGCCCGCAGGGATGACTTACATGCCATCAAGTATCTCCCACTAAAACTCAAAGGGCCGACTCGGCATTGGCTCAATAGCTTGCCGGCAAACTCCATCGGAAGTTGGGAGAGCCTGGCAGATGCATTCCTAGACAATTTCTAGGGCACTTATGTGCGACCGCCGGACGCTGACGATTTAAGTCATATAACTCAGCAGCCAGGGGAATCGGCCAGGAAATTCTGGACCCGGTTCCTAACTAAGAAGAACCAAATTGTCGGCTGTCCGGATGCAGAGGCCTTAGCGGCATTTAAACATAACATCCATGACGAATGGCTCGCCCGGCACCTCGGCCAGGAGAAGCCAAAGTCCATGGCAGCCCTCACGACACTTATGACCCACTTTTGCGTGGGCGAAGATAGCTGGTTGGCTCGTAGTAACAATACAGCAAGCAAACCTGGCACGTCAGAGGCCAGGGATAGCAACGGCAAACCACAACGCAACAAACACAAGCACCGCAAATATGGTGAAAACGCCGAAAATACAGCAGTTAATGCCGGGTTTAGGAGCTCAAAATCCGGTCAGCGGAAAGGGCCACCTAAAAATAACAATTCAGGTCCATCTAGTCTAGACCGCATACTCGATCGCCAATGCCAAATTCACGGCACCCCAGGAACGCCAGCCACCCATACCAATAGAGAATGTTGGGTCTTCAAACAAGCCGGCAGGGCAGGCGCCAAAAACAGAGAAGGGGGGTCTCAAAGCGATGATGACGATGAAGAGCCCAGATCACCGAACACAGGAGGGCAAAAGAGATTTCCCCCGCATATCCAATCGGTGAATATGGTAAATACCACCCAAATCCCCAACTCGGACCGGATATGCACCCTTAGGGATGCCGACTTAACGAAACTAGTCGTCCCACAATATAAACTAAGGCCGGTCACCTTCAACCGCATGGATCGTCCGGTTAACGCCAATCAGGGCAATCCAGCCGCACTAGTCCTCGACCCAATAATTGACGGGTTCCACCTCACTCGAGTCCTTATGGACAGAGGCAGCAGTCTAAATCTGCTTTACCAGGACACCGTGCGCAAGATGGGCATGGATCATTCGGTGATCAAACCCACTAAAGCCACTTTCAGAGGCATTATACCAGGTGTGGAAGCCAGCTGTAGAGGCTCCATTGCCCTTGAGGTAGTCTTCGAGTCACCAGAAAATTACCGTACCGAAGAGTTAATCTTCGAAATCGTCCCTTTCCGCAGTGATTATCAGGCACTGCTCGGACGAACCGCGTTCGCTCGATTCAACGTGATGCCACATTATGCCTACCGTAAGCTCAAGATGCCCGGTCCACACGGCGTCATCACGGTTAATGGCAAGGCCGAACCTTCCCTCGGCACTAACAAATACACCACCGCCTTAGCAGCAGAAGCAACGAGCAGAACCTTGCAGCCGAACCTCGAGTCGACGTCCAGGCCCCCGGACACCGTCAAGGGACTCCGAACTACTTCGCGGAAGGATAGCCCGGCTCGTCCAGAGCTCAATTAAACACTCCGGCGAAGGCCAGGACAGGCCGCACTCAGCGGCTCAACCGCTCTCCGGCACGCAAACATTTCTTACATTTCCTTCGCAGGTTCACCTTTGCGCCGACCAGGACGGGCGATGCGGAGGCAGCTTGAACACGCAAGGGAATCCTTAGACATTCCCCGCAATGACCATCCGGCTATATTACGGATCCGCACTCAGCTTCTTCCCGCATGGTCTCAGCAGGTTCCGCAATCATATTCCTTTTTTTATCACATTACCTATACTCATACGCATAGACGTACTATTCAAATACAACATGTGGATTTATATGACGCTCACCTGCTATTATTTCTTCTTGAAATTCTTTTGTCAAGTGGCATCCATACACAGCGATATGCCTTAAAATATGCCAGGGCTTCGTTTTACCCATAACACGGCAATAAAGTCCGAACACCTTCATGGAAGTTCGGCACCCCGAACCTATAGCATTATATGCATCAGCTCCGAATCATGTCTCGGGTCAATAGTTGGGTTTGCCTAGCTCCCTTGTTTTGGTACCTTACGTTCCGCTATATCGGCTAAGGTAGCACTGGGAGAACTACTACGATTGTGTCCCGGTTCTTCCGGACGAGCACCTCAGTAGAGAAAGCCGAAAACTGACTGTCATGATACGGCGAGAGCTGGTCAGCTGTTCAAGAGGTCACAAAATCTTTAAGGATTTCTCCTGCATAATGCCATAACCAATGCAGCGTGCGATGGATCGGTTTTTTTCTGATCAGGTGCTTATAGAGCCCCTAGTACGGTCTTCCGAACACCAGGGGCTGCGCCTACCTTACTAAAGCTCCTATGGCTAAGTGAGAGTGATAAAGCCCTATAGTCCGATTGCCTGGTTCGTTGTGCTGAGCACCTCCTTCGAAGGACCCAAAACTGGGATAAAGAGTGCTCAGGTTTATCCCGAACACCCCCGTACTTCTTACGTGGGGGCAGAAGCCGACGACTGGCCAATTCTCAGGTTTAACATATAAAACGGCCGCACAGGAGGGTAAACTTTTATATAACAGGCAATAAATAAATGACCTTGTTCAAACATTACAAAGGACAACATGATTGGCATTCATGGAAATATAATGTCCTTGGTGCATAGCTCCGCTGCAAGGTAGGATCCTTTCCGACACTCTCATAATATAATTCAGGCTTGCGGTGCTCCTTCCCCTCTGGCGGTCCTTCGGTCATCAGCTTTTCAGCATCCATCTTCCCCCAGTGCACCTTTGCGCGGGCGAAGGCCATTCGCGCACCTTCTATACAGACCGACCGCTTGATGACGTCAAGTCGAGGGCAGGCGCTTACAAGCCGCTTCACGAGCCCGAAGTAGCTGCTTGGAATCGGCTCGGCGGGCCATAGCCGGATAACCAAATCCTTCATGGCTAGTTCCGCCGCCTTATGCAGTTCGATCAGCTGTTTCAGTTGATCGGCAAAAGGCACCGGATAATTCGGTGCCAAATACTGCGACCAGAAGAGCTTATCCGCAGTGTTCCTTTCTTCGGCTCGGTAGAATTGGGCGGCATCTGATATGCTGCGGGGTAGCTCGGCAAATACCCCTGAGAAATCCGGATTCAAAATTAGAAACATAGTTTTCCCCTCAAATACTTGCTTTACATGGAAAAAGCCTTACCCGCCGCGATCTTTCTCGCCTCTTGGATCCCCTGCAGGGCGCTTTGGGTTTCCCCCCGGGCATCGCTCGTGGCCTGATGCGCCTTGGTGAGTTCGGATTCTTTCTCCGTTAAACTCTGCTCCAAGGTCTCTCATTTCCTCACGGCCTCTTGCAGCTCCTGCTCAGCTTTAATAACCCTGGCCTCGTGCTTCTCACGAAGAGCCTGCTCTGTGGCTGCCTTTTTCTCGGCCTCGGCCACAGCCTTCTTAAGGGCCTCGACTTCGGTCACAATCCCTAGCGCAAATCATGAAGCTTATTTCATACTGAAAATTCATTCGCAATAAACGCGAACAAGACTTGTGCATACCTTGTTTATCTCTCAACTGCATTTTCAACTGGCCAAGTTCTTCTTTGGCCCGCTCCAGACTTTGATTCAGTCCGGAGATCTCCGCAGTATGAGAGGCAGCAGCCGCTACAGACGCCTGCTTATAACAGAAGAGAAATAGATGTCATTCAATGAGTCTTCCTGCGAACATAAATTCGATCCTCTGTCCGGTTCTTTCTTTCACCGAACAGTGTATCAGGGGCTACTATCTATACTATGACACTCTTCGAAAAACTCATAAAACATACCTCAAAGCCTCTTATAAGGCTGATACAGGCTTCATTCAGTCCACTCTCAGCTGACTGAATCTTCTCAATCACCGCACCCATAAGGGCACGGTGTTCATCAACGATGGAGGCGCTCTTCAGCGCCACCAACAAAGCATCCGACACCTCCGGTTGGACAGAGGTTGCCGGTGGAACAGGCACACCCCCTCCAGCTGAAGGAGGCTGCCTGCTTGATTTTGGAGCCGTATAGATCTCTGGAATCGCATCCGGCTGGGAGCCGAATTCAAGCTGGCCCCCGCCGTCAGCTCCCATGGGAATATTTTCCCCCATGTGCCCGGCCCCTGAAGTTTGACCTCCAGGCGCCGCCTTCACGGTCTTTTCCTCTCCTCCTTGGCCGGGGTCCTTCTGGAACGAAGCCTCAGTGTTATGCACCTGTTTGGAGGAAGGGGCCTTTGGGGGCGTCCCGCTCTCCATAGCATCCGAGCTCAGCGAATCCTGTGATGAGGATTGTTTGGTACGAGACCTCGCCGGACTACAAAAAATATGGCTTGGGTTAAAATACTATGCCATGATGAGTCTGGACGCCTAAACGTACTCGGATTTTATATACTTACGAGTTCACCAGGGGCTGGGCCCTGGGATCCCATGCCGGGCCGCTGTCGGCAGCGACAGTGGACTCCTCCGGAAGAGGAGTCTTTCCCCTTTTGGGCAGCTCGGCCTCCAAGTGTACGGAGGCCGTCCTCTTCTTTCTTCCCCCCCCCCCCCGCAGGGGATTCATCTTCCTCCTCCTCGTCCTCTTCGGAGGCGGAACGGGCATCAGAGCCTTCGGATATTGTGTCCGAAGTGCCGCGGCGACGAAGGCCGCCCCGGGTCTTCTTGGCCTCCTTCTCGGCCGTCTTCTTCGGCACCTTGTAAGGCGCCAGGACCAGCATCTTCGTCAGAAGTGGGACGGCCGGTTCTTCGGGCAGCGGGGCCGGACAATGGATCCGCTCCGCCTTCTTCATCCAGCCCTGGGGGAGTTGTATAAAACACGTTAAGCGCTTCCTTTGGGTTACGCGGATAAAAAGTTTGATGACTTACCGAACTTGCAGGGCGGGACAGTTGGTACCCGCAGTCCTCGGCGGAGTCCGGCCATGATTTGCTGGACTTGAAAAGCACCTTCCAGATGTCCTTGTGCGAGGAGCCGAAAAGCTCTCGCAAGGTTTGGTGCTTGGCCGGATCGAATTCCCATAGATTGCAAGTCCGGTGCTGACAAGGCAGGATCCGGCGAACTAACATCACCTGGACTACATTGACAAGTTTAATGTTCTTGTCTCCCATATCTTTAACGCGCGTCTGGAGCACTGACAGTTTGTCGGACGAGGACCAGTCCAGGCCCTTCTTGACCCAGGATGTAAGCCGCAGGGGGGCACCAGATCGAAACTCGGGAATAACGGCCCGTTCCGTGCCGCACGGCTCAGTGATATAAAACCACTGCTGTTGCCACTCCTTGACAGAATCATTAAAGGTTCCTATTGGCCATATGACATTGGGCATCTTGCTCACCATAGCACCCCCGCACTCGGCATGCTCGCCGCCCACCACCTTGGGCTTCACATTGAAAATCTTCAGCCATAAGCCGAAGTGTGGCGAGATGCAGAGAAAAGCCTCGCACACGACAATGAATGTCGAGATGTTGAGGAAGGAATTAGGGGACAGATCGTGAAGATCGATCCCATAGTAATACATGATGCCGCGAATGAATGGGTGGAGGGGAAACCCTAGCCCGCGGACAAAGTGAGGGAGGAATACAACCCTCTCGTGGGGTTCCGGAGTAGGGACGATCTGTCCCGCCGTTGGGCGACGGTGGCTGATTTTCTTGGCCAGGTACCCGGCCTCCCGAAGCCTTTTGATATCCTTCTCTCGGGCGATAGAGGCCATCCATTTGCCTCCTGCTCCGGATCCGGACATCTTCGGAAGACCTTTTGTGGGCAGAGAAGATGAACGCTTGGGCATTGGAGCTTGGGCGGAGGGGAATGAATCGGGAAGTAGAAAGTGTGGGTGCGAAAGGGAGTCCTTATCCCCTTATAAAGGCAGCAGGGATTCTGCGCCTCCCACTTGCCTGGTAAAACCGCTTATTCCCCAAGCGCCGTAATTGATGGCGTGGTTGGGTTACCCATGCCCATATTGATGAGAATCCCGCGCTAAGGGGACACGATCTCTGCTTCGACAAGACGTGCCAAGAAAACCGCCTCGCGATATGTGCAGTGGCTGGTTGATAAAGACGGTTCGAATAATGACCGGGCCATAGTATGATGTCATGCTACAGAATGTGTCAGCAGATTCGATTTGTGGAAATATTATTCTCTCTACGGTGGTATGTGGAATTTGTTTTGCAGAGCCGGACACTATCCTTGTGTTTAAAATCTTCTATGGAGTATTCGGAGGGGGAACCCGCCTTGCAATGCCGAAGACAATCCGCGCACCGGACTCATCATCATTGAAGCCTGGTTCAGGGGCTACTGAGGGAGTCCTGGATTAGGGGGTCCTCGGACAGCCGGACTATATACTTCTGCCGGACTGTTGGACTATGAAGATACAAGACTCAAGACTTCGTCCCGTGTCCGGATAGGACTCTCCTTGGCGTGGAAGGCAAGCTTGGCAATACGGATATGTAGATCTCCTCCCTTGTAACCGACTCTGTGTAACCCTAGCCCCCTCCGGTGTCTATATAAACCGGAGGGTTTAGTCCGTAGGACAACAACAATCATACCATAGGCTAGCTTCTAGGGTTTAGCCTCTACGATCTCCTGGTAGATCAACTCTTGTAATACTCATATCATCAAGATCAATCAAGCAGGAAGTAGGGTATTACCTCCATCGAGAGGGCCCGAACCTGGGTAAACATCGTGTTCCCCCCTCCTGTTACCATCCGCCTTAGACGCACAGTTCGGGACCCCCTACCCGAGATCCGCCGGTTTTGACACCGACACCCCTGACCGACTTCTTCCGCCTATATATGTCCATATACCCTAAAAACATCGAGGAGCACAATAGATCGGGTGTTCCACCGCCGCAAGCCTCTGTAGCCACCAAAAACCAATCGGGACCCTGTTCCGGCACCCTGCCGGAGGGGGGATCCTTCACCGGTGGCCATCTTCATCATCCCGGCGATCTCCATGACGAGGAGGGAGTAGTGCACTCTCGGGGCTGAGGGTATGTACCAGTAGCTATGGGTTTGATCTCTCTCTCTCGTGTTCTTGTGGTGGTACGATCTTGATGTATCGCGAGCTTTGCTATTATAGTTGGATCTTATGATGTTTCTTCCCCTCTACTCTCTTGTAATGGATTGAGTTTTCCCATTGAAGTTATCTTATCAGATTGAGTCTTTAAGGATTTGAGAACACTTGATGTATGTCTTGCATGTGCTTATCTGTGGTGACAATGGGATATTCACGTGATCCACTTGATGTAGGTTTTGGTGATCAACTTGCGGGTTCCGTTTGTGAACTTATGCATAGGGGTTTGCACACGTTTTTGTCTTGACTCTCCGGTAGAAACTTTGGGGCACTCTTTGAAGTACTTTGTGTTGGTTTGAATAGATGAATCTGAGATTGTGCGATGCATATCGTATAATCATACCCACGGATACTTGAGGTGACATTGGAGTATCTAGGTGACATTAGGGTTTTGGTTGATATGTGTCTTAAGGTGTTATTCTAGTAGGAACTCTTGAATAGATCGATCCGAAAGAATAACTTTGAGGTGGTTTCATACCCCACAGTAATCTCTTCGTTTGTTCTCCGCTATTAGTGACTTTGGATGACTCTTTGTTGCATGTTGAGGGATAGTTATATGATCCAGTTATGTTATTATTGTTGAGAGAACTTGCACTAGTGAAAGTATGAACCCTAGGCCTTGTTTCCTAGCATTGCAATACCGTTTACGCTCACTCTTATCGCTTGCTACCTTGCTGTTTTTATTTTTTCAGATTACAAAAACCTTTATCTACCATCCATATTGCACTTGTATCACCATCTCTTCGCCGAACTAGTGCACTTATACAATTTACCATTGTATTGGGTGTGTTGGGGACACAAGAGACTCTTTGTTTTTTGGTTGCAGGGTTGTTTGAGAGAGACCATCTTCATCCTACGCCTCCCACGGATTGATAAACCTTAGGTCATCCACTTGAGGGAAATTTGCTACTGTCCTACAAACCTCTGCACTTAGGCCCAACAACATCTACAAGAAGAAGGTTGTGTAGTAGACATCAAGCTCTTTTCTGGTGCCGTTGCTACGGAGGTGAGTGCTTGAAGGTATATCTTTAGATCTTGCAATCGAATCTTTTAGTTTCTTGTTTTATCACTAGTTTAGTTTATAAAATAAAACTACAAAAAAATAGAATTGAGGGTACCTCATATGCTTCATCTTTTTAATATCTTTCATGAAAATAAGGATTCCGATAATTGTGCCCAAGTACTAGAAGAAGAATGCATTAGAATGTTTGGCACTAAATCTTTGAATGATGAGCATGATTGCAATATTGTTAGTATGAACTCTTTGAATATCCATAGCACTAATGATGATTGCACTGGTCATGATGAAAATGTCTCTTATAAGCATGTCAATTTTTGTGGAGTGCATAGAGTTTGCAAGTACACACCAAATAGGGAAGATAGATTTTGCAAGAGGCATAAGTATTTAGAAACCAAGTGGTTGCAAGAAAGGCTAGATGTTTGTGCTGAAAATTTAAAATTTCTTTGCCATCCTTATGAACTTTGCAATGAACGTGATCATTTAAATACCCAATGCAAATTGTTTCATGATCGTATCGTGTCCAAAAATTGTGATGACTTGATTTCCCTTGCACATCATAATGAACTTAGTTTGCTTGTGGGTTATGAATAAATGAAACGTACAACTAAGGATCTTCCAGAATTTGTCCTTGATAAAGTTCTTGATTTTGATCTAGAAGAAATTTTTATGTAATGCGCGGTGAATTGCATTGAAAATCCTTATATTGCCAATTGCATAAAGAAAAGAAAAAAAATAGAGGATGAAGAGAATACTAATGAAAGGTAAGAGACTTCCCAATATCCTCCTATTATTTCTTATGATGAATCAGGTAACGAGGAGGAGCTTTCTATTCAACCAATCTCATTAATAAGGAGCTCAAAAAAGAGGGCTAAACCCACACATGATGTGAAGAAGAAAAAGAAAATACGGAGAAGCAAAGGTAGAATGGTATCCCTCCCAAATGATGTTGCTCCTATTACTCACTGTGATGATGATAATTTCTATACTATTGGTGCTATCCATACTATTAATGATAAGAGTGATTATGCTTATGATATGAAAAGGCCCAAGCTTGGGGATGCTATGCTTGATGAGAATGACAAGTTTGAGAATATATTTGCTGCAATTAATGTTTGTCCCAAGCTTGGGGATGCTATGTTTAATGAAGATGATATTTTTAGCCTCCCAAGTTTTGATGAGCAAATTTATTATGATGATAGCATGCCTCCTATTTATGATGGTTATATTGATGAGAGTGGGTTTGGAAGAGTGTCAACTTTAGAAAGTAATGATCCCACTATTTTGGAGGGTGTTGAATCTTATTGTGACAATTATGAAAGTGGATTTGGAGAGGTCATGACTTTATTTAGTAATGATTCCACTATCTTGGAAGAGGTTTCAATCAATTATGATGAGAACAAAGTTGCTACCTATGATGATTATTGTGATGATACTTATGCTATAAAGAGTAGTGATGATTATATTTATAAAAATTGTCATGGTTATGATCACCCTTTTTCTGAACACTACTCTTTTAACGTGGAAACTATTTATAGGATTCGAGTCTCTTATGATACTCCCACTATTCCGATTGAGAAGAATTTTGCTTATGTAAAGAGTAGTAAATTTTTCTATGCTTGTAGATCATGAAAAGAATGCTTTAGGTGCTGATTATATTGTTTAATTCATTCATGATGCTACTGAAAATTATTATGAGGGAGGAATATATGCTTGTAAGAATTGCAATAATATCAAGTTTCCTATCTATGTTCTTAAGGTTTTGCAGTTATGCTTGCTTTGCCTTCCTATACTAGTTGATTATTGTTCCCATAAGTTGTTTGGTCACAAAATCCCTATGCATAGGAAGTGGGTTAGACTTAAATGTGCTAGTCATATTCTTCATTATGCTCTCTTTATGTTTCGATTCTTATCTTTTATGAGAGCATCATTGAAATCATCATGCCTAGCTAGGGGCGTTAAACGTTAGCGCTTGTTGGGAGGCAACCCAATTTTATTTTATTTTCTTGCTTTTTGGTTCTGTTTAGTAATAAATCTTTGATCTAGCCTCTGGTTAGATGTGATTTTATGTTTTAATTAGTGTTTGAGCCAAGTAAAACCTATAGGATCTTCTTGGATGATAATTATTTGATCTTGCTAAAAAAATCAGAAAATTTCTGTTCACGAAAAACAATTCTTAAAAATCACCAGAACGTGATAAAATACTGATTCCAATTGAAGTAGATCAATAAACAAATTATCTAGGTCGTCCTATTTTGGTAGAATTTTTGAGTTACAGAAAGTTTACGTTTGATACAGATTACTACAGACTGTTCTGTTTTTGACAGATTCTGTTTTTCGCGTGTTGTTTGCTTATTTTGATGAATCTATGGCTAGTATCAGAGGTTATGAACCATAGAGAAGTTGGCATACAGTAGGTTTAACACCAATATAAATGAATAATGAGTTCATTACAGTACCTGAAGGTGGTGGTTTGTTTTATTTCGCTAACGGAGCTCATGAGATTTTCTGTTGAGTTTTGTGTTGTGAAGTTTTCAAGTTTTGGGTAAAGAATCGATGGACTATGGAATAAGGAGTGGCAAGAGCCTAAGCTTGGGGATGCCCAAGGCACCCCAAGGTAATATTCAAGGACAACCAAGAGCCTAAGCTTGGGGATGCCCCGGATGGCATCCCCTCTTTCGTCTTCGTTCATCGGTAACTTTACTTGGAGCTATATTTTTATTCACCACATGATATGTGTTTTGCTTGGAGCGTCATTTTATTTTCTTTTGTTTTGCTTGTTGTATGAACAAAATACCAAGATCTGAAATTCTTAAATGAGAGAGAGTCTTCACAAAGCTACATAATTATTTAACTATTCATTGATCTTCACTTATATCTTTTTGGAGTAGTTTGTCATTTACTCGTGTGCTTCACTTATATCCTATGAGTAAATAGTTGAATGATTTGAATATCATAAATCTGAAATTATATATGTTTTACATGCTTATCCCAGGGGGAGTAATGACTTCACATATAAGAAGTAGAGGTGGTAAATTTTTTGAAGGTTAGCAAACATTGTATTGGTCACTTGAACAATTCATGAAAGAATATTGGGCGAAGAGAGATTTCACATATAAATATACTATCTTGGACATCTTCTATGATTGTGAGCCCCATTAATTATTTTCAAACCTGAGCAAATTAGTTGAAGTTGGACAAGGAAGACAACATAATGAGTTATGCTTGGGTATATTTGTATAGAAGTTATATTGTTATGGATCCTCTAACATGTGGTGCTTGCTATTTAGAATCCTTTGCTAGCCAAAATATCTGTATTAAGTGGGAATACTGCTTGTGCATCCAAATTCCTTAAACCAAGTTTCTTCCATGAGTGTCCATCATATCTACCTATATGCAGTATTTACCTGCCGTTCCAAGTAAATTTGCATGCGCCAAACTCTAAACCTTCAAATAATAATCTGTTTTGTATGCCCGAATCGCTCATGTAGCGACTAGGGGCTGTCAGTATCTTCCATGCTAGGTGGGTTATTCTCATGATGATTGGACTCTGCTCATCATTCACGAGAAAATGGCTGGTAACTGGGATGCCCAGTCCTATGATCAAAAGATCAAAAACAAAATCGCAAATAATTTCAACAAAACTCCCCCAGGATTGTTGAAAGTTGGACGGCACCTGTTGTTTCGGACAAGCCGTGGAGTGTGATTGTTGGTCGAGGGGAGTAAAATCTTTACCTTTCTATTTGGGAACCGCCTATAATGTATGTAGTATGGAAGATATTGGGAACTCTTGGTCATTATGTTGACAATAAAATCATACCTCTCAAAATTATTTTCATCTCTGTTTTAAAAGCTTCGAGCTCTGGCACCTCTGCAAATCCCTGCTTCCCTCTGCGAAGGGTCTACCTTTTACTTTTATGCAAGAGTCAGTAGTATTCCTTCTCATTCCAACCTACTTTTTAGTTGGCAAGCATCATGTGGTGGAGAAAGATCTAAGCATATATCTCCATTTAAATATATTTGATCATGAATTATTATTGTTGACAATTATCTATATGATAAATAAGTTGGGAGGCGAAACATTAAGCCCCTGTCTTTCTCTGTGTTCGATGAATGCTATTTGTTCTAAAAATATGCTTTGAGTGGTAGCAATCATGGAAGACTATATGATAGTTGAGTATGTGGGATTTGCTAAATCAAAGCTCTTACATAGACCCTTCCTGAAAATAACATGAATTGCAATTGTTTGATGACTGAGAACATAGTTTGTTAGTTTTCAAGAAAGTTTATGGTCTATGCTTTAACATGCGAATAACTTGTTACTTGATCATGAAAAGTTTTATGAGTTGAGCTACTGTTATGACATATAATGATGCTAGAAAAGGTGATTGAAATTATATTGATCAAACTTGTGCACCTGCAAGCATTCCCACTTCATAAATTATTTCTTTTATAATTTACCTACTCGAGGACGAGCAGGAATTAAGCTTGGGGATCCTGATACGTCTCCAACGTATCTATAATTTATGAAGTATTCATGCTATTATATTATCCTTCTAGGATGTTTTATATGCATTTATATGCTATTTTATATGATTTTTGGGACTATCCTATTAACCTAGAGCCCAGTGCCAGTTTCTGTTTTTTCCTTGTTTCAGTGTTTCGAAGAAAAGGACTATCAAACGGAGTCCAAACGGAATGAAACCTTCGGGAGAGTTATTTTTGGAACGGAAGCAATCCAGGAGACTTGAAGTAGACGTCAGGGAAGCTTCGAGGAAGCCACGAGGCAGGGAGGCGCGCCATACCCCCTGGGCGCGCCCCCACCCTCATGGGCCCTCGTGGCTCCCCTGACCGACTTATTTCACCTATATATGTCCATATACCCTAAAAACATCGAGGAGCACAATAGATCGGGAGTTCCGCCGCCGCAAGCTCTGTAGCCACCAAAAACAAATCGGGATCCTGTTCCGGCACCCTGCCGGAGGGGGATCGTTCACCGGTGGCCATCTTCATCATCCCGGCGATCTCCATGACGAGGAGGCAGTAGTTCACCCTCGGGGCTAAGGGTATGTACCAGTAGCTATGTGTTTGATCTCTCTCTCTCTCTCTCTCTCTCTCTCTCGTGTTCTTGAGGTGGTACGATCTTGATGTATCGCGAGCTTTGCTATTATAGTTGGATCTTATGATGTTTCTCCCCCTCTACTGTCTTGTAATGGATTGAGTTTTCCCTTCGAAGTTATCTTATCGGATTGAGTCTTTAAGGATTTGAGAACACTTGATGTATGTCTTGCATGTGCTTATCTGTGGTGACATTGGGATATTCATGTGATCCACTTGATGTATGTTTTGGTGATCAACTTGCGGGTTCCGTTTGTGAACTTATGCATAGGGGTTGGCACACGTTTTCGTCTTGACTCTCCGGTAGAAACTTTGGGGCACTCTTTGAAGTACTTTGTGTTGGTTTGAATAGATGAATCTGAGATTGTGTGATGCATATCGTATAATACCCACGGATACTTGAGGTGACATTGGAGTATCTAGGTGACATTAGGGTTTTGGTTGATATGTGTCTTAAGGTGTTATTCTAGTACGAACTCTTGAATAGATTGATCCGAAAGAATAACTTTGAGGTGGTTTCGTACCCTACAATAATCTCTTCGTTTGTTCTCCGCTATTAGTGACTTTGGAGTGACTCTTTGTTGCATGTTGAGGGATAGTTATATGATCCAATTATGTTATTATTGTTGAGGATACTGGATTAGGGGGTCCTCGGACAGCCGGACTATATACTTCTGCCGGACTGTTGGACTATGAAGATACAAGACTCAAGACTTCGTCCCGTGTCCGGATAGGACTCTCCTTGGCGTGGAAGGCAAGCTTGGCAATACAGATATGTAGATCTCCTCCCTTGTAACCGACTCTGTGTAACCCTAGCCCCCTCCGGTGTCTATATAAACTGGAGGGTTTAGTCCGTAGGACAACAACAATCATACCATAGGCTAGCTTCTAGGGTTTAGCCTCTACGATCTCCTGGTAGATCAACTCTTGTAATACTCATATCATCAAGATCAATCAAGCAGGATGTAGGGTATTACCTCCATCGAGAGGGCCCGAACCTGGGTAAACATCGTGTTCCCCCCTCCTGTTACCATCCGCCTTAGACGCACAGTTCGGGACCCCCTACCCGAGATCCGCCGGTTTTGACACCGACACCCCTGACCGACTTCTTTCGCCTATATATGTCCATATACCCTAAAAACATCGAGGAGCACAATAGATCGGGTGTTCCACCGCCGCAAGCCTCTGTAGCCACCAAAAACCAATCGGGACCCTGTTCCGGCACCCTGCCGGAGGGGGGATCCTTCACCGGTGGCCATCTTCATCATCCCGGCGATCTCCGTGACGAGGAGGGAGTAGTGCACTCTCGGGGCTGAGGGTATGTACCAGTAGCTATGGGTTTGATCTCTCTCTCTCTCTCGTGTTCTTGTGGTGGTACGATCTTGATGTATCACGAGCTTTGCTATTATAGTTGGATCTTATGATGTTTCTTCCCCTCTACTCTCTTGTAATGGATTGAGTTTTCCCATTGAAGTTATCTTATCGGATTGAGTCTTTAAGGATTTGAGAACACTTGATGTATGTCTTGCATGTGCTTATCTGTGGTGACAATGGGATATTCACGTGATCCACTTGATGTAGGTTTTGGTGATCAACTTGCGGGTTCCGTTTGTGAACTTATGCATAGGGGTTTGCACACGTTTTCGTCTTGACTCTCCGGTAGAAACTTTGGGGCACTCTTTGAAGTACTTTGTGTTGGTTTGAATAGATGAATCTGAGATTGTGCGATGCATATCGTATAATCATACCCACGGATACTTGAGGTGACATTGGAGTATCTAGGTGACATTAGGGTTTTCGTTGATATGTGTCTTAAGGTGTTATTCTAGTAGGAACTCTTGAATAGATCGATCCGAAAGAATAACTTTGAGGTGGTTTCGTACCCCACAGTAATCTCTTCGTTTGTTCTCCGCTATTAGTGACTTTGGATGACTCTTTGTTGCATGTTGAGGGATAGTTATATGATCCAGTTATGTTATTATTGTTGAGAGAACTTGCACTAGTGAAAGTATGAACCCTAGGCCTTGTTTCCTAGCATTGCAATACCATTTACGCTCACTTTTATCGCTTGCTACCTTGCTGTTTTTATATTTTCAGATTACAAAAACCTATATCTACCATCCAAATTGCACTTGTATCACCATCTCTTCGCCGAACTAGTGCACCTATACAATTTACCATTGTATTGGGTGTGTTGGGGACACAAGAGACTCTTTGTTATTTGGGTGCAGGGTTGTTTCAGAGAGACCATCTTCATCCTACGCCTCCCACGGATTGATAAGCCTTAGGTCATCCACTTGAGGGAAATTTGCTACTGTCCTTCAAACCTCTGCACTTGGAGGCCCAACAGCATCTACAAGAAGAAGCTTGTGTAGTAGATGTCGTGGTACTAAGACTGACAGTAGAATAGGGGGGTAAGTATAAGACTGACAGTAGAATAGGGGGGTAAGTATGGAGAGGCAAGATCCTAGCTATGGCGAAGTTGTACACACGAGTTTTACGAGTTCAGGCCCTTCTCGGAAGAAGTAACAGCCCTACGTCTCAGAGCCCGGAGGCGGTCGACTGGATTATGTATATGTGTGTTTACAGGGGTGCGAACCCTTGTCCTAGAGGAGGGGGGTGGCTTATATAGAGTGCGCCAGGACCCCGGCTCCCCTCCGTTACACAGTGTTCAATGTTCATAAAGAGTAAGCGTTACAGGTAACGTCCGCAATAAAGTGTTGTAAATGGTAATTAAGTCTATGAGTAAACGCCCCACTGTTGCTGTGTTGAGTGACTTTAGGTCTTCTGTATGTCGAGTGGCTTATGCAACTGGTCGAGTGACATTGACTCTTCCGAGTGGAATGTCTCTGGTCGAGTGGATGATGGTACCCTTCAAATGCTTCTGTCTTTAGGGTGATGCCCTTAGGGAAGGTGCCTAGGTCAGGCCTATGACCCTACCCTAGGTACATGCTTCATCATTAGCCCCCGAATGGTTCAGGGTTTGAGTGGAGAAGGAGTTGAAAAGCTTCAAGCGTTGATATGGAGAAAATCTTCCGTCTGACAGGTTGCTCTGTTGCCTGCGGATCTTGCGGGATTTGAATTTTTGGGAAGCGTGCAGGGCGGAGGAGGCCGCAGCAATCGGGCTGGATAAGGCAGGGCCGCCTCGATTTCCATGCCGCCTTTTTTGCCACGTATCGCTCGCGCGACTGTTGTGGGATTTGATAAGATCGCCCGGGTCCACAAGTCAGCCACTCGGAAGCAACCTCATATAAGGCGTCGGTCCGGGGTTTTTGAATAGTGTGCTCTCATTCTTCCTCTTCCTTCTCTGTTTTCTCCACCGCATCCTCTCCTACCCCGGCGCCGCTACTCCGTTCAAGCTCTGTCTGCTGCGATGGGGAAGGAGAAGACGGTGAAATTGGAGCGCGCGAAGAAGGCGACGGCGAAAGGGAAGAAGTCCAGCCGGGGCGGATCTTCCTCGAGGTCCGGCCTGCCGCCCGGCTGGATCCAGGGCGACTGGATTCGCTCGGCGATCTGTCAAGATGACATCGACGACCTGGTCGAGGGGGGACTGATCCCCCACGAATCGGCGCGGCTCCCGGGGGACGAGACCAAGCCGCAGCCACAGGAGGGTGAGTGCGTTCTCCTCGCTACTCATGTCGACCGCGGGTTTTCTTTGCCTCCCCATCCTTTCTTTCGAGGTTTCCTGAACTTCTTTGGGGCGCAACTCCACCACTTTACCCCAAACACCATCGTGTATCTTGCTGCTTTCGTGTCCATGTGCGAGAGCTTCCTGGGTTGTCGACCACACTGGGGTCTCTTCAAGCACATATTCACGTGTCGTTCTTAGTCGGTCAAGAAGGCCAACCCAAGTGACGAGAGGATGGATATGATCCAGATGTGTGGGGGTCTTGGAATTCAGATGAGGGGTAAAAGCTCCTTCCCAGCCATGATCCTTCCCGAGTCGGTCCGAGGGTGGCAGTCGACCTGTTTCTACTGCAAGGACCAGCCGACTCTAGGACAGTCGACTGGACTTCCCCCATTTTCCATGGCCCGAGTGGAGAAGCCCTCCGCCTTGAAAGTGACCCCAGAGGAGAAGGCACATGTGAAGGTGCTGGTCGAGCGAGTAGTTCAGCTTGTCCGTGATGGGGTAACCGGCATGGATCTGTTGGAGGTCTTCCTCAGGCGACGCATTCAACCGCTTCAAGCTCGTGACCATCCGATGTGGATGTATTCAGGCACTGATGACACCACTCGGATCCATCCAGAGGAAGTCGATGAAGCTACATTGGAGGGGTGGCTGAGGGGTATCACTGGCAACAAAGATAACCCTAGGGGATCCAGGAGGATCCCTCCACTCAACAACACATACGAAACAGACAAGGTACAACTCCAAATGGTCGAGTGTCTTCTTGGTTTATCAAATAACTGTTTGCTGTCACCCGACTGACTTCTGTCTTGATTGTTGTCTTCCAGGCCCTGACTCAGATGTACTCGATGCCCAACGGGGAGCAGGAGCAGGACCCAGAGGGAGAGGCAAGCGGAGGCGAGAGCGGCGAGTGGCATTCTGATGGTGAAGAGGACGAGGATAGCGACGACCCGAGCGATGAAGAAGAGGTCGACTCTCCTCCCCGTAGGGAAAGGCGATCCAAGCTCACTCACGATCCAGCAAGCGTCCGCGGCAAAGCGACCGCGCAAACCGGGCAGTCATCAAAGCGCCCTCGGACGTCCTCTCCGGCACCGACTGAAAAGGCACCGAAGCACCCGAAAGCTGCGCCGTCCAAACCGCCGAAAGCTTTGCCCAAGATCAAAGTGGCCATCCCATTGCTTCCGGGTATTAGTTGGACTTGATTTCTTGGTTTAGTATGAATTTGGATTTGAGTCGATTCATTTCAATAGACATGACCGACTAAATTCTGGAATTTGTAGTGATGCTACCTCTGGGACTTCTGCTTACAAGAATGAGGACGAGAAAATGGAGGATGCAGTCACCTCTAATCCGAGTACCACTCTCATAATCTTGTCTTTATTTTCTCGACTGTTTCATTGGTCGACTGAATTCTAGTGGTCGATCTTTTTCGCAGCTCTTCCCAATGTCATTGACCTTCTGGATGACGATGAAGATGTGCCGCTGAGGCCCGGGAAAAAGGGAAGCAGGAAAACGTCAGCCGACAAGGCGCCTCTGTCGACACCAGTGATGGAACCAGTGATCTAGGAAGCCGGCGAGACACCAATCGTACTGCTATAACTTTCGCCATACCGCTGACGAGTGCTCAGCCTTCAGCGTCGACTGCCCAGACTCCAGACGATCCATCTTCACTCTTTGCTGCACATCACGTCCCAGAGGACCAAGCGGGTGCTGCCAGGGAGGCTATTCGCCAAGCGAGCATCATGATGGAGCGGATGAAGGTGATCCGAGAGGCTAGCCAAGTTGCTTACGATGCTAGTTCAGCACTCCAGAGCAACGTCCAGGTTAGTTGATCGCCGACGAACCCTTCAGTTTGCCGCTTGTTCTGTTAGGATATGGTACCTGAAAACTTTCCTAGAGGAATCTTTCCATCGGTATGCGTCTGGCATTTGTACACCCACTGGGTGTTTTGACTTGTCACTAAGTAAACTTGCACTTTGAGCTGACTATGTTGTTGTCGATTGAATCTTTGAACCAGTGGGGGCACGCTGAGTGCACCCACTGGGTGTAGTCCCCGAGACCATAGTTGACTGTGGTCTGAGAATCGGAATTTCCTCACTCAGCCTGGACGGACCATGACGAGTGGAACCTGAACCAGTGGGGGCACGCTAAGTGCACCCACTGGGTGTAGTCCCCGAGACCGTGGTCGACTGCAGGCAGTTGACTATGGTCTGAGAGCAACTTTTTTTTACACTCAACTTGGACAGACCTTGTCGAGTGAAAACTGGACCAGTGGGGGCACGCTAAGTGCACCCACTGGGTGTAGTCCCCGAGACTACTGTTGGATGTTTGATTCGGCAGTAGTCTTAGAATTTGTTGACTTTAACGCTTTATCTCTCCGAAATAACCAATCTTTTCATCTGTCGACTGACTTGTTCTTTGGTTGCAGAAATCTTGTGAACTTGGAGCTCGTTTTGCTGACCTGGAGAGGCAGCAGATTCAACTCAACCTCGATCTGGAGCTGGCCAAGACAAATCTGCAGAAAGCCAAGGATGAAGCCCCTGGTAGGAAAGACTTGTCGACTGATTTATCTCTGAACCGGATTTCATTTTGCTTTTTCTGAACCAAGCATTGTTTCTTTCAGAGAAACTGAACCAAGCTCTGGCGAAAAAGGACCAAGATCTAGCGGCCGCACAGAAAACAGCTGATGAGAAAACTGCACTCGCTGAACAGAAGCTAGCTTCAGTCGGCAAACTGGAGGAAGAAAATGCCAAGCTAAAAACTGCCCTTGACGAAGCCAATAAGGAAGCGACTCGCCTGAAGAAGGACAAGAACAATCTGAACGAGAAGATGGAAGGCATTGCTCGCAAGAGGGACGATCTGGAGAGCTATCTGGGAGGCCTTGCTAAGAAGCTATTCATCATGCTTGAAGGTATTTTCTTTGACCCGACTGACTTGTTACTGTCGACTCGACATACAACCACTGACTCATCCTTGAATTGTGCATGCAGAATTTTGCCAGAACTTCGAGGAAGAGACCGGGCGAGTTGAAACAAGTTTGGACCCCATCAACTCTCCGGTGAAGGATGAGGCTGCCGTGAACATGCTCCGACTGGAATCTCGCATTGCTGGTGTTGTCGACTATCTCGCTCGACTGAAAGTCGCAATGTCGCGAATCAACATAGCTCTCTGGCCAATGGCGACGCTCCAGAATGACCTCGAGTCTCTGATGACTCAGCTCAATGAAGTTCCCGGTCGATTTCAAGAATGGAAGAAGTCTTCTGCCCAGTGCGGCGCTGATGTGGCTCTATCTCTAGTTCGTGTCCACTGCTGGGAAGCGCGGGCGGAGAAGCTGGCAGCGATCAAGGTTGCCAACACCAAGAGGCACGACTTCCAATCCTTCATGGAGACCTTTATTGCTGCTGCCACTCGGATTGCTGACGAAATCGACCTGGAGGAATTCGTCGAGCCTGCTAGCCCTCCTCCTGCGGAGTGAACAAACTTTTATGCTCCACCTTGAATTTGCCTCGGAATGCCGAGTGATTTTGTAACCGTTAAACTCCTTCGGGCTTGATGCCTAAGTACTTTAATCCGTGGTCTGGAACCTTAGGATTTATCTGAACTTGGTTTATCTTGGAATATGCTTGCGTTTGCCTTCGAGTGAGTTTCATTCCTCACTCGGAATAATCTTTGAACTTGAGATGCAGCTCCGAGGAGAAGATTCCAGTCGACCTGCACATTGTCGCTCTTGCAGATGAGAATGGAGCGCACGTTGTACTTGTGGCTTAACTCCGAGGAGTAGGTGGCAGTCGACCTGCACCTCGTCGTCCCTGCGGATAGGGATGGAGCGTACGTTGTACTTGTGGCGCAGCTCCGAAGAAGAAAGTTGCAGTCAACATGCACCTCGTCATCCTTGCGGATAGGGATGGAGCGCATGTTGTACTTGTGGCGCAGCTCCAAAGGAGAAGGTTGCAGTTGACCTGCACCTCGTCGTCCTTGCGGATATAAGCGTGTTTCAAACATAGGCGAGTACTGGACTGCAGCTAAGCCCCCGAGTGGGAGGGTTGCTCTCCACTCGGTAGGATTTTTCAAACTTAGGCGAGTACTGGACTGCAGCTAAGCCCCCGAGTGGGAGGGTTGCTCTCCACACGGTAGGATTTTTCAAACTTAGGTGAGTACTGGACTGCAGCTAAGCCCCCGAGTGGGAGGGTTGCTCTCCACTCGGTAGGATTTTTCAAACTTAGGCGAGTACTGGACTATAGCTAAGCCCCCGAGTGGGAGGGTTGCTCTCCACTCGGTAGGATTTTTCAAACTTAGGCGAGTACTGGACTGCAGCTAAGCCCCCGAGTGAGAGGGTTGCTCTCCACTCGGTAGGATTTTTCAAACTTAGGCGAGTACTGGACTGCAGCTAAGCCCCCGAGTGAGAGGCTTGCTCACCACTCGGTAGGATTTTTTAAACTTAGGCGAAACGAATTCGCGGCTAAGCCCCCGAGTGAGAGGGTTGCTCTCCACTCGGTAGGATTTTTCAAACTTAGGCGAGTACTGGACTGCAGCTAAGCCCCCGAGTGGGAGGGTTGCTCTCCACTCGGTAGGATTTTTCAAACTTAGGCGAGTACTGGACTGTAGCTAAGCCCCCGAGTGAGAGGCTTGCTCACCACTCGGTAGGATTTTTTAAACTTAGGCAAAACGGATTCGCGGCTAAGCCCCCGAGTGAGAGGGTTGCTCACCACTCGGTAGGATTTTTTAAACTTAGGCGAAACGGATTTGCGGCTAAGCCCCCGAGTGAGAGGCTTGCTCACCACTCGGTAGGATTTTTTAGACTTAGGCGAAACGGATTCGCAGCTAAGCCTCCGAGTGATAGGCTTACTCACCACTCGGTAGGATTTTTTAAACTTAGGCGAAACGGATTCGCGGCTAAGGCACCCACTGGGGGATTCGAAACATATAACAAAGAAACAGCAAACATGTAGGAGACTGTAAAACTGTGTCTTTGATAATCAAACTAGAAGGTATTTCTTATTACATCTGAACGCTTAAGTATAAAAGGGGCGGAGCAGCTCCGCATTCCAAGCGCGCGGCTCGTCTTTCTTGTGCTCGACGTTATAGAGGTGATATGCTCCGTTGTGGAGCACTCTGGTGACAATGAAGGGGCCTTCCCAGGCAGGAGCAAGCTTGTTTGGTTTCTGCTGATCCACTCGGAGAACCAGGTCTCCCTCTTGAAATGCTCGACCCCTCACGTTTCTGGCGTGGAATCGACGCAAGTATTGCTGATAGATGGTCGACCGGATCAAGGCCATCTCTCTTTCCTCTTCCAGGAGATCAACTGCATCTTGCTGTGCCTGTTCTACTTCATCTTCTGAGAAAAGCTCGACTCGGGGTTCATTGTGGAGCAAGTCACTCGGAAGTACAGCTTCAGCTCCGTAAACCAAGAAGAATGGAGTTCGGCCAGTCGACCGATTGGGAGTTGTCCTCAGTCCCCACAGCACTGATGGAAGTTCATCAACCCAGGCTCCTGCTGCGTGTTTGAGATCACGCATCAGTCGGGGTTTCAGCCCTTTAAGAATCAATCCACTTGCTCTTTCAGCTTGTCCATTCGACTGGGGATGGGCAACTGAAGCATAGTCGACTCGAGTACCTTGAGAAGCACAAAAGGCTCTGAACTCATCAGAATCGAAGTTCGACCCGTTGTCGGTGATGATGTTGTGTGGAACACCATATCTGAATGTTAACTCTCTGATGAAACTGACAGCAGTACTGGCTTCAAGATTTTTGATAGGCTTGGCTACAATCCATTTGGTGAACTTGTCGACTGCTACAAGCACATGAGTGAAGCCGCTCCTACCAGTCCTCAGAGGTCCAACCATATCCAATCCCCAAACAGCAAAGGGCCAGACAAGTGGAATGGTCTTCAGGGCAGACGCGGGCTTGTGAGACATGTTGGAGTAAAACCGGCAACCTTCACACTTGTCGACTATTTCTTTTGCCATCTCATTTGCTCGTGGCCAGTAAAATCCTACTCGGTATGCTTTGGCCACAATGGTCCGAGAGGACGCATGGTGACCATAGGTCCCTGAGTGGATGTCATTGAGGATCACTCGACCTTCTTCTGGTGTTATGCATTTCTGGCAGACTCCAGTCACACTTTCTCTGAACAACTGTCCTCTTATCACAGTAAAGGCTTTGGATCGACGGACGATTTGTCGACCTCTTCTTCATCCTCTGGGAGTTCCTTCCTGAGAATGTATGAAATATACGGCACTGTCCAGTCAGGAGTGATGACCAAAACCTCCATGATCAAGTCGACCACGGCTGGGACTTCGACTTCAGTCAGATCTGTGGACTCTTTGGCTGTGGGGGCTCTTCAGTGAAAGGATCTTCTTGCACTGAAGGCGAATGTATATGTTCCAAGAACACATTGTTGGGAATGGCTTCCCTCTTGGAACCTATCTTTGCCAGATCATCAGCTGCTTGATTCTTTAGTCGGGGTATGTGATGGAGCTCTAACCCCTCAAACTTCTTTTCTAACTTTCTCACT
Organism: Triticum aestivum; assembly: GCF_018294505.1. Classification (NCBI taxonomy): domain Eukaryota; kingdom Viridiplantae; phylum Streptophyta; class Magnoliopsida; order Poales; family Poaceae; genus Triticum; species Triticum aestivum. The sequence goes on along the minus strand of NC_057799.1, from coordinate 486,627,281 downwards.
GCATTACAATAGCCAGTCATAGCTGGGCTTCTGACATCCCACTCCTTCATCACTTGATTGACCACTAAATCCGAGTCACTGTAGACCATGAGGCGACGTACGCCGAGTGAAATGGCCATACACAACCCGTACAGAAGTGCTTCATATTCAGCTTCGTTATTGGAGGAGTCAAAATGAATCTGGAGAACATAAATGAGTTTATCACCTCAGGGGGATACTAATACCACCCCAGCACCGGAACCGTTCAGCATCTTGGATCTGTCAAAGAACATGGTCCAATGCTCCGAGTGAATTTGAGTCGGCAGTTGTTGCTCAACCCACTCGGCGAGAAAATCTGCTATTGCTTGGGACTTGATAGCTTTCTTTGCCTCAAACTTGATATCCAAGGGAAGGAGTTCAATCGCCCACTTTGCCACTCGACCAGTTGCATATCTGTTGTTCAGAATCTCTGATAGTGGTGCATCACTGACGATTGTAATGGGGTGATCAGAGAAATAGTGTGCAACCTTCTTCGTGGTCATGTAAATCCCATAAACAAGCTTCTGATAATGTGGATATCTTTGCTTTGATGGAGTCAGAACTTCAGAAACATAATATACTGGGTGCTGAACTTTATAGGCTTTTCCTTCTTCTTCCCGCTCGACCGTGAGTACTGTACTGACAACTTGTCCGGTGGCTGCAATGTAAAGCAGTAAAGGCTCTTTGCTGATTGGGGCAGCGAGCACCGGCTGGGTGGAAAGCAGGGCTTTGAGCTCTGCAAACGCTGCATCAGCTTCGGGAGTCCACTCAAACTTATCAGACTTCTTCATCAGTCAGTAAAGAGGCAATGCCTTTTCACCGAGGCGAGAAATGAATCGACTCAAGGCGGCCAAACAACCAGTAAGCTTCTGGACATCATGCACGCGCACAGGGCGTTTCATCCTGAGAATGGCACCAAATTTTTCTGGATTTGCATCGATCCCTCGTTCGGAAACGAGGAAACCGAGTAACTTTCCGCCAGGAACTCTGAATGTGCACTTTGATGGATTAAGCTTGATAGCATACCTTCTGAGGTTGGCAAAAGTTTCAGCAAGTTCAGCCAATAGGTCGGAACCCTTGCGTGACTTGACCACAATGTCATCCATGTATGCTTCCACATTTCGACTGATTTGAGTGAGCAAACACTTCTGAATCATCCTCATGAATGTGGCTCCGGCGTTCTTCAGGCCGAATGGCATGGTGATGTAACAAAAGCATCCGAATGGAGTGATGAAAGCCGTTTTTATCTCATCGGGTTCATACAGTCGGATCTGGTGATACCCGGAATAGGCGTCCAGAAAAGACAATCGCTCACACCCCACAGTCGAATCGATGATTTGGTTGATGCGGGGGAGAGGAAAATGATCTTTCGGGCAGGCCCGATTGATATGCTTGAAATCAATGCACATGCGAAGTGAATCATCCTTCTTGGGGACCATGACAACATTGGCGAGCCACTCGGAGTGGTAGATTTCTCGAATGAACTCAGCTGCTAGGAGCCGAGCCACTTCCTCACCAATTGCTTTTCTCTTCTGTACGGCAGACCACCGAAGATGTTCCTTGACCGGTTTCACTTTCGGGTCGACTCGCAAATGGTGCTCAGCCAGTCCCCTAGGTACACCTGGCATGTCAGAAGGTTTCCATGCAAAGATGTCCCAATTCTCACGGAGGAACTGGATGAGCGCTTCTTCCTATTTGCTGTCGAGTGTTGTTGAAATATGAGTCGGAGCAGCATTGGGATCGGTCGGGTGAATATGGATCGGCTTCGTTTCACCGGACGACTGAAATGCAGAGTCTGTGGCAGGCTTCTTGGCTCGCAGCAAATCACTTGGATCTGCATTTTTCTGGTACTCTTGCAATTCTACTACTGCCGTTTGTGCATCGGCCATTTTTGAGCCCTTCTGGAAGCACTCTTCTGCCTTCTGCCGATTGCCAGTGATAGTGATCACTCCTCTGGGACCAGGCATCTTCAATTTGAGATACACGTAGCATGGTCGAGCCATAAAACGTGCATAAGCAGGCCTACCCAGAATAGCATGGTAAGCACTCTGAAAATCCACTACTTCAAATGTCAACTTTTCTTTGCGGTAATTTTTGGAATCACCGAAAACCACATCAAGGGTGATCTGGCCGAGTGATTCAGCCTTCTTGCCAGGTATGACGCCATGGAGACTCATATTGCTTTCACTGAGCTTGGACATTGGAATGCCCATTCCCTTCAAGGTCTCCACATACAGGATATTTAGGCCACTACCACCATCCATCAGCACTTTAGTCAGTCGAGTGCCTTCAACAACTGGGTCGACCACTAACGCTTGCCTCCCAGGGGTGGCTATACGTGCTGGGTGGTCAGACTGGTCGAATGAGATGGCAGTCTGGGACCATTTCAGATAACTTGGTGTTGCCGGAGCAACCATGTTCACCTCTCTATTTATAACTTTCCATCGACTTTTGCTTTCAACATCAGCAAAAATCATCAGAGTGGAATTGACATTGGGAAAACCATCATCATCTTCTTCCCCATCTTCACCCTTGTCCGACTCCTTTTCCTTCTCCTTGGGTTGTTTCTCTCGGAACTGCTGGATCAGGAGCCGACACTGTCGAGTGGTGTGTTTAGGGTAAATGAAATTACCCTCTTCATCTTTTTTAGTATGAATGTGGCACAGTAAATCCAACACATCATTCCCATCTTGATCTTTAACTTTCTTAGGGTTCCATGGCCCTTTGGGATTTCCCTTGAACTTTCCTTGAGCCACAACTAAAGCCTCACCGGGTGCAGCTGGCTCGGCCTTGCGCTTCTGCTTCCGATTGGAAGTTCCTCCTCCGGTTTTCTGGGCGACTGATTTATGCTTACCACTCTGGAGTCGGTCTTCTTCCTCACCATTGGCATACTTGGTGACAATCTCCATCATCTGAGTCAGGGACATATCCCCTGTCCGACCAAACTTCAGATTCAGCTCTCGATACTTAACACCTTCCTTGAAGGCACAAACCGCTTGGTGATCTGATACATTCTCCACTGTATGGTGCAATGTGATCCATCTCTGGATGTAATCTCTCAAGGTCTCATTCGGTTTCTGCATGCAGGACTGCAACTCTGTCAACCCTGCCGGCCGTTTGCAAGTACCTTCAAAGGTTCTGACAAACACTCGGGTGAGCTCTTCCCAACTGTATATGCTGCCAGGTGCTAACTGATTCAACCATGCTCTGGCCGAGCCTTCCAACATGAGTGGAAGGTGCTTCATGGCCACTTCATCATTGCCGCCACCGATCTGTACTGCCACTCGGTAATCTTCAAGCCAAGTGTCAGGCTTGCACTCACCAATGAACTTGCTGACTCCAGTCGCCAAACTGAAGTTGGGAGGAATCACCGCGGCCCTGATGGCTCTGCTGAAGCACTCTGGACCTAAAACATGTACTCTGCTGCCAGTCGGGTGATCTCTGTCATGACCCTCTCTGTGTGCTTTGTTTCTGTCGACCAAACCTTGAACGAGAATAGATCTCGCATCAAAGCCCGGCTCTCTAGGGTCGACTAGAATTCTTCGCCCACCACTGTGAGGGCGCCTGTCATCGTGCTGCCGAGGCACATATGACCCACTCCTTGGTGGAGGTGTGGGCACTCGACGACGGTCATCATGGTCGAGTCGGTGATCATACTGCTCACGGTTTCTGTACTGATCTCGCCATTCCCCACGTCCCTCAAGCCGCGGGGGCGATCTTGGGTTGTGAGCCGACTGAACTGTGTCTGCCATCACAGACCTGCTATGAATCCTATTCCGTGACTGAGACACTGTTGTGTTCTGCTCTCCTGCAGCCCGGAGCAAAGCCCGGATCTGCATCAAACCTCTGCCAGCTTCCGACTGGGAAGGCTGAACCGACTCTGCTATTCTGGTTGCAGCTGTGAGATTCTGAATTGGAGTTCGGTATACCTGGGTTGGAGGCGGGAAAAGCTGTCGTCGACTGGACTCAGGAATCCGCTGCCGAGCATGCTCGTCGAGTGCGTGCTGGAGGTTCTCCAGTCGAGTGCGCTCAGCCAAGTTGGTTAGGCGCGCCTCCTCCAAGGCCCGGGCCTCGGGGGTTTCTCCAACAATAGGAGTGTGAAGTGCATCCATGTTACGGCGGCGAAGCTCTTCCCTCTGCTGCGAAGAGAGGGGCTCGGGGCGGTACTCCTCGTGGACGCGCGACGGATCGCCGCCGCCATCACCACCGTCATCGCGGGGGAAGCCAGGAGGACTGCGCGGTCTGTTGACCATCAGGACTTCCGTCGCGGGATCACTGCTGTCGCACTCGGATGCAGTCTCGACGGAGCCAGTCGAACAGGCCGTAGAGAGTTTCGTCGGGCTCGATTGCCGCGACTTGCGGGGTGGCCGATTGGCGGGCCACCGCGTGCCTCACCCACCGCTGGAGCCGCGACCGACCGGAACGCTTGCGCCGGCGAACAGCGGGGAGCGAGGATGCCTCAGGAGCCGGCCGATACTGATTCGACGGCTGTCGAAGAAGGACGCCACGGACGCACGGGCGAAAGTGCGTCGCCCCGCGGACGGGGAGCGCCTCGATGTCGAGTGGAGCCTCTTGGAGCCAAGCGGAGTCGTCGGCGACGAACACGAGCGCGCCGAGACGGATCTCACGGCCCTCGGCCAATCCTCCACCGGAAACCATGATGATGGGGATCGAAAAAATCGCAACTTCTCCAATAAGTCGCTAAGACACCTGCCCCACGGTGGGCGCCAACTGTCGTGGTACTAAGACTGACAGTAGAATAGGGGGTAAGTATGGAAAGGCAAGATCCTAGCTATGGCGAAGTTGTACACACGAGTTTTACGAGTTCAGGCCCTTCTCGGAAGAAGTAACAGCCCTACGTCTCGGAGCCCGGAGGCGGTCGACTGGATTATGTATATGTGTGTTTACAGGGGTGCGAACCCTTGCCCAGAGGAGGGGGTGGCTTATATAGAGTGCGCCAGGACCCCAGCTCCCCTCCGTTACACGGGGTTCAATGTTTATGAAGAGTAAGCGTTACAGGTAACGTCCGCAATAAAGTGTTATAAATGGTAATTAAGTCTATGAGTAAACGCCCGACCGTTGTTGTGTTGAGTGACTTTAGGTCTTCTGTATGTCGAGTGGCTTCTGCAACTGGTCGAGTGACATTGACTCTTCCAAGTGGAATGTCTCTCGTCGAGTGGATGATGGTACCCTTCAAATGCTTCTGTCTTTAGGGTGATGCCCTTAGGGAAGGTGCCTAGGTCAGGCCTATGACCCTACCCTAGGTACATGGCTTCATCAGTAGACATCAAGCTTCCACGAGACCACATCCGTTTTGGCAGATAGAGCCAACATACTAAGCCTACCGCACAACTCCTCCCAGCAGTTCCCTTCTGTTGGCGATAGCTCATGACAAAAAGTTATTGCCGATGGGGATGATCGCAGGGCTTCAGTCACCGAGATGCCGAGATCAATCACAATCACATATAAAGACTGGTAGCTCATCCACATAGGCTCTAGATCTAGCCACCAGTCGAACCAAAACCGAGTAGACTTTTCGTTATGAATGTGGAATTGACCTCCCAAGGAAAAGGTTGTTTTACTGCTTGGATTCCATTCCAAATAGATGATCCATGCAACTTAGACTCGAAAAAAAAACCGTTCGGAAAATATTTAGATTTCAAAAGGTTTGCCCACATACTTGTAGCGTTTTGCGATAGCTTCCAAATCCACTTGGTTAGTGTTCATGTTCTTAGAATTTGTGACCCCGAAGCCACTATGTTTCTTTGGACGGCACACCGTAGCCCATTTAACCATGTGATACTTGCGCTTAGTCCCCGCTCCTTCCCAAAAGAACAAGAACCTAAGCGTGTTGAACTTGGCATGAACTCCGTTAGCCAAAAGGAACATGCCCATAGTGAACAGCGGAAGCGAGGACAGGCTAGAGTTAGTCAGGATCGATCTGGCCCCCGGGGACATAAATTTACCTCGCCACGGGCACACCCTACCTGCCACCTTCAAGTACAATGACTCCCATTCCAATATAGAGATGTTCCTATTGGGAGACTGGGAAGCCAAGATAGTTGATTGGGAAAGAGCCTAGCTTATAGTTAAGCAGGTCCACCGCCCTTTGGCTTTCCCTTGCATCCACCCCCATGGCAACAACCTCGTATTTAAGAAAGTTGATCTTTAGAACCGACATCGCCACGAAGCAAAGAAGTAATTGCTTAAATATTGCAATATTGTGAATGTATGGTTCGAATAATAACATCGTGTCGTCGGCATACTATAGCTATGCCCCGGGGATAAGGTAGGCCACCACCACCTTGATGTTGCCCGCCGCTATGGCCTTCTCCAACATGGCTAGTAGAGCATCGGCCACCAGTTGAACAATAGAGGCCATAGCAGGTTGCACTGCCTTAGGCCATGCTTGTTGCGGAAAATGTTCTCAATTTGTCCATTGACAGCCACTGCATTTTGTCCTCCCGAGACTAACTACGGGATGCGGTGTATGCATTGTTGGTAATCATAGTAGAAAACAAACAAAAAATTGCGCCTACGATCACCCAAGATCAATATGAAGATGCATAATGGGATGGGATCACGATCGTTACCGTCACCGAGTTGCAGTGGAAGAAGACCGTGTCAGTGTAGATCATACTTGGAGTCCCTTGAACTGGCAATGAATGATCCCTCGTACCACCCACGAACTGTCCCTCGAACTGAAGACCGAAAGCACGACCTCTCTACTTGGTTGCAAGCGTGCAACCTTCATGATCCGGCAACGCTTCGCCATCCAGAGCTAATCGTCGCCGGAGAATTAGAAGTAGGAGATTATAACCACACTGAGCTTCTAATTATGAGGACAAGAGGATTAGCCACACTCTAATTAGTCAACTAGGACCAACTAGAACATGAACTAGAAGAACTAGAGGAGGCTCCAAAACTTGTGTGTTCAATTGTGGCCAATACCTCAAGTATATAGGTTGAAGGGGAAGAGAGGGCGGCCACCAAGGGGGGAAAGTCCCCCCTCCTCCCCTTTTCCAATTCGCCCCCCCCCCCCACACACACACAAGGAAGGGGGCGTCTTCCTACTTGGGCCCTTGTGGCCCAAGTTGCCTTCCACCTCTTGGCCTTTTAAGGTCCCCTTGATATTTAAATTAAAAATAAAATGTTCTAAATACTTCTAGACCATTATATATATTTTAACATCTCTGGAAACATTTTCCACCTATACATAATTTATCGAGAATACCCGGTATTACCCGATACTCTCTGAAACCGTTCTGATAACCCCGAAACACTTCCGGATCCTCTTAGAACTATTTTGAATATTCATGAAACAATTCCACAAATATATCTTCATGACTCCCTTCCTACTAACACTCAGCAAATCATGATTGCCTTAAGCTTGTGACCCCGTAGGTTCAGTAACTCATAGACATGAACGAAACCGTTTGTTCAATGACCGGCAGCGGGACCGTGGACGTCCGTATCGGTTCCTATGAGCACACGAATGATATTTGAGTGAATCTTAGGTTATCATGTGATGTTCCCTTTGCTTCGTGATACTTCACAAAACCAGGGATACATCGGTATCCTCCTGAGTCATCACTATGCTCGCTATACCGAAATCCTCTTTACCAGTTTTGTTCTTTTTTCTCGTTATTGTGTTCCGGCATCCTCGTGACAAATTCACGCGTGTCTGGACAGACGATGATTGATGCCTTCACACCGAGAGGGCCCTAAAAATATCTCTCCATCGTCGGAGGAGCAGATCCCACTCTTGAGCTAGCTGGTCACTTGTCAAACTTTTCGATGAACCTGTAAGTTATCGTTATAATTACCGTGTTGCAGGTGACGTTTGAGCAACCCCAAAGCCCACCATACGGTAAGAAGTGACCACGATACTATCATGGTCTAAGGAGCAATTTCAAATATTAACACTCCATTTTATTACAATTGAATGCAGACGATATTAACTCAATTCATAACAAATAAGATTGGGTTGGTTCAATATGATCGTTGTTTCACATCATAATCTCAATGTTGTTTTAGGATTATCGTTACACTTAACGATATCCTAAGATCCGAAAAACATGATCACCAACAACACTTGAGCTAGTCCTGGAGGCAAGGCAAGGAACATTCTATTTTACTGTTTATCATTCCACAAGTGCATATGAGTTTTCCACTGAATTTCATATTCCAGGATCATAGCTTTTTTTGACTGGGAACTGTAGGGGAAACCCCCATAGCCAAAACTTTATTAATAAAGAGAGAGCAAGTACAAGTACTATGGGGGATTACAAGTGGTAATCAAACTAAACTAAGGGAAGAAAGAGAAGATACAAGTTAAAATTACAAAATATTGGCCTCAAGGTGGCAGAAATGAGATCCATCTAAGGAGATCATCCTTGTAGGCAGCTTTCACTCTGTATTGCATTAAGCTAATATCATGGATGAATGCACTTCTCCATTTATTAAATCCAGCTCTCTCATGCCTGAAGACCTTAGCATTCCTGATAATCCATATATTCCAGCAAGCAATAAACACCACTTCGGTGAAGAAGGGCTTCCCAAAGCTCCTGGTAGCATTAATAACCAAATTAGCCATGGAGTCACCAGATGACCAATCAATTTGCAGATAGTTCCAAACTCTGACACTAAAGTTGCAATTAAAGAACAGATGATCTCTTGTTTCCCTAGTCTACAAAGGACAAAGAACACAATTTACTCCATCCTCCAGATGCCAATGCCTCATTTCCACCATGTCCTTAGTGTTCAACATGTCCATAATAAGCATCCAAGCGAAAACTTTGATTTTCATTGTACAGGAGGACTTCCAGATCCAAGTGGTCAAAGGGTTGAAGGACTCTGATGCAAAAGTATGTGAGTAAAACATCTTTGGTGTGTATCCCTTGGCAGTGCCATTCCAAAACCAGATATCCTTGGACCCAGGTGCTCTATTGTGGCCGTCCAACAGAGACTGGAGAGTGGTCAGGTCATCAAAAGCCTGGCTGGACAAAGGAAGGTGGAAGTGCTGGAACATGTCATGAGAGTCCAAGAACTCTTTAACAGTGATCCCGGGGTCCTTAACATAGGAAAAGAGCCTGGGGAATCTGAATGGAAGGGTAGACACCTGATCATCAAGCTGCCAGTTGTCTGACCACATGAGGGCAGTGTCCCCTTCATTAATCTGAACCCAAGCACACTCCCGAAAGTTTTGCATGACCTTGCATATATCCTTCCACCAAAAAGAGCCACAATCAGAAGTTCCTTGGGGCACTCTGTCATGATAGTAGGAATCCAAAATTAAAGACACTTGTTTGACACGGGAAAAATCTTATGAGCGCTCCGTGAGAAGGGAAGAGGAGGTGTTTGATTTCTCTCATGCGTTGGGGAAAAAGAAAAATGCGGGCGTGCCAGTGTACCGTAGTACACAAAGAAAAGTGATACGGGAAACAAGTATTTCATTTATCTCTTTGGATGAACAAAATTACAAGATCCCATAAAAAATGGTTGCGCTCCGTGGCCTATTGGCGCGGCCTGCCTGACTATGGCGATGTACGGTCTCCTGGTTCCCGGGGCCTCGAAAAGCTCCCGGTTAATTACTCCCGCGGGTTGCTCCGCGAGATACCTCTGATTAAGCCGTGTGGTCGTCGTCGTCGTCTTCGCTTCGTGTTCTCCATGCATGATGATGATGGTGTGTGTGTGGTGTGGGCGGCGGCAAAGCCCGTGTCCTCGTCGGTACACGTGCCGCTCAAAACATGGCTTTGTGCTGGCCACGTTCGCCCTCGCCGTCGCGCCTCGTCGGTCTTGACAGCGTTGATGTAGTCGGCGTTGAAGTTGCATGGGTCCTGCTCTGCTCGGAATTCTTGACGATGTAGCGGTTTTGTCGAGGTACGCTAGGGGTTCACCTCGCAGGAGTATTCTTATGGAGACCGACATCGGTGTAAAACCAGTGCTCGCTCATATCGGCAATGCCGGTGTGGTTGGCACCTCATCTCGGCTGGACGCCGAGTTTACGGCAGTCCGTCAAGACAAAGGATGCCGCCTCACGGGGCCATCAAAACTTAGTGTTGGTGAAGCCATGTCGCCTCCTAGCCATCTCGCCTCGTCTTCATGGGCTTTGGGCCACGGAGAGCGCCGTGTGTCACCATCTTCTCCTCTGGGTCACGGACGATACCGTGTAGCACCATCTTCTCCGTGTTGCGGGCAGTACCAGGGCGTGCATCCTGTTCATGGTTCCGGGTCACGGGCTCCATCTTGACGAGGTAGACATCGATGGTGTCATCTTGCGAGCTCCAGGCCTCCGTCCTTCACGACAACGGCTTGGTGATGTTGACATTGGTGACGTCCTTCTTGCGAGAGCTCTGCGCCATATATCCTCCAAGGTACTGGGTTGATGATGTTGATGATGGGCATCGTCTTGGCGAGCTGCGCGCCGCCATCCACCATGGCACGGTGGCGGCATCCTCGCGAGCTCCACACCTTCTTCCTCCATGGTGCTTGCTTGATGAAGAAAACGACGGGCGTCGTCCTAGCGAACTCCGTCCATACATGGCACCGGATTGATGATGTTGACCTTGGCGTCGTCTTTGTGAACTCCGTGGCGCCATGCCCGGGGAACGCGGCTACATCCTCCGAGCTCCGCGCCTCCGTCCTCCATGGCACTCGCTTGATGAAGAAGAGGACGGGAGTCATCCTAGCGAGCTCCGTCCATCCACCGAGGCACGGTGGCGGCATCCTCGCAAGCTCTGCCTCTCCGTCCTCCATGGCACCAGATTGATGATGTTGACATTGGCGTCGTCTTGGCGAACTCCATGGCGCCATGCCCGCGGAACGCGGCGGCATCCTCCGAGCTCCGCGCCTCCATCCTCCATGGCGCTTGCTTGATGAAGAAGACGATGGGTGTCGTCCTAACGAGCTCCATCCATCCACCATGGCACGGCGGCGGCATCCTCGCAAGCCTCCATGCCTTTGGGCTCCATCTTGACGAAGCAGACGTCAACGGTGTCCCCAACGAGCACCACACCTACGTCCTCCTTGCGAGCTCCACACCGGAATCCTCCACGGCACTGGGTTGATGATGTTGGCGATGGGCCCGACGGTGTTGATGCAGTCTCCTTGTCCTGCGTCGTCCGCCGTCTTCATTGCATCTGGTACGAGAAAGAGTGTCGCTTCGTCCGCGGCCACCACTGCCGGGCGCGTCGTCCGCCGCCTCGGCAGCACCTGGTACGAGAAGAGCGCCTCGTCGTCCGCGGCCACCTCCTCTGAGCGTGTTGTCCGCCGCCTCGACAGCACCTGTACGAGAAGAGCGCCTCTTCGTCCGCGGCTACCTCCGTTGGACGTGTCGTTCGCCTCCTCAAATCTGAGAAGAGTGCACCATCGTCCTCGGCCACCTCTGCTAGGCGCGTCGTCCTAGCGAGCTCCGTCCATACATGGCACCGGATTGATGATGTTGACCTTGGCATCGTCTTTGCGAACTCCGTGGCGCCATGCCCGCGAAACGTGGCTACATCCTCCGAGCTCCGCGCCTCCGTCCTCCATGGCACTCGCTTGATGAAGAAGAGGACGGCGTCATCCTAGCGAGCTCCGTCCATCCACCACGGCATGGCGGCGGCATGCTCGCAAGCTCCGCCTCTCCGTTCTCCATGGCCAGATTGATGATGTTGACATTGGCGTCGTCTTGGCGAACTCCGTGGCGCCATGCCCGCGGAACGCGGTGGCATCCTTCGAGCTCCGCGCCTCCGTCCTCCATGGCGCTTGCTTGATGAAGAAGACGATGGGTGTCGTCCTAACGAGCTCCGTCCATCCACCGTGGCACGGCGGCGGCATCCTCGCAAGCCTCCACGCCTCTGGGCTCCATCTTGACGAAGCAGACGTCAACGGTGTCCCCAACGAGCACCACACCTATGTCCTCCTTGCGAGCTCCACACCGCAATCCTCCACGGCAGTGGGTTGATGATGTTGGCGATGGGCCTGACGGTGTTGATGCAGTCTCCTTGTCCTGCGTCGTCCGCCGTCTTCATTGCATCTGGTACGAGAAAGAGTGCCGCTTCGTCCCCGGCCACCATCGCCGGGCGCGTCGTCCACCGCCTCAATAGCACCTGGTACGAGAAGAGCGCCTCTTCGTCCGCGGCCACCTCCGCTGGGCGTGTTGTCCGCCGCCTCGACAGCACCTGTACGAGAAGAGCGCCTCTTCGTCCACGGCCACCTCCGTTGGGCGTGTCGTTCGCCTCCTCAAATCTGAGAAGAGTGCTCCATCGTCCTCGGCCACCTCTGCTAGGCGCGTCGTGCGGAGGTCATTCTGCAAAATAGATGATAACACATAGGAAAAGAAAGATTATTGCACTGCCGGAAGATCTCCCGCGGGCACGTTCATCTGCTTGTCGATGCTCTGCTTCCGTGTGAGGATGCCGTCACTGCGTCCCCTTGGCGTACGCGCCGTCGCATGGGCGCACCCTCCGATCTCCTCGACATTGTGGCTAGGGGCGCGTCTCCTCGTCTTCTCTGCGTGTGCGGGAGCCTGCGGATGTGTGCTTGTTGCTGGCTCTCGTGGATGTGTTCTCGCCTCGCCGCAAGACGGTAGTGATGCATACCTACATCATGAACTCAACATGTCCTTTGGCCATCCTGCAATAACACATAGAGAAACAACAAGATTATTGCATCGCCCGAAGTCCTCCCGCGGGCACTTTCATCTGCTCGTCGCTGCTTTGCTTTCGTGTGAGGATGTCGTCGTCGCATGCCTGCATCCCCTTGGCGCATGCGCCGCTGCATGGGCGCGCTCCTCTCCGATCTTCTCGACGCTGCCGCCAGGGGCGCGTCTCCTCGTCTTCTCTGTGTGCAGGAGCCTACGGAAGGTGCTTTTGCCTCGCAGGCTGCCTCTGTCTCCGCCTACGTGCCTCCCTCCGCTGACTATATATAGCCAGCCAATGGGTGTTGGATTGATGGCAACCAGAGCACAACCGCCGATTTCTTTCCTTTTAATAATTTTTCTTGACCCTCAAGTCTGTACAAAGAAACGGAAAGTCAATCTCGTACATAGTTTTGCCATGCACACGTACAAAGCCATTAATCAAAGATCAATTAGCATGTCTGCATTAATAGCGCTTATGGGCATATGTGTTTACATGCTCCGATCAAATCTTCCTCCGTATATAATCTGCACTAAAAAATACTCAAATATCTATAAATAGACTATGTAAGTGATGAGCGCCATTAGAAAAAGAATATTATTATTTAAAAAAAATATAAAAACATCGAACAACACCCATGGGAGATCCTTTTTATCAAGAAAGCTATTTGCATGTTTGAGCAGAAGTGCAACATTCTGAACACCAAGGTTAAGAATACCAAGGCCTCCCTTGTTTTTTGGCCTGCAAATAAGGTCCCAAGCAGCAAGTGAAGGGGCAGGCTCTCCCCTATTCTTCCTCCAGAGGCATTGCCTCTGAATTCTCTCCAATTGCTTCAGAATTCCAGCAGGAACAGCCAAACTGCAAAGGAAAAAAATGGGCATAGAAGACAAGGCAGAGTTCAGAAACTGCAGTCTTTCCCCCTGATTTAAAAAAGATGAGCTAGCTATCATTCTCCTCTCCATGCAGTCCACCAATGGCATAAAATCAACCATTTTTGTCCTAGTACTTCCCACAGGTAACCCAAGGTAGGTAAAAGGCATTTTCCCAATCTGGCATCCAAATGCAGCAGCTAATTCAGTCATGACAGCAGTGTCCACATTAATGAAAATAATAAAGGATTTGTGGTAGTTCACATCAAGACCAGTGGACAAAGAGAAGACCTTAAGCATGTCCTTCAGAGCTATAAGTTGGTCCTTGTCAGCAGGCAAAATAATCAATGTGTCATCAGCATACTGAGTCACAGGGTAATCCTGGTCATGACAAGGTATAGGTAGATGAAGAATGCCCCTTCTAAACATGTCATTGATTACAGTCTGCAGGAGATCAGCAGCTAGGACAAAAAGGAGGGGAGAGACTGGATCACCCTGTCTGACACCCTTTTTACATATGAACTTCCTACCAGGAACTCCATTAAGCAGAACATATGAGGTACCTGTGGACAAAAGCTGCTTCATCCAAAGAATCCACTTCTCATTAAAGCCCTTATATCTCAATATTTGCACTATTGCCTCATGCTCAAGGGAATCAAAAGCCTTCTCAAAATCCAATTTTAGAATTGCAATTGGTCTCTTGGACTGGTGGCACTGGCGTAAATACTCAAAAGTCCACCCAATACAATCATGAATTGTTCTGCTTTTTATGAAACCATACTGGTTCTTGTGAACACACTACATAATCACCTCTTGAAACCTATTGGCTTCCATCTTAGATAGGAACTTAAGACCCATTCCTGTTAAAGAGATAGGTCTGAAGTCACCCACCTCTTCAGGTGAGGGCTTCTTAGGCACCAGAGTGATATATGAGTCATTGATATTTTCCAGATGAGCAGTACCATCAAAGAAAGCCTGGGCCAGTTCATAAAAATCCTGAGAAATTATGTGCCAGCACCTTTTGAAGAAGAGACCATTAAAACCATCTGCACCTGGAGCTTTATCTACTGGCATATGCTTGACAATCTTGTCCATTTCCTCCTTCTCAAAAGGCTTAGTTAGAATATCTAAACCCTCTACTGGGTCAATGAGGGAAGAAATGTCAAAACTCATGTTAATTCCCCTGAAAGAACCCATTCTGTTTTGAAAACAATTCCATATAATACCCTCCATTTGTGAGTGATCAGTCACCACAGTACCATCAAGCAATTTTAAGCTGGCAATAGAATTCCTTCTATGCCTCTCAGTAGCCATAGCATGAAAGAACTTGGTGTTCTGACAACCCACTTTTATGTATCTGATAGTACATCTTTTCTTCCAATAAAGACATTGAAGGTGAAGCAATTTTTCTACATTCCAGGATCATAGCTGTTATAGCATGAAATACAAACTCTTTAATTATGAATATGGAAATATAATAATACAAATATTATTGCCTCTAGCGCATATTTCTAATGGGCATCCTGCCCCAAAACCCTTTCTGAGGAGGATCTCATGAAGGAACCTACAGTTCACGTGATCGTAAACTTTCTCGAAGTCAAGATTGAGGAGAATTGTGCATTGTTTAGTGCATTTGAGTTTGTGCATGATCTCCTAGAGAGCTACCAGACCCTCTAGAATATACCACCCTTTGATGATGGCGGGCTGGCATTTTTTAATAACACGCTGGGCTACCGGAGATAAACACGCAGCGTAAGCTTTACCACGGATCTTAAAAGGATAAGAGCGATGAGACATAAGAGTTCGATAGAATCAACCCCTTTAATTTTGGGAATAAGATAGATCATCTCAAAGTTGAGGTAAGATATGTCAACTGTATCTAGCGCGAAACCGTTATCAAACATTGTGTCCTTTAAGATGGGCCAAAATTTATGAAAGAAAGTAACATGCCAACCGTCCGGGCCTAGGGCAATGTCTATTTTCATAGACCACAAGGCCTCATCAATCTCTTGAGGGAAGGGAAGAGTGGGCGAGGGCATCGTTTTCCTGTTGCGAGACTCTGCCTTCTTGATCTCACAAATCATGACGCGGGCTCAATAGCTTATGCTCAGCTATGCCCACCAAGTTAATATAAATTTGTAAATGCGATGAACAATATAATCCTGATGGATTAGAAGCCCTTGCTCCGATTGTAACCGCAAAATAGAGCATTTACGCTTGCGCCTGTTCGAGTAAGCGAAAGTAGGTTTTATTCGCGTCACCTTGAGTGGCCCACTTAACGGGCCTCCACGATGCAAATACTCCCCTTCGGCATGCAAGATATCGAGGACTTTGTTTTCTAGCGAGTACCTATGGGCCCACTCAGCCTCTAAGAAGACACGTTGATCAGCCTGTGTATCAATGTTAACAAGCTCATAGACTAATCTAGCTCTCATAAGTTTGTCATCGCGACCCGGATTGGATCCCAGCCATGAAGGAAGGCCCTAAGATTGGCAGTTGCCACCGTCCAGAACTCTATGGGGCCCTGCTGCTGCCCAGCCACCAGAACAGCGCGTAGTCACCAATTAGCAAAAGCCCTTAACTTTGAACCATGTCATTACTAAGAAGAACCTTGGATTGCGCCTAATACGCTCCTCCCTGGAGGAGAGCACAAGTGGCATGTGATCAGAGCCAATTCGTGTTTCGGCGATCAAAGAACATAAAGGAAGAAAGCATCTCCCACTTCGAGGAGAAGAAAACCCTGTCTAAAACACTACGAATTGGAGATAGTTGTTTGTTTGCTAAGTGTATCTCCCACCCGATTTGGGCACTTCCCTGAGTGCAATTGAGGTGATAGCATTGTTAAACAGATGGATGTGAGGCCACACCTATGAGAGAATCAAATTAAAATCATCATCTACAACCACAAACGATTACACATGGAGATCGACCCAACTAGGTCTTGGATTTCCCCCAATAAATCACTAGAGCGCGCGTGGTCAGCAGGGTTGTACACAGCCACCACCACACACTCCTTGAGCATTGTGCGGTGTCTAATGATTGCCGACAGGAACCTTGATCCCAACTAACCACATAACAACAATTGCGGCTACATCCTAATAAGATCCCCTCATAATGACCTACGAACGCCACCCAATGCCAGTAGAGCTGCATAGGATCCAGAGCAAGAAAATCGTGGAATGTATAATCAGATTTTACCGTTTCCTAAAGCGATACCACGTCGATTTGCTTCCTGCAAATGTACTCCTTAAGCTGTGTACGCCTACCAGAATGGCCAAAGCCAGATTGTTCCAAAACAAATAACACATTATATAATTTGATTACGAAAGCGAACTTCCCTAGAGCTCGCCACTTTGGCCACTTGCCTCATCGCCTGGACGCGGCAAGGATAGGGAGATATAGCAACCGCCTATGTTGCATCCCCTCCCACGGGCACATCGGGCTCTGCCCAACAGTCCCCCGTGATGAAACCATCGACGAGGCATTTGCCACATCTTTGGCTAAAGCCGCCCTTTGTAAGCGTGCTTGCGCAAGTTCCCTTGCTCTAACTAGTGTTCGACAACCACACCACAATCATCCAGAACATCTAATAAATGCGCATCTGAGAAAGCATTTAGGATGTTGTTCTTGGGCAAGGGGTTATTTGAAGCGTCAAGGTTTTTGTCTGCCGCCCGGAGCTGCGCACACTACATGGAAGACAGATCCGCCATCCAATTTTTTTCTTAAAAAACAAGGAATCCATTTGCACTTGGCTAACCTATGTGTTTGTTCGGTAGCCCTTTTATCAAACTTAATCTTAACGACCCCTCCCCCCTTGACCCTCCTTCGACATTTGTGAACAACACGGGGGTGGTGCATTGCTTCATGGTGGATTTGTCTCTTTATCGCCTCATCATGTGGGTTTGTTTCGCCATATGCCATCCATATTTTTTATACCTACTATTAAAGCACGGTAATATTTTTGGTTTCGTCCCGCATCAATGATATTTGGCTTCGTCCGATTCATCTGTGTCCGTACATGGTCACTTGCGAGGTTCCTATGAGGTGGGACTATTTCATACTGACCGGTCGTTGCATCCCCCTTCCTCTAAGATTTGAGCCAAAAGTCCAGCCCAATCAAACTCAAAAGCCCACAAAACAAACCGGCATCGCAATCAGGATTCAGGACTCTCGCTCGAAGTACAACCTTTCCTAAGCTCTCTCATCAATACGCAACCCAGGAACCACGTGACACATGTGGTAAGCAATCCAAACTATTCAAAAAAAATACGCAACCCAGGAGGAAACGAAGAAGTACCAACGAGCCGCAACACAAGAAGGCATAAGCGGAGACTGATCTCACGGGGGCGTTCGCGGGTAGTTCCCCGGCAGCGCTCGTGGGTCCCAAGGAAGCACGAGCATGATGTCGCCACCAAAACTTCGAAGCTGCGATTGTCCGGCGAACCCCATGCCTGCCACCGCCACCATGGTGTGCAGCCACGTCCGGAGTTGTGCGTGCCACCCATCCTTCATCCTCGGCTTCATCCAGCAATGGTGCCACGAAGCGAGGACGAGGCGTACCTCTTCTATCAGCTTCATCCCGGCGTGGAAGTCATGGACGACGACTCGCCGTAGGACTACAAGGATGACGAAGACGAAGCCAGGACGACAAATCAAGGGCATCGTGGACTACGAGTCGCCTCAGATATTCATCTTGGCGTCACCATCGGTGCTTTGGCGCGGCCTGGCCAGCAGGTCTCCTAGACGGCGCGTAGTCGCTCGTTGCATGCAGCATCATCCTTGTGCGCAGCACTACAGTCGTAGCTGGCTGCAATGTTCGACTGGCTGTGCGTTACACGCTGGCTCTTCCTCTGCGACACTCCAAGTCAGCACGATTCCGCCATGGCACACCTCGCTGCCTTCTTACGCCGCCGCCAATCTCATCGCCATGGGTACCTCAATGCTCCTACCCACTACTTGTCTTGAGGATCTGCAGGGGTGCTGCCACACCTCAACCTGCCGGCCGGATGGCAGCACAGATGACCCGGCTGGGAGGCAGAGGACGGGCTCCAGGAGTTCGACATACAGGGGAACAAGGCGTGGAAGCGGCATGCTGGCCACGGATGTTGCAGTGCATGGGAAATAATTTTTAATTCGTTGTCCACCAAACACATGCATTATGTGTTGTCGCGTTCTAGGTGCCACCCAATTTTGCGGCGTTCTCCAACCCTAGAGCTTTGGAGAAACAGAAGATGGAGCGCAGAATTGTTTGCGATCACGGTGGTAGAGCATCAACAAGTTCTCATGAAGAAGAGCTCGGGGTCCAAGAAGTGAGTTAGCATACATTCTTGCATGGACAACCGCTGAGGTAAATCAATATTTGCACAATTTGGTGCCCGCCGACATCAGCATAACTTGGATATTATGCCCCGTTCCCACTTCCTTGGTTAGTCGGGCTTTCAATTTCGAATCTAGACGAGGATAGTCCCTGCTTCCAATTTCTGACCTTGTCATCCGATAGTCAGAATGGAGCAGGGGAATAAGATTTGCAAAGAATATGATTCTTCTAATAACGTGGCAGGGTTCTCAGCAATGGAAATATATAAACACACCCCCTTTGATATCGTACATACTATGTTCTTTTCTTTTTTATACTATCTTAATTTCTTGATTTTTCTTTGATAAGGTGAATCAGACTCAGCTTGAGCTTCAAACTTCTGATGGTGTAATGTGTCTTGATGTCCACGTCCCACTATTGATAAATGGAGTGATTCCTTGCATCATGATAGTGCCCTAAATTGTGAAGGCCGGCCTAGCAGCAGCCAGCAGAACAACTGTTGCCTTGGCGATGTTCACAACATGATGGTGTTAATTCATATTCATCAATAGGATGGCATTTTATTTGTTGGTACATTATTACTTGGTTCCTTTTTTAATTTTATTTGTTGGTGCCTTCACAAATAATTATTACGTCATGCTTGATTCACATGGGACGGATTCCATGCAGGATTGTAGGCAATGGTGCATGTGGTGTCATGTCATTCTATGTGATGCAAGGCAAAAATGATGTAGTGAGGAGGTAAAAACATACATAATCCTGGCTTGTTTTTCCCTACCACTTTTTGTTCCCATGACGACAATTTTTATAGTGTATCTCCCGTTGCAACGCACGGGCAATTTTCCTAGTCTTTTATAAATGATAATAGGGATAATTGAAATTGTGCCCTTAGTTGTGCCCCACTCGACTGATTTGCCCCTAATTTCAAAAAACCCGTGGTCCTGCCCAAGTGTGTTTGGTCCCCTTGTGTTTTTGCCCTTCCGCCCCAATTCCGTCCAGTCAAAGGCGTTTGACTGTTAGTGTCACGCCCAATATGCGATACTATCCTAAAGGGACTTGTCGTGGAATTGTCACGGCAGATGTCCTCGAGCTAGGACTTAGTCGTGGAGCCATCGCAACTAGGAAGCTTGAAGGGGTTAATGCGGGACAAGGAACACGAGGGTTTATACTGGTTCGGCCCCTTACGGTGAAGGTAAAAGCCTACGTCCAGTTTGAGGTGGTATTGATTAGGGTTACGATCACCGGGGAGCTAAACTGCTATGCCCGGCTTTCGATCAGATTGTTCTCTGCCTTAAACTGCTGCCGGGTCGTCCCTTTATATAGGGAGGCGGACGCCCTGCAGCTCTCAGAGTCCTGGCCGGCTCATAAGAGTGTCCGGCTCGGACTCTCAACTATTCTTGCCTTACACTACAAGTTCTACCATAATAATGATTGTAACTACGGGCCTTAAACCATATCCGGGTCTTAAGCCCATGTTTGTCCCACCGTCTTTAAGCTTGGCGCCGGGCTTCTGGCAATGACCATATGAGTAACCCGGCCCCTCCTGGCGGGTGACTCTAAGGTCTATATCCTCAACATTAGGCCCTAGATTGATTTGAGCCGGCTCATGTCAATCTTCCATTCCTTCGACAGAAAAACCTCCGGCTTACAATCGTGTGAAGGCCATAACCCGGCATGACATCATCCTCTGGACTCCGGGTGATCTGCCATGACGTCATCTTCCATTAAGCCCGTTTTTTACTCCGCCAGATCCGCAACGGATCTTTTCCTTTACTGTCATCCCGAAAATCGAGGCGTTTCATGGGGAGATAACCACGCCGGGGTCTCCTTGATTCTCGCGCCCACTTATGAGTTCGCCTTATAAATAGGCCGGCCCGACGGGCTCTCAGCCACTTCTCTTTCCATCTTCTTCCTCGCGCCACTGCTCCTCTGCCCGAGCTCTGCTACTGCCGCCGCCGTCACGCCCCCGGTCTTCGTCAACCTTGGCCGCTACATCACCCTGACTCGGTCCAGACAAACGGCGGCAAACTCCGCTCCTCTTCAGCTCCGGTGAGTCCTCGCCACTCCATAGGGCAGATCCGCACTAGGGCTTGAGTAGTTCGTCCGTGTTCTTCGTAGTTCATCACGGGCCTCAGTAGATTTGATTTTTACTGCCTCCTTTTGATCTTAGACTTGCATAGAACCATTGCGGTGACTATTTAGCACCCATTTTACATGCGAGCAGCTCTCTTTTTACTGCATAAGAACCTTGTTCGAGCCCAAGAACTTCTCCAGCGTCTGTTTCTAGGTCTAGAAACTTTTCTTTTGCCCGACTGTTTTGATCCAAAAAATTTACTGCGATGTGTGAAACCTGTTTTACCACACTTAGTAAAAATTGCAATCATTGAATCTCGGCGGTTTACAGTTCCGGTTTAAAGAAACCACGCGCCGTAGAACCGTCCGGCTTAAAGAAAGCCATGCGCCATAAAAATTTCCGGCTTAGCTGTGATAAGGCCTGTAGACAATCAAATTACTCTCAATCCCTCGGCGGCTTAAATAGCCCGATGCACTTAAGTGTATACCATTAGTCCCCTTCATAAGCCGCCACCTTGACATTGAACTGTAGATTTCCTCCGGCTCATAATTAACCCGGACATTTTTCCTTTTATCATAGACTGCCGACTTTCACCATGCCTCCCAAAGCTCCCAAAGCCTCCATTACTTGCAACTGGATGAGGTCAAATGTCACCAATGAGATCCTAGCAGAGTTTGTTAAGTCTGGATATCTGCCCAAGAAGGATGGCATGTCCTACCGTGCCCCTGACCCATCAGAAGAGAGACCACAGCCAAAGGATGGGGAGGTAGTGATTTTTGCAGATCATATGAACCGGGGCTTCGCACCGCCCGGTTCAAAGTTTTTCAGAGACGTCCTGAATTTCTTCGACCTGCGGCCTCAGGACATAGGACCCAACTCAGTGTCCAACATCTGCAACTTTCAAGTGTTCTGCGAGGTTTACCTTGGAGAAGAACCTAGTCTGCTGCTCTTCAGAGAGCTTTTTTATTTGAACCGTCAGAATGAGTGCGCCAATGGGCCAAGTCTAGAGCTAGGTGGCATCTCCATTCAGCGGCGAAGGGACTGCCTTTTCCCTTATGCAGAGCCGCCCAGCCACCCCAAGGACTGGAATCTGACGTGGTTTTACTGCCAAGACACGTCGCCGGCTGATGAAAGTCCGCTACCCGGCTTTCGCCCATCGCGTCTGGAGTCAACACACCCACTGTCAGACAAGCTGACTGCGGCGGAGCGCCAGCCTCTGCTCCCCACCATAAACAAGATCAAGGCTCTCCTGGGCAATGGTCTCAACGGAATCGATTTGGTCCGGGTCTGGATCTCCTGGCGGGTGATCCCATTGAGCCGCCGCCCCGGCTTAATGTGCGAGTACACGGGCCGAAAGGATGACCCTCAGAGACACAGCCGCAACGATCTTCCTGAAGACGTTGCAGAGGAGATGACCAAGGCTCTCTTGAACGAGAGCCTGGCAGACTGCAGAAGGACCGGGCTAGCCCCCTTCTGCAAGACCAACCCAGCCCCAGCGGTAAGCCGCCAATCTGAAAATCCTATCTTCTTCTGTATATAACTTTCATCTGAATCGTTTGAAGAAATCATCATTGTATTTTTCAGGCTGACGACAAGTTCTGGCGGGTCAAATATGACCATGAAGCGGCCAAGAAGGCCAGAAAAGTGAAGAAAGCCGCCAAGAAAGCCGCTCCCCGCAAGAAGGGGAGTAGGCCAACTGCTTCGGAGCTGATGCAATTAAGCGACAGCTCCGAGTCAGAGGTAACCCCTGAACCTGTAAGCTCGTTGTTATGTTTTATTGTTTATTTCTGTCCGCCTTACCAACACTTGTTCATCAACAGGATGACACCGGAGCCAGTAACCCGGTGGTTGAAGAGGTAATGTCACTTTCCTCCGACTCGGAGCCCTTGCCAAGGCTGAAAGTCCGAAGGGTAACCCGGAAAGTAAGCTTTTCACATCCTTTAGCTTATCAAGATCCTCAATTTATTTTGAAGCGACAGGTTCATGAGAGCCGGCGTCACACCCGGACCAACAAGGACACCGACCTCTCCTCCGGGTTACCTGACGCATCAAGGAAGCGCCGAACTGAGGTTATTTCTCACTTGTACCCTTTTCATCCGTTGGCGGGTGTTATCCGTCAGCCACTCAATTCTTCTGACTCCAATTATCAGGAGACCTCCCCCTCTTCGGGCGACTCTATGCAGTCGAGTCTTCCGGCTTTCAACACCGCGCCCGGATAATGACAACCATCTCATGCTATTCTGATCTTTACTCATACTTTTTGTACTAACCTTTGTTGTTCTTTCAGTGCCCGGGCAAAGCTCACCAAGAGGGCAAAGAAAACCAAGTCGGCCGGAGAGCCAGATTTACCTGAACCGGAGGTGGCGGCTCAAGAACCGCCAGCTGCCTCCGCCCCCGTAGCCACCACTCCAATGGACACAGCACCTGTAGAAGCTTCTGCTGACCCGGAGGCCTCCGGCTCAGCTCAGCCAGCAAATGATCCGGACGTGGTAATCACCCGGACGGAATTTGTTGAGCCGGGGAGGCCTACGGCACTGGCCAAGTGCTCTGCCAAGGGGGAACTACTGCCACCCCGCCGGGTCAGTCTGGATCTAACTGACTATGCCAACCTGAGCATCGGAGAGCTCGTCTCCGGCTACGTCAGCCAAGTGCACAAGAGCCAGGACGCAGAGGTTGCCATGGTGAACCAGATCCAGCAAAAATCTGAGGTATCCTTCTGTTGTCCTCTTACTTACTGCATAGTTACCTTTACCATGCTAGCCCCCAAGTCGACGACTTATGATTGAATATGTTGTAGACTTAGGTTCCGGCTTACTCAATTGAACCGGCAATTTGTAGATAGAAACGTTCAATATGCATTAGCCCCCAAGTGCCAAGTGTCTTTGCTTGGAAAGTGCTAGGGACTTAAAATTTATACAGTAACTGTTCATGTCATAACCCGGAAATGTATGCAGGCTGCCAACAAGAAGCTAGAGGCTGACATGGCGGATCTCAAGAACCGGCTGCAGATGCAAGAGATGGAGACCCGGAAGGCAAACGCCAAGTTTGTATCCAGCATCGCCGCGCAAGAGAAGCTGAAAACAGAATTTGACGCTGAGCGGAAGGCGTGGGCCGAAGAAAAGGCCGCATTGGTGAACCGGGCCGAACAGGCGGAGAAGGCTCTCTCCGAGAAGACCACCGAGCTCTCCGGCCTAAAGCGCCAAGTATCCCAGATGGTGGCCGCAATCTTCGGTAAGTCGTCTCACCGGCTTTCATCAAACTTAGAATTTTTATAGCTCATAATTCATCCTTGTCGGCGGCTTATCTGACTCTGTTAAACAGGTCCCAGAAGTGCCAATCTGAATCAGAGTGTGGTGACCAAGCTGAAGGCCGTGTATACTCTGGTGGAGCAACTCTACACCGGGTCACAACGTGCCTTAGCTGTGGTGGCCCTCTCCAATGAGGTGCCGACTCACCTGGCGGAAGTCCTTCGCCGTCTCGCTGTACTGCCTCAGCGGATCCAAGAGCTACGACGAGCCTCTGCAAGAGCCGGAGCGATCGCCGCGCTGAGCCGGGCCAAGGCGTTCCTACCGGAGTTAGACCCGGCGGATATCGCCCTTGGCTATCCAAGCCTGAAGGAAGACGGCTCTGCTTTCGATCAGAAGGACTTCGCAGCTTGCGTGAAGGCCGTACGCCCGGTGGCTACTCTTATTGGCAACGATACAGATCTGACCAAGTACCAGCCGGGTTACAATGCGGAGAATCAGAGGATCCCGACCCCTCGCTATGAAGCCCTCAACTTGATCCCGCCGGCTCGTCAGCACACTTTCGCCCCGGAGATTGACCCGGCCGGGTTAATAGACGAAGAAGCCCAATTCGAAGCTCTCAGCGGCATCGACTGGAAGTCATCAACTTTCCAGGTCTTGGGATCAGCCGGAGGAGAAGATAGGAACGAGCCGGAGACTTCATCTCAGCGAGCGTCGTAACTCGGCCGGCGGTTTGCCAAACAATGACTCACCCTTTTTGGACTCAACGAGTCTTGTAATAGAGTAGGACCAACACTTTATTTTTGCCGTGTCATCGTGCACGCCTTTGAATGCTTGAAGTTTTATCGAAGTCGTCTCCTTTATATTTCTCCGAGTCATTCATTCTCCTTAGTCTCAAATAATTGTCTTTAACTATCCTGCATAGAAAGACGAATCACAAGTCTCCAGGCGGCTTACCGCCCTGAGAATCATATGTTTGAGATGTATAACCCGGAATACGAATCAAAAAAGACTGGTCCTCGATTATATCCTTAATACAGCCGTAATAACACACTTAGCGGCCTGCAAGCATACTTCCGGTTTAGATAACCCGGGTAATAAGGTTGGTACCTTAATTCCGATTTATTTGTCTTAATGACTCCCATTGTGTTCAACTAACACTGTAAACAAAGTTAAGCCGGCAAAGTAAGACCCGGCCGTACACACTTGGAAATAATCAGAAGAAACTTGCTATGAAACAGGAGAACTTAGGGGCTTCCGGTTCGAATACGACCAGAGACCCGGCCCAAAGGGGTTATGCTAGGATTCGAATACGATCATGTAGCCCCCAGTGGGTGTGGCGATGCCAATCAAGAGGGTATCGACAGCTATGTTCTCTTTGGTTCGAATACGACCCATGTTTGAACAGGAAGCCCCCAAATGACTTTAAGAATTGTTTAACGACGCTGATTCGAATACGATCCACGTCGGTTCTCAACGGGGTTGAACTAAGATTCAAATATGATCAAAGAAAACTCCCCAATGAGATCGGCACTTTGCCAATCAAATGGGTATCGACAGCTGTGTTCTCTTTGGTTCGAATACGACCTATGTTTGAACAGGAAGCCCCCAAGTGACCGTATCGCCTACGGCTAGATTCGAATACGATCATAAGCCGGATCCTCCTTCAAGTTATCATGTAATCTGGCAATGAAAACAAAACATGCACATCTAGAGGAGAAAAAAGGACAGAGGTCCTGCTTTATTGCTTATCATAATATATACATGGTTTAGAGAAGTATGTACATCATGAGAGCCGGTGGCTCAAGTGTAGTAAGGCCGAAGCTGAGCTATGTTCCACGGTCGTCGGGTCTCTTCCTCCGACTTGCGTGAATCTTTGTGCTCCCGAATGTCAATGAGGTACTATGACCCGTTGTGCAAATTCTTGCTGACCACAAAGGGCCCTTCCCAAGGTGGGGATAGCTTGTGTGCATCTATTTGATCCTGGATGAGCCGGAGCACGAGATCACCTTCCTGGAAGACCCGGGATTTAACCTGGCGGCTATGATAACGGCGCAGGTCTTGTTGGTAAATCGCTGAACGGGCTGCTGCCACATCACGCTGTTCGTCCAACAAGTCAAGAGCATCCTGGCGTGCCTGTTCATTATCCGCCTCAACGTAAGCCGCCACTCGAGGTGAGTCATGACGGATGTCACTGGGGAGGACTGCTTCTGCCCCATAAACCATGAAAAAAGGTGTAAAACCTGTAGACCTGTTAGGAGTAGTGTTGATGCTCCATAACACGGAGGGCAACTCCTCCACCCAACAACCCGGCGTCCGTTGCAAAGGGACCAAAAGCCGGGGCTTGATACCCTTCAGAATCTCCTGATTAGCTCTCTCAGCTTGACCATTGGATTGAGGATGAGCCACTGAAGAAACATCCAGTCGGATATGCTCTCGTTGAAAAAACTCCTCCATTGCGCCTTTGGAGAGATTGGTGCCATTGTCAGTGATAATGCTGTGTGGAAAACCAAAGCGAAAGATCACCTTTTTCATAAACTGAACCGCCGTGGCTGCATCACACTTGCTAACTGGCTCCGCTTCAACCCACTTGGTAAACTTGTCAACTGCCACCAAAAGGTGGGTCTTCTTATCCT
Organism: Triticum aestivum; assembly: GCF_018294505.1. Taxonomy (NCBI): domain Eukaryota; kingdom Viridiplantae; phylum Streptophyta; class Magnoliopsida; order Poales; family Poaceae; genus Triticum; species Triticum aestivum. The sequence continues at coordinate 486,600,499 of NC_057799.1, read as the reverse complement.
TGGATCGTTTGAAAGGCCCAACCATATCCAGCCCCCAGACCGCAAAGGGCCAAGTAATTGGAATCATCCTCAGCTCTTGAGCCGGTACATGAGCCCGTCGCGAGAACCTTTGGCAACCATCACACTTGCTGACCAAGTCCTCTGCATCAGCATGAGCCGTCAACCAATAAAAACCATGACGAAAAGCCTTGGCCACAAGGGACTTTGAGCCGGCGTGATGGCCACAATCCCCTTCATGGATCTCACGCAAGATCTCTTGCCCTTCCTCAGGGGAAACACAACGCTGAAACGCTCCCGTAACACTGCGGTGGTGCAACTCACCATTGATAACAATCATTGACTTAGCCCGCCGGGTTATTTGCCTGGCCAAAGTTTCATCCTCAGGCAACTCGCCCCGGGTCAGGTAAGCCAGATAGGGCATTGTCCAGTCTGGTATGATATGGAGAGCCGCCACCAGTCGTGCCTCCGGGTCGGGGACAGCCAAGTTTTCCTCTGTAGGCAACTTAACAGAAGGGTTATACAGGACATCCAAGAAAGTATTGGGCGACACCGGCTTTCGCTGAGAGCCTAGCCGGCTTAAAGCATCAGCCGCCTCGTTCTTCCTGTGATCAATGTGCTCTACTTGGTAGCCCTGAAAGTGCCCAGCAATGGCATCAACTTCGCGGCGATAAGCCGCCATGAGAGGGTCCTTAGAGTCCCACTTGCCTGACACTTGTTGAGCCACCAAGTCTGAGTCACCGAAACACCTTACCCGGCTCAAGCTCATCTCCTTAGCCATCCGAAGACCGTGGAGCAAGGCCTCGTACTCAGCCGCATTGTTAGTGCAAGGAAACATCAACCGTAGCACATAATGGAACTTGTCACCCTTAGGGGAAGCCAATACAACTCCAGCCCCCGAGCCCTCCAACTGCCTGGACCCATCGAAGTGAATAGTCCAATATGTGTTATCCGGCTTTTGCTCGGGCACTTGTGACTCTGTCCAATCATTGATGAAATCCACCAGGGCCTGAGATTTAACAGCAGTGCGTGGCACATATTTGAGATCATGAGGCCCGAGCTCGATAGCCCACTTAGCCACTCTCCCTGTGGCCTCTCTGTTTTGAATGATATCACCAAGAGGGGCAGAACTGACCACGGTTATGGGATGACCCTGGAAATAATGCTTAAGCTTCCGGCTTGCCATGAACACACCATAAACAAGCTTCTGCCAATGTGGATACCGCTGTTTGGACTCGATAAGTACTTCGCTGACATAATAAACCGGCCGCTGAACCGGATGCTCCTTACCCTCTTCCTTGCGTTCCACCACCACAGCCACACTGACGGCTCGTGTGTTTGCCGCCACGTACAGTAATAAGGGCTCCTTATCGACCGGAGCAGCAAGGACTGGGGGCTCTCCCAGCTGCTTCTTCAAATCCTCAAAAGCGGTATTAGCTGCATCATTCCAAACAAAGTTATCAGTTTTCTTCATCAACTGATATAATGGCATGGCCTTCTCACCCAAACGGCTTATAAACTGGCTTAAAGCAGCGATGCGACCCGCCAAACGCTGAACGTCATTTATACACGTCGGCTTAGCCTGGGAGGTGATGGCCTTGATCTTCTCCGGGTTAGCCTCAATGCCTCTGTCAGAAACCAAAAAACCCAAGAGCTTGCCTGCAGGGACACCAAAGACACACTTGGCCGGGTTAAGCATCATCTTGTAGACCCGGAGATTATCAAAGGTTTCCCTCAAATCATCTATCAGGGTTTCCTCCTTTATGGACTTAACCATAATATCGTCCACATAAGCATGAACATTGCGCCCAATCTGTTTATGAAGACAGTTCTGCACGCAACGCTGGTAAGTCGCCTGTGCACACTTGAGTCCAAAGGGCATAGACACATAGCAGAAGGCTCCAAAGGGAGTGATGAACGCCGTCTTCTCCTGGTCCTTAACTGCCATTTTAATCTGATGATATCCAGAATAAGCGTCCAGGAAACTTAAGCGCGCACAACTGGCCGTAGCATCAATAATTTGATCAATACGGGGAAGGGCGAAAGGATCAGCCGGACATGCCTTGTTTAGGTCCGTGTAGTCCACACACATCCGCCAAGTGCCGTTCTTCTTGAGCACGAGCACCGGGTTAGCTAACCACTCTGGGTGAAAGACTTCAACAATAAACCCGGCTGCCAAGAGCCGGGCCACCTCTTCACCAATAGCTTTCCTCCTCTCCTCATTGAACCGCCGAAGGAACTGCCTGACCGGCTTAAATTTCGGATCAACATTGAGAGTGTGCTCAGCGAGTTCTCTAGGTACACCCGGCATGTCAGAAGGTTTCCATGCGAAGATGTCCCTATTCTCACGGATGAACTCGATGAGCGCGCTTTCCTATTTTGGATCCAGGTTGGCACTGATGCTAAACTGCTGAGATGAATCTCCTGGAATGAAATCAACAAGTTTAGTCTCATCAGCCGACTTAAATTTCATTGCCGGCTCATGCTCCGTAGTCGGCTTTTTCAGAGAGGTCATATCTGTTGGGTCAACGTTGTCTTTGTAAAACTTCAACTCCTCTGTTGCACAAACAGATTCTGCATAAGCCGCATCGCCTTCCTCACATTCCAAGGCCACCTTCCGGCTGCCGTGAACCGTAATGGTCCCATTATGACCCGGCATCTTGAGCTGCAAGTAAACATAACACGGCCGTGCCATGAACTTGGCGTAAGCCGGCCGCCCAAATATAGCATGGTACGGACTTCTTATCTTGACCACCTCAAAGGTCAATTTCTCCACCCTGTAGTTGTTCTCATCTCCAAAGGCCACTTCCAACTCGATCTTGCCGACTGGATAAGCCGACTTACCAGGTACCACACCATGGAAGATAGTGTTTGACTGGCTGAGGTTCTTATCAACCAACCCCATACGGCGAAAAGTCTCATAATATAGGATGTTGATGCTGCTGCCTCCATCCATGAGCACCTTAGTGAACTTATATCCTCCCACTTGAGGAGCCACCACTAAGGCCAAGTGGCCCGGGTTATCCACCCGGGGAGGGTGATCCTCCCTACTCCATACTATAGGTTGCTCTGACCACCGCAAGTAGCGTGGAACCGCCGGCTCAACAGCATTCACAGCCCTCTTATGAAGCTTCTGATCTCGCTTACACAGACTGGTGGTAAACACATGATACTCTCCACCGCTAAGCTGCTTTGGATTGGTCTGATAACCCCCCTGCTGCTGTTGATGACCCTGGCCAGACTGCTGATTAAAGCCCCCTTGACCGTTCTGAGGATTAGAATTTGAGCCGCCGCCCGGGCCATGAAAGCCGCCGGCGCCTGAGCCGCCGCCCGGGCCATTGTAATTCTTAAAGGCCTTCATGATTGCACAATCCTTCCATAGATGAGTTGCTGGCTTCTCTCTAGAGCCATGCCTTGGACAAGGCTCATTCAACAGTTGTTCCAGCGTCGGGCCTGACCCGCCGCCTCGGGGAGGGGGCCTCCCCTTGCGTCGCTGGTTATTACCTTGTGAGCTGGCGTTGGCTACAAACTCTAGGCTGCCATCGGCCTTACGCTTGCTTCCTCCTTGGTTCCCCGGGTTATGCTGAGGACCCTTGCCATTGCCATTCTTCTTTCCCTTCCCTGACCTTTCATCATCTGAAGGGGGGTCCTTGGTACCATCAGAATCGGCGTACTTGACAAGAGCCGCCATTAGCGTACCCATATCACTGCAGTCGCGCTTAAGCCGCCCGAGTTTCATCTTCAGGGGCACGAAACGACAATTTTGTTCCAACATTAAGACCGCGGAGCCGGCATCCATCTTATCTGACGAATGTATGATCTCCTTGACCCGGCGAACCCAGTGAGTCGTGGATTCACCCTCCTGCTGCTTACAGTTAGTCAAATCCACAATTGACATAGACTGCCTACAGGTATCCTTGAAGTTTTGGATGAACCGGGCTTTCAGCTCAGCCCAAGACCCGATGGAATTCGGTGGTAACCCCTTTAACCAAGTGCGGGCGGTCCCATCCAACATCATGGTGAAGTACTTAGCCATGGCCGCCTCACTGACCTCCAGCAGTTCCATAGCCATCTTGTAACTCTCGATCCAGGCTGCGGGTTGTAAGTCTGCTGTGTAATTAGGCACCTTCCTGGGGCCTTTGAAGTCCTTGGGTAGACGCTCATTGCGGATAGCTGGCACTAAACAAGGGACACCCCCAGTCCTGGTAGGGATACCCACGTCGACGGAAGTCGTCGGATAAGCCGGGGGGTCTGGTAAGCCGTTAATTGAGGCACCTGCTCCGCCTCTTGCCGCGCTCTGTCCTGGTCTGCTGCGTGAAAGGCTTCGTTATGAACCGGGCCATGGCCAGGAGGCGAATCATGGCGTCGGACGTTACTTGAGCCGGTCGCTGAGATCATGTGTCTGCTGTAACTCGGGCTCCGGCCTGGCTGAGGGGTCGAGTGGATCCTGTCCCGGCTGTAGGAGTACGCCTCTTGCTGCGCCAATGCTGTCTGAAGGAGTTCCCTGACCCGGCGGGTTTCAATGGCCGCCGGAGAGTCGCCGTCGACTGGGAGAGCCGCCAGCCGTGCTGCCGCGGCGACCATGTTCTCCAGCGGGTTATTATAATGACCCGGGGGTATTGGCACGTACTGAGGCGGGGCAGGGGGCACCTGGGGAGGCCCCATCACTATTGGCTGAATAGGGGTTCCAGACCCGGGCACTATGACCCCTGGCGGGTTACTAGACCCTGCGCCTGGCGTGTTGAAGAGGTTGCGTGGATCGTAAACCGGAGGGAGTCGAGATTGGGTCTTTTGACGCCTCCTTCTCATGACCTCATTGGACGCGTTCTGATCCATCGTGAGTCGGAAGGACTGTGCCTGGATCAACTGAGTTCGGGCAGCGAGAGCCGCCTGCTCCGCAGCCATCCTGATCCCTTCCGCTGCTAGATCCTCCTTAGCCTTCACTAGATCCAATTTCAACTGCGCCACCTCCGCATCATGCTGAGCTTGATCTGCCGGGTCAACCGTGGCGGTTAACAGGGCCGTCATCTTGTCCGTAAGATCCATCAGCACCTGAGCCGGAGAAGGCACCGGGTTTCCCGCTCCAGCAGCGGGGTTCTGAACAGGCTGCGCCCCGGCCATGAAGACTCCAACCTGACTTGGCGGCTCAAACGGATCCGGAATACTGTCACCATCGGAACAACCCATGAGCCTGCCATCTTGGAGTTGATACAACGAGTTTGACTCATCGGTGGACGACTCGCCGTCAGAGCCGGCGGCCGCCTCATCACCAGATCCAGATTGATCAGAGGGCCCTCCATGGATACATCCCACAAAAGCATGCCTTAAGGCAGGCCGGGCCCGGGCGGGTCGTGCACGCTGAGCCGTCTCGACGAGATCGGCGCAGAGACCCGGCTCAGGGCCCGGCTCACCAATCTTGCCAATGAACACATGAATTCTGCCGAAGGGGACCCGGTACCCGTACTCAATTGAGCCGGCGTCGGGGCCCCAGTTTGCATCGTCGATGTAGAGCTTGCCACGACGACTCTTGGTCATCCGGCCCACAGCGTATCCCTTGAGCCCTTCGAAGCTGCCCTTCAAGAACTCAAATCCACCGTGCGCTGGCCCCACGGTGGGCGCCAACTGTCGTGGAATTGTCACGGCAGATGTCCTCGAGCTAGGACTTAGTCGTGGAGCCATCGCAACTAGGAAGCTTGAAGGGGTTAATGCGGGACAAGGAACACGAGGGTTTATACTGGTTCGGCCCCTTACGGTGAAGGTAAAAGCCTACGTCCAGTTTGAGGTGGTATTGATTAGGGTTACGATCACCGGGGAGCTAAACTGCTATGCCCGGCTTTCGATCAGATTGTTCTCTGCCTTAAACTGCTGCCGGGTCGTCCCTTTATATAGGGAGGCGGACGCCCTGCAGCTCTCAGAGTCCTGGCCGGCTCATAAGAGTGTCCGGCTCGGACTTTCAACTATTCTTGCCTTACACTACAAGTTCTACCATAATAATGATTGTAACTACGGGCCTTAAACCATATCCGGGTCTTAAGCCCATCTTTGGCCCACCGTCTTTAAGCTTGGCGCCGGGCTTCTGGCAATGACCATATGAGTAACCCGGCCCCTCCTGGCGGGTGACTCTAAGGTCTATATCCTAAACAGGACTCGAAGGTCCCATCAAGGATAGAACCGCATATTGACACGCTTTTGCAAGGTGGATATCATTACATCAACATTACATAATAGATGGGGATACATACAAGGCATACACATGCCGCAAGAATACATCAATACCTCAAACACATGATCAACATCCAAGTACGGATGAAACATAAACAGAAGCTCGAACGACATCCACCCTGCTAGCCCAGGCTGCCGACCTGGATCCTATCCCCTGATCGAAGAAGAAGCAAAAGAAGAACTCCAAAACAAGTAACATCGCTCTCGCGTCATGATCATCGCAAAACCTGAACCTGCAACTGTTGGTGTAGTAATCTGTGAGCCACGAGGACTCAGCAATCCCATAACCATGGGTTTCAAGACTAGCAAAGCTTAATGGGTAAGGAAGGGGTAAAGTGGTGAGGTTGCAGCAGCGGCTAAGCAAGTATGGTGGCTAACTTACGCAAATAAGAGCGAGAAGAGAAGCAACGGAACGGTCGTGAAACTAGCAATGATCAAGAAGTGATCCTGAACTCCTACTTACGTCAAACATAACCCAGAAACCGTGTTCACTTCCCGGACTCCGCCGAGAAGAGACCATCACGGCTACACACGCGGTTGATGCGTTTTAATTAAGTCAAGTGTCAAGTTCTCTACAACCGGATATTAACAAATTCCCATCTGCCACATAACCACGGGCACGGCTTTCGAAAGATTATACCCTGCAGGGGTGTCCCAACTTAGCCCATTATAAGCTCTCACGGTCAACGAAGGATATTCCTTTTCCCGGGAAGACCCGATCAGTCTCGGAATCCCGGTTACAAGACATTTCGACAATGGTAAAACAAGTCCAGCAAAGCCGCCCGATGTGTCGACAATCCCGATAGGAGTCGCATGTATCTCGTTCTCAGGACACACCGGATGAGCTAAGCGTACAGGTACCGACGTAACCCAAGTTGCCAAGGGATGGTCCCTCACGGTGCTCTAGTTTGGACCAACACTTAGACAAGCACTGGCCCGGGGGGTTAAAATAAAGATGACCCTCGGGATGCGCGACTCCCAAGGGAAAAAGGCTAGGTGAGGCAAATGTAAAACCAAGGTTGGGCCTTGCTGGAAGAGTTTTATTCAAGGCGAACTGTCAAGGGGGTCCCATAAATCACCCAACCGCGTAAGGGACGCAAAATCAAGGAACATAACACCGGTATGACAGAAACTAGGGCGGCAAGAGTGGAACAGAACACCAGGCATAAGGCCGAGCCTTCCACCCTTTACCAAGTATATAGATGCATTAATTAAATAAGAGATATTGTGATATCCCAACACAATCATAATCCAACATGGAGCAATCTTCATCTTCACCTGCAACTAGCAGCGCTATAAGAGGGGCTGAGCAAAGCGGTAACATAGCCAAACAACGGTTTGCTAGGAAGGGTGACAAAGGTTAGAGGTGGTTTCATGGCAATTTGGGCGGCTTGAAGAGCAAGTGAATAGGTAGCGCAGCAAAGCGATAGAACGAAGCAACTAGCATAGCAATGATAGTAATGAGATCCAAGGTGACGGTCATCTTGCCTGAAATCCCGCTAGGAAGAAGAACGAGTCCATGAAGAAGATGAAGCCACGAAGACGAACGAATCCTCACGATCGCAACGACACGGGAACTATCGAGAAGGAGCACACAACAAGGTAAACACACCACACATGAACAAGGCATGATGCTCAACCAAGTATGATGCATGACAAGGCTATATGAAGCTACTCATGGCAAGAGATGATGCATACAAGAGCAACACATCAAAGCAAGTTTAAATGAGGCCGGAAACAACATATAACAAATCCGGTAAGTTCTCATATGCAAATTTCGAAATTGGTCCAGATCTGAATAAACCTTATGTTCAAGTTGTTAAACAGCAAGTTAAAATGCACCAAGATGATCTACACGAAATTCTAGTCAAGTTACATATAGAGTTCAGTAGATTCGGAGCTACGGCCTAGAAGATATGAGCAAGACAAGTTAAACATGGCATTGATGCAAAATGCATTCAAACATCAAAAAACCACACTCAAGGCATGGATCCAACAAGGTAATAGGAAACTACATGCAAAACTAAGCAAGTTTCATATAGAGCATGCTCAAAACGGAGCAATGGTGCAACACATACACTCCAAACAAGATATAGCAACAATCTGTTCAAAACAGCAACTAGGCATCAAGAAAGCATCAAAACAATATGCTACAGCAACTCAACATGAACACAAAAGGCATGGACGTGATATACAGGTAAAGCATTACAAAACATGAACACTGAGCTATCTCCAAAAATCACTAGAACATGCTCAAAAGGACATGGCAAGATTACAAATAATAACAGTTTCACAGACTTGGCAGAAATTACTGGACATGGCAGAAATAACATCAGGTTGCAAAGTTTAGAGCTATCAAATAACATGCTACAGGAATATATCATGGCAAATAAAACCATGTCATGATTCTACTCAAAGCATATAACAAATGTCCCTTACTGAACATGAGCCAAAAAGGCACAGAAGATATGATGGCACCCATGTAAACATAGCAAGTTTCATAAACAGATTCAGACGGAAGAAAAACAAAGCATGGCAGAAATAACGATAAGTAGTCATGTTGGTGAGCTTGAACCACTCACTACAGAGCAATACATGGCATGACAACGTAACCAGCAGTACGATGGCACAAATATGAAGCTAAGCATGGCAAGATCAGGTTCATAGGGTGCATGGATCACTAGCAAAACACATGTCAAAACTGAACTTCATGTTAACAGGCTGACAACAACATTATTTAGCAAGTTTGGAGCATGATAACAACAAGCTACAGCAGGCTATAAATGCAAACAAGGGTATGGATAGATAGACCATAACAAGTATAGAAAAACATCCTTAGTAAACATCTCCAGATCATACATAGAATGACTAGTAGCAGTAGGTTTACATGGCATCACACCATAACAGACTCAGACTTGGCGGAAATCACTAAGTCACAGAAATCAGCAACATCATGGAGGCTACTTTGCATGCTTGTGATAGTCACCACATAGATCACAAAAATACAAGACAAGCACCTATGTAAATATGGAATGATGTAGTTCAAAATACATGTAGAGCTCATGCTCATAGGATGCACACACAAAATGCAATGAAAAAGACAAATCATCAAGTTCTGTAAACAGACAGCAGTTAACAGCATATAGCACTCTTGCAACAATGATGAGGGCATCAAGATGAACTCTAATGAACATGACCCAATGGAATAAAATGAAGAGCATATCATGACGAACATTTTCATATATTATATGCATGAATCGGAGTAATACACACAAAGATACAGGGTACACAAGATGCATGCATGATGTTGAAATCTCAGGACTTGGAAGAAAAACGGGGTCAACCTGCTCAGATCTAGGGTTTCGGGGCGTGGATCCCGAGGTTCGCCGGCATCTTCGCCGTAGTTGGGGAGGAAGGCGGCCGGGGTCGGAGAAGGGGCGGCTCGGGGCGGCGCTCGCTGCCGGCGCCGGCGGGAGGCGGCGGACGGGACCGCGGCGGAGGCGGCGGACGGCGGGCGGCGAGGTCGGACATGTCCGGTGGCGTGGAGGGGATTTGATCTAGGGTTAGGGTAGGATTTGATCCGAAATTTCGGGGGAGGGGGTGTTTATATAGGCATAGGGAGCTAGGAGAGTCCAAATGGGGTGCGGTTTTCGCCCACACGATCGTGATCGAACGACCGAGAGCATGGAGGGGGTTTTGCTGGGCTAGGTGGCCTATATGAAGAGGTGTTGGGCTGCAAAGAGAGAGGGGTTTCGGGCTACGCGGTTAACCGTTGGGGCATCAAACGACCTCCAAATGGAACGAAATTTGACGGGCGGTCTGTCGGTGCTATACCAAGGCCACTCGGCAAATCTCGGCCCATTCCGAGAACGTTTTTCTCCCGCTCATGAAACAAGGACTGAGAGGGGCGACGGGCGCGTGCGAGAGTGTTGGATCGCGAAACGGACAACGGGGAAAAGGACCGGATGCAAGTTTTGAAAAACATGATGATGCAATGCAAATGATGACATGGCAAAATGCAACACGCAAGCAGCTGACAAGGCAAGGACGACGAATAACTGGCAGACACCTGGCGCATCGGATCCGGGGCGTTACAGTTAGGAAGACATTTTCCTGGACCATTTTGCCCTTGCCACTTCCCCAGCCAACCACCACCACCCGGCCCGCTATATATGGCCCAGATCTGGCCTCCGGGCCCTATCCTCTCTCTCTCCCTCGGACGTGCAGAGCGCCGCCGCTGCCCTTGGAGTTCGCCGCCACCCTGGACTTTGCCTCCGTCGCCGGATCTTCTACCCCGTCTCGGCCACATCCATATCCCCGCAGTTCCTCACCATTCTTGTCGCCGGAGCACCCGCACCTCGCCTCTCTTCGTCGCAGCCACGCCGGAGACCCGTGTCGCGCGACGCCTACAAGGTCGTCGTCTAGGTGGCCGAAGTGCTCGAGCCTCCCGCGGCCGAATCCGCCGGAGCCACCGAGACTCGGTGGATCCAGGAACGGCGGCGCGGATCCTAGGGCATGAGGCGGCGGCGTGATGCAGGGGTGGCCAGGATCGACGCGGGACATGGAGGCGCGGCAGAGATGGAGGATCCTGTCGTGGGAGGCTTCGTCTGGATCGGATTCGACCGGGATGGAGGTCCGAAAGGGACTGGCAACAGGCGGCGGGGCTCACGACGCGATGGCTGGGATGGAGGTCGGGGAGGAGCTGGGGGAGGAAGCAGATAGGAAGGTGGATGGGGGCATGGGTCCCACACAGAAGAGAGAGGGAATGCTTTTTTTTCTTTTGTATTTAATTGGGTCCCACATGTAAGCTTGTTTTTCTCTTTAATTTTTAACTGAAGTTGTAACAAGGGGCAAAATGGTCCAGGCAAATGTCTTCCTAACAGTCAAACGCCTTTGATTGGACGGAATTGGGGCGGAAGGGCAAAAACACAAGGGGACCAAATGCACTTGGGCAGGACCACGAGTTTTTCGAAATTAGGGGCAAATCGTCGAGTGGGACACAACTAAGGGAACAATTTCAATTATCCCATGATAATATATTCAATTAAAGCTGATACAAATGCACCCACCTCTGCAATGTTAAAATTAAGAATTGGCCAAGCCATTAAGGATTCACACATGAGGGAAAAAAGGGTCCACAAAAGTCAAGGCAAGGTGCACATCCTGCTGCGGAACAAACATCAACAACTATCATCGTCATTGGCAACACCCTGACTGCGAGAAAGGTTTTGAATGACGATGCCTCGAGGAAGGAAATATTTTGAGCGTGCTCATCGCTAGATGCAAGCAGGGCCGGCCCTGGGCCAGGGCAGCAGGGGCGACGGCCCGGGGCCCAGCCAAACTAGGGGCCCCGACCCAGCACATATAAAAGGATACAGCCATATAACATAGGCCCAATATTGATGTGAAACAAAAAGGCCGACGAGGCCCGTATATGATACGTCTAGGAGAAGCCCAAAAGCCTAATACGCAACTCACGTGATTGCGCGGCCGGCGGCGCCGGATCCTTTAAAAAAACGTGATTGCGCGGCGCCGTGGCGGTTTGCTTGATCGCCTCTCCAATTTCTCCGATCCAATCTAGCGACCTATATGCATGTGTGATCAAGGCCCCAAGGCCCCATGGTGATTACTTTGTCTTTGCTTTTCCTGGAGAATGGAGCAGATCAGCACCGAGTTACTCCATCGCACTGGCTGCCGGCTTCTAGCACAGTAGGGCAAGGAAGGGCAGAACAACCGAGGTATTTTGTGTGTGAATTATTTTAGTCCTCAATCTCAATCTGGAGTATTTTTTATTCCTGTAAAAGCAACATTTGTTGGCCTTTATATATATAGTTGGAGATTGTTGCTGCTAATTTAATCCAGTCTCCAGCATTTAGGTGTCGCGCTCGCTCCTTTTTTTTGGCAAACATGTTGAAAAACACTTGTCTAGCTTTGAGAAGAAAGACAGTAAAAGAGCAGAGGAGAGACCGTGGTTCGGCTTGGCATTCAGATGCAAATGGCCGTGGTTACAATGGGACTCGGCATTATTAATCTCAAGTGGTTCGGCTTGGCACTCAGATGCAAATGGCCGTGGTTACAATGGGACGCAAAGGAGAGACCGTGGCAACATATCCCTGATTCCACAGAGAAGGATGTTCAGGCCATGTTCAATGCGGCCTGCTGCATCAGTCTGGGTGACGGTGAATCCGCGCGGTTTTGGACTGACAACTGGCTCCTGGATGGCCGTTCTATTGCTGCTATGGCTCCAGCATTGTTCTCCTTTGTTCGGGACAAAGGGAGATCAGTGAGAGAGGCTTTGCAAGGCCAGACCTGGATCAGAGATATCTCAGGAGGTTTAACTCTTATAGCCATGGCCCAATACCTACGGGTTTGGGAGATTGTCCAGGACACATCGTTGACTATGGGAACCAGAGACCGGGCGATCTGGAAATTGTTGCACGATCAACAGTTCTCTGTTAAGAGTGCTTATCACTTGTTCTTCCTCGGGAACACTAGCTTTGCGTGCTACAAGCCGATCTGGAAATCCAAGGCGCCACCACGTTGCAAGTTTTTCATGTGGCTGGCTGTCCACCGTAGATGTCTGATAGCTGACAACCTGGAGCGGAGGAACTGGCCATCCAACGGCATCTGTCCTCTTTGCGCTTCTGAGCCTGAGTCCTGCTCACATCTCTTTGTGCACTGCAATTTCACCAAGCTAGTTTGGCTTCGTTTTAAGGCACGGACAAGGGCTGATTTCCTGATCCCTGATGTTACCTTCAACTCTACAGAAGAGTGGTGGTTGAAGGCAAGGGCGACGATCCCGAAGCCAATGCGGAGGAACTTCGACACGATTGTCATTCTTCTTCACTGGAGGATTTGGAAGGAAAGGAACGCGAGGATCTTTGATAATGTGGCAAGTTCTGCTGACAAGATTCGGGACCTGATCCTGGAGGATATCGGCGTCTGGAGGGCCGCGGGTTGTATTAGCGATTTGGTGGCATGAGCTTGGGCTCTTTGTTGATCGTGTGTTTTTTCGGTGGGACACGCGGTGAGGTGGTTGTACTTTTGCGGTCGCAGCTCTAGCTCTCCTAGACTGTAACTCTTTGTACTCTTTCTTTCCCTTTCTAATAAAATTCGGCCAATGGCCCTTCGACAGTAAAAGAGCAGATAAATTACTATCATTAATCTTGACACTACCATTGATGATTTTTGAATAGAAAAATGCACGGAGTCGTTTTTCATGATTATTAAAGGCATTTGTTTTTTGTTGTGCTCTGTAACTTATTGATATTTGATCTAGAACGTAAAAGTACAACATTGTTACTAGATATTATCCACCTGAATTATTTTATCATTGTTTATTATTATGGCTTTACAATATTTTTTCATATCAATGTATGGAATCTAAAAAGAGAACACTTCGACCACTGGGCCCATTTATTGAGTTTGCCCTAGGGCCTCCGAAACTTCAGGCCCGGCCCTGGATGCAAGTACATAGGCCAGAGCATATTTTCAGAAAAAAGAGCTCTTGTAGATTAATATGAACGAATTATGTACCAACGGGAAAATAAAAGGAAAATGCAGGTAAACTGGCAAAGGCATACATGCTCTCTCAGAACAGAAAGCCGGGCGGGTCAGCCGTACGCCTAACGCCGTCGGATTCATCGGAGAGAAACACGCCCTGGCATGGGGACGGCGGCGCCGCTGCCCCACGAGCCAACGCCGCCATGCACGACGCGAACGACCGGTGCTTCGGCGAGACGACGCGAACCTCTACCTGCACCGCGCCGCCAGCGTGCTTCTCGTCCGCCATGCGCTCGGCCAGCTCCCCCGGTAGACCCACCCCTCCGCTCGCGGCGACGATATGGAACTTCGTGGAGCACTTGGGCGGCACGCACAGATCCTGCACGCCACAGCCGGCGAGTGGCACTCCTCCGTATAAGACCACTGCCTCGCCGCCCACGCAGGCCTCGGACTTGCCCCCGAAGTTGTTGATGACCACGGTGAGATTGAACGTCCGCGCGACGTGGTCCTCGAGGTCGGAAAATCCGTCCATGACCACGGAGAACTCCGGTAGCCGGGATGCCTCCAAGCCGACGAGACCCAGAGCAAGGACCCAAAAAAGCAGGCCGACTATACACAGAACGAAGACCATGACTAGCATATCCATGGCAGTCACCGTACCCGTTTGGCTGCTTGTTCCGGCGCTCCATCGAAGGTTGTTCGTCGCTCCGGCCGTGCTGCAGAAGTTTTGCCTCCATGGTGCAGTGGGTCGATGTATTCACGCGCGCGGCTAGAGTGAGAGTTAATTAAAGATAAAGATGTCTCGTTTCCTGTCCTCGGGTACATTATGCTATATATATAACCCACAGTCCCAGACAGCCCGGATCGATCACGTTCCCTTGTGGAGTTCATGTAGGATTTGACCGTAAGATGATTAAGTTGTGCATATCGATTTCGGAGAAGGCTATCAATCGATTGAGTTCCCCTGTGGGGGAATCGCTACCGGAATGGTGCGCACTAGAGATCGATGGTACCAGTTTTTTTTTTTTTCTCTTTTTTTGGTTTGCTGCGGGGATTGTTACGAGTTTGATTGAGACAAAATATGAGGTCTCCAATTGTAACCCAACTCTTGCACGTACACGCACCTCCATAATTTTATTTTTTTATTTTTTTGCATATATACAAGGCGGTCGCTGGCTCCTGCAATATAAGTCGATCTGCTTGGGGGACAGATCGGCCTCAACAATCAATCAATCATGGAGAAAGAATCGACCCATGTTGACTGGGGAGGGGTTTTCTGGTTTAGCTGGTTTTCCTTCGTGATTGGAGTTGGTACGGTTCCCCCCTTCTCCTTCGCAGCATCGTTTTTTGCATCTGTAATCATCAATCTGGTTCCAGGTTTGTGTATTTTTCGCTTTATTACAAGCTTTCAAATCAAACAGGTGCAGGCGTGCTCCTGCTCGCCCTCATCAACGCGTTCAGGAGTTCCTACTGGGACGTCTACTCCCTCGAGCTCACCGGCATCGACGGCCGTGGCCAGCCGGCGGGGCTCAGCGCCCTGGCGTTCAACGTGACCCTGCACGCGGAGAACAGGCGGACGAAGTGGGTGGGCAACAGCTTCAGCGATGGGAAGGTGGTGGTGTCCTACGCGGGCGTCGCGGTAGCGGAGGGCCGCGTGCCGGGCTTCAGCGTCGGGGCGAAGAGCGCGGCGGAGGTGGAGGCGGTGGCGCTAGGCGGCAAAGCTGCAGGCGTGGCGGACGCCGTGAGGAGGCGCGTGGAGGCCGAGCTGCGCTGGGACTCCGCGGAATTCGACGTGGAGGCCAAGCTGTTCCGCAGCGGCGTCGGCCAGCAAGGTGGCCCCGTCGTGCTGTGGTGCAAGGTTGCATCGCGTGTACTGCATCAGCCGTCACGGTGCAGGACCTTCACCGACTTCATGACTAGGGCAGACCAGGAGTTTTGACCGATCTGCGTGCGTGCAGCACGAATTCCCAGCGTATGCGTCTGTTATTTTCATATTCATAGTTTTCTTCAAGAAAAGTATGTTCTTGGTTCTTAAGTTTCTCAAAAGTATAGACTTTCGCTTAAGATTTTTAGGTATATATTTGGCCTTTTTAAGTCTCAAAACCGGATAAGTTTGGTTTAAAACCAGATTTTGAGCATGTTGACCAGGGTTTGAGCAGGTTTGATTGATAAACAGTAAATTCAAAAAATAGCAAAAAATTTATAAAAAAAACTGAAATTTTGTGACAACAACATGCTTGGGTGCGTTTGGTGCGTGTAAATAGTTGTGGTCAAATAACATCCGATGAGCTCTATAAAAAAACAAACAAATTTTGCCTTCTTTGTGAGCCAAAATTAGTTTTTTTTTTGCCACGAACTCCTCGGATGTCGAAATACCACACAAATTTTCACGCACCCGAGCATCTTGGTTGCCACAAAATTTTAGAGTTTTTTTTTGTTTTTTTGTTTTTTGCTATTTTTTGAATGTACTATTCATCAATCAAACCTGGTCAACATGGTCGTGGTCAAACCCTCTCAACGTGCTTAAGATCTTGTTTTGGACCAAACTTTAGTTTTGAGACTTGAAGGACCAAATGTATACCAAAAAATCTTGAGGGACCAAGTCTATACTTTTGGGGAACTCGAGGGACCAAAAACATTTTTTTTTCTTTTTCTTTAGGGGAATATGGGGTGCTTTATTCAGATAAAATAGCTCCAGAATCTGCTATGAGGCTTGTTACAAGAAAACTACTCTCTCCGTCCCATAACATAAGACTTTTTTGAAAATACACTAGAGTCAAAAAAGGTCTTACATTAGTCAAAAAAGTCTAAAATTAACGTCTTACTATATGACAGATGGGGCCCGCCAGGCAGGCTGACGTGGCACTACTTAACATCTCAGATTTAACGGCAACGTTTGGTAATGTGTGGCCCTATGGGGGTCCACCTGTCATTGGAAGGGAAAAAAGAGAAAAAATTGGTTTTAGCCCGACTAGCGGGCCCCATCTATCATAAATACGCTTAACCGAGCTAAAGCCGCCGATCAATGTTATTTGCAAAAAAGATTACCGTAGACATAGTGTTTTTTGCCAAAAAAAATGTAAACTCGTGTTTTCTGCTAATCTAGCCTTCAACATGATGGTTTTGTGCAATTTACTGCCACACCGAACAAGTGGCCAAAAAAGCGATGGGAAGGGGATAAGCCGTAAGGAGAGGGGCCACCGGTCCACTCAATGACGCGCCTCAGGTATACGTGGCCATAAGTCGGGTCGGGCATTATAAACCCCGTAGCAGAAAACCTAGGCCCAAGACCGGGCCTGGCCGTCGGGCCTAGATTTCAGGCCCATGCCTGGCCCATTAGTAGAAAAGCCCCTCGGGCCTCAGGCCAGGCCTCTTCCCTAAAACGCAAATATGCCAAGCCCAAGCCCATCCTGGCCTTCGGGCTCAAAACTTAGGCCCAAGCCCGGCCTGGGTCTGGTCGGTCTTTTCCATGACCAGCCGAAGCTGTGGCTGGTCGCCGGTCTCAAATCATTACCCATTCGGGATTGGTTTCCACTACTTCCTTCACAGGACCTTCCTAAGTTGGATTATTTCTTCTAAAATGCACTTTGTAGGCAGGTATAGTGTATACTCTCCCAGTAGTGATTTGCAGCGAAGAATGTAAACTAATATAGAACGTTTTAGATCACTACTTTAGTATCGCATATGGCTGAGCATTTGACCTACAGTACATGTTATTGATTTCAGATTTGAGATTAAGTTCCCCTCCGAAAGGAAATAGACAACTGAAACTTACGGGGCATCTCGGATAATTGACACTTTGGGCCTTCAGATCACGCTCTGGGAAACCTCTTGCACGGGATCGTTTCACGGTGGCGCCACGCAGTTTCATCCTCAGCAAGGGGCAATTTTGTCTTTTCGCTAGATGCCACCCACTCACAGCTCTCAATCCCGTTTTTCTCTCCCTCCCGATCCCCTCTACCGCCACCTCTACTCTGCCCCACGCCGGCCGTCTCCCACGGTGCCATCAACAGGCGCGGCTCCGTCTCGCCTAACTCTACCAATTCCATGCATGTTGCGCTATACTCCTCTACTAGCCCGTAACATCCACAACAAATCAGGCGCACTATCTTCCAGTGGCGTACAAACAAGAGTTGGCTCCGGATGAGATAAAAATACCATGATTTGTCCATCATCTCCTCTTAGAATAGAAAAGACACTACTCTGAGTTTCCCGCGAACAAAATTTCTATTACTGTATTACAATAGCACTACGTTTTCCCCATAGCTGCTGACAATCAGAACAGAGATGGTCTGTTTATTTGACACAAGATTAAGCCTTCAGATTCATAATGTAAACTGCATGCAGATGTTGGGCAATCTGGGGCCGGTTGAGACAGCTGCTTCATTCTTTCAGTGATGATGGCTGTCCAGAAGAAAGCCTATCCGACCTCGCCTTGTTAGCTCGCTCCACATAATCTTGATGGGAGTCATGCTTTGCCCCTGCAATTGATGAGATATATTGCAATCAAGTAGGCTCTCCAGTGCCAAAAGGAGTAAATGAAAAATGTATTAGCTTCCTGGTTTATATATCTACAAAAAATGCTTTGAAGCAGACAGAATTGATCCAATGGCCAAAGCATCATTGGACGATCAAGTTGGATTGTAACTCGTACTCCTACCTGATGTTTTGGGGGTGATGAATGCAGAAAATTTACCTAAACATATATATGCATGTGTGCTATGATGCTATGAATTCAAACTTATTATACCAATATCACGGGACAGGTCAAGCATCACATAGCTATCGTTATCAACTGAAGCTTTAATTCCTTCGTTTACACCTAACATCGTGTACACACAGGAGACACAAGTTCATCACCATGACAGTAAACTTCTTTCAGTAACCATAAATATGACCAGTTGCAGTGAGTATAAGGAAATCAAACTTGTAATGGGCATTCCTATATTTAAACGTTGATCGTGCCTTCGGAATGCTCTAGAACTAAGCAATTGTCAGCAACTGAAAACATAAAAGAAGTCACACACATATAGATCTGGATCAAAGATGATGAAACTGGGGACTGTTCCTTACCCTCAATGGAGACTTTATTCACTAAATTCATATCTATCATTTTAGCTGACGCCAAAGATTTCATCCACAAAGAAAACTATGTTTGAGACTAGGGTAAGGAATGGAGTCTTAAAGTATTTACTGAGACAAAGAAAACAATAGATGCAACATTGGCAATCATAAAGCAAAGCATGTGACTCACTTATATTGCTCCAACATATACTAACACCCAAAATATGGCAGCAATAGTGCATCGTCACTGTGCCTACCACCTAAATATACAAGGGCTGAGCCTGTGTAGCAAATAAGTCAGACATAATGCCTTATATGTTCTCAAACATAATCCACACATATAAACATCTTTGCCATTTCCACCATAATCCTACCAGAGACAGAGCAACAAAAGCACATTGAAATCCAATAGAAACATTAACCAATCTACATCAATAACCCAATCTAGACCATAGCATATCGAATCTTAATCAGACTAGAATATCTAAAGGAAACAGAATAATCCTATCTATGTTTCGGCACCTTCCAACCCTACAAGAGATTCAAGTTACAGATGTTTGAACACTTGATAGTGCATTACATTGTTCCAACCAGAAAACACTGCGGTGTGCTGCACCAGAAGTGATCAAAATTGTAAACTAGGCACTTTTTTTTACCAAGTATAGGGCATGAATTGCCTATCAGGTGCATGTACACTACACGCCATGGTACTTGCGGAAATCAAGGTAGATGATAAAAAACATAGGGATGATTCTGGTGAAGACAGTAATGCTATTTTTTCTTGTCATTGGTCCTGTATCATGTGAATGTGAAGCCTGTGTCACTAAACCTTTGATATAATGTGCCATATAACACGGTTCATAAGTGATGGAGAGTAGATAATACTATAACACTATATTGTTAAAAACCTGCTACAAGCTTTGTGCTTACCTATGCGCATATGATTTAATGGTAAAGCTCTACGTTTATGACATACCATATAATTTTTTTTTTAAAGCAGACCTAATTGCTCAATCTGTAGACAGAATGCCAGTGGCCACATATTAAGGGAGGTTGTGGAATTCAATACAAGATATGAAAACCAAGGCGCAACGGCAATTCCAGTAAGGTATCTAATGTACACAACTATATATTTTGTAGTACTGTCTAATTTTACAACAATGCATATATACTTGATTGGTAACCAAATGAGTGAAAATGACAAAGGTGAGCCCACAAAACTAGTTTTCTGTTTCATGGTTGAAATGCACATACTAAAACAGAAAGCCTGAGGAAATATCTCCAAGTACATACTATCTCCATTAAATAGACCACATCCTAGAATGCATACAATCAAACTTCCCTAACTTCTACTCATATTAAATTCAATGAAATATTTAGTTCCATCATATGAACTGATGCTACAAGATTTTGTAATGGAAAATATTTCATAACATACCAAAATTTTAAAATAATATTAGCATATTCATGTGAAAAATATCAGTCAGAGTTGTATATGGCAGATTGTAACCATGTCCAAACCATCATTTATTTATGAACAGAAGGAGTATGTTCTCTCTGTACCAAACTGTCTCATGATGCTAAATAAATCCACAGATGTTCTGATTGATTGAAATACAGTGCAAAAATGAAAGTATGAGTTATCATCCAACGGGTATATGCATATAGGACCGACCTCCAATAATAGCAGTTTCCTACTTCTGTTTTCCTAACTTGACAACTGAACATGGCATGTAGAGGACTTAAAACGTTGTCCTAAGAGGAACAAAGAACTAGATGCATTAAAATGTTTATTCCAAGAAGGTTTGTAGTTGTAGAGAATTTAGTCTTATGACTAAATGATTTCATCCAGATTTCAACTGCAACATAATCAGATGGCCTCAAATCTTGAGCATGCAAAGATCAAAGAGGAGGTGGAAGATAACATCAGCAACACGAATTACCAAGCCTGAAATTACCAAACCCTAGTTCCCCTCATCGAGAGCTGCACAACACATATGAACGCGGAATAGGACCCGCATAGGTGAATCCGCCGACTCTTCCAAATTGCATACAGATCATCACGGTAGCCAGAGGAGGTGGGGGAGACTAAGGATTGGGTTTTTTCCTCTTTTTTTTTGTAGGAAGGGATTCGATACCTCGGGTCATGAGGTACCAGGGCACCCCGAAAATGGCGGCGAAGATGGCGATGCCTGCGACGACGTGCTTCTTCTCTCCGCTGTACAGGTAGTGGTCTATCCGGGCGCGGAACCCCCCGCCGCTGGAACTGGCGCCCTCGCCTCCCATCACCGCCGCCGCCGCCGCCTGGTATGCTGTGGTGTGGGAAGTTGGTGCGTGCGTGCGACTGCGAGGGGACGAAGGATTCTCTAACGTGGCAGCGCCAAGTCACAGTATCTGCCATCCAAACTGCATCTAAGGGCTCTCATTTATCCGCTGCTTTCCAGCAAGGATGTGTTTTTTTAGGGATCCAGCAAAAATGTGTGAGACTCGGCCCAAATACAGCAGACTTGTTGGCCCATGGACGCAAATTATTGGCCCAAGTCAGCCCGATCCACCCAGACCTTTAATCGGCCGGCCCAGACCCAAGCTAGAGGCAACTCCACGTATATTGCGGAACACAACGGCTCGTCTCCATAGCATGCCACGCCCACGCGCCGCGCGCATTCGGGCCTGCCTCGCCGCCGCGCCGCGCAGCCTCTGCTTCCCTCGCCTTCTTCGGCAGCGGAGACGACCCGCCTTCCTCAGCCGCGGAGACGACCCGCCGGCCGCCCCCGCCTTCCTCAGCCGCGGAGACGACCCGCCGGCCGCCCCCGCCTTCCTCAGCCGCGGACACGACCCGCCGACCGCCCCCGATACGGACCCTCACCCTCGCCGCGCCGAGCGCCGCCTGCTCTGGCAGGTACTTGCTCTTCCGTTCTCTCCGTTTTGTCTGGGGAAACCTACCGATGCAACGTTCGGTTCGACTCGACGGCGCCGCTGCCGCCGGCGGCAGATCATCGAGGTTGTGGTGGCGGAGAGGGTCCGAGCGGCGCGGAAGCAGAGGAGGGGGGGAGGGGGGTGCGCAGCAGAAGGAGGCGGTGGTGGGCGTGGGTGGGTAAGAGGAGCGGGGGAGGAACCAGGAGGTGCGGAGGCGTCAAGCCCTAGTGCGTTCGTTTTCTTGGAGGAGAAGGGAGGCGGTGGTGGGCGAGAGGACGCGGTGGTCGTCGGTGGGGAATAGGAGCCGGGGAGGAAGAAGAAGCAGGAGCCAGGACATGCGGGGGCGTCAGGCCCTAATGCACTACTTTTAGTTTTTACACGTAATGGAACTCCATGGATGCTCATTATAGATATAGAATAAATTGCCTAATTTAGTGACTAAATGCTTACAACTTTTACATGTTTCTGCACTTTCTTTAACAAAACCTGCTGTGATGTGCTTACCGGAGTCAGGGAGTGCTTTAGCTGCAACCAAGTTCATGCCCATGTTGCTTACCAAATGCAGCAGGTTTCCCCTGATCCCTGTGATCTTAGTCTATGCCCAGTGCTCAGACTACTTAAGAGTAGTCATTAGTCAATAGTCAGTTCTTCAGTTCTGATGTAGCTAGTAATAAATTTCTCTTTCTCACAGAGTGCATTAGGACATTGTAGATATTGTGTGTTTGCTATAACCTGGACTACTTATTCTATCTGAGATGTTCAAGAATTCCATTTCTCAAGATGCTTATCTTCAGAGTTACAGTTTAACTTGCGGTATGTGTTCTGGAAATCAGTAAGGTTTAGAATTGCTGTCTGAACTATGTGTATCTACTCCCCGCATATATTATACTTGTGCAGCGTGTTACTCCATGATGGCACAACTGAGTCAAAGACACGCATCACAATAGGACATGTAAAACAAATAATCCCTCTGTTCACAAATATAAGATGTTCCAATTTTTTTCTGAATCGGATGTATGTAGACACGTTTTAGTGTGTTTGTTCACTTATGTAGTCCATATTGAAATATCCATAACATCTTATAGTTGTGAACGGAGGAAGTAGTAATTAAGACTACTCTACAGTGATGGTTGCTGCTTTGTATTGGAGCTACTACTGTGTGTTGCTTTGTACTACCTCCGTTCCTAAATATTTGTCTTTCTAGATTTCAACAAGTGACTACATACGGAGCAAAATGAGTGAATCTACACTCTAAAATATGTCTATATACATCCGTATGTGCTAGTCCATTTGAAATCCCTAAAAAGACAAATATTTAGGAACGGAGGGAGTATATATTATTGTTTTAAGAATTTGACTTGTTGCTTATGGATACTCTCTTTTGTGTCAGCGTCCCTGCAATAGAAGGAATATAATATACTGGCCTGAGGTTTGAGGTCTGTCTTTTAGCTCAATACAAGACTAATTGTATTTCGTCTGTTGTTGTCAGCATTTGGTCTGTTACTCATGGTTTGCTTTTCATTGTTAGTGTTGTTGGTCACAAAACGCTTGAGACATCTGCGCTCTATCCCAGATCTATTTCCTCCTGCTGCTCTACGATTAGCACGCAAGGAGTCCTTTCATCTCAGATCGTTTGGACAGCACTACTCGATCATAATCTACAACCTTAGGTTTGGGGTATGCAAAATTTGATCATTATCTTTTATTCTTATACTATATTCTTTTATTGACTTTGTGTTTTTTACTGTGAAGGCTGGAATACTATCGAATATTTTAAGCTCGGTTATTTGAACCAAGATCAGTATACAATGAGAATGGAACTCTTGTTGTCGCACTTTTTGACATATCGAAAATGCCATCAAGAATATTTGTCGTCAAAGTGTTTTCACGGCTTATTCAAAGACAACAAGAATGGAACTCGGGATGTCAGTTCAAATGTCAAATTCTCAAAACTTTTGGAAGGCAACTTGTGGAACTTTAGGTCATGAGGATGGAAAACTTATGTGCGCTTATAATTTCATCAACTTTCTAGTTCCTATTTTGAAAGTTGATAAACAAATCACATCTCCATGAGACTTTGAATCGTAAAAGAGAATGGAACTTGGATTGCCACTTTAACTGTCGAATTCCTGGATATTTTTGAAAGGCAACTTGTGGAAGGAATTAGAGCTTTAGATCACGAAGATGGAAAACCTTTGTCGATACTTTTCATTCTGCAACTTTCCAGGTTTTTTTTGTTCTATGTTCATAGCAAATCCAGTCTCCAAAAGGAGCTTGAATTGTAAATGAGAACAGAGTATTGTGCTTGTAATATATTTCTTCTTCAGATTTCACTTTCTCGTGTAATTGTACTTTGCTTATTATATGAATCAATAAAGATACTTTCTGCAATTTCTACTTTTGAGTATGTTTCTTATTGGATTCGTGCAAATTGTATGTTTGATATAATAGCATGTTACTGTACATATGTTTGTTTTCAGATTGGATCTTGTTGGTAAGGTTTCAAACTTGTCCATTTTGTTCACCCATCAGAATTTAAGAAATCCCCTAGAAGAATCAGACTCAAAGGAAAAAAAAAAAGGCTCACTGTAGACTTTTTTGAGGGGAAAAAAAACTACATACCTTTTATTTTAGTTCCTAAAGATCTGTTTTCTGTCCCACTTAATATGACCAGACTTCGAATTTCGTTCTTTGGCTTGCCAATTGAGTTCCTTGTGGTTGTTTAAGCCTTTAAGGGACTTGATGATGTAATTCTGATACTCACATCTTTGTGGTATTATGGATTTTGTGTTTTTTTGTCAGCGTTGATTGGGCCCACAGAAGACTTTTTCACTTTTAGCAAGCACTATGATATATCAGATGAGATTTACGCTGTCTGGTATAGAACCTGTTTCTTTCATATAAGAACTGGTAGTTATTATTGTTCTTTGTATTAATCTTGATGGCTATTGACTTTCACTACCTTTGTATCACGTACAGGTTTTGTTTGTGTCTGCTGGCTTCTTGTGTCCCCGGGGTATAATGATTTATTAGTTATATCATACATCTCAACTAGATCTATCAGGATTGATTATTTTCTGGTTAATTACTTGAGCTTCTTTCAATGTGTTGATTGGCAGTTGGAGAGTCTTTAGACTCAGGAGACGTAATGAAGATGGGTCCCGTGTACATGTGAGCGGCTGGCTGATAAGCTGGTTCGCTTTATCTTTGTTGGCGTCCATTTCTTGGATATACTTTTATGCATTTACCTGTGGGAGCAATAGGCTGCCGGATCCAGAGAAAGACAATTGCCCGTGGCGTGAAGCTGACCTATGCATGAAGATTGTGATAGGAGCTGCCGTTGTTTCCAACATGGTCTGGCTAATATACCTATGCTTCATCGACTTTCAGAAGGTACGTGCGTACCATAGCATTGCGTAGTTGATTCATTTCATTTGATTGTCAAGTGGTAGTCATTAGACTAGTTCTTCTCTGCAGACCTTGCTTTGTTTCGGGATCAGTGCAATTGTATGCTTATTGGTCTCCAACTTCACATTGGCCGTCGAAGTCTGCTGGAATAGGTTGCGAGTGGCCGGTTGGATGGCCATTTTGTTAGCAGCTGCTGGCAACCTATGCAGGAGGATCTCAATGGTAAGTTAACGTGATGCTAGTAGTTTCAAATTTCCATTCTAAAATATATATGTGCACTTTGCTTCAATAAATAGTACTTGCTTCACTCCTGACTAATTCTAGTCTTAGTAAGTTCCCATTATGGACTATTAATGTTATACAAACACAGCTATAAAATTAGCTAATTAAACAGGGTACGTAGTATATGGTCTCTTCTATGCATTCCTTGTACATAACGAGACAGATAAAATTACCTTCCTCCTTCATCTCCAAAGCATACTTTTTTGAGATGTCGTTTCCACACATTTACAGAGTACATCCTAAAGCAATGAGTGAGCGAATTGAAAAGGATAATGTGGTATTGTCCATATATTCCATGGTCGGAGTCATGGTGTGAATGAAATGCTAGAATGACACGTGTTTAGAAACGGAGGCAATATATAGTTTGTGTGATTTACTCGAGATAAAATAAGCAAATTATGTAACGTGTCTCTGGCTCCAATGAACTTTGACAGGGGCAGTGGGTGCCAGAGTTATCCGGTTTCGCCTTGACCGTTGCCCTCGCTGCGGTGCTTCCCGAGATATTTTGGATCTTGAATGTCATATGCGTGGAGCAATATACAAAACAAGGCAAAAGATGTGGATTCTGGGCCGTATTCATCGACAAGAACTTTTACTGGAAGGTTAATTTTGTCAGCCACTTTCAGCACTTAATTAGTATTTACTTAGTGCAATACTGTCCCTCCCTTACCATGCATTCGCTTGTGGCATTTGACTTACTGATGCCAAGTGTTTGCTGCCTGCTTGCTACAGCTGTCCTGGACTGTAAATAGTGTATTTCGGTTGCGAGAGCTTGTCGGCCTTCTCATCAAGCTGATCATCCGGTGCCGCAACTGGGTCAAGACTCGAGCCTGAAGACTCTTCGGACGGGCAGCGCCGCTTGGCGGAGGACAGTAGAGCTACGCGCACCAAGCTACCCCTGCACTTTAACCCTGTGGAGATCGAATCGCCGGCCTCTGTGGAGTATATGTCACCTAGCCATAGAAGTAGAACTAGCTAGTGCACTTGCAAAAGTTGCAACCCAGCCTGCTTGGTGGAACAACAGGTGTTCAACAGTTTCCTCCCTATTGCAAAAGTAACAATTATAGCTTGTAGGTATGGATCTTACTTGAAGTTGATAGCATGTAGGGAGACAATCATGTGCCAGCCTCCATAATACTACTTTCATTTTATTAGGACACTGAATTGCCCACAATTTCTTCCACATTTTCTCCAATGGCTTCTGTTCAGAAGTTGAACCTTTGCCATCTACACTCTGCTCTTCCCAGAAATTCATCGTTCTAGCTAGATTATAGGCTGGTCTCATAGTATAGACGCCATTCTTTGTGTGGGGCCATGAGGCAAAGTCTGTACAACCTTCCGTACTTAAAGGAATGCTCAGAATTTTCTCCACCATGTCTTCTGTGAATCTATTTCTGATGGCTGCCTCATTCCATTGTTGACCCCCCCTCGGTAATCAAGGAGCTCACTAATTGGTTTTCACTCGTTGATTGCAGAGTTCTGGGAATGACATCTGGAATCCAATTGCCCCTGTATATATGTATTTGTTTGCCATCTCCTACTCTCCACTGCAGGCCTTTTTGTATCAATCGCTTCCCATACACCAGACTACGCCATGTGTAAGATGAAGACCTCGGGCACTTCGCAGTCCAGAAATCCCCATCAGGATAATACCTACCCTTTAACACTCGAGCACATAAAGAGTTGGGCTCGGTTAAAAGACGCCAACATTGTTTACCCAACATGGCTTGATTGAAAATTGAGATGTCCCTAAATCCCATGCCTCCTAGGAACTTTGGTGAGGATAACCATTTCCATGATCTCCAATGTAGTTTCCTTCTGCCATCTTCTACACCCCACCAGAAGTTTGCAAATGATCTTCTTATATTTTCGCAAACGCTAATGGGAAGCAGAAAACAACTCATTACATATGTTGGAATTGCTTGTGCAACCGATTTTAACAGAATTTCTTTCCCAGCCCTTGATAATGGCCTATCACTCCAGCCATTAAGTCTTTTCCATATCCGACCAGTGAGAAAATTGAAACAATTAGTTGGTGAACGTCCCACCCAGGTCGGCCTGCCAAGATAAGTAGTTTGTAATGTGTCATCTTGGACTCCAATTTTCCTTTTCACTCTTTCCTTTACCTGTTCGTCACAATGTGTACCAAAAAATATAGACGATTTTTGAAAATTAATTTTCTGTCCAGACCCATTGCAATACGTCTAATAAATTAGAAACGCCTTGAGTATACTTCAAAAATTATCCCACCTTTATGTTTTTGTGCAACACCAGTTATACTATTGTTTGTCGTGTGCATCATGAAAATTTTCAAGGGATATGCTGATGTCGCTTGGTGTGCATGAGGGATTATTTTTTTCTTCCGTTGCAACGCACGGGCATGTTTCCTAGTTTAAAGATAAAAGGAACTCGGAAAAACAGAATCGCATTCAAACCGTTGATATCGGATAGTAAGATCTAGATGTGCACGAGTTTTCCTACTCTGAACAGGAGAACTCTCATGTACGCTTCCTAATTAACCTGGGTTGGTTACCTTGCTGTCTTGGCCTGCCCGGACTGCCTTGTGTTATATACAACATCGAAGAGATATATAGATAGATAGATAGATAGATAGACAGAGACCACAACCATGGAGGAAAAGCTCCTAGCCGACGAGAGCGACAAGCATCTTCCGCCGCCGTGCCGCCTCTACGAGGGCACCCTTGCCGATTTCGTTTTCGCCATTGTGACTGCCGCGCTATTCATCGACGTGACTGTTTTAACCTTGTACGACCTTAAAACCACGGACTTCTCTCGCCTGCTACCCGAGCTATCAGCCGTCGTGGACGGAGCGGCCGGACTCGACTCCCGCGTCCCCCGGGCGTTCAACCTCACCCTGAGCATCGACTCCGGTATTCGCGACGAGCAGTGCGTCGGCGGCGAAGCAGTCGTCCTGTATCGGGGCGTCCCGCTCGCCACCGGTGCCGTGCAGGAGCTCTGCGTGCCGGTCAACAGTACCGGGCAGGTGGCCATCTTCGCGGCGAGCGGAGGCGTCGGCCTTCCGACTGAGCTGGCAGAGCAGATGGCCGACGAGAAGCGCGACGGAGGCGCGGTGTGGCTGGAGGTTCGCGTCATCTCGGTCAAGCACAGGCTCCTGACGTGCACCGCAAGCCTGCACGGTGGGGCAGGCCCGCAGCCCCCTTGCGATAGCCGGTTACTGAGAGATGAATCTGACGGTGTTGAAAAGGCTTTGGTATATTAGAAGAGACTAGCAAAAAGGCTCGTGCGTTGCAGCGGATAGAAAATAATAAAAGTATGGGAATCAACCTATGGTTGGATGGTTAGGAGGACAATGGTAACCATAGCTCATCAGAGTTCAAATTCTAGACATGACACTGGTGCTCGTACTTTTCTAGATTTATTTCAGGCATTTCAGCGATGTGCGTTCAGTGGGAGCTAGACGTTCCCATCGACTACGAAAGCATTTGTGATGACTTTATCAATCTCAAAATGATGTGCCGGTTCAGTCTATCAGAGGTGTTCATAAGGATAGAATGTGAGTGTGTCCATTCATAAAGGTGAATGTATATTTATATGTACGAGCGCCTGCGTTTGTACTATGTTTAAAAAACACACGAACGCATGTGCTTGCTAAAACCGTATATAACACTACTCCTGCAATTATTTTTCACCTTATAAATAAAGAGTAGAATAAAAATTATTGAAGAACATCTAAAAGGTATGTCATCTCATTCATTATTCACATTACATGTTTTCTTTGATTTTCTTACACTACAACTGACTTTAACAATGAGTGCGTCCAGTACTATTGTCTGAGAAACTGCATTTGAATACTACATGCGCCCGTGCGTTGCCACGGGGAAGCAAATCCTCGCATGCTTCAAGCGACCCACCCGTCTTACTCACCATGGTCATATTGTCCACCTATTCACGACAAACCTCATAAAATTCAACCCGATGAGGTATCACATCCGTCGCAGGCTGCTGTCGCAAGCCCCTCTAGTCGCAATAAAAAAATTCCTACACTCTTCTTCAAAAAACAGAATGCATGTAAACTGATAAATATCTACCTAATAAAATGTTGCAATGAACAAGCCAAATTATGTGGCCTATGGTAGCTAAATTTTGGCTATATTAAGAAATTTTTTTAAGCTAGCAAAACTTTGATTAGCTGTTAACACTGAGATATAAAGTTTGAAAATGAGAAGATACATCTCTTTTTATCCATTTTTATACACAACCACCAATTATTTGACTAAAAAAAAAGCTGATCATTATTTTTTCTTATTTCCCTTCCTTGCATTCTATCCAATTATATCCGCTGTATATAAAAGAATAAGGAAACACTACCTCACCCCTATTGATAACCATTTTGGCCACTACCGTCAAAACAAACCCTAACCCTAGTTTGAGGATAGAACTATGGTATGGTTTCTCTAAACCCAGTATCGGCAGGCCCAGTTACTCTCTTGCCCGAACTTATGCGAAGTAAAAATTGATCGAATTCGATTAGCACTATAAAAAAAACCTAAGTATTTTATTGATCAGGCGGCACCCAGATATTATAAGCAATTCCTTCCTTCCTTATTATCCGCTGAAATTGAGGATTGAAATCATTTTATTTCCGTTCCTTGCATTTTATGCATGTCATGCTCTTTCCTTCCTTGCTTACTGCTCCTTCATTTGGACTGCTTTCCTTTCTTTTCTTACTCTGTCACAAGAACTCAATTCCTTTCTTTCCTTATTTCTCTCACACGTCGGCATCTTATTTCCTTCCTTCCTTTCTTTCTATGCATGCCGTCCTCTTATTTCATTCCTTTCTTTATATGCATGTCGTCCTCTTTCCTTCCTTCGTTTATTTATTCCCGAGATAGCTCTTGATACATCGAAGATCAAAGGCGTATATAAATTGAGTGGATTAGACGAAAGAAGACGAGGTGGGACTATTTAATAGAACGAACAATTTTATCTGCAGAAAATACTGGGATAGCTCAGTTGGTTGCAACGATTGATCTGTGAGAGGGAGGTCGCAAGTTCAATTCTCTACAAGAGCAAATATTTTTACCTTGCCTTATGTGGGCCTTCTTTCTTGGGCCACAGCGCCAAGTTGGGCCGTGAAGCCCACTGTGCATAGTACCACCTTGTTTATATTATGATTTTGTCCATCTAAATTGTAAAAGCGTATTATGACATGAGAAAAAAGCGTATTGTGACGGTGAACCTGACAAAGTCAATGCGTGCTTTATTTTATAATAAAATAATATATATATATATATATATATATATATATATATATATATATATATATATATATATATATATATATATATATATACTAGCAAAAGGGCCCTTGCGTTGCAACGGAGTTAAAGAAAATCCTAAAGCATCAACTTAAAGGTATTTCTATTATGAACATGTGCATAAAGCTGATCGGTTTATCATATCACCACTAACGTCCTTGCATTCTGTTAAACATGCCTATTTTATTTACTAAGACACCATTACCGCTGTTGAAAATTTAGGAAATTCACACAATTAGTAAAAAGTGCAATACATAAAAAACATACATAACTTTGTGTGACGGCCCGTCAGTGCACTGCTTCTCAATGAGGGCAGCTGCGGCTTGGCTTCGTGCGCTTTTCGGAACAACGTGTATAAGGACCGAGTCAACCAGGCCTTTCCCTTGAAGTTTTCTTATCCCTGATACTTTACTTTTTTTCAAGTACAACATGTCTGGGCATCTTAGGCTTCTTTTGCATCAGTACTACATCTACTAAACTATAATGTTTGTTTCATGTTATTTGCTTTGATTTGAATTGAGGTTTTTTTAAAATCCCTCACTTGAATTTTATTAAGTTAGCCAACCAAATGAAATTCAAATAAGTAATTTTATGGATCTTCGATCTATCTAAATTGAGGGAATTAACATGGTGGTTCTTTTTATTACTCATGAACATAGCCCCCAAAAATATTAGGGAGCTAAAAATAACAATCCCATTCATTTCAAATTAAGCATAACCCACTCTTAATTTAAACTTCTTAATTAAATATTTAGAATTATATTTGTAGCAATGTAAATATAAGTTCCACTTCGGATAATTCATGTGGAGTTGGCACAAACCCAAAAGGCCAAAAAAATAGTTTCAAGTTTCTTCAAACCCAATTGATTTTCAAATTCTTTTCTTAGGCAAGATTTTATAATTCTTAAACACCGCTCTCTCTTTCCTGTGTTTTTTTGGCCCAACTCATATAGCAGCAGAAACCCAGTTTGCATGCCATTTTCCCCCACCACCAGCGGCAGCCTCCTCCCACTTTAACCCTACCCCGCCCCCCAATTCCTGGGGTCTCTGTCTCAAGTCTCAACCCGGGGTGATGTGCCCCAAGCGCCTCGCTGCATGGCCTCGACGTTGCACCCGATGACCCTCCATTCCCACTCGATCTCTTCCTTGCCGCACCTCTGTGTGCGCCTCCTCCCGCTGTGCATCGTGCGCTACCATCGCGTGGTGAACCACCTAACCGCCGTTGGACTCGCTCTTCCTCGTTGCACCTCGGTGCTCCTCCTCTCCCGCTATGCACCTGGCGCGAGCTGCGCGCGCCTCCGGCCATGAACGCAGTCGCCCAGCTGCGGCCCCCTAGCGCTCTTGCACCTCCCGGCCTCCGCTTGTTCTCCTCTCGTCGCCCGCGTCCCTCGCCCCTCAACAAGCTTTACTCCTCTTTGCCTCGCCAAGCCTGTTCAATGGTACTGCATCGTCTTCTCCCATTGGCTCTCAGGGCTGCTTGTTGATTCCCAGTTGGCTTTGTTGATATTTCAACTAACTTGGGAAAGTATATAAACTGAGACAACTCAACCTAACAGAACGGGGTGGGATTATTCAACACCCAAGCTAACTTTATCTAATTATTAAAAGCATGCATGTATCGATTGGAATTAACCTTGCTTCGTTCGGCACGAGGGCCAGGGTAATTGGGCCTATCTCCGTACTCTCACTCCATCAGGCTATGTTTGGCTGGATGGGCGAGAATATTTGGCCAGCTTTCGAACCAAGATTATTAAGGGCTAACCCAGTTTTATGTTGCAACTTGGGTGCCAGCTCAACTGGTTGTTGTTGTAGTGTAAGAACGGAAGGTTGTAAGTTCGAATCTCAGGACAAAATTACTTTTTGCTATTATAGAATAGATGACGGGTTAATTAACAGAATTATTTTTCGCAGGTATATATATAATAGATGGCAGCTTAATTAACTAAAAACAGAAAACCGGATTAGTAAACGCACGTACAAAAAACTCATGGGTGGCGCGTGGCGGGCCACGTGATCATATGAATAGTACCACCTCGGATGTAGAAAATAATATAGGTGAAAAAACTGAAAGCGTAAATTCACGGGAAGAAGCGTATTGTGACGGTGAACCCGATAAAGTCAATCCGTGCTTTATTATTAGGGATAGATTAGAAGAGATGAATCTAACGAGATTTTATTTTCTTTGGCAGTAGTATGAGACATGCATGCGTGTGTCTACTAAGATTGCCGACGTGTGCTTGTATGCATGCCAGTTTCTTTCTTTTTAAACTAGTGTAAAGCCCATTCTTTGCATATTACATGTTCTATTGAGTTTATTTCGAAATACGATATTTATAATTTGGTAAGCATAGAGCAAAGTTCAAATGTCGTTGAAATGCATATTATTTTTTGGTACATTAGATTTCTGGCATAGCTAAGACAAATTCAATGGTTGAATCTTCTGGAAAGTTATAAATTTGTTCCGTAAAAAAACTTGTTAATCGACATTTATTATACTCCCTCCGTCCGGAATTACTTGTCAGAGAAATGGATGTATCTATATGTATTTTAGTTGTAGATACATCCATTTTTATCCATTTGGGCGACAAGTAATTCCGGACGGAGGGAGTAATTCTTTTCATTATTTTCTAATGTCTTACTATGAAGATAAATCATTTCAAACAAAGGGGTGTGTCTTTCCACCAAGATCAAGGGAGTGACTTTTCATGAAAAGGCTTTTTTCACCATGGGATGTGTCTTTTTTACAAAAAGACACCCTTTCAATAAGAGGTGTGTCTTTTGACAAAAGAACATGACAGTTCATAGGCCCCAACTATCATGATCTGGTAGACCTGATTGAGGCGATATATCCAACCAGTGTTGTTTTCAGGGTGATGTGGTTTAATGTAGATACCGCATTAGGGCGTCCCCAAATGAGACCCTCAAATCATCAGTTTATGTCCGGATTACAGTATCCGGACTGTTTGTGTCAACTTTTGTTATCCAATGGGACCCCATCGGTCCGCGAAGTGGTTAGGATGTCCGTTTTTTAGCAAATCGAAGACAAACATGGAGGAGCTATACCGGTGTTCGGACATCCACTTGACCAACAAAACGCCACCATGTGGTCCTTCTCTCTTTTCTCTCCCCACACATGCATGGTCCCTTGGTCTCTCTCTTCTCTCAACTGGACAAATAAGGATTAATTTGTGAAAAGGATTGGATGGCTCTCTCCCACATCATGTCCGCGGATCATGTTTGGACATAAAAACCAACATATACCAGAGCCATTTGCGGGTAGCTTTGGAGATGCCCTTAGGAGCCCAAATTTAAAATAGAGGGATGGTATACCAACATTGTTCGCAAAGTAGGACAAATTGTTGGTCGGATGGTTTAAGCCTCACCCAGTGCTTCGCCTTGTACCGGTGCGCCATACTCAGGTGGAATAATACAGGAGGAGAGAGATATTTTTGGTGTCTTTAGAAAGAAACATATACATGGCTCTATGTATATTTCAATCCCTTTTATATCTCAGAGGCCAGCAAGCTCAGCGACAAGGATATTAAGGCACTGGACATACCTCTGGGTAGCCCGAGGCGCGACCATGCTCGCATGCACGTCATGGAAGCTGTGGGCAATGCTTTGAAGGAGAAGCGACGCCTGGAACGCAGGGGCAGACGGGCTGGACAACGCATGGGAACGAGTCCAGGCTGCTGAGCACGAAATAGAATCAATTCAGGCCTCACCCAAGACCGGCCCGGCAGCAAAGAAGACCATACCGGCGGCGAATAAGGCCGCACTAGCGATGAAGGGCAAGGCGGATGAAGGACGACATGAGAAGCGCCGCAGCACACAACTCATCCTCGTACCGCACTCCGGCAAAGAACATGCTCGCAGCTGCTCAGAGGCTAGCCGAGACCGATTTCCTGGCCGACCATCCGGACAGGAAGCAGTCCAAGGAGGCCATGCAGTACGTGAATACGACATGTCTTGGCTTCTCAATTTCTTATTTTCACCCTTCAATCCAAATCACAACGAACAATAAGTACCACCAACTATAATCGATTCTATATACCACATGCATGAGATGACAAGGTAATGCCATGGGTTTGTCTAAGAAAGATTACGTGAACAATAAGAGCTCTTTTACAGTACCCTGCAATGAATATGAGCCGTCTATTCTCGAAATCAAAGGGTGGTGGTCGATCTATACTGCTCAACTGGGCGACTACCATTGCCAGCAGTACCGATGACACCGGACGCTCCGCGTGCAGCAGTATACTTGTTGTGAGGATAATTTAGGGAGAGAAAAGCTAGCCGGCCTCTCGACCAAGCGAACCTGTTCGTTCGCTTCTCTTTACCTGCTGCCGCATGCATGCGCCCGCCGGCTAGGATTCCGGCGGCCGCCTCGTCGCCTTCACACTGTCGGCCGTGCTTGTGGACCGACACTGCTACGCCACCGGTTATGCTCGTCGATTGCGGCACGCGCTCACGGCCTAAATCGTCTTCCTTGACGAGGATTCGTCTTCCTCCCTTCCTCTATGCCGGCGACCACCATTGCATCTCGTCTTCGTCCGCATCCCCTTCCTTGGCCATGCTGGTGGACCAAGCGCTCAGAGGTACGGTCCAGGTCATGCGCTCGCGGAAGGTGGTGGCGGGAGCGCGCTGGGAAAGAGGGACACGGTGGCGAGTTCGACGACGGTGGAGCCGGCTAGTTGGCTATGTCGAGTTGGCGGCTGCGGCGGGTAGAGCAACGGCCGATGGCTCAACCAGAGCGAAAAGAACGGCCGATTGCTGATTGGCTAGCGTTATCTTAGAAAACGGAAAAATAACTAGAACTACCTTCACGGAATCAACGGTAGATGATTGTATACTGCTACCTCCCATCTTTAACAGTACAGGGTATCATAAAAAAGCTCAATAATTATGACATGCCAGACATGTATGACTTGGTGAGGTGGGAGGTTTTGCCTTGTTCCTTGTTGGGGAGTACCGTTCTGGAATTCGTTCCGGTTGGAGGAACCCGTGGTTGGTAGCGGTGGTCGTTGGTGGCTAGTCTGGCAACTGCTATGTGAACGAGCAAGGCGGGTTTGTGGCAAGGTTGTGGTAGTCAACAAGGTCATCATAGGTTGCAGAGGCGGCGGAGTTGCGCGACAGGGAAGTCCATGCGGCAATGATGATAAGTGACAGGTGGACCAGCTGGAGGATCCTTCGCAGCACGAACCTTGCATAGTCCTTCGTTGTTCATTCTCAATCTGGGTTGTCTTGCTAGCGGTGTGTGTGGTTAATCGCTTGGCATGGATTTTTGTGTGGCTTCTCGGGGCCTTTGTGGTGTGGGCTTGGTTGGTGATGTTTTCTTCATGATGATGTGTGTGGTATTGTGATGTCCTGTTATGTGCCTAATCAGCGGGTTATGATGGTTTTCACCGAATTTTATACTAATTAACTAGTCGACACTACTTTCTTAATGAAAAAATGAAAAATAGTTTGCATCATTTAGAAAAACACTTATGGGATCAATTATTTAGATATATATATATACAAGAATTGTTATTAAGACAAGCATGCCAGCGAACTGACTCTAACTCAGATAGTTAGGTTCCTTGTGGTTAGACTGAATTTATTTCAGATGTTTCGACGATGTTCGTTCAATGAAAGAAGATGTTTCTATCAAGTGCTCATAGAGGTAGGGTATATGTGCGTACGTTGATAGGGGTGAGCATATGTAGGCATCTGCGATGCACGTTGTTTTCAAAAAAACAGCGCACACCAGCATGTCTTGAAAGCTGTATAAAGTTTCGGTACACATCAGTATAGTATTTAAAAGACACATAGAAACTAGAAACAACTACTAAACGTGAGACTATAAACAATCTAAAAAAAAGTGAGACTATAAACCGAATATAGTACAAGAGAACGAATGAACTCATCATATGAAAACAACGGATTTTCCATGGAAAATTAGTCCATGTTGTGATTCACCAGGGATACGATACAAGGACTTTGCAGGGATATGGCCGCGGCGACGGCTCATCCAGCTTCACCCGGCACGACAGCAACCTCTTCAGGTAGTGGGACTCCTCCGCGATCCAGCCCAGCACGATGTCCACGTCCACCTCCGCGGACCGCGACCGCCTCTCCGACTCCATGCGGTCGCGCAGCTCGTCGGACAGCCCAACCCCGGCGCCGAGCGCCACCATCCCCGCGCGCTCGTGGGCGTGCTCGCCAAAGCAGAACCCGGGCACGCGGCCCCAGGCGAGCACCGCCCCCGCGTACGAGACCGCCACCGTCCCGCGCTCCTGGCAGACCCACGACGACGGGCCCGAGCTGTGGTTGCTGACGCCGTGGAGCGTGAGGTTGAACGCTGGGGATAGGCTCGGCGCCAGCGTCCGGCCGTCGAGCCCGTCGAAGCCGGCGAGGTCGACCGAGAAAGTGGGGACACGGAGGATCTGATATCGGTCGCTTTTGGAGTTAACCGACTGCAGCAAGGCCATGAACGCGGCCAGTAACACGCATGTCAGCATGACGAGGCCGAGGAGGCCGACGAGGCGGAGGACGACGAGCTTCGCCGAAACGGTGGGGGCATGGGGTGATGCCCCTGCTTCCAGATCCGGCTCCATGGCAGAGACCAGAGAGACGGGACGGGACGGGACAGGTTTTGGCAGTTTACGCGCGTGCATGTGGTGTCGGCTAGGGTTTATTGACGGGACTTTAGCGTATATCTGCTGGAGTGCGTCTCTTTTTTCGAAGCCGTGCTGGAGTGCATCTTTTTTTTTTTTTTGAGATGTGCTGGAGTGCATCTTTGGTTTCGTTTTCTCCGGCCATTGTGGAGGTGTCCATCTACTTACAAAGGCTCCGGGGTCGATACCGTCTCCAACATGCTCCGAAGTCCGGTGGTGGTCACGCTGTGAACCAGCCGGTTGCATCACGCGAGGGCTTCCTTTTTGTTTCATTACAAATACTTGCTCCCTCCGTAAAGAAATATAAGAGCATTCAGATTTTTGGAAGAGAATGCTTTGGCAATGCAACTCAATGTATTGATCGGTACATAACGCACGTATATATGGGTGTACCAGGTGGGCCTCAACCTCAACTATACAATGACTAGGAGGTGGACCAAGATATACAATATACATGCATAACCATATATTCACCCCCCCCCCCACGGCAGTCGAACCGTCGCCGGAGACGCAAAGACTGGACCTGAACTCCTCGAAAACGGAAGTAGGCAGTCCCTTCGTCATGACATCGGCGAACTGTTGCGCCGTCGGGACGTGAAGGACCCGGATGCGCCCAAGAGCCACCTGCTCACAAACAAAGTGTATGTCGAGCTCAATGTGCTTCGTTCGACGATGGTGGACTGGGTTGGCGGAGACGTGTCGCAGTAGACGAGCGTGGCCTTGTGAACTTCACAAAGCAACTCCTGGAGCAGCTGACGAAGCCAAGAGCATTCAGCAACAGCATTAGCCACTGCCCGATACTCTGCCTCGGCACTCAAGCGGGAGACCGTGGGTTGTCGCTTGGACGACCAGGAGATCAGCGACGGCCCAAGGTAGACACAGTAGCCCGAGGTGGAGCGCCGTGTGTCCGGGCAACCAGCCCAGTCCGCATCAGAGTAGGCACCATGGACGGGGTGCCGCGTATGTAATGGAGGATACGCTTCACCAGGGTTCAGTGAGAGTCACGCGGAGCATGCATGCGAAGACAGACCTGTTGAACAGCATACTGCAAGTCGGGGCGCGTCAGGGTCAGGTACTGCAGAGCACCCACGACGGAGCGATAGAAGGCCGCATCGGACGCGGGAGAGTCCTCCAGAGCTGAAACCTTGGCCTTGGTGTCGACGGGCGTGGCGGCGGGCTTGCAGTTAAGCATGCTAGCACACTCAAGAAGCTCATGGGCATATCGTTGTTGATGCAGAAAGAACCCATCTGGCCGTCGAACCACCTCAATGCCGAGGAGTAGTGCAGGGGCCCCAAGTCCTTGAGGGAAAACTCATCGCGAAGACGAACAGTGAGCCGCTGAAGGAGCTCGGCAGTGGATGCCGTCAGGATAATGTCGTCGACATAGAGCAACAAGTAGGCCGTGGCAGCTCCGTGATGATACACGAAGAGGGACGCATCGGAGCGAGTGGATGTGAAGCCAAGCGTCTGCAAGAACGCAGTGATCCGCTAGTACCAGGCCCGGGGCGCCTGCTTCAACCCGTAAAGGGAACGGGAGAGCAAGCACACGTGGTCTGGACGTGCGGCGTCGACGAAGCCGGTGGGCTGCTCACAGAACACCTGCTCGGCGAGGTGGTCGTGCAAGAAGGCGTTGGAAACGTCCAACTGATGCACGGTCCAGGCTCGGGAGACGGCCAACTGAAGCACGGTGCGGATCATGCCCGGTTTGACAACCGGGGCAAAGGTGTCGGTGAAGTGCACGCCCGCGCGTTGCCCGAAAGCCCCGAACCACCCAGTGAGCTTTGTAGCGCTCGAGAGTGCCATCCGGATGAGTCTTGTGTCAGAAGACTCACTTGCCCGTGATGATGTTGGCACGAGGCGGCCGAGGAACGAGCTGCCAGGTGCGGTTCTGCTGTAGAGCGTCGAACTCTTCCTGCATCGCAGCGAGCCAATGTGGATCCCGGAGGACGGCTCGAGCTGACGATGGGAGAGGGGACGGCTCAGAGGCGGAAGCGGCGAGAAGGTACTCATCGCTGGTGTACCGCGCCCAAGAGCGAGTCATCGGGCAGGGCAGCGGGTCCGGGTCGGCGGCGGGTGAGGATGATGAAGGACCCGCCGCGGGGGACGCCGAGGGCGCGGGAGGCGCCGAGGACGCCGGGGACGCCAGGGGCGTTGGCAGCGTCGGAGATGCCGCGGGCACAGGGGACGCCGAAGGCGCCGGGGTCGAGGGTGCCGACCGGAGGAGGGACGCGGCCCCTAAGGCAGCCAAACGGGGAGGAACTCGACCCGTGGCGCGAGGGGCGCCCTCAAAGCCGGGAGGTGGCCCGAGAGATGCTCTCGAGCGGCCGTCACCGGAAGTGCTTGCCGGAGAGCCACCGGGAGCAGGCAAGGCCGCAACATCCGAAGGTACCTACTGGAAGGAAAAACCATCTCGTCAAAGTAAACGTGTCGGGAAGTGATCACCCGATGGGAGATAGGATCAGCGGTAGCCTTTGGTGTTGGGTGGGTAGCCGAGAAAGATGCAGGCCAAGGACCTAGGAGCGAGCTTATGCGGGGTAGTGGAAGAGATGCTAGGATAGCAAAGGCAACCGAAGATGTGTAGCTCATCGTAGGAGGGTGGCATGCCGAACAAGAGGTGATGAGGTGCAAAATTCCCGCGAGTGCGACAAGGGCGGATGTTGATGAGTAGTGATGCAGTGGCAAGCGCGTAGGGCCAAACCCGTGGTGGCATGTTGGCATGAAAAAGAAGCGTGTGGACGCAGTCATTAAGAATGCGAAGCACGCGCTCAACGCGGCCATTATGTTGCAAGGTGTACGGGCAAGTGAGACGAAAGATCGTGCCGTGTGCGGTGAGAAGGTTGCGGATGGCAAGATTATCAAACTACTTCCCGTTGTCTGTTTGCAACGCATGGATGGGACGTCCAAACTGCATGGAGACATAGGAGTAGAAGGCGGTGAGAGTGGCAACAGCGTCCGACTTCCGCTGCAACGGGAAGGTCCACACATAGTGCTAAAAATCATCAAGTATAACAAGATAATAAAGATAGCCCGTGTTACTGGCAACAGGAAAGGTCCAAACATCACTATGAATTAACTCAAACGGGTATGATGCAACATGCAAGAAGTTCTAAATGGAAGACGAACATGGTTGCTGAGACGACAGACATGACAAGTGTGATCGTCGATCTTATTACACGTGAAGGAAAAACTCCAAAGAATATGACGAAAGGTGGCTGGGTTGGGATGTCCTAGTCGAGCATGCCAAAGGTCCACTCCAGCGGAAAGCGCCATGGGTGC
This sequence comes from Triticum aestivum, assembly GCF_018294505.1. Lineage (NCBI taxonomy): Eukaryota > Viridiplantae > Streptophyta > Magnoliopsida > Poales > Poaceae > Triticum > Triticum aestivum. The sequence continues at coordinate 486,559,872 of NC_057799.1, read as the reverse complement.
GGCGGCGGAGGAAGCGGATGAGTGGACCGGGTAGAGCTTGTCAGGGCTGTCACATCGGTGGAGCACCATCCAGGTATGGGCATCCTTAACAGAAAAGCCAAACATGTCAAATTCAACGGTGACAGGATTTTCACGTGTAAAAGAACGAACGGAAACAAGATTTTTAATAATGTCAGGAGAGACAAGTATATTAGAAAGAGATAACGGCACAGAGTTAGATGGAAAGGCAACATGACCAACATGAGTAATGGGCATGGAGGAACCGTCGCCCACGGTAATGCGAGCGGCAGTGTGAACGGGGTGGGCGGCGAGGAGGTTACCAGGGTTGGAGGCCATGTGAGTCGTGGCTCCGGTGTCCATGTACCAGTCGCCACCACTGGTGTACTGCTGCGGCGTGGGAGCGGAGTGGAGAGCGGCTAGAAGCGTGGGATTCCAGGGCGCCGGTGGAAGTGCCGGGAGCCGACGGCTGCGGCTGTGGTGGAGGCGCCGTGAGGAGTGGGGGTACCCGTCGGCCGAAGGCGCCCCATAGGGCACGCAGGGGCTGTAGGGCAGCACGGGCGCGTACGGCTGAGGAGCCGCGAGAAGCGCCTGATGAGTGGTCGGGCGGGCGCCGAAGAAACCGGGGACGGGGGCGCGCGGTACAAGCATGGAGTGTGCGTGGACAACCCCCGTCCAGGGGTTCTGACCGGCCTGCCAGGGCGCCGGCGGGAGCGGCTGCTACAGCTGGCGGGGGCCCCCGCCCTGGGCGGCCGACTGCTACTGATGTGGCTTGCGGCCACGGCGGCCATCGCGGCGGCGCTCGGCGGGTGCCGGCTGCTGCTGCGGGTAGGGGTAACCCGGTGTTGGGGAACGTAGTAATTAAAAAAATTCCTACGCACACGCAGGATCATGGTGATGCATAGCAACGAGAGGGGAGAGTGTGTCCACGTACCCTCGTAGACCGAAAGCGGAAGCGTTAGCACAACGCGGTTGATGTAGTCGTACGTCTTCACGATCCGACCGATCAAGTACCGAACGCACGGCACCTCCGAGTTCTGCACACGTTCAACTCGATGACGTCCCTAGAACTCCGATCCAGCCGAGCTTTGAGGGAGAGTTCCGTCAGCACGACGGCGTGGTGACGATGATGATGTTCTACCGAGGCAGGGCTTTGCCTAAGCACCGCTACGATATAATCGAGGTGGATTATGGTGGAGGGGGGCACCGCACACGGCTAAGAGATCAAGAGATCAATTGTTGTATCTCCAAGGGGTGCCCCCTCCCCGTATATAAAGGAGTGGAGGAGGGGGAGGGCCGGCCCTCTCTATGGCGCGCCCTAGGAGGAGTCCTACTCCCACCGGGAGTAGGATTCCCCCCCTTCCAAGTAGTAGGAGTAGGAGTCAAGGAAAGGGGAGAGAGAAGAGAAGGAAGGAGGGGCCGCAGCCCCTCCCCCTAGTCCAATTCGGACTAGGCCTTGGGGGGCGTGCAGCCTCTCCTCTCTCTTTCCCCTAAAGCCCAATAAGGCCCATATACTCCCCGGCGAATTCCCGTAACTCTCCGGTACTCCGAAAAATACCCGAATCACTCGGAACCTTTCCGATGTCCGAATATAGTCGTCCAATATATTGATCTTTATGTCTCGACCATTTTGAGACTCCTCGTCATGTACCCGATCTCATCCGGGACTCCGAACTACCTTCGGTACATCAAATCACATAAACTCATAATATAACCGTCATCGAACTTTAAGCGTGCGGACCCTATGGGTTCGAGAACTATGTAGACATGACCGAGACACGTCTCCGGTCAATAACCAATAGCGGAACCTAGATGCTCATATTGGCTCCCACATATTCTACGAAGATCTTTATCGGTCAAACCGCATAACAACATAAGTCGTTCCCTTTGTCATCGGTATGTTACTTGCCCGAGATTCGATCGTCGGTATCTCAATACCTAGTTCAATCTCGTTACCGGCAAGTCTCTTTACTCGTTCCGTAATACATCATCCCGCAACTAACTCATTAGTTACAATGCTTGCAAGGCTTATAGTGATGTGCATTACTGAGTGGGCCCAGAGATACCTCTCCGACAATCGGAGTGACAAATCCTAATCTCGAAATACGCCAACCCAACAAGTACCTTCGGAGACACCTGTAGAGCACCTTTATAATCACCCAGTTACGTTGTGACATTTGGCAGCACACAAAGTGTTCCTCCGGTAAACGGGAGTTGTATAATCTCATAGTCATAGGAACATGTATAAGTCATGAAGAAAGCAATAGCAACAAACTAAACGATCAAGTGCTAAGCTAACGGAGTGGGTCAAGTCAATCACATCATTCTCCTAATGATGTGATCCCGTTAATCAAATGACAACTCATGTCTATGGTTAGGAAACATAACCATCTTTAATTAACGAGCTAGTCAAGTAGAGGCATACTAGTGACACTCTGTTTGTCTATGTATTCACACATGTATTATGTTTCCGGTTAATACAATTCTAGCATGAATAATAAACATTTATCATGATATAAGGAAATAAATAATAACTTTATTATTGCCTCTAGGGCATATTTCCTTCAGTCTCCCACTTGCACTAGAGTCAATAATCTAGTTCACATCACCATGTGATTTAATACCAATAGTTCACATCACCATGTGATTAACACCCATAGTTCACATCGTCATGTGACCAACACCCAAAGGGTTTACTAGATTCAATAATCTAGTTCACATCGCTATGTGATTAACACCCAAAGAGTACTAAGGTGTGATCATGTTTTGCTTATGAGAGAAGTTTAGTCAACGGGTCTGCCACATTCAGATCCGTATGTATTTTGCAAATTTCTATGTCAACAATGCTCTGCACGGAGCTACTCTAGCTAATTGCTCCCACTTTCAATATGTATCCAGATTGAGACTTAGAGTCATCTGGATCAGTGTCAAAATTTGCATCGACGTAACCCTTTACGACGAACCTTTTGTCACCTCCATAATCGAGAAACATATCCTTATTCCACTAAGGATAATTTTGACCGCTGTCCAGTGATCTACTCCTAGATCACTATTGTACTCCCTTGCCAAAATCAGTGTAGGGTATACAATAGATCTGGTGCACAGCATGGCATACTTTATAGAACCTATGGCCAAGGCATAGGGAATGACTTTCATTCTCTTTCTATCTTCTGCCGTGGTCGGGCTTTGAGTCTTACTCAATTTCACACCTTGTAACACAGCAAGAACTCTTTCTTTGACTGTTCCATTTTGAACTACTTCAAAATCTTGTCAAGGTATGTACTCATTGAAAAAACTTATCAAGCGTCTTGATCTATCTCTATAGATCTTGATGCTCAATATGTAAGCATCTTCACCGAGGTCTTTCTTTGAAAAACTCCTTTCAAAACTCCTTTATGCTTTGCAGAATAATTCTACATTATTTCCGATCAACAATATGTCATTCACATATACTTATCAGAAATGTTGTAGTGCTCCCACTCACTTTCTTGTAAATACAGGCTTCACCGCAAGTCTGTATAAAACTATATGCTTTGATCAACTTATCAAAGCGTATATTCCAACTCCGAGATGCTTGCACCAGTCCATAGATGGATCGCTGGAGCTTGCATATTTTGTTAGCACCTTTAGGATTGACAAAACCTTCTGGTTGCATCATATACAACTCTTCTTTAATAAATCCATTAAGGAATGCAGTTTTGTTTATCCATTTGCCAGATTTCATAAAATGCGGCAATTGCTAACATGATTCGGATAGACTTAAGCATAGATACGAGTGAGAAACTCTCATCGTAGTCAACACCTTGAACTTGTCGAAAACCTTTTGCGACAATTCTAGCTTTGTAGATAGTAACACTACTATCAGCGTCCGTCTTCCTCTTGAAGATCCATTTAATCTCAATGGCTCGCCGATCATTGGGCAAGTCAATCAAAGTCCATACTTTGTTCTCATACATGGATCCCATCTCAGATTTCATGGCCTCAAGCCATTTTGCGGAATCTTGGCTCATCATCGCTTCCTCATAGTTCGTAGGTTCGTCATGGTCAAGTAACATGATCTCCAGAACAGGATTACCGTACCACTCTGGTGCGGATCTTACTCTGGTTGACCTACGAGGTTTGGTAGTAATTTGATCTAAAATTTCATGATCATCATCATTAGCTTCCTCACTAATTGGTGTAAGTGTCACAGGAACCAGTTTTTGTGATGAACTACTTTCCAATAAGGGAGCAGGTACAGTTACCTCATCAAGTTCTACTTTCCTCCCACTCACTTCTTTTGAGAGAAACTCCTTCTCTAGAAAGGATCCATTCTCAGCAACGAATATCTTTCCTTCGGATCTGTGATAGAAGGTGTACCCAACAATTTCTTTTGGGTATCCTATGAAGACGCACTTCTCCGATTTGGGTTTGAGCTCATCAGGTTGAAACCTTTTTCACATAAGCATTGCAACCTCAAACTTTAAGAAACGACAGCTTAGGTTTCTTGCCAAACCATAGTTCATACGGTGTCGTCTCAACGAATTTAGATGGTGCCCTATTTAACATGAATGTAGCTGTCTCTAATGCATAACCCCAAAATGATAGTGGTAGATCGGTAAGAGACATCATAAATCGCACCATATCTAATAAAGTACGGTTACGACATTCGGACACACCATTACACTGTGGTGTTCCAGGTGGCGTGTGTAGTGAAACTATTTCACATTGTTTTAACTGAAGGCAAAACTCGTAACTCGAATATTTTACCTCTGCGATCATATCGTAGAAACTTTTATTTTTGTTACGACGATTCTCCACTACACTCTGAAATTCTTTGAACTTTTCAAATGTTTCAGACTTGTATTTCATCAAGTAGATATACCCATATCTGCTCAAATCATCTGTGAAGGTCAGAAAATAATGATACCCGCCGCGAGCCTCAATATTCATCGGACTACATACATCAGTATGTATGATTTCCAACAAATATGTTGCTCGCTCCATTGTTCCGGAGAACGGAGTCTTGGTCATCTTGCCCATGAGGCATGGTTCGCAAGCATCAAGTGATTCCAAAAGTCCATTAGCATGGAGTTTCTTCATGCGCTTTACACCAATATGACCTAAACGGCAGTGCCACAAATAAGTTGCACTATCATTATTAACTTTGCATCTTTTGGCTTCAATATTATGAAAATGTGTATCACCACGATCGAGATCCAACAAACCATTTTCATTGGGTGTATGACCATAGAAGGTTTTATTCATGCAAACAGAACAACAATTATTCTCTAGCTTACATGAATAACCGTATTGCAATAAACATGATTCAATCATATTCATGCTCAACGCAAACACTAAGTAACATTTATTTTAGGTTCAACACTAATCCCGAAAGTATAGGGAGTGTGCGATGATGATCATATCAATCTTGGAACCACTTCCAATACACATCGTCACTTCACCCTTAACTAGTCTCTGTTCATTCTGCAACTCCCGTTTCGAGTTATTACTCTTAGCAACTGAACCAGTATCAAATACCGAGGGGTTGCTATAAACACTAGTAAAGTACACATCAATAACATGTATATCAAATATAGCTTTGTTCACTTTGCCATCCTTCTTATCCACCAAATACTTGGGGCAATTCCGCTTCCAGTGACCAGTCCCTTTGCAGTAGAAGCACTTAGTCTCAGGCTTAGGTCCAGACTTGGGCTTCTTCACTTGAGCAGCAACTTGCTTGCCGTTCTTCTTGAAGTTCCCCTTCTTCCCTTTGCCCTTTTCCTTGAAACTAGTGGTCTTGTCAACCATCAACACTTGATGCTCTTTCTTGATTTCTACCTTCGTCGATTTCATCATCATGAAAAGCTCGGGAATCGTCTTCTTCATCCCTTGCATACTATAGTTCATCACAAAGTTCTACTAACTTGGTGATGGTGACTAGAGAATTCTGTCAATCGCTATTTTATCTGGAAGATTAACTCCCACTTGATTCAAGCGATTGTAATACCCAGACAATCTGAGCACATGCTCACTGCTTGAGCTATTCTCCTCCATCTTTTAGCTATAGAACTTGTTGGAGACTTCATATCTCTCAACTCGGGTATTTGCTTGAAATATTAACTTCAACTCCTGGAACATCTCATATGGTCCATGACGTTCAAAACGTCTTTGAAGTCCCGATTCTAAGCCGTTAAGCATGGTGCACTAAACTATCAAGTAGTCATCATATTGAGCTAGCCAAACATTCATAACATCTGCATCTGCTCCTGCAATAGGTTTGTCACCTAGCGGTGGATCAAGGACATAATTCTTCTGTGCAGCAATGAGGTTAAACCTCAGATCACGGACCCAGTACGCATCATTGCTACTACCATATTTCAACTTGGTTTTCTCTAGAACATATCAAAATAAAACAGGGGAGCTAGACGCGAGCTATTGATCTACAACATAGATATGCTAATACTACTAGGACTAAGTTCATGATAAATTGAAGTTCAATTTAATCATATTACTTAAGAACTCCCACTTAGATAGACATCCCTCTAATCCTCTAAGTGATCACGTGATCCAAATCAACTAAACCATGTCCGATCATCACGTGAGATGGAGTAGTTTCAATGGTGAACATCACTATGTTGATCATATCTACTATATGATTCACGCTCGACCTTACGGTCTCAGTGTTCCGAGGCCATATCTGTTATATGCTTGGCTCGTCAAGTTTACCCTGAGTATTCCGCGTGTGCAACTGTTTTGCACCCATTGTATTTGAACGTAGAACCTATCACACCCGATCATCACGTGATGTCTCAGCACGAAGAACTTTCGCAACGGTGCATACTCAGGGAGAACACTTATACCTTGATAATTTAGTGAGAGATCATCTTATAATGCTACCGTCAATCAAAGCAAGATAAGATGCATAAAAGATAAACATCACATGCAATCAATATAAGTGATATGATATGGCCATCATCATCTTGTGCTTGTGATCTCCATCTCCGAAGCACCGTCATGATCACCATCGTCACCGGCGCGACACCTTGATCTCCATCGTAGCATCGTTGTTGTCTCGCCAACTTATGCTTCTACGACTATCGCTACCGCTTAGTGATAAAGTAAAGCAATTACAGGGCGATTGCATTGCATACAATAAAGCGACAACCATATGGCTCCTGCCAGTTGCCGATAACTCGGTTACAAGACATGATCATCTCATACAATAAAATATAGCATTATGCCTTGACCATATCACATCACAACATGCCCTGCAAAAACAAGTTAGACGTCCTCTACTTTGTTGTTGCAAGTTTTACGTGGCTGCTACGGGCTGAGCAAGAACCGTTCTTACCTACACATCAAAACCACAACGATAGTTCATCAAGTTAGTGTTGTTTTAACCTTCTCAAGGACCGGGCGTAGCCACACTCGGTTCAACTAAAGTTGGAGAAACTGACACCCGCCGGCCACCTGTGTGCAAAGCACGTCGGTAGAACCAGTCTCGCGTAAGCGTACGCGTAATGTCGGTCTGGGCCGCTTCATCCAACAATACCGCTGAACCAAAGTATGACATGCTGGTAAGCAGTATGACTTGTATCGTCCACAACTCACTTGTGTTCTACTCGTGCATATAACATCTACGCATAAAAACTGGCTCGGATGCCACTGTTGGGGAACGTAGTAATTTCAAAAAAAATCCTACGCACACGCAGGATCATGGTGATGCATAGCAACGAGAGGGGAGAGTGTGTCCACGTACCCTCGTAGACCGAAAGCGGAAGCTTTAGCACAACGCGGTTGATGTAGTTGTACGTCTTCACGATCCGACCGATCAAGTTCCGAACGCACGGCACCTCCGAGTTCTGCACACGTTCAACTCGATGACGTCCCTCGAACTCCGATCCGGCCGAGCTTTGAGGGACAGTTCCGTCAGCACGACGGCGTGGTGACGATGATGATGTTCTACCGACGCAGGGCTTCACCTAAGCACCGCTACGATATAATCGAGGTGGATTATGGTGGAGGGGGACACGGCACACGGCTAAGAGATCAAGAGATCAATTGTTGTATCTCCAAGGGGTGCCCCCTCCCCGTATATAAAGGAGTGGAGGAGGGGGAGGGCCGGCCCTCTCTATGGCGCGCCCTAGGAGGAGTCCTACTCCCACCGGGAGTAGGATTCCCCCCCTTCCAAGTAGTAGGAGTCAAGGAAAGGGGAGAGAGAAGAGAAGGAAGGAGGGGCCGCAGCCCCTCCCCCTAGTCCAATTCGGACTAGGCCTAGGGGGGGCGCGCAGCCTCTCCTCTCTCTTTCCCCTAAAGCCCAATAAGGCCCATATACTCCCCGGCGAATTCCCGTAACTCTCCGGTACTCCGAAAAATACCCGAATCACTCGGAACCTTTCCGATGTCCGAATATAGTCGTCCAATATATCGATCTTTACGTCTCGACCATTTCGAGACTCCTCGTCATGTCCCCGATCTCATCCGGGACTCCGAACTACCTTCGGTACATCAAATCACATAAACTCATAATATAACCGTCATCGAACTTTAAGCGTGCGGACCCTACGGGTTCGAGAACTATGTAGACATGACCGAGACACGTCTTCGGTCAATAACCAATAGCGGAACCTGGATGCTCATATTGGCTCCCACATATTCTACGAAGATCTTTTTCGGTGAAACTGCATAACAACATACGTTGTTCCCTTTGTCATCGGTATGTTACTTGCCCGAGATTCGATCGTCGGTATCTCAATACCTAGTTCAATCTCGTTACCGGCAAGTCTCTTTACTCGTTCCATAATACATCATCCCGCAACTAACTCATTAGTTACAATGCTTGCAAGGCTTATAGTGATGTGCATTACTGAGTGGGCCCAGAGATACCTCTCCGACAATCGGAGTGACAAATCCTAATCTCGAAATACGCCAACCCAACAAGTACCTTCGGAGACACCTGTAGAGCACCTTTATAATCACCCAGTTACGTTGTGACGTTTGGTTGCACACAAAGTGTTCCTCCGGTAAACGGGAGTTGCATAATCTCATAGTCATAGGAACATGTATAAGTCATGAAGAAAGCAATAGCAACAAACTAAACGATCAAGTGCTAAGCTAACGGAATGGGTCAAGTCAATCACATCATTCTCCTAATGATGTGATCCCGTTAATCAAATGACAACTCATGTATATGGTTAGGAAACATAACCATCTTTAATTAACGAGCTAGTCAAGTAGAGGCATACTAGTGACACTCTGTTTGTCTATGTATTCACACATGTATTATGTTTCTGGTTAATACAATTCTAGCATGAATAATAAACATTTATGATGATATAAGGAAATAAATAATAACTTTATTATTGCCTCTAGGGCATATTTCCTTCACCGGGGTGGGGCGGCGCCTGGAAGGGGACCGGACCGGGCCGCGGCTGAGGAGCCGGGGCAGTGGTTGGGCCACCATCGTGGGTGCCGGCGGTGAGGGCCGTGTGAGTGGCCCGAGTGCGCGAAATCCTCATCCTCCTTTCCTCCAGCTTCAGGTACGCCACGACCTTGGAGAAAGTCGGTTCGGCGATGAGGGGGATGTTGGAGGCGGCGTTCCCGAAGTCGTCGTTCAGGCCGGCGATGAGCGTGATAAGAAGAAGCTCGTCGGAGACCTTCTCACCGAGGTCACGGAGCTCGTCAACGAGCTTCTTGAGGTGCATGCAATAATCGTCAACGGATGAGTCGTGCTGCTGACACCCAAAAAACTCGTCGTGCAAGAAAACCTTGCGCTGGAGCGCGTTGTCGGTGAAGAGACCGTTGAGCTTGGTCCAGACGGCGTGAGCATCATCCTCGGCAGAGACCACCGTGCGGAAAAGGTCCTTCGAGATGGTGGTGTAAAACCAATGAATGAGAGTGGCATCAATGGTCATCCACTCCTCATCGTCATCCATGAACCGAGAATCCACGGAGCCATCAACGTGATCCCGGAGATTGTACTCACGGAACACAAGGGAGAAGTACGTCTTCCAGGCATAGTAGGTGGAGGTGAGGTGATCGAGGACGGCGGGAACCCGTCCGAGGATGTTGAAATCGCAGATGAGGACGGGGTCGGGGCCAGCGAACGGGTTGGTGCGGGTGGTGGCGGAGGATCCAGGGGACGCCATGGGAGCGGCAGGGAAGGTGGTGCGGCGCAGCTTGGGAGGGGCGACGTGGCTAGCGGCGCGGGTTAGGGTTGGCGCGGCTAGGGGTGGCGGCCAAGATATACAATAAACATGCACAACCATATATTCGGTTGGGGAACGTAGTAATTTCAAAAAAAAAATCCTAGGCACAAACAGGATCATGGTGATGCATAGCAACAAGAGGGGAGAGTGTTGTCCATGTACCCTCGTAGACCGAAAGTGGAAGCGTTAGCACAACGCGGTAGATGTAGTCGTACGTCTTCACGATCTGACCGATCCAAGTACCGAACGTACGGCACCTCCGAGTTCAGCACACGTTCAGCTCGATGACGTCCCGCGAACTCCGATCCAGCAGAGCTTCACGGGAGAGTTCCGTCAGCACGACGACTGATGACGGTGATGATGTTGCTACCGACACAGGGCTTCGCCTAAGCACCGCTACGATATGACCAAGGTGGAATATGGTGGAGGGGGGCACCGCACACGGCTGGAATAGATCAACAGATCAACTTGTGTGTCTAGAGGTGCCCCCTGCCCCCGTATATAAAGGATCAGGGGGAGGCCACCGTCCAGGAGGAGGGTGCACCAGGGAGGAGTCCTACTCCCACCGGGAGTAGGACTCCCTCTTTTCCTAGTTGGAGTAGGAGGGGGAAGGAAGGGAAGGAGAGGGGAGGAAGGAGAGGGGAGCCGCCGCCCCCCCCCCCTCCTTGTCCAATTCGGACTAGAGGGGGAGGGGGCGCGCGGACAGCCCTAGGCGCCCCTCCTCTTCTCCACTAAGGCCCATCTTGGCCCATTAAACTTCTCGGGGGGTTCCGCTAACCCCCCGGTACTCCGGTATATGTCCGAAACTCCCCGAAACCATTCCGGTGTCCGAACATAGTCATCCAATATATCGATCTTTATGTATCGATCATTTTGAGACTCCTCGTCATGTCCGTGATCACATCCGGGACTCCGAACTATCTTTGGTACATCAAAACACAAAAACTCATAATACAATCGTCATCGAAGTTTAAGCGTGCGGACCCTACGGGTTCGAGAACTATGTAGACATGACCGAGACATGTCTCCGGTCAATAACCAATAGCGGAACCTGGATGCTCATATTGGCTCCTACATATTCTACGAAGATCTTTATTGGTCAAACCGCATAACAACATACGTTGTTCCCTTTGTCATCGGTATGTTACTTGCCCGAGATTCGATCGTCGGTATCTCAATATCTAGTTCAATATCGTTACCGGCAAGTCTCTTTACTCGTTCCGTAATACATTATACCGCAACTAACTCATTAGTTACAATGCTTGCAAGGCTTTTAGTGATGTGCATTACCGAGTGGGCCCAGAGATACCTCTCCGACAATCGGAGTGACAAATCCTAATCTCGAAATACGCCAACCCAACAAGTACCTTCAGAGACACCTGTAGAGCTCCTTTATAGTCACCCAGTTACGTTGTGATGTTTGGTAGCACACAAAGTGTTCCTCCGGTAAACGGGAGTTGCATAATCTCATAGTCATAGGAAAATGTATAAGTCATGAAGAAAGCAATAGCAGAATACTAAACGATCAAGTGCTAAGCTAACAGAATGGGTCAAGTCAATCACATCATTCTCCTAATGATGTGATCCCGTTAATCAAATGACAACTCATGTCTATGGCTAGGAAACATAACCATCTTTGATCAATGAGCTAGTCAAGTAGAGGCATACTAGTGACACTCTGTTTGTCTATGTATTCACACAAGCATTATGTTTCCGGTTAATACAATTCTAGCATGAATAATAAACATTTATCATGATATAAGGAAATAAATAATAACTTTATTATTGCCTCTAGGGCATATTTCCTTCAGTCTCCCACTTGCACTAGAGTCAATAATCTAGATTACACAGTAATGATTCTAACACCCATGGAGCCTTGGTGCTGATCATGTTTTGCTCGTGGAAGAGGCTTAGTTAACGGGTTTGCAACATTCAGATCCGTATGTATCTTGCAAATCTCTATGTCTCCCACCTGGACTTGATCCCGGATGGAGTTGAAGCGTCTCTTGATGTGCTTGGTTCTCTTGTGAAATCGGGATTCCTTTACCAAAGCACTTGCACCAGTATTGTCACAAAAGATTTTCATTGGACCCGATGCACTAGGTATAACACCTAGATCGGATATGAACTCCTTCATCCAGACTCCTTCATTTGCTGCTTCCGAAGCAGCTATGTACTCCGCTTCACATGTAGATCCCGCCACGATGCTTTGTTTAGAACTGCACCAACTGACAGCTCCACCGTTCAATGTAAACACGTATCCGGTTTGCGATTTAGAATCGTCCGGATCAGTGTCAAAGCTTGCATCGACGTAACCATTTACGACTAGCTCTTTGTCACCTCCATAAACGAGAAACATATCCTTAGTCCTTTTCAGGTATTTCAGGATGTTCTTGACCGCTGTCCAGTGATCCACTCCTGGATTACTTTATTACCTCCCTGCTAAACTTATAGCAAGGCACACATCAGGTCTGGTACACAGCATTGCATACATGATAGAGCCTATGGCTGAAGCATAGGGAACATCTTTCATCTTCTCTCTATCTTCTGCAGTGGTCGAGCATTGAGTCTTACTCAACTTCACACCTTGTAACACAGGCAAGAACCCTTTCTTTGCCTGATCCATTTTGAACTTCTTCAAAACTTTATCAAGGTATGTGCTTTGTCAAAGTCCAATTAAGCGTCTTGATCTATCTCTATAGATCTTGATGCCCAATATATAAGCAGCTTCACCGAGGTCCTTCATTAAAAAGCTCTTGTTCAAATATCCCTTTATGCTATCCAGAAATTCTATATCATTTCCGATCAACAATATGTCATCCACATATAATATAAGAAATGCTACAGAACTCCCACTCACTTTCTTGTAAATACAGGCTTCTCCAAAAGTCTGTATAAATCCATATGCTTTGATCACACTATCAAAATGTTTATTCCAACTCCGAGAGGCTTGCACCAGTCCATAAATGGATCGTTGGAGCTTGCACACTTTGTTAGCTCCCTTTGGATCGACAAAACCTTCCGGTTGCATCATATACAGCTCTTCTTCCAGAAATCCATTCAGGAATGCAGTTTTGACATCCATTTGCCAAATTTCATAATCATAAAATGCGGCAATTGCTAACATGATTCGGACAGACTTAAGCATCGCTACGGGTGAGAAAGTCTCATCATAGTCAATCCCTTGAACTTGTCGAAAACCTTTTGCAACAAGTCGAGCTTTATAAATAGTAACATTACCGTCAGCGTCAGTCTTCTTCTTGAAGATCAATTTATTCTCAATGGCTTGCCGGTCATCGTGCAAGTCAACCAAAGTCCACACTTTGTTCTCATACATGGATCCCATCTCAGATTTCATGGCTTCAAGCCATTTCGCGGAATCTGGGCTCACCATCGCTTCTTCATAGTTCGTAGGTTCGTCATGGTCTAGTAACCTAACCTCCAGAATAGGATTACCGTACCACTCGGGTGCGGATCTTACTCTGGTTGATCTACGAGGTTCAGTAGCAACTTGATCTGAAGTTTTATGATGATCATCATTAGCTTCCTCACTAATTGGTATAGACGTCACAGGAACCGGTTTCTCTGATAAAATACTTTCCAATAAGGGAGCAGGTACAGTTACCTCATCAAGTTCTACTTTCCTCCCACTCACTTCTTTCGAGAGAAACTCCTTCTCTAGAAAGGATCCAAATTTAGCAACAAAAGTCTTGCCTTCGGATCTGTGATAGAAGGTGTACCCAACAGTCTCTTTTGGGTATCCTATGAAGACACATTTCTCCGATTCGGGTTTGAGCTTATCAGGTTGAAGCTTTTCACATAAGCATCGCAGCCCCAAACTTTAAGAAACGACAACTTTGGTTTCTTGCGAAACCATAGTTCATAAGGCATCGTCTCAACGGATTTCGATGGTGCCCTATTTAACATGAATGCAGCTATCTCTAGAGCATAACCCCAAAACGATAGCGGTAAATCAGTAAGAGACATCATAGATCGCACCATATCTAGTAAAGTACGATTATGATGTTCGGACACACCATTACGCTGTGGTGTTTCAGGTGGCGTGAGTTGCGAAACTATTCCGCATTGTTTCAAATGTAGACCAAACTCGTAACTCAAATATTCTCCTCCACGATCAGATCGTAGGAACTTTATTTTCTTGTTACGATGATTTTCAACTTCACTCTGAAATTCTTTGAACTTTTCACATATTTCAGACTTATGTTTCATTAAGAAGATATACCCATATCTGCTTAAATCATCTGTGAAGGTGAGAAAATAACGATACCCGCCGCGAGCCTCAACATTCATCGGACCGCATACATCTGTATGTATGATTTCCAGCAAATCTGTTGCTCGCTCCATAGTTTTGGAGAACGGCGTTTTAGTCATCTTGCCCATGAGGCATGGTTCGCAAGTACCAAGTGATTCATAATCAAGTGATTCCAAAAGTCCATCGGAATGGAGTTTCTTCATGTGCTTTACACCAATATGACCTAAACGGCAGTGCCACAAATAAGTTGCACTATCATTATCAACTCTGCATCTTTTGGCCTCAATATTATGAATATGTGTATCACTACTATCGAGATTTAATATAAATATACCACTCCTCAAGGGTGCATGACCATAAAAGATATTACTCATATAAATAGAACAACCATTATTCTCTGATTTAAATGAATAACCGTCTCACATTAAACAAGATCCAGATATAATGTTCATGCTCAACGCTGGCACCAAATAACAATTATTCAGGTCTAAAACTAATCCTGAAGGTAGATGTAGAGTTAGCGTGCCGACCGCGATCACATTGACTTTGGAACCATTTCCCATGCGCATCGTCACCTCGTCCTTAGCCAATCTTCGCTTAATCAGTAGTCCCTATTTCGAGTTGCAAATATTAGCAACAGAACCAGTATCAAATACCCAGGTGCTACTGCGAGCATTAGTAAGGTACACATCAATAACATGTATATCACATATACCTTTTTTCACCTTGCCATCCTTCTTATCCGCCAAATACTTGGGGCAGTTCCACTTCCAGTGACCAGTCTGTTTGCAGTAGAAGCACTCAGTCTCAGGCTTAGGTCCAGACTTGGGTTTCTTCTCCTGAGCAGCAACTTGTTTGCTATTCTTCTTGAAGTTCCCCTTCTTCTTCCCTTTGCCCTTTTTCTTGAAACTGGTGGTCTTGTTGAGCATCAACACTTGATGCTCCTTTTTGATTTCTACCTCCGCAGCCTTTAGCATTGTGAAGAGCTCGGGAATTGTCTTATCCATCCCTTGCATACTATAGTTCATCACGAAGCTCTTATAGCTTGGTGGCAGTGATTGAAGAATTCTGTCAATGACGCTATCATCCAGAAGATTAACTCCCAGTTGAATCAAGTGATTGTTATACCCAAACACTCTGAGTATATGCTCACTGACAGAACTATTCTCTTCCATCTTGCAGCTGTAGAACTTATTGGAGACTTCATATCTCTCAATCCGGGCATTTGCTTGAAATATTAACTTCAACTCCTGGAACATCTCATATGCTCCATGACGTTCAAAACGTCGTCGAAGTCCCGGTTCTAAGCCGTAAAGCATGGCACACGGAACTATCGAGTAGTCATCAGCTTTGCTCTGCCAGACGTTCATAACATCTGGTGTTGCTCCTGCAGCAGGTCTGGCACCTAGCGGTGCTTCCAGGACGTAATTCTTCTGTGCAGCAATGAGGATAATCCTCAAGTTACGGACCCAATCCGTGTAATTGCTACCATCATCTTTCAACTTTGCTTTCTCAAGGAACGCATTAAAATTCAACGAAACAACATCACAGGCCATCTATCTACAACAACATAGACAAGCTAAATACTATCAGGTACTAAGTTCATGATACATTTAAGTTCAATTTAATCATATTACTTAAGAACTCCCACTTAGATAGACATCTCTCTAATCATCTAAGTGATCACGTGATCCAAATCAACTAAACCATGTCCGATCATCACGTGATATGGAGTAGTTTTCAATGGTGAACATCACTATGTTGATCATATCTACTATATGATTCACGCTCGACCTTTCGGTCTCAGTGTTCCGAGGCCATATCTGCATATGCTACGCTCGTCAAGTTTAACCTGAGTATTCCGCGTGTGCAACTGTTTTGCACCCGTTGTATTTGAACGTAGAGCCTATCACACCCGATCATCACGTGGTGTCTCAGCACGAAGAACTTTCGCAACGGTGCATATTCAGGGAGAACACTTATACCTTGAAATTTAGTGAGAGATCATCTTATAATGCTACCGTCGATCTAAGCAAAATAAGATGTATAAAAGATAAACATCACATGCAATCAATATAAGTGATATGATATGGCCATCATCATCTTGTGCTTGTGATCTCCATCTCCGAAGCACCGTCATGATCACCATCATCACCGGCACGGCACCTTGATCTCCATCGTAGCATCGTTGTCGTCTCGCCAACTATTGCTTCTACGACTATCGCTACCGCTTAGTGATAAAGTAAAGCAATTACAGGGCGATTGCATTGCATACAATAAAGCGACAACCATATGGCCCCTGCCAGTTGCCGATAACTCGGTTACAAGACATGATCATCTCATACAATAAAATATAGCATTATGCCTTGACCATATCACATCACAACATGCCCTGCAAAAACAAGTTAGACGTCCTCTACTTTGTTGTTGCAAGTTTTACGTGGCTGCTACGGGCTGAGCAAGAACCATTCTTACCTACGCATCAAAACCACAACGATAGTTCGTCAAGTTAGTGCTGTTTTAACCTTCTCAAGGACTGGGCGTAGCCACACTCGGTTCAACTAAAGTTGGAGAAACTGACACCCGCCAGCCACCTATGTGCAAAGCACGTGGGTAGAACCAGTCTCGCGTAAGCGTACGCGTAATGTCGGTCCGGGCCGCTTCATCCAACAATACCGCCGAACCAAAGTATGACATGCTGGTAAGCAGTATGACTTGTATCGCCCACAACTCACTTGTGTTCTACTCGTGCATATAACATCTACGCATAAAACCAGGCTCAGATGCCACTGTTGGGGAACGTAGTAATTTCAAAAAAATCCTACGCACACGCAGGATCATGGTGATGCATAGCAATGAGAGGGGAGAGTGTTGTCCACGTACCCTCGTAGACCGAAAGCGGAAGCGTTAGCACAACGCGGTTGATGTAGTCGTACATCTTCAAGATCCAAGTACCGAACGTATGGCACCTCCGAATTCAGCACACGTTCAGCTCGATGACGTCCCGCGAACTCCGATCCAGCAGAGCTTCACGGGAGAGTTCTGTCAGCACGACGGCATGATGACGGTGATGATGGTTCTACCGACACAGGGCTTCGCCTAAGCACCTATACGATATGACCGAGGTGGAATATGGTGGAGGGGGCACCGCACACGGCTGGAATAGATCAACAGATCAACTTGTGTGTCTAGAGGTGCCCCCCTGCCCCCCTATATAAAGGATCAGGGGGAGGAAGACACCGGCCAGGAGGAGGGCGCGCCAGGGAGGAGTCCTACTTCCACCGGGAGTGGGACTCCCTCTTTTCCTAGTTGGAGTAGGAGGGGGAATGGAAGGGAAGGAGAGGGGAGGAAGGAAAGGGGGCGCCCCCCCCCCCTCCTTGTCCAATTCGGACTAGAGGGGGAGGGGTCACGCAGCCAGCCCTAGCCGCCCCTCCTCTTCTCCACTAAGTCCCATCTTGGCCCATTAAACTCCCCGGAGGGTTCCGGTAAACCCCCGGTACTTCGGTATATGTCCAAAACTCCCCGAAACCATTCCCGTGTCCGAACATAGTCATCCAATATATCGATCTTTATGTCTCGACCATTTCGAGACTCCTCGTCATGTCCGTGATCACATCCGGGACTCCGAACTATCTTCGGTACATCAAAACACAAAAACTCATAATACAATCGTCATCGAACTTTAAGCGTGCGGACCCTACGGGTTCGAGGACTATGTAGACCTGACCGAGACACGTCTCCGGTCAATAACCAATAGCGGAACTTGGATGCTCATATTGGCTCCTACATATTCTACGAAGATCTTTATCGGTCAAACCGCATAACAACATACGTTGTTCCCTTTGTCATCGGTATGTTACTTGCCCGAGATTCGATCGTCGGTATCTTAATACCTAGTTCAATCTCGTTACCGGCAAGTCTCTTTACTCGTTCCGTAATACATCATCCCGCAACTAACTCATTAGTTACAATGCTTGCAAGGCTTATAGTGATGTGCATTACCGAGTGGGCCCAGAGATACCTCTCCGACAATCGGAGTGACCAATCCTAATCTTGAAATACATCAACCCAACAAGTACCTTCAGAGACACCTGTAGAGCTCCTTTATAATCACCCAGTTACGTTGTGACGTTTGGTAGCACACAAAGTGTTCCTCCGGTAAACGGGAGTTGCATAATCTCATAGTCATAGGAACATGTATAAGTCATGAAGAAAGCAATAGCAGAATACTAAACGATCAAGTGCTAAGCTAACGGAATGGGTCAAGTCAATCACATCATTCTCCTAATGATTTGATCCCGTTAATCAAATGACAACTCATGTCTATGGCTAGGAAACATAACCATCTTTGATCAATGAGCTAGTCAAGTAGAGGCATACTAGTGACACTCTGTTTGTCTATGTATTCACACAAGCATTATGTTTCCGGTTAATACTATTCTAGCATGAATAATAAACATTTATCATGATATAAGGAAATAAATAATAACTTTATTATTGCCTCTAGGGCATATTTCTTTCATATTCAACATAGATCACTAAAGTAGTGATCTAAACACTTTTATATTTCTTTACAAAGGGAGTGTCTAACAAAGTCTCATCTAACTCATATGTCGTTTGTGTTTAAAAAAACTCATGTCATATACCTTTACACGGAAATTACGTGGGGATCTTTTCATTTTCTTTTTTCATACTAATGTCATTCAGATGAGACTTGATTAGTTATCATCTAGATGAAAGCTAGCCATACCCTATAAATTAAGCGCGTGCAAAAAAAGAAAGGTTAGCAATGTCTTATACTCCCTCCGTCCAGAATTAGTTAAAATCCATTAGAGCTAAAGTTTTGTATATAGGGCTCATTGTTTTGGGAATGGTCAAATATAGCAATATAGCAGTGTCTACGTTAAATTCTGTCAAATTTTGGTTCTCAATGTGGAATCAACCAATGCATTAGGAATGAGGGGGTCATGTATGTAGCTTTTGTCTATACTTAACTGTGTCCTCCTTATTTGATGAGATTTGTAGGACAATCCTCCTATACGTACGAAGAATTCCCATGTAACACTTGTATGATTAGAGACAGTCCGGGATGATTCAGTTTGTGGGACATCACATGCAACATGATTTACTATCTGGTCGACCGATGTCGGACGAAAAAGCTTTGTGTGCAGGCATTTTCATTTATAAGATGGGCCTAATAAACCGGAAAGGATGGAGTACTTCTTTTTCTAGTTAAACAAATATGAAACAATAGCAAATCAATGCTAACAAAGAGCAACTTCTAACCAAAACGCAAATTCAACAATCATTATCATCACAATTCATTGGCGCCCAACCACGTCTCCCTGCATAAGCTTGAGAAATCACCTTCTCCAGCGGCTTCACTCTAGCTTTGATACTTCTTTGATTTTGGTATTTCTTCTCAAAAAGCACTGGACATATTCCAGAAATTCCAACACATTGTTACTCCCGCATGGAGCAAACATTGCATTGAGACAATGGGAAAGAGTCACTCCACCCTCAAAACAAATCATCGGTGTGTTCAAGCGTTCTGGTGATCATCCAAAAGCAGAGAAAATCACTTGCCAGATGAAATTGGCTAATGAGTAGCCATACAACAGATGATCCACCCTTTCTCTTTTTTCTCCATAGAAGTGACACTTTCATCACCACTCCAACCCCTTTTAACCAAATCATTCTGTGTTAGGATGTTATGTTATTAACTATCAAACATAGGGAGATTTTCATTTTAAAGGGTACTCTGAGCCCCGCATGTGTGTGTATCTAACCATAGACATTGATCTGAGCTGAAGGTATAAGATCCTGACTATGAATTTTCCTTTTGTGTCCATGTTCCGGTTCACTTTATCTTCTTCATCTCCCAGGTCCACAAAGTTCACAAAATACTGCAATATTTCTCGCTGGTCTGATATCTCGCCATATAATAATCGTGTATGCTTATAGTGTGTCCAAGGTCAATATGGAAATTCTTTTAGAGGTTTTCCCTTACTTTGTTCGTGTTAACAAACAATTCAAAATACCTCAACTTTTTTAGAACAGGTCCAAGTCAAATAGTAATGATTTGAAACACTTCTTTTTCCATTACACTATTTTGAAAACCTAAGGACTAGATCATATGGATATGGAAAATTATAGGATTTTCGATCCTAGTGGAAAAGGAGGCAAATAGATACCCAATTTAAAGTGAGTAAATAGAATGATCCACCAGTCAAGATTTTCAGGATTGTCACCCATTCAATGTAAAGGGATGTTGTACAATGTGGGGAATTTGATGCAAAAGGTCTCCCATTAAGGCAAGTGTCTTCTCAGAAAAGCATTATGCTTCCATCCCCTACAATCATCTCGATATATCTATGAAAAGCATGATTAAATTCATCAGACTCTTGCCATAGGTCATAACAGTGATCCATGATTCCATTCTTCCACAATGACAACACTTGTCTCTACAAATATTTCCCTTTTAGCGGTGTTTGTCATGTATCTACAATATTTTCCGATCACAACAATAGTTTGCAATGTATGCTCTAATTCAATGGGGTGAGATCAAGAATTCTCAAACCTCCATAATCCTTTGCTAAGTGCACTATAGGTCAGTATAACATATGGTACATCTTCCCATTAGTCTGTTGCCATAACATTCTACCCTGTGATAATCCATTCTCTTAACAACTCCATTAGGGCCTCCACAAAGGAAACCATGTGCAGGGGAACACTGCTCATAAAACAATTCGCCAAAGCTGCCCTTTGCCTCCTATTGATAGGATATTTCTTTTCCATGCGAGGAGTTTCTTTTCAACTTCATATTAATTTGGTTTCCAATGTGAATTGCTTGACATCAATTGGAACCCCAGAGAAAGAGAAATGAAAAGTGTGTCCATATTGCAAGTAAAGATTTCACGGTGGTTGTAATCTAGGAAAGGATATCTCCTAGACAATAAACTTGACTCCTATGAAAAATTATTTCCAACCTAAAAATTATATTCAATTGTACACATCATGAACTTGAGATCTCTAGCATTTTTCATGCCATTCTTATGTAAAAAAATACAATGTCATCAACATATTGTAAAATTGCTAGACCACAATCTACTAGATGAGGCACCAAAACTTTTAGACAACCCAAATATTGAACTTTCTTGATAAGCCTGGTTAGCCCATCTGCTATAATACCTAAAAAGTGGGGGGGGGGGGAGGGGATGACTGCCTAACACCTTTGAAAGTGGGGAAGGATGCATCCATAGTATTCAACTCTATAGACAATCCTCCACCCCTAGCAATTTTTATTATCCAATCACGCCAAACATCTGAATCCTTTGATGTGCGTCATTTGATAAAGAAAGACCATTTGACTTTGTCATGGGCATACGCAAAATCCGTCTTAAGCAAAAAAAACTTCTTTTTTGTTAGAGTGAATCTCAGTGCAGTTTCATGCAACGGGACAATACCCTCCATGATATCTTTCTGTTTAATAAACCTAGTTTGTGTGTCACAAACCACCTTAGGAAACATTATACTCTATTAGCCAACACATTTTGTAAGTTTTTTATTACTTGCATTGAAAAGACATATAGGTTTAACATCTAAATAATTGTTGCATCAGGTGTTTTGGGAATCAAAGAGATAACAACATGATTTAGTCTCTCAATAGCCAATATCTCGATATGAAAAGCATCAAATAACTCTTTCAAATCATCTTTACTTTCTTTTCAAAACTCCAGATAAAATTTAGCAGGAAGGTCATCTCAACCTGTTGCGTTGTTGTGCTTCAGCACAATACTTCTTCTACCGAAAACTCATAAACCAGGAAGTCTCTATCTCTATCTTGCTAAGATAATCATTCACATTCAACCCCATCAATCTACACAGATTGGCATGTCCAAACAATGGGGGAAGAAGCGCCCTTACCCACCCGATTCGTACCAAGATAGTTGTGGGACACACACTACTTCTATTCTCTGGGACGAACCTTGCTCTACCCGGTGTGCTACGTGATTCGCCCTAGTTGCAGTGCGTACATAGTGTTTCTGCGAAATGAGCTTCCATTTTGTGCTAACTAAATGATTGTGCATTGGTATGGATTTGAACTAAAACCACAATAATTATTTTGGAACGGAGGGAGTAATTATATATTATCACTTCTGCCACCTTTCTCCTTGAGTGAATATAAAGTAAAATACATTATTTCAAAATATGTCCTCCACGGAATTGGTACAGATCCCTCAACCAACCAAGTCAGTTAGTTTCGAGAAGGAAACGCATCTAGCACCCCTGCATCGTCCCATTAGGCGATTCGTGTGTCTCCCCTCTGTCGTCGCTCTAGCCCCCTCGCCCCTTTCTCACTCCCAGCCGCCGGCAAGTGCCATCCGGGCAGAACTCCGGTCGGTGGTTGGTGGTCGGCGACGGCGTGACTCTTGCTTTCGAGCCTTTCCTCTCCGTTCAAATCTGGATGTGTCCAAGAAGGGCGTGTGTAGGGCAGTGGATCCATGCGTCTATTGCACTTATGGGCGTGCTTCCCAGCGTACGACAACGGGCTAGTGGTGGATCACTCATCCGCGTCTTGTTCTGGGCACCTTGCCTAGTGGTCATGCTTCTCAGGAAGGCAAGGCACGAGACGGTAGGTTTGACCACTCCTCGGCCAGATCCGACCACTGATGTTGGCGGGGCTCGATCTAGGGCATGGTGGTCGTTGTTGCCGTCTTGTGGTGATATTTGTGGTCCTGATCCAGCTAGCCTTGGGTGAGGATGCCCGAGTAGCCGACCCATCACCGAGATTCACCTGTTGAGGTGACCATTCCGGCCTGCCGCCGCGGACTTGTTGCATTGTGGTGGCCACAAAAGTGTCTTCACAAGGGTTCCTCACTCTAGATCCGTTGGTTGACTTCGGCAGCGAGATGCAAACTGTGGAGAAAGGTTGACGTAGAGGGATGGTTGTGGAGCGAGTGTTGCACATTATAGTTGATGGGATTGCCGAAAAGTGATGGTGACAACACATGAGTGACGTCGATGGTGGTGCTAATCGAGCGTCCAGCCTCGAACTTCGGGGTGAAAGCCTAGGACTGACCCGAGTTGGTTATACCTGGCAATGGTGATGTTCTTACGTTGTTACCTTCTTCAAGGCATTGCTCGGATATGCTCGAACTGATTTTTTACGGTGGAAACCTAGATTCTGACCTTCGCTGGTTGGATCTAGCGACGGTGACCCATGACCGTCACTTCTTTCCAGAAGGAGTTACTGTTGAAGAACATTGTCACCCGTGTGGTGTAATGAGATGGTTGTTGTGGATATAGTTATTGTTGTAGTTTATCGATCGTAGATATGATCATTTTAGTCTCATTGTGTTTCTAAATGCTTCATTTGAAGACAATAAAATCTACCCTATGTCGACAAAATGTCTTCACGCAGTGGAAGACAACCGTGATTAATTTTTAGTGATAATTAAGTGGTTCCCCATTCACATCAACAAAATGTTGTCTATGTGCGACAAAACTTATGCCATTGAATTTGTTTTTCATGACAGTTTTTTACAAAACTCTTATATTATTGGTCCTATTGATGGACAAAGTTGAGTATATACATTTGCGTTGATGTTGCATTACGTGCGTTGGTGCCGGAGTTGGCAAGTTCTATCTTACTTTACCATCATCCATCCATATATAAAGCTAAAGCACGCAATCTGCCTTGCTCTTGAAAAGAAAGGCATGCCGGAAAGAGGCTACAAATTCCCTTCCAACGCGTGGTTGGCAAGAACATACTGACCGTTTCGAGCTCTTTTTCTTGCGATAGTACTCCGTATAACATAAACAGGATCGATTGGAACAAAGCTGTTCCAGGAAAAATGCCCGGTGGAGCCACTGGGGGGTCCAGGATTTTGGACCGCTGGAGGTAAGCAGGCACAGCAGACTAACAGCAAGCACCAGGCCCATGAATTTAGATGGCATCACAAATAACAGATAGATAACATACCATCTCGGATCCTGACAAGTCCAGCAAAATCTCAAACACTACTAAATTTTCATCTGATACACCAATAACAGTGATGAGTGATTCGCACAATATTTCACGATTTTGGGGCAAAGATACAACTCTGACCAAAAGCTCAACAGTCTGCCCGCCAAAGTGATCTAAGCAGCAGCAACCTCCTTCTTAAGCTTCGCTAGCTCCTGCCTGATAGCTCCTCCCCTCTGTTTACATTGTAATCATAAATGTCAGGAATGCATGCACAATTTGCTTACAGGAATTAATCATGAAAGAGCCTTTGGGAATCTCACCTTGATCTTGGCAAGCATGACCTTGAACCTGTCGAAGTCATTGAGCGCAGCCCTCTTCTTCTGGACAATCAGCTTCTTGCCCCATGAGCTGTTTTCCCACTTGGTCTTCACATCTGCAATCAGGATGCCATTCTTTTAAACAGTTGCCATTAACAATTTTTTAATATTTATTGAAGGACTTGTTTAATACCAGCTTCCTCCATAGCTTTGATCAAAGTTGCCTTCTTAGGGATCCGCTTGATGTCAATCTTGATGTCGGTCAGAGAGAGCCGCTTGAAGTTCATCTGGCAGCGGACCATGTCCGGAGCATCAACAAGTGCCTGTTTTCACATAAAAGCAAATGCATTGAGTACTTCAGCAACCAAAGAAAACCATATACTTCGGCAAATGCAAATATATGCAAATATCAACTCTAGGGAAGTTAACAGTTAAACAAGTATCAACACATATCAAGAGCAGATCAGGCAATCATCATCGAGAATGTAGACAATAGAAGTCCCGTTATTTGCAGCATAATGGGCAGGTTTTTTTTTACATCAAGCATAATGGGCAGGCTAGTGCTTAGTCAGATGCAGTATCTCACTCTGATCACTTTTTTGGAAGAAAATTATGTTAATGCAAACAGCAAAACAAGACATGAAATGCCATTCCAGATAAACAGTCCATGAGACTAAGGGTCAAAGAACAATTTTAAACACCATCAACTCAGAGTAGATATTGTAGTAAGTGATATAAATATCCTAACAAACATTAGAAACTCATTACCAGGAAACAATCAAAAAACTGAGCTATAACACTGTAACTAATACTTCCTCTGTAAACTAATATAAGACCTTACATCACTAAGGCATAGTGATCTAAAAAATCTTATACTAGTTTACAGATGGAGTACAATTTATGTTGCCTTTAAAAATATGATTCGCCAATATAATTTAAAAAGTAGCTATAGGGACAACCCAGCAAGGAAACTGGCAAATACTGCATCAGTATCATAAATTGCAAACCACGACCTGCTGGATATACCAAGAAACAGTAGTAGACTATGTTTTTAAGGCGTCGCCTAGTCGTCGCCTAAGCGTCAAGGCGCCCCAGGATGGCAAGGCGTCTACCCTGCTTTAGACAGATATGAAGTGTACGGCTGTGGCTGCTCCTGGGGCTTGGAGATGACGGCCCCGCTGTCTCCCGGCACCATGAAGAGGAGGGAGGACTGGAGGCTCCTGGCTGCCCTAGTTGTGGCTGCTCCTGGGGATTGCTGCTGTGAGGGAGAAGGGTGGGGCCATGAAGAGGAGGGGGGACTGGAGGAGGGAGGACCAGAAGGGTGTGGCGCCGTGGTGGGAAAGAAGGGAAGGAGATAGTGGAATTAGGTCACAGGGGTGTATATGGCCACTAGATGGGCTTTTGGGCCACTGGGAGGTGCATAAGTAGTGGCCCATCTCTCAGCCATTGCTCTTTTTCTAGTATTAATATGTGCAGACCTATCGATAACTCTTTTCCTGCAATGTTTAAGGCATCGCCTTGCCTCGCCTTGGCGCTTAGGCGTCAGAGCGGCCCTCCTCCGCCTTATGACGCTTTACCGCCTTAAAAACATAGGTAGTAGAACAGAGCAATGCTGCTATCATGAGAAGAAGAAGAGGAGGATGAAGGCATCACAAACCAACAACTCATGGAAGATGAAGTTAATACTTTAGTTATTTATTTCACAATGAAAACAGCAATAAATATCGAGTGGCAAAATACATCACAGATATTTGAGCAATAGCATGTCCGTCTGTTTATTTTCAGTAGTAACTCAGACATTTAGGTAAGGCCGCAAGGCACATTCGAGACTGATCAGGTGAGCTAAAGCATATACAACTAAAAACATTGTCAGGGTTGATAAAGGGCCGCATGTTAGAGATGAGTCAAATATAAAACATAAACAAGTTATGCTAACATAACTGCGCTGACAAGAGTCTGCAATATTACTTGCCAAGTGTAAACTTCAAATGGCATGTAAAAAATCAACTAGCATTTTCAAATTTGTATAGTTGTAAAGGCTAGTTAGATATGCAAGCAAAGTTAAGTAACAAAGAATCGCAGAAACACTATGATATCCGTACAGTTACACTTTTACTTGGAATCATACAAAGTCCACACCTTGAACAGCTCAAATCTACAGCCTAGGGACACGCAGAGAAGAAAAGTCTAAACTAGAGCACGATCTCAATCACTACGTCCGTATAGGCTCCTCCGTCAAAGCAGATCGAGAATGACACGAGGAAGCAGGGAAGGGCATCAAACTCACCCTGTTCTGGTCAACAACGTCGACGATGACGACGAGACGGCCGTAGTCCTTGCCGTAGTTCACCAGGGCGACCCGCCCGATCTCCACAAACCTCTTGAACGGCTGCACGAGCACGAAAACAAGCCACAATCGTCATCAACCAAGACCACGAGGGAGAAGGAGAGAGAGAAAGCCTGACGGCGAGTGAGATTTTCCAGGTCTTCCTACCATTTTGCGGCTGCGAGGGCGGCGGCGGCGGCGGCGAGAGGCGGGAACGAGCGAGACGGGGAGGCGGAGGGCGGCTAGACAGGGGAGGGAGGGGCTGGATGTAGCGGATGTGTATATAGCCTAGGCGAGGAGTTCTATAAGAGCCGACAGATCTGGTGATCGACGCTTCTAGTCGTCCGATCTAGGTTAGAGGTTTCTGGGGGTTGTGGTATGGGCTTTTGGAGCACTGTGAGGATTTTTGGGCTTCTATCGTATGCACTCCGGTAATGGGCTTAAGCGGGCTTAACTGGATAGGCTGGATTCATATCGGGCCTACAACCTGAAATACTGACACAGGCTTTTCAGAAAGAGAATTATAAAACCTAAAAAAAATTAGAGAATTATAAATTTGTCTCAAAAAAGAATTATGAATTTCCCTAAATAAAGAGAATTATAAATAGACTAAAACTGCTTTCTTGACCGTCTTGCTACACGCGAACATTATCCGCGAGATCAAAGCCACGATGCCGGTGTTTCAGTCTTGTTCCTTCACTTTTGAGGGAAGAGACTTAAATTCTGAGGCACATAGTCTTGCTAAACATGCATCTTTTTGTAGGTAGCTATTTCTCGCTCCTACAGCCACGTGATATCAATTGTATTTCAATGAACATTGTCGTTGATCAATAAAGGGGGTGTATTTAGACTTAGAGCATCTCTAGCAGACCCTATATAATATCCCAACCCGTAAAATAACCGTCAAAATACGGTCCGCGTAAAAAAAGTCACCCGATCAGACACTGTAAACGCGTCGGACCTGTAAAAAGTTTTAAGGGGCGTGGAAAACATTCACGTTGAAACTGTGAAAATAAGGATTTCGGAGCCAAACCAAAGCGGCCCTGTATACTCGAGAGACCGTTGGCGGGAATCTAACTACCATCGGAACCTTCACGGCTCGCTCCCATCCGCTCGTCCCCGACGCCGGCGGCCCGCCCCGTTAGCCGCGCTCGCCCGCTGCTGGTCCCTGGACGCCGGCCGCGCGCCCGGCAGCTGTCCGCCCCGACCGTCGCGCTCGCCCACCAGCCCTCCGTCCCGGCCGCCGCGCTCGCCCGTGGCTCCGCGGCTCTCGAACGGAGCTAGCTAGCTAGCAGCTCAATCGATTCGAAGAGCTATGTGACGCCCGGATAATCAAGCTACAGTAAAACTCTGCTAATGGTGCCACGTTACTGTTGCTAATCTATCGTTAGATCAAAACCGGTCCAAAATTCAAAGTTCAAAATCAAGCAAAGAATAAACGTTTTCAAATATTAAAACTAAAATGTTCGGAGTGAACCAAATATTGCATAGATAATAATGATGGAGAAACCTAACTTTAATAAAATGTTTAAGTGTTCAAAATAATTAAAATAGAGGTTTAAATATTAAAATAAATGCCTTGTGAATTTTATAAAATATTAAACTATTTTAATTTGAGTTGGGAATTAATGTGGCAATAGTATATTTAAAAGTATTAATTTAAGTGCTAGTGATAATTTTTATAAAACTAAAATAAAAGAGGAACTAAAAGAAAACAAAAAAGAAAAATAAGAAAAAGTAAAACAAAAACAAAACAAAGCAAAAAAAATACGAAGCAAGACCCCCCCTCCCCTGGGCCGTTCGGCCCAGCAGGGCACCAGGCCAATGGGCTGGCCCAGCCGCGCCCCTGCATAATCCCCCACCCCGCAACCCTAACCCCCACCTCCCCACTCCCCGATCCCATCTGGATCGGGGCAACGACCGCGGCGCCCCGCTACCTACCCCGCCGCCCCGGCGACGCCAGGCGCTCGCTGGACCTCGCCGGCGCCGCCCCATCGCTTCTTCCCCGCTGGCCCCCCCTCGAGCTACGTCGCCATCACCACGACGCCGTCCTCGCCAGGCGCCTCCTCGCCTGCGCCGCCCCACCGTCGTCCTCCTCGCCTCCTCCCTCTCCCGATCTGGGAGCCCCGACGTCGCGACGCCGCCGCCCGGCGCGTCCCGCCGCCACCTCGCCCCAACCCCCCCCCCCCCGTCGCACCGGACCGCGCCGTCCCTGCCTCTCCCTCGCGCAACTCCCCCCCCCCGAGCTGGACGTCGCCGGCGCGCGCCGTCCCCCGTGACTACGGCCCTCCCCGAGCACGCGTTTGCACCACTACAGGGCTGGTGAGCCCTTCGTCGATCCCCCTCCTCCTTCGCGTGGATCCGTCGCCGTTGACGTCGTACGTCGCCGTGGCCGAGCTCACTGGAGCTCGCGCTCACCGCAGCCGCCCACGCCCATGGGCGCGCTCCCGCACGCTCGCAGCCATGCCCCGCTCATCGCCCGCTGCCTTCCCCAGTTGCTGGCCCTTGCCGCGCCGCGCGCTTGCCGCGCTGTGGTGCCCGTGGCCGGCCGGTGCGCCTCGCCGTGGGTGCGGCCCCGCACCCAACACCACCCCGCCTGCTGGCCACGCCCTAATCCAGCACCCACACCTGCTATGGCCTGTGTGCCACTGCACGTGGGACCAGCCCCAAAACGTTTAAGAAAATTAAACGAATTAAAAAAAATTAATTAAAATAATAATAACAGAATAAAAATAGTTAAATTAATTAACCAATTAATCATGTTAATTAACCTGTTAGCTACTTAGTTAGTTTAAGCTAATCCTAGTAGTTAAATAGGCAGGCAATGACAATGGGGCCCCGCCTGTCATATTTGACTAGTCAACAGTCAACCCAATTGACTGCTGACTAGGACTGTTGACTATGGTCAACTGGTCCCGGTGGACCCACCTGTAAGCCACATGTACATAGTGCTGGGTACACTTCTGTGTACCCATAGCTTTATCTAATTAATTTCGAAATATTTAATAATTTCAGAAATTGTTTAAAACTTTGGAAAATCATAGAAAAATATCCGTAGCTCGGATGAAAAAGTTTTCTACATGAAAGTTGCTCAGAACGACGAGACGAATCCGGATACGCAGCCCGTTCGTCCGCCACACATCCGTAGCATAGCAAACCTGTAACATTTCACCTCCGGTTCATCTGTCCGAAAACGCGAAACACCGGGGATACTTTCCCGGATGTTTCCCCTTTCGCCGGTATCACCTATCCCTACGTTAGGTCACCCCTAGCACAACGTATCACCGCGTCTTGCTTTGTGTTACATTTGATTGCTCTATTATTTATTGTGTTCCCCCTCCGTTACTTCTTTCCGGTAGACTCCGAGACCGCTGCCGATGTTCGTGTGTTCGACTACATCGAAGACGACCCCTCCTTCTTGTCTGAGCAACCAGGCAAGCCCCCCCCCCTTGATCACCAGATATCGCCTACTCTACTCTCTACTGCTTGCATTAGAGTAGTGTAGCATGTTACTGCTTTCGGTTAATCCTATTCTGTTGCATAGCCTGTCATTGTTGCTACAGCTGTTTCCCTTACCTGCTATCCTACTGCTTAGTATAGGATGCTAGTTTTCCATCAGTGGCCCTACATTCTTGTCCGTCTGCTGTGCTATACTGTTGGGCCGTGATCACTTGGGCGGTGATCACGGGTATATACTATATACATTATATACATGACACATGTGGTGACTAAAGTCGGGTCGGCTCGTTGAGTACCCGCAAGTGATTCTGATGAGGGGGCTGAAAGGACAGGTGGCTCCACCCCGGTAGAGGTGGGCCTGGGTTCCTGACGGCCCCCGACTGTTACTTTGTGGCGGAGCGACAGGGCAGGTTGAGACCACCTAGGAGAGAGGTGGGCTTGGCCCTGGTCGGCGTTCGCAGTTACTTACCACGCTTAACGAGATCTTGGTATTTGATCTGAGTCTAGCCATTTGGTCTATACGCACTAACCATCTACGCGGGAGTAGTTATGGGTATCCCGGCGTCGTGGTATCAGCCGAAGCCTTCGTGACGTCAGCGACTGAGTGGCGCGTGCCGGATTGGACTGGAACGCCACTAGGCTAGGTCTGCTTCCGGCCGCGTACGCAACGTGCAGGTGTGCATAGGGCGATGGTCCCAGACCCCTGCGCACATAGGGTTAGACCGGCGTGCCGACCTCTCTGTTGTGCTTAGGTGGGGCTGCAACGTGTTGATCTTCCGAGGCCGGGCATGACCCAGGAAAGTGTGTCCGGCCAAATGGGATTGAGCGTGTTGGGTTATGTGGTGCACCCCTGCAGGGAAGTTTATCTATTCGAATAGCCGTGTTCCTCGGTAAAAGGACGACCCGGAGTTGTACCTTGACCTTATGACAACTAGAACCGGATACTGAATAAAATACACCCTTCCAAGTGCCAGATACAACCCGGTGATCGCTCTCTAACAGGGCGACGAGGAGGGGATCGCCGGGTAGGATTATGCTATGCGATGCTACTTGGAGGACTTCAATCTACTCTCTTCTACATGCTGCAAGATGGAGGCTGCCAGAAGCGTAGTCTTCGACAGGATTAGCTATCCCCCTCTTATTCTGGCATTCTATAGTTCAGCCCACTGATATGGCCCCTTTACACTTATACACATGCATATGTAGTGTAGCTCCTTACTTGCGAGTACTTTGGATGAGTACTCACGGTTGCTTTTGTCCCTCTTTTCCCCTTTCTATACCTGATTGTCGCAACCAGATGCTGGAGTCCAGGAGCTAGAGATCCCGAGGATGATTCTATGTGGAGTTCGGCTTCGAGGAGTAGTTAGGAGGTCCCAGGCAGGAGGCCTTGCCTTTTCGATCGTTACTATTTTTGTGCTAGCCTTCTTAAGGCAAACTTGTTTAACTTGTGTCTGTACTCAGATATTGTTGCTTCCGCTGACTCGTCTATGATCAAGCAATTGTATTCGAGCCCTCGAGGCCCCTGGCTTGTATTATGATGCTTGAATGACTTATTTATGTTGTAGAGTTGTGTTGTGATATCTTCCCGTGAGTCCCTGATCTTGATCGTACACATTTGCGTGCATGATTAGTGTACGGTCAAATCGGGGGCGTCACAAGCTAGCTAGCTAGCTCGATGTGTCGGCCGTTCGATCCGGTCGCCGCCCGCGCTGCCCCGGCCGTCCTGGCCTCCGCCAACGCGCCGCGGCCGCCCTGTGTCTTCCTCGTACGCCCGTCCGCCGGCGGCCGCCCCGCGTCTTCCAAGTCCGTCCGTTCATCGGTGGTCGCCCTGCCATACAGTATGTGCCGATTTCAGATTGACGTGAGGAAGAGGATGACCATAAGAAAAATCGGTATATTCAGAGAATATTCTTTTTTACGGTTTTTTAAGGCTCTTTTACGGGTCGATTATATGGGTTATGTTCGGCCTTTGCTAAAATCGATCCTTAAAACATGTTTTTCTTGACTCGTATAACGATTTTAAGGGTCCGCGATATAAGGGGACTGCTAGAGATGCTCTTAAAATCCTAATACTGCTTTTTCCCTAAAAGAATTATTAAGTTAAACTGATTTTGTATGTGTACTAGGCCGCGATATCTTTACACGGAGACTAGTGAAGGAGTCTATCCCGTCAGGGGTTGTACTTCATCGGAAGAACAGGGGACCATCCAGCTGGTGCGCGATTTAATCGTGGCGAAGAGGATTCTTGGCGCACTGGGCGACGAAGCAAATTGTCGGACATCTACCCCGATTTTTTGGTGAAGAGCATTCTTGGCGACACAGCTCATCAGTGTACGATGCCCTAGCGTGTGTGTGCACTGGGCGACGAAGCAAATTGTCGGACATCTACCCCGATTTTTTGGTGAAGAGCATTCTTGGCGCCACTATTAATCAAAGTGTACAAGGGCCCAGTGAGTGTGGGCGCTAGCCACCGAAGCAATGGGCGAGCATCTTTTCCAAATCACAAAACCTTATGGAAGAAATTCGTTAAAAATAGAAAAAAAATCAAAAAAACAACTGATTTTTTTGGTGAAAGATGCTTAAGTGTTGATGTCCGTCCCAAATTTGATGCAGTCTGAACATTTGAGGAGCTCTTGGCAAAATAAAAAATTCAGGTCTGTGAGAAAGTTTGAAATTCCACACTGTTCAGAGCTCATTTTGTCTTTTTTTTTGCCACGGGCTCCTAGAATGCTCAAACTTCATCAAATTTGGCACGTGCATCACGCACTCAAGCATCCTAAACCACAAAAACCAGTTTTTTTCCTATTTTAATGATTTTATTGTTTACTGGGAGTAGATGAGCCTGACTTCATAGATGAATTATAATCAATAAATTGTACTTTTATTTGTATTGCGGTGAACCACTTGGCTTCTCTAGTAGGATGGAAAAGAATTGAACAACCAAAATAGAAGTCACCACTTCTTCTTTTTGTCCATTTTTTTAGAAAGGCCACATTTTATTACTCAACATTTACAAAATTAGGGATACAGACTGGATCATGGGACTAGCCTAGCCAAATATTGCGCCCTTGACCTAAAAAATGAGAGAATTTTGCAAGTGAATGTGCTTCATGATTTGATGCTCTCCCCTTAAAAAAGAACTTGCAATTGTACTCTGGCTCTCTTTGCTTAATCTCGGCTATGATATGTTCGTAGCTTCCGCCACTCCCCTTATGAATATCACCTGCAACTTGCTTCAAGTCTATCACAATTACAATATTACGTAGGAGAAGATCTTCTGCGCTGGTGGAAGCTACCATACGGCATGCTACCAACGAGGATGGGCTTGGCCCAGTCTGTTCGGATTTCAAGAGCATGTTTTGCCTTATTGTATTGGTTTTATGGGCATCCCTATTTCTCACTTTAAGCGAGCACAGGGGCAGCCTCGCTTCGGGAGGATCCCATATGGGCTGACAACATGGTAAGTAAGGTCTTTTGTCTATTGTTTATCATGGTTTATTGTTGTCTGTAATGGCTACCACTTGTAGATTTATTTTTCATATGAATTCATCGACCGATACATCTTGTACGTCATCGACAAAGAGGCACGTCGTGTATCTATTCTGGACCCTATTCGTACAACACAGTCGTCGGAGATGAAAATTCTAATGCACTTAGTGAAATTAAAAAGTTTCGCAAGGGAATTCAAAGAAACACTCGAAATAAAGCAACCACGATGAAATTATGATATATCAAAATGGCAACGTTTATTTCCTAATGGTTTTCCAACAAGCGTAGACAGGTAATAAATATAGAATACAAATATTTATTTTTGTTATCACCATATTTAATACAATAACAATTTAGGAAATTGCAGGGATTTGTTAGGCTATTTTGACTTTCATTTTATGCTATTGTGGAACGGTAAAGACCTGACGAAGCCGGTTTCTGTGATGAGTATTGTGCGTTACACATTTTTTTAAACCTTCCACATGAAGTATTCGTGCTAACTACATATATTGCTTTTGCATGATGGGGATGAGTTGAGGAAGTAGTTTTTATTATACCTGCTCAAACATCGTGCGAATGAAACTAAAGACAACTTGCCTAATATTGTGAGAGAATTTCTTAAGCGCATCAAGTTGATCTCAATACTTTGTAATAGATTTTTAGTTGGATCATCACTTTATATGTATATATTGTTGATTTGCTATTTTGTTATCGCATTACATTACAAGTGAAGTGGACTTCAATTATTGTGCAATTGTGACCATGTTATACTGTCTCTACCTGTGACTATTTCAGAAGCCCGTGTCAACGCACGAGCATTCTACTAGTCACAATATTACGTAGGAGAAGATCTTCTGAGCTGGTGGAAGCTACTACTGACTCAACAAAACGGGGGCTTCGGTTGTTGTGTTTTTGTGTGGTTGCCCATCGACGTTTGTTGAGGCGTATGACATGCTACCAACGAGGATGGGCTTGGCCCATTCTGTTCCGATTTCAAGAGCATGCTCTGCCTTATTGTATTCGTTTTACGGGCACCCCTATTTCTCGCTTTAAGCGAGCACTGGGGCAACCTCGCTTCGGGAGGATCCCAGATGGGCCAGCCCACGCGCGAGCGAAGCCACAACCTGTTTTTCTGTTTTCTGGTTTCGTTTTTTGTTTTATATTGTACTTTTGTTTATACTTTAAACTATTTTCAATATATATTACAAAAACACTTTACAAAAACATTTGGAAAAATGTTGAATAAGTATTTGAAAAATGTTGGACAAGTATTTTAAAAATGTTATCAATCATTCAAAAAAATGTTGAATAAGTATTTGAAAAAAATGTTGAACAAGTATTTAAACAATGGTAATGTAGCATTCCGAGAAATGTTGAACAAGTATTTGAAAAATGTTGATCAAGCATTCAAAAAATGTTGAACAAGTATCTGAAAAATCTTGAACAAGTATATTAAAAAGATCAAACATTGTTTTAAAAGTTGAACAAGTATTTGAAGAAATGTTGAACAAATATTTGAAAAATGGTAATCAAGCGTTCGAAAAATGTTGAACAAGTATTTGAAAAAATGTTGAACAAGTATATTGAAAAAATGTTGATTTTATATATATATATATATATATATATATATATATATATATATATATATATATATATATAAATGTTGAATAATTGTTTGAAAAATGTTGAACGAGTATTTGAAAAGTGTTGAATAGGTATTTGATAAAATATTGATCATTTATATACTTCCTCCATTCCTTTATATTAGGTGTATTTGCTTTTTGATAAAATTTCAAAATGTAAGGTGCATTTCTTCTAAGTCCTCATAATTCCCTTATTAGCCCTCCAAAAAAAGAAAGTATCTCTTTCATGATTGTGTGCATCTCTTGTAGCAAAAGAAGGAAAATATCTCTCTGGCGATTGCATGTATCTTTTAATTTTTTGGACTAACTGATTTACTTTCCACTAACCAACAAATTTGCCAAGGGTA
The DNA here is from genome assembly GCF_018294505.1 of Triticum aestivum. NCBI lineage: Eukaryota > Viridiplantae > Streptophyta > Magnoliopsida > Poales > Poaceae > Triticum > Triticum aestivum. The sequence goes on along the minus strand of NC_057799.1, from coordinate 486,523,861 downwards.
ATTTTGTCCTACCTTGTCTATAATTGTGTGCCTTGGTCATCGTGCCAAAAATAATACACCTTATACAAAGAAACGGAGGGAGTAAGAATGTAGAAGCCACTGCCTCCTCGTCCGAAAAGGCTAGGGTTTGTGCCTCTCGCCGGCTCCGCCACAGGTTCGCCTCGTCTCTGATGGCCCTAGGGCCATGGGGGCGCGGTGGATCTTGGCAAGGGCCGACAGGAGAGCTCCGTTGTTAGTCGTTCCTTTGAGATTTGTTAGGGTTTGTGTCCTACTCAGGAAGATGAGACGGCTACGCCTCCTTGAAGATGGAATAAAGGTGGTGTGTCTAGCATCGTCCGTTTGCATGTGGAGTTGTGTCTCCTACGGATCTATCCTTAGTGGATTTGCTCGGATCTGCTTGTTGTCCGTCTATGTTCATGTGTGTTCGTGTTGGATCCTTTCGATCTACATTATTCTTCATCGGCGGCGGTTGCTGTTCTAGTGCGCTAGTCCTATAGGACATTAGCACGACGACTTCCCGACTGTCTAGTATAAACAAGTTGTGCCCGACTCCGGCAAGGGAGGGGCTATGACGGCGGCGCGCCATCGGCTCACTTCAGTGCTTGTAGTCGTCGCTAGGTGGTCTACTGGATGTAATTTTTATTATTTCTGGTGTTCGTTGTACTACCATGGTTGAAGATGAAGAGATCGAAAGTTTTCTCGCAAAAAAAAAGAAAAGAAAAAGAAACAAAGAAAAACCCGAAAAATGAAAACCAAAAAAGTAAAACAAAAAAGGAGAAGAAAAAAGAAAACAAAAAACTAAGGAACAAAATGAAAAATAAGAAACAAAAGAAAATGACAAAAGCGTTGAAAACCAAGAAAGAAAAAAATCAAAGAAAAAAGGTAGGAAAATGTGTAAAAGCCGACTCTTTCCCTTTCAATAGGTCATGCCTTACCTATTGTATGTGAACTCAAGCCTAGCTCAGTGGTTGGGCGTTTTCCGAAAATATGCACTATTGGGCCAGCCTCGTACTGTAGCGTTCGACGTGCATTTTTTTTAACTCGCGTTTTTCAAAAATATGCGCTATTGGGTGGCCTCGTACTGTATCGTTCGACGCGAGACTTAATCTGTACGATCGCTTAATGCGATAAATAGCTGTCGCGTGGTTTTACTGTAATTTCCCAAAATTAACTCGATAACAATCTTCTTCTTAATTTCTTTGCAAGAAATTTTTTATTTATCTATCATCAATCATAGCAGTACAACGAACACAAAAATAATAAAATTTACATCCAGATTCATAGACCACCAAGCGATGATATAAGTATTGGAGCGAGTTGAAGGTGCGTCGCCGTCATCACCCCTCCCTAGCCGGAGCCAGGCAAAATTTATTGTAGTAGATAGTCGAGAATTTGTCATGCTAAGACCCAATAGGAGCAGCACACCAGAATAGCAACTGCCACCAATGAAGAGAACGTAAATTGGAAAGATCCACCCTAAAGACACATTGACGTAGACGAACGAAAACTAGATCCAAGCGAATCCACCAAAGACAACCACCGACCAAATTCTATGAAATTCACCAGAAACGCACTTTCACACGTCCTTCGATGATGCTAGATGCATGAGACGGGGCTATATATGGAGAACCTTATCCCATCTTCAAAGAGTCGTCGTCTCGTCTTCCTCTTCCTAACCAGGACACAGACCCTAGCAAACTCAAAGAAATAGATAAAAAACGGAGCTCTCCCTCCGGAAAGGGCCAGGATCCATTGCGCCCCCATGGCTAAGGCCACAGAAGACGAGGCAGATCGGCGGCGGCGCCCACGGGATGCAGAAACCCGAGCTGCCTTGTTCACTTGGAGGAGAGGCCAAGGGGTAAACCGCCCTCACACACAATCTTCTTCTTAATCTTTTTTGTTGACATCCAAGTACTCTTTATTGCTAGGTGATCACCATAGATTTTTTTTGCAAGTGTATCAACGATCTTTACGTGTGGATCTTCCATCCATCCGGCGCACACCTTACTTCTACTTGATTTGGCTAAATCATGGTAGCACAATTAGTCTCTCTAGGAGCATGCTAAAAATAATAGGCGGGAAGTCACACGCAAGATGATATCTATAATACATAAATAGCTCATTCCCACTATCCTATTTCTCTTGACATGCAGCATATCCACCTCATATGTGCCACATCAGCATTATCATCTTTAATTTTTCCAAAGCATTGCTTTTCTTCCGATGAGAAATACCACTTCATTTCTTAACCACATGCCGCTATGTTTTTTTTTTCTGCCAAAGGCCCACTAGCCTGACCGCACCGCTTGAGGGCGCTCCTCCGGATATGAGCACCAGTCCACTCCTCCCGCAATGACTCCCCTTCGATGCCTCTCAGGGCGATGGGATGTGGGCCGAGCCATGGTTCCCTTGCCGCCCATCTAGAACGTTGACCAGCGTAGCCGAATCATTCTATGCGCACGCTGTCGCTCTTCTCCGGGCTCTCCTGGCGCTGGCGGCCTCCCCGTTGCGGCCCCGATCTGGACGAGTAGTTCGGGTTCCAGCTGGAGGAGCTGTCAACATCAAGGTCCGCGAGCCCAACCCGAAGAAATGCCTAAGCATCTCTTCTCCTTGCTCTCTCTCGATTTGTTTTGAGTAGCAGCCGGTATATATCCATGCCTGAAACAGAGATTGGGTTCTTTGACTTTGAGCTACATATCCGTGCCATAAGTCATCGACCCAGTTGACAGTTGTATGGCAGTTTTGTTTCGGGATTAAACAATTTGTCCAGTTCTATGTGTTCAAAGTTACTGTAGTTTTGGTTTTATTTTATTTACATGCATGGCCATTCTATTGTTCAGGTTTGGACATTTTTTATTGATGCAACTCCTTTTTGTTTTAGCTCTTCTAATTTCAGGTATGTATATGTTCTGCCTCCTGTCTTCTCCACAGCTGCCTCTCTCCCTCTTCACCTTCTACAGCCTCATATAAATCCCACTTCTCTCCTCTAAAAGGAAACAGACGTGTTTAACTTTAATTCTCCCAGGTAACCGATGCAGTACATTTCCCTTTAATCGCTGGAGCTGCTCATGAGTCATGACCCTGCTCGATAGTCGCTGGCTTTTGCCCGGCTACATCCATCGCCTGTTGGTGCCCTGCATGAAGGAAATATGCCCTAGAGGCAATAATAAAGTTGTTATTTATATTTCCTTATATTATGATAAATGTTTATTATTCATGCTAGAATTGTATTATCCGGAAACTTAATACATGTGTGAATACATAGACAAACTAAGTGTCACTAGTATGCCTCTGCTTGACTAGCTCGTTGAATCAAAGATGGTTAAGTTTCCTGGCCATAGACATGAGTTGTCATTTGATTAACGGGATCACATCATTAGAGAATGATGTGATTGACTTGACCCATTCCGTTAGCTTAGCATACGATCGTTTAGTATATTGCTATTGCTTTCTTCATGATTTATACATGTTCCTATGACTATGAGATTATGCAACTCCCGAATACCGGAAGAACACTTTGTGTGCTACCAAACGTCACAACGTAACTGGGAGATTATAAAGGTGCTCTACAGGTGCCTCCGATGGTACTTGTTGAGTTGGTATAGATCGAGATTAGGATTTGTCACTCCGATTGTCGGAGAGGTATCTCTGGGCCCTCTCGGTAATGCACATCACTATAAGCCTTGCAAGCAATGCAACTAATGAGTTAGTTGCGGGGTGATGTATTAAGGAACGAGTAAAGAGACTTGCCGGTAACGAGATTGAACTAGGTATTGAGATACCGACGATCGAATCTCGGGCAAGTAACATACCAATGACAAAGGGAACAACGTATGTTGTTATGCGGTTTGACCGATAAAGATCTTCGTAGAATATGTAGGAGCCAATATGAGCATCCAGGTTCCGCTATTGGTTATTGACCGGAAACGAGTCTCGGTCATGTCTACATAGTTCTGGAACCCGTAGGGTCCGCACGCTTAACGTTCGATGACGATCGGTATTATGAGTTTATGTGTTTTGATGTACCAAAGGTAATTTGGAGTCCCGGATGTGATCACGGACATGACGAGGAGTCTCGAAATGGTCGAGATGTAAAGATTGATATATTGGACAGCTATATTCGGACACCGGAAGTGTTCCAGGTGGTTTCGGAGAAAACCGGAGTGCCGGAGGGGTTACCGGAACCCCCCGGGGAAGTTTGGGCCTTAGTAGGCCTGAGGGGAGAGAGAGGGCAGCAGCCCAGGAGGTGGCGCGTGATAACCCACAAGTATAGGGGATCGCAACAGTTTTCGAGGGTAGAGTATTCAACCCAAATTTATTGATTCGACACAAGGGGAGCCAAAAAATATTCTCAAGTATTAGCAGTTGAGTTGTCAATTCAACCACACCTGGATAACTTAATATCTGCAGCAAAGTATTTAGTAGCAAAGTAATATGGAAGTAACGGTAACGGTAGCAAAAGTAATATTTCTGAGTTTTGTAGTGATTGTACCAGTAGCAACAGAAAAATAAATAAGCGAAGAACAATATGTGAAAAGCTCGTAGGCATTGGATCGGTGATGGAGAATTATGCTGGATGCGGTTCATCATGTAACAATCATAACATAGGGTGACACAGAACTAGCTCCAATTCATCAATGTAATGTAGGCATGTATTCCGAATATAGTCATACGTGCTTATGGAAAAGAACTTGCATGACATCTTTTGTCCTACCCTCCCGTGGCAGCGGGGTCCTAATGGAAACTAAGGGATATTAAGGCCTCCTTTTAATAGAGTACCGGAACAAAGCATTAACACATAGTGAATACATGAACTCCTCAAACTATGGTCATCACCGGGAGTGGTCCCGATTATTGTCACTTCGGGGTTGCCGGATCATAACACATAGTAGGTGACTATAGATTTGCAAGATAGGATCAAGAACTCACATATATTCATGAAAACATAATAGGTTCAGATCTGAAATCATGGCACTCGGGCCCTAGTGACAAGCATTAAGCATAGCAAAGTCATAGCAACATCAATCTCAGAACATAGTGGATACTAGGGATCAAACCCTAACAAAACTAACTCGATTACATGATAAATCTCATCCAACCCATCACCGTCCAGCAAGCCTACGATGGAATTACTCACGCACGGCGGTGAGCATCATGAAATTGGTGATGGAGGATGGTTGATGATGACGACGGTGACGGATTGCCCTCTCCGGAGCCCCGAACGGACTCCAGATTAGCCCTCTCGAGAGAGTGTAGGGCTTGGCGGTGGCTCCGTATCGTAAAACACGATGCATCTTTCTCTTTGATTTTTTCCTCCCCGAACACGAATATAAAGAGTTGGAGTTGAGGTCGGTGGAGCTACAGGGGGCCCACGAGGCAGGCGGCGCGCCCAGGGGGCCAGGCGCGCCCCCATCCTCGTGGCAAGGGTGTGGGCCCCCTGGTCTTGATTCTTTCGCCAGTATTTTTTATTATTTCCAAAAATAATCTCCGTGGAGTTTCAGGTCATTCCGAGAACTTTTGTTTCTGCACATAAATAACACCATGGAAATTCTGCTGAAAACAGCGTCAGTCGGGTTAGTTCCATTCAAATCATGCAAGTTAGAGTCCAAAACAAAGGCAAAAGTGTTTAGAAAAGTAGATACGACGGAGACGTATCAACTCCCCCAAGCTTAAACCTTTGCTTGTCCTTAAGCAATTCAGTTGATAAACTGAAAGTGATAAAGAAAAACGTTTACAAACTCTGTTTGCTCTTGTTGTTGTAAATATGTAAAGCCAGCATTCAAGTTTTCAGCAAAGATTATGAACTAACCTTATTCACAATAACTCTTAGGTCTCATGTTTACTCATGTCAATGGCATAATCAACTAGTGAGCAATAATAATAAATCTTTGATGACAACACTTTCTCAAAACAATCATAATATGATATAACAAGATGGTATCTCGCTAGCCCTTTCTGAGACCGCAAAACATAAATGCAGGGCACCTTTAAAGATCAAGGACTGACTAGACATCGTAATTCATGGTAAAAGAAATCCAGTCATAGTCATACCCAATATAAATTAACAGTAATGAATGCAAATGACATCGGTGCTCTCCAGCTGGTGCTTTTTAATAAGAGAGTGATGACTCAACATAAAAGTAAATAGATAGGCCCTTCGCAGAGGGAAGCAGGGATTTGTAGAGGTGCCAGAGGTCGGTTTTGAAATAGAGATAAATAATATTTTGAGCGGTATACTTTCATTGTCAACATAACAACCAAGAGATGGCGATATCTTCCATGTTACACACATTATAGGCGGTTCCCAAACAGAATGGTAAAGTTTAGACTCCCCCTCCACCAACAAGCATCAATCCATGGCTTGCTCGAAACAACGAGTGCCTCCAACTAACAACAGTCCCGGGGGAGTTTTGTTTGCAATTATTTTGATTTGATTTGCATAAAGCATGGGACTGGGCATCCCGGTGACCCGCCATTTTCTCGTGAGTGAGGAGCGGAGTCCACTCCTCTTGAGAATAACCCGCCTAGCATGGAAGATAAGGACAACCCTAGTTGATACATGAGCTATTTGAGCATACAAAACAGAATTTCATTTGAAGGTTTAGAGTTTGGCACATACAAATTTACTTGGAACGACAGGTAGATACCGCATATAGGAAGGTATAGTGGACTCATATGGCATAACTTTGGGGTTTAAGGGATTGGATGCACAAGCAGTATTCCCGCTTAGTACAAGTGAAGACTAGCAAAAGACTGGGAAGTGACCAACTAGAGAGCAACAACAGTCATGAACATGCATTAAATTAATGAACATTGAGTGCAAGCATGAGTAGGATATAATCCACCATGAACATAAATATCATGAAGGCTATGTTGATTTGTTTCAACTACATGTGTGAACATGTGCCAAGTCAAGTCACTTGAATCATTCAAAGGAGGATACCATCCCATCATACCACATCACAACCATTTTAATAGCATGTTGGCACGCAAGGTAAACCATTATAAACTCCTAGCTAATTAAGCATGGCATAAGCAACTATGATCTCTAATTGTCATTGCAAACATGTTCATTCATAATAGGCTGAATCAGGAACGATGAACTAATCATATTTACAAAAGCAAGAGAGGTCGAGTTCATACCAGCTTCTCTCATCTCAATCAGTCCATCATATATCGTCATAATTGCCTTTCACTTGCACGACCAAACGATGTGAATAATAATAATAGTGCACGTGCATTGGACTAAGCTGGAATCTACAGGCATCCAATAAACAGGAGAAGACAGGGCAATATGGGCTCTTGGTTAAATCAACAATAATGCATATAAGAGCCACTTCAACAATCTCATTATGGTCTGCTCCTATCGACCCTCAAAGAAAAGAAAAGAAATAAAACTATTTACACGGGAAAGCTCCCAACAAGCAAAAGAAGAACACGAAATCTTTTTGGGTTTTCTTTTAATTATTACTACTACAGCAAGAAAGGTAAACTAACCAAAAGCTACAACTAATTTTTTTGGTTTTCTTAAGGTTTTTCAAACACACAAGAAGAAAGCAAAAAAGAAAATAAACTAGCATGGATATTACAGTGAAAGAGTATGAGCAGCGACAGCTAGCAATGAGTGTGTGAACATAAATGTAATGTCGATGGGAAATACGTACTCCCCCAAGCTTAGGCTTTTGGCCTAAGTTGGTTTATTGCCACGGCTGGCCTGGCGGATATCCATAGTTGTAGTTGGGGTCGTACTGAGAAGAAGCCTCGAATTGCCATTGGTTGGCAATTGCCTCCGGGTCCCATTGGTAATTAGACTGTCGTGGAGGATCAAATTGTGGTTCCGGCTCTGGCTCTATGGCTGATGTAGGGTTCCGGTAGGCGTGAATGGCCGCCAGCGGAACAAGATACTGGCCTGCAGATAAATCAAACAAGGAAGGAGCAGGCAAGGTAATAGTCTCAGGGTGATGTTTATCAAAGAACAATTTGTATTTAAGCGCCCCTTTGCTATTCTTAACAATAAAGTCATGCGCTACCATACTCTTGTAATCTAAATAAACAGTAGGCAGCAATTTTTCTTCTTTTTCATAGTGCCTAATAGGTATGTTATAGTATGCAGCGAGGCGCGAAGCATAGACACCTCCAAAGATGGGGCCCTTTGTATGGTTCAGACTTAACCGTTTGGCAATAATAGCGCCCATACTAACAGAGTCATCACGGAATAAACCATGGAACAAAATAATAATATCAGGAACACTAAGGTTCCACAGTTTCCGCGACCAATTAAGCAACGACTAGCAAATATTGCAAAGTAGCGTAAAACAGGAAAATGTATGCTAGTGATTCTTGCATCGAAAACCTTCCTAGTTTCCCCTACAGTAATAGTATCAATAAACCCGTCCACATCTTTACGATGTGGTTCCTCTAAGCTACCCTCGAAAGGTATTTTGCAAACCCTGCAAAATTCATATAGTGACATCTTCTTAACCACATCATATAAATGAAACTCTACTGAAGGAGGTGCTTCCTTAGGATAATAGTAGAAGTTTTGCACAAAAGTATTGGTGAGTAAGAGATACTGTTCGCGTTGGTCGCGGAGGAAGTCGGTGAGGCCTGCATTTTCAGCCAATTCAAAAAAACATCATAAATCCCGGCTGCTCTCAAGAAATCATCGGAAGGCCATTCACACGGCCGAACCTCCGCGGTGCGAGGCAGATTATATTTGGGCATCTATGCTTCTTCACTTTGCTTTTCCTTCGAGCTTCGGCTCGATGAACCCCTCAAAAATTTCTTCATCGTTTTCTGAAAATTTCTGAATTTTTTAGTAATTTCAAATAAAAGTGAACCAATGATGTAGAGACCGGTCCTCGTGGCGAGATCCGATCCGTTGTTGCAGCCCGACCTTTCACGACACTCCACCTTTAGTAGCAGCAATCTCTCGCCCGTGCATGCGATGTACACGAAGTAGAGGGTTTGAACCTTACGGCCCAGCACGAGAAAACCAATCTCAACGAAGGTACTCACGCGCAAAACAATTTCCACGAAGAGAAATCGCAACACAGAGGTTTTCTAAAGATCCCTCCAAAACTTGATACGGGCGTCTACCCTGAAAAACACATCGTGTCTATTTAATAAAAAATTAACCCGACTTTTACATGGACCGGACCTAGCTATTTATAGAAGTAACTTGGAAGAGGCACACACATGTACCTCCTAAAGGTTGGACTCTTCCTAGATTTAAACTAACTTGCGTTTTACATCTCGGCAAGCATGCAAAGACCTACTAAAATAAAGTTTGACTCTTTTATTTGATTGCTCCTTGATCTGTTTTTTCCAACGTGGCGGTCCCCACCCAGACTCATTTAAACTCATGATCTTCCATGTGATAAACTTCCATCTGCGTGTAACTTTTGGTTGTTCAGGTGGCCGTAACAATCCAAAGAAATAACTAACGTGGTTTATTCCCTTCGAGAAGGAAGCAAACTCTTGCACATCCACGTAATACACAACTTGATGGCTTCTAATTGACTTTTGGCTGGACCAACACCCATGCATGCGTTCTCCTTCACGTCCTGATTTAGGGGAATATAGAAACATAACTCCATACTTGCTCATTATTTGTACAACTATGTCATGCTTAGATGTGGTGCCTACTAATCCATCTTCATCTTGAAAAACATCCGTAGCATATTCAGTACTAAATGAATATGTTGTTGTACCAACAGTGGTTATCGCACTTAAATTACACGCGGCCATATCATCCTCTCCTCCTTGAAACAAAACCGTCCTCGATTTCGAGTTGATCTCTTCAATAATATTTGTATTTGTGGACTGAACGACGATAGAAAAAAATTCAGCAGCTTTGACCTTCTTCTTTTCTTCTTCTTTTTGCTCTTTGATGTTCTCAAGATGTTCTTCCCTCCAAGCAATAAAACGATCCTGACCCATGGGCATGAGGTCATACTTCTTACCCTTCTTGACGGTATATATGTGTGTTTGACAATCATGCACAACATCATGCTCTTTGTACCATGGCTTGCCCAACAATAAGTGACATGAAACCATCGGTGTCGGAATCACGTCACACAAAACCGTGCAAAAATATTTTCCCAACAAAAACGGTACCTTGGTTTGTTGCGTGACAGTGAGCTCTTCATGACCCCAACGAAACAAGTATGGTTGTGGGCATGGTGTCATTGGCAGATTCAGCTTCTCCACCATCTCGATGCTTGCAGCATTGATCAAACTCATGTGATCAATTGTCATGGCACACGATCTCTCTTGTACCACAACACGGGTATGGAAAAGGCCATCCCATCGACCTTCCTCCTCCATTTGAAATCCATAGCTTAGCTTCCATGATAATTTAGTCATCTCCCGCACAGTATCGTGAACAACCTTGCTCTAAATACCACCTGATGTAGAGACCGGTCCTCGTGGCGAGATCCGATCCGTTGTTGCAGCCCGACCTTTCACGACACTCCACCTTTAGTAGCAGCAATCTCTCGCCCGCGCACGCGATGTACACGAAGTAGAGGGTTTGAACCTTACGGCCCAGCACGAGAAAACCAATCTCAACGAAGGTACTCACGCGCAAAACAATTTCCACGAAGAGAAATTGCAACACAGAGGTTTTCTAAAGATCCCTCCAAAACTTGATACGGGTGTCTACCCTGAAAAACACATCGTGTCTATTTAATAAGAAATTAACCTGACTTTTACATGGACCGGACCTAGCTATTTATAGAAGTAACTTGGAAGAGGCACGCACATGTACCTCCTAAAGGCTGGACTCTTTCTAGATTTAAACTAACTTGCGTTTTACATCTCAGCAAGCATGCAAAGACCTACTAAAATAAAGTTTGACTCTTTTATTTGATTGCTCCTTGATCTGTTTTTTCAAACGTGGCGGTCCCCACCCAGACTCATTTAAACTCATGATCTTCCATGTGATAAACTTCCACCCGCGTGTAACTTTTGGTCGTTCAGGTGGCCGTAACAGTCCAAAGAAATAACTAACGTGGTTTATTCCCTTCGAGAAGGAAGCAAACTCTTGCACATCCACGTAATACACAACTTGATGGCTTCTAATTGACTTTTGGCAGGACCAACACCAATGCATGCGTTCTCCTTCACGTCCTGATTTAGGGGAATATAGAAACATAACTCCATACTTGCTCATTATTTGTACAACTGTGTCATGCTTAGATGTGGTGCCTACTAATCCATCTTCATCTTGAAAAACATCCGTAGCATATTCAGTACTAAATGAATATGTTGTTGTACCAACAGTGGTTATCGCACTTAAATTACACGCGGCCATATCAACCAAGCTCAACAAAATTGATAGCAACTACTCCAACAAGTGCCTAGAGCCTATATCATGCATTAGAACTACTTGGAACCATATAAATTTGACATGCAAGCTCAAGAACATGGTCACCTAGGCAGCACAAATTTGCAATGAATAAAGCACTAGAAGAAAAACTAATTGGACCAATGGAGGAGTCACATACCAAGGAACAATCCCCCAAAGTAGTTTTGTGAGAGGTGCTTTGAGCAAGGAGATCGAAAATCGCAGCAAAATGAGCTAGAACTCGTGCTTGAGCTGGATGGTGATTTTTTTGGGAGGAAGAAGGAGTGTGTGGTGGCTAGAATAAGTGGAGGGGAGCCACCATGGGCCCACGAGGCAGGGGGGCGCGCCCAGGGGGGTGGGCGCGCCCTGGACCCTCGTGGCCAGGTGCCAGCTCCCCCTGCTGTGTTCTCAGTGCAAGATATTCTCAAATATTCCAGAAAAAATCATATTTCAATTTCGGGGGCATTTGGAGAACTTTTATTTTCGGGGTATTTTTTATTGCACGGATAATTCAGAAAACTGACAGAAAATACTATTTTTACTTTATTTCAACTAAATAACAGAAAGTAGAGAGAGGGTACAGAAGGTTGTGCTTTCTAACTTCATCCATCTCATGCTCATCAAAAGGAATCCACTAACAAGGTTGATCAGGTCTTGTTAATAAACTCATTCCGAATAACATGGAACCGGAGAAATTTCGAATAAAACTGTGTTACCTCAACGGGGATATGCACGTCCCCAATAATAAGAATATCATATTTCTTCTTGACAGTAGGAAGAGGAAATTCAAAACCTCCAAAAATAATCAATGGAATTTTTCCAATAGAATTGATACTGTGGACTTGAGGTTGTTTCCTCGGAAAGTGTACCGTATGCTCATTACCATTAACATGAAAAGTGACATTGCCTTTGTTGCAATCAATAACAGCCCCTGCAGTATTCAAAAAGGGTCTTCCAAGAATAATAGACATACTATCGTCCTCGGGAATATCAAGAATAACAAAGTCCGTTAAAATAGTAACTTTGCAACCACAACAGGCACATCCTCACAAATACCGACAGGTATAGCAGTTGATTTATCAGCCATTTGCAAAGATATTTCAGTAGGTGTCAACTTATTCAAATCAAGTCTACGATATAAAGAGAGAGGCATGACACTAACACCGGCTCCAAGATCACATAAAGCAGTTTTAACATAGTTTCTTTTAATGGAGCATGGCATAGTTGGTACTCCTGGATCTCCTAGTTTCTTAGGTATTCCACCCTTAAAAGTATAATTAGCAAGCATGGTGGAAATCTCAGCTTCCGGCATCTTTCTTTTATTTGTAACAATTTCTTTCATATACTTAGCATAAGGATTCATTTTGAGCATATCAGTCAAACGCATACGCAAGAAGATAGGTCTAATCATTTCAGCAAAGCGCTCAAAATCCTCATCATCCTTTTTCTTGGATGGTTTGGGAGGAAAAGGCATGGGTTTCAGAACCCATGGATCCCTTTCTTTACCGTGCTTCCTAGCAACAAAATCTCTCTTACAATAACGTTGATTCTCTGATTGTGGGTTATCAAGATCAACAACAGGTTCAGCTTCTACATCATTATCATTGCTAGTTTGAGCATCAACATGAGCATCTTCATTAACATTATCACTAGGTTCATGTTCATTACCAGATTGTGTTTCAGCATCAGAAATAGAAATATCATTTGGATTCTCAGGTATTTCAGCAACAGGTTCACTAGAAGCATGCAACGTCCTATCATTTTTCTTTTTCTTCTTTTTAGAAGGACTAGGTGCATCAATATTATTTCTCTGAGAGTCCTGCTCAATTCTCTTAGGATGGCCTTCAGGATACAGAGGTTCCTGAGTCATTTTACCAGTTCTAGTAGCCACTCTAACAGCAAAATCATTATTCTTACTATTTAATTCATTGAGGAAATCATTCTGAGCTTTAAGTACTTGTTCTACTTGAGTGGTAACCATAGAAGCATGGTTACTAATGAGTTTAAGTTCACCTTTAACTCTAGACTTATAATCACCCAAGTGTTCAATCATATAAGCACTTTGTTTTAATTGTCTACCAAAATAAGCATTAAAATCTTCTTGCTTAACCATAAAGTTATCAAGCTCATCCAAACATTGGCTAGCAAACTTAGTAGGAGGGATTTCAGCTTTATCATATCTATAGAGAGAATTTACCTTTACTACCTGTGTCGGGTTATCAAGACCATGAGTTTCTTCATTAGGTAATGGATTAAGATCAGATATTTCTTCAACAGGCGGTAAATTAAGACCATGTATTTATTCAATAGGAGGTAAATTCTTAACATCTTCAGCTTTAATACCCTTTTCTTTCATAGATTTCTTTGCCTCTTGCATATCTTCAGGACTGAGGAATAGAACACCCCTCTTCTTCGGAGTTGGCTTAGGAGTTGGTTCAGGAAGTGTCCAATTATTTTCATTGGTCAACATATTATTCAACAGAATTTCAGCTTCATCTGGTGTACTTTCCCTAAAAACAGAACCAACACAACTATCGAGGTGGTCTCTGGAAGCATCGGTTAGTCCATTATAAAAGATATTAAGTATTTCATTTTTCTTAAGAGGATGATCAGGCAAAGCATTAAGTAATTGGAGAAGCCTCCCCCAAGCTTGTGGGAGACTTTCTTCTTCAATTTGCACAAAATTATATATTTCCCTTAAAGCAGCTTGTTTCTTATGAGCAGGGAAATATTTAGCAGAGAAGTAATAAATCATATCCTGGGGACTACGCACACAACCAGGATCAAGAGAATTAAACCATATCTTAGCATCACCCTTTAATGAGAACGGAAATATTTTAAGGATATAAAAGTAGCGAGTTCTCTCATCATTAGTGAACAGGGTGGCTATATCATTTAGTTTAGTAAGATGTGCCACAACAGTTTCAGATTCATAGCCATAGAAAGGATCAGATTCAACCAAAGTAATTATATCAGGATCAATAGAGAATTCATAATCCTTATCAGTAACAAAGATAGGTGAAGTAGCATAAGCAGGATCATATTTCATTCTAGCATTCAGAGTTTTTTGTTTAAGCTTAGCTAATAATTTCTTAAGATCACTTCTATCATTGCAAGCAAGAAATTCTCTAGCAGTTTCTTCATCCATAACATAGCCCTCAGGCACAACAGGCAATTCATATTTATTGGGAGAGCCTTCATCATCACTTTCATCAATATTACCAGTTTCAATAATTTCATTCTCTCTAGCCCTAGCAAGTTGTTCATCAAGAAATTCGCCAAGTGTCACAGTAGTATCAAGCATAGAAGTAGTTTCATCATAAGTATCATGCATAGCAGAAGTGGCATCATCAATAACATGCGACATATCAGAATCAATAGAAGAAGCAGGTTAAGGTGTCGCAAGCTTACTCAAAACAGAAGGTGAATCAAGTGCAGAGCTAGATGGCAGTTCCTTACCTCCCCTCGTAGTTGAGGGATAAATTTTTGTTTTCTCATCTTTCAAGTTCCTCATAGTGACCAGCAGATATAAATCCCAAGTGACTCAAAGAATAGAGCTATGCTCCCCGGCAACGGCGGCAGAAAATAGTCTTGATAACCCACAAGTATAGGGGATCGCAACAGTTTTCGAGGGTAGAGTATTCAACCCAAATTTATTGATTCGACAAAAGGGGAGCCAAAGAATATTCTCAAGTATTAGCAGTTGAGTTGTCAATTCAACCACACTTGGATAACTTAATATCTGCAGCAAAGTATTTAGTAGCAAAGTAATTTGGAAGTAACGGTAACGGTAGCAAAAGTAATATTTTTGGGTTTTGTAGTGATTGTAACAGTAGCAACAGAAAAGTAAATAAGCGAAGAACAATATGTGAAAAGCTCGTAGGCATTGGATTGGTGATGGAGAATTATGACGGATGCGGTTCATCATGTAACAATCATAACATAGGGTGACACAGAACTAGCTCCAATTCATCAATGTAATGTAGGCATGTATTCCGAATATAGTCATACGTGCTTATGGAAAAGAACTTGCATGACATCTTTTGTCCTACCCTCCCGTGGCAGCGGGGTCCTAGCGGAAACTAAGGGATATTAAGGCCTCCTTTTAATAGAGTACCGGACCAAAGCATTAACACATAGTGAATACATGAACTCCTCAAACTACGGTCATCACCGGGAGTGGTCCCGATTATTGTCACTTCGGGGTTGCCGGATCATAACACATAGTAGGTGACTATAGACTTGCAAGATAGGATCAAGAACTCACATATATTCATGAAAACATAATAGGTTCAGATCTGAAATCATGGCACTCGGGCCCTAGTGACAAGCATTAAGCATAGCAAAGTCATAGCAACATCAATCTCAGAACATAGTGGATACTAGGGATCAAACCCTAACAAAACTAACATGATTACATGATAAATCTCATCCAACCCATCACCGTCCAGCAAGCCTATGATGGAATTACTCACGCACGGCGGTGAGCATCATGAAATTGGTGATGGAGGATGGTTGATGATGACGACGGCGACGGATTGCCCTCTCCGGAGCCCCGAACGGACTCTAGATCAGCCCTTCCGAGAGAGTTTAGGGCTTGGCGGCGGCTCCGTATAGTAAAACGCGATGAATCTTTCTCTCTGATTTTTTTCTCCCCGAACACAAATATATGGAGTTAGAGTTGAGGTCGGTGGAGCTCCAGGGGGCCCACGAGGCAGGGGGTGCGCCCAGGGGGGCAGGCGCGCCCCCCACCCTCGTGGCAAGGGTGTGGGCCCCCTGGCCTTGATTCTTTCACCAGTATTTTTTATTATTTCCAAAAATAATCTTCGTGGAGTTTCAGGTCATTCCGAGAACTTTTGTTTCTGCACATAAATAACACCATGGCAATTCTGCTCAAAACAGCGTCAGTCCGGGTTAGTTCCATTCAAATCATGCAAGTTAGAGTCCAAAAAAGGGCAAAAGTGTTTGAAAAAGTAGATACGACGGAGACGTATCAGCGCGCCCCCTCCCATGAGGAGTCCGAATTGGACTAGGGAAGGGGGGCGCGGCCCCTCTTTCCCTCTCCCTCTCCCTCTCTATCCTTCCCCCTTACCTCTTCCTAGTTGGACTAGGAAAGGGGAGTCCTACTCCTACTAGGAGGACTCCCCCCTCCTTGGCGCGCCCCAAGGGCCGGCCGGCCTCCCCCTTGCTCCTTTATATACGGGGGCAGGGGGACACCCTAGGACACACAAGTTGATTGTTCCAAGCCGTGTGCGGTGCCCCCCTCCACAATAATCCACCTCGATCATATCGTAGCGGTGCTTAGGCGAAGCCCTGCATCGGTAGTAACATCATCACCGTCATCACGCCGTCGTGCTCACGGAACTCTCCCGTGAAGCTCTGCTGGATCGAAGTTCGTGGGACGTCATCGAGCTGAACGTGTGCTGAACTCGGAGGTGCCGTGCGTTCAGTACTGGGATCGGTAGGATCGTGAAGACGTACAACTACATCAACCGCGTTCTCATAACGCTTCCGCTTACGGTCTACGAGGGTACGTGGACGCCACTCTTCCCTCTCGTTGCTATGCATCACCATGTTCTTGCGTGTGCGTAGGATTTTTTTGAAATTACTACGTTCCCCAATAGTGGCATCCAAGCCAGGTTTATGCTTAGATGTTATATGCATGAGTAGAACACAAGTGAGTTGTGGGCGATACAAGTCATACTGCTTACCAGCATGTCATACTTTGATTCGGCGGTATTGTTGGATGAAGCGGCCCGGACCGACATTACGCTTACGCTTACGCGAGACTGGTTCTACCGACATTCTTCGCACACAGGTGGCTGGCGGGTGTCAGTTTCTCCAACTTTAGTTGAATCGAGTGTGGCTACGCCTGGTCCTTGTGAAGGTTAAAACAGCACATACTTGACGAAATATCATTGTGGTTTTGATGCGTAGGTAAGAACGGTTCTTGCTCAGCCCGTAGCAGCCACGTAAAACTTGCAACAACAAAGTAGAGGACATCTAACTTGTTTTTGCAGGGCATGCTGTGATGTGATATGGTCAAGACATGATGCCAAATTTTATTGTATGAGATGATCATGTTTTGTAACCGAGTTATCAGCAACTGGCAGGAGCCATATGGTTGTCGCATTATTGTATGAAATGCAATCGCCATGTAATTGCTTTACTTTATCACTAAGCGGTAGCGATAGTCGTAGAAGCAATAGTTGGCGAGACGACAATGATGCTACGATGGAGATCAAGGTGTCGCGCCGGTGACGATGGTGATTGATACGTCTCCAACGTATCTATAGTTTATGAAGTATTCATGCTATTATATTATCCATCTTGGATGTTTAATGGGATTTACTATGCACTTCTATATGATTTTTGGGACTAACCTATTAACCTAGAGCCCAGTGCCAGTTTCTATTTTTTCCTTGTTTTTGAGTTTTACAGAAAAGGAATACCAAACGGAGTCCAATTGACGTGCCAATTTTTGACGATTTTTTATGGACCAAAAGAAGACCCCAGAGCAAAAGAGTTGGGCCAGAAGAGTCCCGGGCTGCCCACGAGGGTGGGGGCGTGCCCACCCCCCTGGGCATGGCCCCCTGCCTCGTGGATAATAAAAGTAACGGTGGAAACAGTAATATTTTTGGTGTTTTGTAGTGATTGTAACAGTAGCAACGGAAAAGTAAATAAGCGAAGAACAATATGTGAAAAGCTCGTAGGCATTGGATCGGTGATGGAGAATTATGTCGGATGCGGTTCATCATGTAACAATCATAACATAGGGTGACACAGAACTAGCTCCAATTCATCAATGTAATGTAGGCATGTATTCCGAATATAGTCATACAGGCTTATGGAAAAGAACTTGCATGACATCTTTTGTCCTACCCTCCCGTGGCAGCGGGGTCCTAATGGAAACTAAGGGATATTAAGGCCTCCTTTTAATAGAGTACCGGAACAAAGCATTAACACATAGTGAATACATGAACTCCTCAAACTATGGTCATCACCGGGAGTGGTCCCGATTATTGTCACTTCGGGGTTGTCGGATCATAACACATAGTAGGTGACTATAGATTTGCAAGATAGGATCAAGAACTCACATATATTCATGAAAACATAATAGGTCCAGATCTGAAATCATGGCACTCGGGCCCTAGTGACAAGCATTAAGCATAGCAAAGTCATAGCAACATCAATCTCAGAACATAGTGGATACTAGGGATCAAACCCTAACAAAACTAACTCGATTACATGATAGATCTCATCCAACCCATCACCGTCCAGCAAGCCTACGATGGAATTACTCACGCACGGTGGTGAGCATCATGAAATTGGTGATGGAGGATGGTTGATGATGACGATGGAGACGAATCCCCCTCTTCGAAGCCCCGAACGGACTCCAGATCAGCCCTCCCGAGAGGTTTTAGGGCTTGGCGGCGGTTCCGTATCGTAAAACGCGATGAATCCTTCTCCGTGATTTTTTTCTCCCTGAAAGCAAATATATAGAGTTGGAGTTGAAGTCGGAGGAGCTCCAGGGGGCCCACGAGGTAGGGGGCGCGCCCTAGGGGGGCAGGCGCGCCCCCACCCTCGTGGCTAGGGTGTGGGCCCCCTGGTCTTCATCTTTTGCAAGGATTTTTTATTATTTCCAAATAGACGTTCCGTGGAGTTTCAGGTCATTCCGAGAACTTTTGTTTCTGCACATAAATAACACCATGGAAAGTCTGCTGAAAACAGCGTCAGTCCGGGTTAGTTCCATTCAAATCATGCAAGTTAGAGTCCAAAACAAGGGCAAAAGTGTTTGGAAAAGTAGATACGACGGAGACGTATCAACTCCCCCAAGCTTAAACCTTTGCTTGTCCTCAAGCAATTCAGTTGATAAACTGAATGTGGTAAAGAAAAACGTTTACCAACTCTGTTTGCTCTTGTTGTTGTAAATATGTAAAGCCAGCATTCAAGTTTTCAGCAAAGATTATGACTAACCACATTCACAATAACTCTTAGGTCTCATGTTTACTCATATCAATAGCATAATCAACTGGTGAGCCATAATAATAAATCTCGGATGACAACACTTTCTCAAAACAATCATAATATGATATAACAGGATGGTATCTCGCTAGCCCTTTCTGAGACCGCAAAACATAAATGCAGAGCACCTTTAAAGATCAAGGACTGACTAGACATTGTAATTCATGGTAAAAGAGATGCAGTCATACCCAATATAAATTAATAGTAATGAATGCAAATGACAGCTACGCTCTCCAGCTAGTGCTTTTAATAAGAGGATGATGACTCAACATAAAAGTAAATAGATAGGCCCTTCGCAGAGGGAAGCAGGGATTTGTAGAGGTGCCAGAGCTCGGTTTTGAAATAGAGATAATTAATATTTTGAGCGGCATACTTTCATTGTCAACATAACAACCAAGAGATGGCGATATCTTCCATGCTACACACATTATAGGCGGTTCCCAAACAGAACGGTAAAGTTTATACTCCCCCTCCACCAACAAGCATCAATCCATGACTTGCTCGAAACAACGAGTGTCTCCAACTAGCAACAGTCCCAGGGGAAGTTTTGTTTGAAATTATTTTGATCTAGTTTGCATAAAGCATGGGACTGGGCATCCCGGTGACCAGCCATTTTCTCATGAATGAGGAGTGGAGTCCACTTCTCTTGAGAATAACCCGCCTAGCATGGAAGATACAGACAGCCCTAGTTGATACATGAGCTATTCGAGCATACAAAACAGAATGTTTATTTGAAGGTTTAGAGTTTGGCACATACAAATTTACTTGGAACGGCAGGTAGATACCGCATATAGGAAGGTATAGTGGACTCATATGGAATAACTTTGGGGTTTAAGGGATTGGATGCACAAGCAATATTCCCGCTTAGTACAAGTGAAGGCTAGCAAAAGACTGGGAAGCGACCAACTAGAGAGCGACAACAGTCATGAACATGCATTAAAATTAATAAACATTGGATGCAAGCATGAGTAGGATATAATCCACCATGAACATGTGCCAAGTCGAGTCACTTTAATCATTCAAAGGAGGATACCACCCCACTATACCACATCACAACCATTTTAATAGCATGTTGGCACGCAAGGTAAACCATTATAACTCATAGCTAATCAAGCATGGCATAAGCAACTATGATCTCTAATTGTCATTGCAAACATGTTTATTCATAATAGGCTGAATCAGGAACGATGAACTCATCATATTTACAAAAACAAGAGAGGCCGAGTTCATACCAGCTTCTCTCATCTCAGTCAGTCCATCATATATCGTCATAATTGCCTTTCACTTGCACGACTGAACGAAGTGAATAATAATAAGAGTGCACGTGCATTGGACTAAGCTGGAATCTGCGAGCATTCAATAAACAGGAGAAGACAAGGCAATATGGGCTCTTGGTTAAATCAACAATAATGCATATAAGAGCCACTTCAACAATTTAATCATGGTCTTCTCCTATCGACCCCCAAAGAAAAGAAATAAAACTATTTACATGAGAAAGCTCCCAACAAACAAAAGAAGAACGGGAAATATTTTTGGGTTTTCTTTTAATTATTACTACTACAGCAAGAAAAGTAAACTAGCTAAAGGCTATTACTAATTTTTTGGTTTTTCTTAAGGTTTATTAAACACACAAGAAGAAAGCAAGAAAAAGAAAATAAACTAGCATGGATATTACAGTGAAAGAGTATGAGCACCGACATCTAGCAATGAGTGTGTGAACATAAATGTAATGTTGGTGAGAGATACGTACTCCCCCAAGCTTAGGCTTTTGGCCTAAGTTGGTTTATTGCCACGGATGGCCTGGCGGATATCCATAGTTGTAGCCAGGGTCGTACTGAGCTGCGGCAGTTATTGCCTCCTGAGCTGCAGCGTGGCGGCGGGCTGCCTCCGCCCTCCTCTCGTACTCGTCTGCCTCCTCTCTAGTAATAGCATATCTTCCTTTTGCCTGATAATCAAAGAAGGCAGGAGCAGGGAGAGTAATACGGACAGCATGACGTTTGTCAAAGATTAAGCGATACCGGAGAGGTGATTCATTCCTCTCGATAAACTGGTGGTGGACCATAGCATTATAGTCTAAATAAGTAGGAGGCAACTCAATATCATCCTCATGAATGTCCACACCAAGAAAATCAGCTAAGCGGGTTGCATAAATTCCACCAAAGAAATCTCCATTAAATCTATTATGATGCAACCTACGTGCAACAATGGCTCCCAAATTATAAGATTTGTCTTCTAACACAGCACTCCTGAGAATACTGAGATCAGGGACACACATGTGACATGCTTCATCTTTACCATTTATGCACCTACCTATGAAGAGAGCAAAATAATGTATAGCGGGAAAATGAATGCTCCCTATGGTAGCTTGTGCTATATCTCTAGATTCCCCCACAGTTATACTAGCAAGAAAATTTCTAAATTCAGATTTGCGAGGTTCACTAGCACTACCCCATTGTGGAAGTTTGGAAGCAGCGGTAAAATCCTCTAAGTCCATAGTATAAGATTTTTCATAAAGATCAAACAAGACAGTAGGAGAATTACGTGAAGATGAAAATTCAAACCTCCTCACAAAGGAACTAGTGAGATAGTGGTACTGGCGGCATTTGTCTGCCTCAAAGCTCACAAGATTAGCGTTACGCAAATATGCGTTAAATTCTTCCTTGATTCCCGCTCGATCCATAAAGTTTTCTGAAGGCCATTCACAAGGCCGCACTGGAGCGTCCCTTGGTGGCTCATCGTCAGCATCATGCATTGCAAGCCTGGGTCCTTGCTTCCTTGAAGAACCACCTTGGAACATTTTCCTAAGCATATTTCTTTCTCTGAAAAATTTCTGAAATTTTTAGTAACTTCAAACAAAAGTGAACCAAGCTCAATAAAATTGATAGCAACTACTCCTACAAGTGCCTAGAGCCTATATCAAGCATTAGAACTACTTGGAACCATATAAATTTGACATGCAAGCTCAAGAACATGGTTACCTAGGCAGCACAAATTTGCAATGAATAAAACACTAAAAGAAAAACTAATTGGACCAATGGAGGAGTCACATACCAAGGAACCATCCCCCAAGCAGTTTTGTGAGAGGTGCTTTGAGCAAGGAGATCGAAAATCGCAGCAAAATGAGCTAGAACTCGTGCTTGAGCTGGATGGTGATTTTTTTGGGAGGAAGAAGTGTGTGGGTGCAGGAATAAGTGGAGGGGAGCCACTGTGGGCCCAGGAGGCAGGGGGGCGCGCCCAGGGGGTAGGGCGCGCCCTCCACCCTCATGGCCAGGTGCTTGCCCCTCCTGCTGTGTTCTCAGTGCCAGATATTCTCAAAAATTCTAGAAAAAATCATATTCCATTTTCAGGGCATTTGGAGAACTTTTATTTTCGAGGTATTTTTATATTGCACGGATAAATCAGAAAACAGACAGGAAAATACTATTTTTAATTTATTCAACTAAATAACAGAAAGTAGAAAGAGGGTACAGAAGGTTGTGCCTTCTAGTTTCATCCATCTCATGCTCATCAAAAGGAATCCACTAACAAGATTGATCAGGTCTTGTTAACAAACTCATTCCGAATAACATGGAACCGGAGAAATTTCGAATAACACTATGTTACCTCAACGGGGATATGCACATCCCCTATAATAAGAATATCATATTTCTTCTTGACAGTAGGAAGAGGAAATTCAAAACCTCCAAAAATAATCGATGGAATTTTTCCAATAGAATTGATACTATGAACTTGAGGTTGTTTCCTCGGAAAGTGTATCGTATGTTCGTTACCATTAACATGAAAAGTGACGTTGCCTTTGTTGCAATCAATAACAGCCCCTGCAGTATTCAAAAAGGGTCTTCCAAGAATAATAGACATACTATTGTCTTAAGGAATATCAAGAATAACAAAGTCCATTAAAATAGTAACGTTTGCAACCACAACAGGCACATCCTCACAAATACCGACAGGTATAGCAGTTGATTTATCAGCCATTTGCAAAGATATTTCAGTAGGTGTCAACTTATTCAAATCAAATCTACGATATAAAGAGAGAGGCATAACACTAACACCGGCTCCAAGATCACATAAAGCAGTTTTAACATAGTTTCTTTTAATGGAGCATGGTATAGTGGGTACTCCTGGATCTCCAAGTTTATTAGGTATTCCACCCTTAAAAGTATAATTAGCAAGCATGGTGGAAATCTCAGCTTCCGGTATCTTTCTTTTATTTGTAACAATATCTTTCATATACTTAGCATAAGGATTCATTTTGAGCATATCAGTTAATCGCATACGCAAAAAGATAGGTCTAATCATTTCAGCAAAGCGCTCAAAGTCTTCATCATCCATTTTCTTGGATGGTTTGGGAGGGAAAGGCATGGGTTTCTGAACCCATGGTTCTCTTTCTTTACCATGTTTCCTAGCAACAAAGTCTCTCTTATCATAACATTGATTCTTTGATTGTGGGTTATCAAGATCAACAACAGGTTCAATTTCTACATCATTATCATTACTAGGTTGAGCATCATCATGAACATCATCATTAACATTTTCATTAGGTTCATGTTCATTACCAGATTGTGTTTCAGCATCAGAAATAGAAATATCATTTGGATTCTCAGGTGGTTCAGCAATAGGTTCACTAGAAGCATGCAAAGTCCTATCATTTTTCTTTTTCTTCTTTTTAGAAGGACTAGGTGCATCTATATTATTTCTCTGAGAATCTTGCTCAATTCTCTTAGGGTGGCCTTCAGGATACAAAGATTCCTGAGTCATTTTACCAGTTCTAGTAGCCACTCTAACAGCATAATCATTTTTCTTACTATTCATTTCATTGAGCAAATCATTTTGAGCCTTAAGTACTTGTTCTACTTGAGTGGGTAACCGTAGAAGCATGTTTGCTAATGAGTTTAAGTTCACCTTTAACATTAGCCATATAATCACCCAAGTGCTCAATCATATAAGCATTTTGTTTTAATTGTCTACCAAAATAAGCATTGAAATCTTCTTGCTTAACCATAAAGTTATCAAACTCATCCAAGCATTGGCTAGCAATTTAGTAGGAGGGATTTCAGCTTTATCATATCTATAGAGAGAATTTACCTTTACTACCTGTGTCGGGTTATCAAGACCATGAGTTTCTTCAATGGGTAATGGATTAAGATCATATGTTTCTTCAACAGGCGGTAAATTAAGACCATGTATTTCTTCAATAGGAGGTAAATTCTTAACATCTTCAGCTTTTATACCTTTTTCTTTCATAGATTTCTTTGCCTCTTGCATATCTTCAGGACTGAGAAAT
This sequence comes from Triticum aestivum, assembly GCF_018294505.1. Taxonomy (NCBI): domain Eukaryota; kingdom Viridiplantae; phylum Streptophyta; class Magnoliopsida; order Poales; family Poaceae; genus Triticum; species Triticum aestivum. The sequence goes on along the minus strand of NC_057799.1, from coordinate 486,499,202 downwards.
AGAACACCTCTCTTCTTCGGAGTTGGTTTAGGAATAGGCTCAGGATTGGGGGCTCAGGAAGTGTCCAATTATTTTCATTTGTCAACATATTATTCAATAGAATTTCAGCTTCATCCGGTGTTCTTTCCCTGAAAACAGAACCAGCACAACTATCCAGGTAATCTCTGGAAGCATCCGTTAGTCCATTATAAAAGATATCAAGTATTTCATTTTTCTTAAGAGGATGATCAGGCAAAGCATTAAGTAACTTGAGAAGTCTCCCCCAAGCTTGTGGGAGACTCTCTTCTTCAATTTGCACAAAATTGTATATTTCCCTCAAAGCAGCTTGTTTCTTATGAGCAGGGAAATATTTAGCAGAGAAGTAATAAATCATATCCTGGGGACTACGCACACAACCAGGATCAAGAGAATTAAACCATATCCTAGCATCACCCTTGAATGAGAACGGAAATTTTTTAAGGATATAGAAGTAGCGAGATCTCTCATCATTAGTGAACAGGGTGGCTATATCATTTAATTTAGTAAGATGTGCCACAAAAGTTTCAGATTCATAGCCATGAAAAGGATCAGATTCAACCAAAGTAATTATATCAGGATCAATAGAGAATTCATAATCCTTATCAGTAACACAGATAGATGAAGTAGCAAAAGCAGGGTCAGGTTTCATTCTATCATTAAGAGATTGCTGCTTCCATTTAGCTAATAACCTCTTGAGTTCATATCTATCTTTGCAAGCAAAAATAGCTAAAGTAGCTTCTTTATCAAAAACATAACCCTCAGGAATAACAGGCAAGTCTTCATCATCACTTTCATCAATATAATCAGTTTCAATAATTTCTTTCTCTCTAGCCCTAGCAATTTGTTCATCAAGAAATTCACCAAGTGGCACATTAGTATCAAGCATAGAAGTAGTTTCATCATAAGTATCATGCATAGCAGAAGTGGCATCATCAATAACATGCGACATATCAGAACGAATAGCAGAAGCAGGTTTAGGTGTCGCAAGCTTACTCAAAACAGAAGGTGAATCAAGTGTAGAGCTATATGGCAGTTCCTTACCTCCCCTCGTAGTTGAGGGATAAATTGTTGTCTTAGCGTCTTTCAAGTTCTTCATAGTGATCAGCAGATATAAATCCCAAGTGACTCAAAGAATAGAGCTATGCTCCCAGGCAACGGCGCCAGAAAATAGTCTTGATAACCCACAAGTATAGGGGATCGCAACAGTTTTCGAGGGTAGAGTATTCAACCCAAATTTATTGATTCGACACAAGGGGAGCCAAAGAATATTCTCAAGTATTAGCAGTTGAGTTGTCAATTCAACCACACCTGGATAACTTAGTATCTGCAGCAAAGTATTTAGTAGCAAAGTAATATGATAGTAGTGGTAACGGTAAAAAGTAACAGTAGCAAAAGTAATATTTTTGGTGTTTTGTAGTGATTGTAACAGTAGCAACGGAAAAGTAAATAAGCGAAGAACAATATGTGAAAAGCTCGTAGGCATTGGATCGGTGATGGAGAATTATGCCGGATGCGGTTCATCATGTAACAATCATAACATAGGGTGACACAGAACTAGCTCCAATTCATCAATGTAATGTAGGCATGTATTCCGAATATAGTCATACGTGCTTATGGAAAAGAACTTGCATGACATCTTTTGTCCTACCCTCCCGTGGCAGCGGGGTCCTAATGGAAACTAAGGGATATTAAGCCTCCTTTTAATAGAGTACCGGAACAAAGCATTAACACATAGTGAATACATGAACTCCTCAAACTATGGTCATCACCGGGAGTGGTCCCGATTATTGTCACTTCGGGGTTGCCGGATCATAACACATAGTAGGTGACTATAGACTTGCAAGATAGGATCAAGAACTCACATATATTCATGAAAACATAATAGGTTCAGATCTGAAATCATTGCACTCGGCCCTAGTGACAAGCATTAAGCATAGCAAAGTCATAGCAACATCAATCTCAGAACATAGTGGATACTAGGGATCAAACCCTAACAAAACTAACTCGATTACATGATAGATCTCATCCAACCCATCACCATCCAGCAAGCCTACGATGGAATTACTCACGCACGGCGGTGAGCATCATGAAATTGGTGATGGAGGATGGTTGATGATGACGATGGCGACGAATCCCCCTCTTCGGAGCCCCGAACGGACTCCAGATCTGCCCTCCCGAGAGGTTTTAGGGCTTGGCGGCGGCTCCATATCGTAAAACGCGATGAATCCTTCTCCCTGATTTTTTCTCCCCGTAAGCAAATATATAGAGTTGGAGTTGAAGTCGGAGGAGCTCCAGGGGGCCCACGAGGTAGGGGGGCGCGCCCTAGGGGGGCAGGCGTGCCCCCACCCTCGTGGCTAGGGTGTGGGCCCCCTGGTCTTCATCTTTTGCAAGGATTTTTTATTATTTCCAAATAGACGTTCCGTGGAGTTTCAGGTCATTCCGAGAACTTTTGTTTCTGCACATAAATAACACCATGGAAAGTCTGCTGAAAACAGCGTCAGTCTGGGTTAGTTCCATTCAAATCATGCAAGTTAGAGTCCAAAACAAGGGTAAAAGTGTTTGGAAAAGTAGATACGACGGAGACGTATCAGTGGACAACCCGGAGACCCCCCTGACGTGAGACCTACGCCAAAAAATCCTATAAATACTGAAACCTCCAGAAAGCAGAATAGATCAGGAGTTCCGCCGCCGCAAGCCTCTGTAGCCACCAAAAACCAATCGGGACCCTGTTCCGGCACCCTGCCGGAGGGGGGATCCCTCACCGGTGGCCATCTTCATCATCCCGGTGCTCTCCATGACGAGGAGGGAGTAGTTCACCCTCGGGGCTGAGGGTATGTACCAATAGCTATGTGTTTAATCTCTCTCTCTCTCTCTCTCTCTCGTGTTCTTGCTTTGGCACGACCTTGATGTATCGCGAGCTTTGCTATTATAGTTGGATCTTATGATGTTTCTCCCCCCCTACTCACTTGTAATGGATTGAGTTTTCCCTTTGAAGTTATCTTATCGGATTGAGTCTTTAAGGATTTGAGAACACTTGATGTATGTCTTGCATGTGCTTATCTGTGGTGACAATGGGATATTCACATGACTACTTGATGTATGTTTTGGTGATCAACTTGCGGGTTCCGTGACCTCGTGAACTTATGGATAGGGGTTGGCACACGTTTTCGTCTTGAATCTCCGGTATAAACTTTGGGGCACTCTTTGAAGTACTTTGGGTTGGTTGAATAGATGAATCTGAGATTGTGTGATGCATATCGTATAATCATACCCACGGATACTTGAGGTGACATTGGAGTATCTAGGTGACATTAGGGTTTTGGTTGATTTGTATCTTAAGGTGTTATTCTAGTACGAACTCTATAATAGATCGAACGGAAAGAATAGCTTCGTGTTATTTACTACGGACTCTTGAATAGATCGATCAGAAAGGATAACTTTGAGGTGGTTTCGTACCCTACAATAATCTCTTAGTTTGTTCTCCGCTATTAGTGACTTTGGAGTGACTCTTTGTTGCATGTTGAGGGATAGTTATATGATCCAATTATGTTATTATTGTTGAGAGAACTTGCACTAGTGAAAGTATGAACCCTAGGCCTTGTTTCCTAGCATTGCAATACCGTTTGTGCTCACTTTTATTATTAGTTACCTTGCTGTTTTTATATTTTCATATTACAAAAACTCATATCTATCATCCATATTGCACTTGTATCACCATCTCTTCGCCGAACTAGTGCACCTATACAACTTACCATTGTATTGGGTGTGTTGGGGACACAAGAGACTCTTTGTTATTTGGTTGCAGGGTTGTTTGAGAGAGACCTTCTTCAACCTACGCCTCCCACGGATTGATAAACCTTAGGTCATCCACTTGAGGGAAATTTGCTACTGTCCTACAAACCTCTACACTTGGAGGCCCAACAACGTCTACAAGAAGAAGGTTGAGTAGTAGACATCAAGCTCTTTTCTGGCGCCGTTGCCGGGGAGGTGAGTGCTTGAAGGTATATCTTTAGATCTTGCAATCGAATCTTTTTGTTTCTTGTTTTATCACTAGTTTAGTTTATAAAATAAAATTACAAAAAATGGAAATAATGGTGCCTCATATTCTTCATCTTTTTAATGTCTTTCGTGAAAATGATGGAAAGGAAAATTGTGCTCAAGTACTAGAAGAAGAAATCTATAGAATGTTTGGCACTAAATCTTTGTATGATGAGCAAGATTGCAATGTTGTTAGTATGAATTCTATGAATATCCATGATGCTAATCATATGCAAAGCCACAAGCTTGGGGAAGCTATGTTTGATGAAGATGATATTTTCCCCCCAAGTTTTGATGAGCAAATTTATTATGATGAAAGCATGCCTGCTATTTATGATGATTATTGTGATGACACATATGCTTTAAAGAATAATGATAACCATGAAACTTGTCATCTTGATCTTAATTTTCAATCACATGATAGTTATTTTGTTGAGTTTGCTCCCACTATTATTCATGAGAAGAAATTTGCTTATGTGGAGAGTAATAAAAATTGTATGCTTGTAGATCATGAAAAGAATGCTTTATGTGCTGGTTATATTTTTGAATTCATTCATGATGCTACTTAAAATTACTATGAGGGAAGAACATATGCTTGTAGGAATTGCAATAATATCAAGTTTCCTCTCTATGTGCTTAAAGTTTTAAAGTTATGCTTGTTTTGCCTTCCTATGCTAGTTGATTATTGTTCCCATAAATTGTTGCTCACAAAATCCCTATGCATAGTAAGTGGGTTAGACTTAAATGTTCTAGCCATATTCTTCATGATGCTCTCTTTTTGTTTCAATTCTTATCTTTTATGCGAGCATCATTGAAATCATCATGCCTAGCTAGGGGCGTTAAACGTTAGCGCTTGTTGGGAGGCAACCCAATTTTTATTTTTGTTCTTTCCTTTTGGTTCTGTTTAGTAATAAATATTTGATCTAGCCTCTGGTTAGATGTGGTTTTATGTTTTAATTAGTGTTTGTGCCAAGTAAGACCTATAGGATCTTCTTGGATGATAGTTATCTGATCTTGCTGAAAAAGACAGAAACTTTCTGCTCACGAAAACAATTGTTAAAAATCATCAGAAAGTGATAAAATACTGATTCCAATTGCAGTAGATCAATAATCAAATTATCTAGGTCTTCCTATTTTGGTAGATTTTTCTGAGTTCCAGAAGTTTGCGTTTGATGCAGATTACTACAGACTGTTCTGTTTTTGACAGATTCTGTTTTCTATGTGTTGTTTGCTTATTTTGATGAATCTATGAGTAGTATCGGAGGGTATGAACCATAGATAAGTTGGAATACAGTAGGTATAATACCAATATAAATAAAGAATGAGTTCATTACAGTACCTTTAAGTGGTGGTTTGTTTTCTTTCGCTAACGGAGCTCATGAGATTTTTTGTTGAGTTTTGTGTTGTGAAGTTTTCAAGTTTTGGGTAAAGATTCGATGGACTATGGAATAAGGAGTGGCAAGAGCCTAAGCTTGGGGATGACCAAGGCACCCCAAGGTAATATTCAAGGACAACCAAGAGCCTAAGCTTGGGGATGCCCTGGATGGCATCCCCTCTTTCGTCTTCGTTCATCGGTAACTTTACCTGGAGCTATATTTTTATTCACCACATGATATGTGTTTTGCTTGGAGCGTCATTTTATTTTCTTTTATTTTGCTTGCTGTTGTTTAGAATAATTTTTGCATCTCTATTTTCAATAAAAATGTCAAGGATAGCCTTTACCATGCTTATTTTGCAAGTATACATGTTGATGTTTCAAAACAGAAAGTTTACCACTGTTGCAAAAATTCCCTAGAAAAGTCATAATGTGATAAAATGTTGAAACCTTTTGCATAATAAGCTCTGATAAATTTACTACAGTGGGAATTTTCTTTCATAATTTTTGGAGGTAGGGAAGTATGGATCTTGCTGCATTCTTTACAGACTGTCCTGTTTAGGCAGATTGCTGTTATGTTTGCTTGTTTAATGATTCTATTTGAGGATAGGACTATTAAATATGCAGAGGCATTTAGTATGCAATGTTGAATAATAATTTTAGTGATTTGCTACAGTAGAGAATGATAAGGTTTTTTCATTGGTTTATACTAACTTATCTCACGAGTTCTTGTTGAGTTTGGTGTGGATGAAGCTTTAGAGATTTAGGAAACCGTGATATAAAAGGAATTAAGGAGACGCAAAAGTTCAAGCTTGGGGATGCCCAAGGCACCCCAAGATAATATTTCAAGAAGTCTCAAGCATCTAAGCTTGGGGATGCCCCGGTAGGCATCCCACCTTTCTTCTTCAACAATTATCGGTTAGTATCGGTTGAGCCTAAGGTTTTGCTTCTTCACATGATGAGTGCTATCCTTGAAATGTCATTTTATTTTGTTTTTCTTGCTGTTTGAATAATATCCCAAGATCTGAAATTCTTAAATGATAGAGAGTCTTCACATAGCTACACAATTATTTAACTACTCATTGATCTTCACTTATATCTTTTTGGAGTAGTTTGTCATTTACTCGTGTGCTTCACTTATATCCTATGAGTAAATGGTTGAATGATTTGAATGTCATAAATCTGAAATTATATATGTTTCATATGCCTTTCCAATGGGGAGTAATGCCTTCACATATAAGAAGTAGAGGTGGTAAATTTTTTGAAGGTTAGCAAACATTGTATTGGTCACTTGAACAATTCATGAAAGAATATTGAAGGAAGAGAGATTTCACATATAAATATACTATCTTGGACATCTTCTATGATTGTGAGCCCCATTAATTATTTTCAAACCTGAGCAAATTAGTTGAAGTTGGACAAGGAAGACAACATAATGAGTTATGCTTGGGTATATTTGTATAGAAGTTATATTGTTATGGATCCTCTAACATGTGGTGCTTGCTATTTAGAATCCTTTGCTAGCCAAAATATCTGTACTAAGCGGGAATACTGCTTGTGCATCCAAATTCCTTGAACCAAGTTTCTTCCATGAGTGTCCACCATATCTACCTATATGCGGTATTTACCTGCCGTTCCAAGTAAATTTGCATGTGCCAAATTCTAAACCTTCAAATAATAATCTGTTTTGTATGCACGAATCGCTCATGTAGCGACTAGGGGCTGTCAGTATCTTCCATGCTAGGTGGGTTATTCTCACGATGAGTGGACTCCGCTCATCATTCACGAGAAAATGGCTGATAACTGGGATGCCCAGTCCTATGATCAAAAGATCAAAAACAAATTCGCAAATAATTTAAACAAAACTCCCCCAGGAATGTTGATAGTTGGACGGCACCCGTTGTTTCGGACAAGCCGTGGAGTGTGAATGTTGGTGGAGGGGGAGTAAAATCTTTACCTTTCTGTTTGGGAACCGCCTATAATGTATCTAGTATGGAAGATATTGGGAACTCTTGGTCGTTATGTTGACAATGAAAGCATACCTCTCAAAATTATTTTCATCTCTGTTTTTGCTTCGAGCTCTGGCACCTCTGCAAATCCCTGCTTCCCTCTGCGAAGGGCCTATCTTTTACTTTTATGCAAGAGTCAGTAGTATTCCTTCTCATTCCAACCTACTCTTTAGTTGGCAAGCATCATGTGGTGGAGAAAGATTTAAGCATATATGGCCATTCAAATATATTTGATCATGAATTATTATTGTTGACAATTATCTATATGATAAATAAGTTGGGAGGCGAAACATTAAGCCCCTATCTTTCTCTGTGTTCGATGGATGCCATTTGTTCTAAAAATATGCTTTGAGTGGTAGCAATCATGGAAGACTATATGATAGTTGAGTATGTGGGATTTGCTAAATCAAAGCTCTTACATAGACCCTTCCTGAAAATAAGATGAATTGCAATTGTTTGATGACTGAGAACATAGTTTGTTAGTTTTCAAGAAAGTTTATGATCTATACTTTAACATGTGAATAGTTTGTTACTTGATCATGAAAAGTTCTATGAGTTGAGCTACTATTATGACATATGATGATGCTAAAAAAGGTGATTGAAATTATCATTGCTCAAACTTGTGCACCTGCTAGCATTCACACTTCATAAATTATTTCTTTTATCATTTACCTACTCGAGGATGAGCAGGAATTAAGCTTGGGGATGCTGATACATCTCCAACGTATCTATAATTTATGAAGTATTCATGCTATTATATTATCCATCTTGGATGTTTAATGGGCTTTACTATGCACTTTTATATGATTTTTGGGACTAACCTATTAACCTAGAGCCCAGTGCCAGTTTCTATTTTTTCCTTGTTTTTGAGTTTTACAGAAAAGGAATACCAAACGGAGTCCAATTGACGTGCCAACTTTTGACATTTTTTATGGACCAAAAGAAGACCCCGGAGCAAAAGAGTTGGGCCAAAAGAGTCCCGGGCTGCCCACGAGGGTGGGGGCACGCCCACCCCCCTGGGCGTGGGCCCCTGCCTCGTGGACAACCCGGAGACCCCCCTGACGTGAGACCTACGCCAAAAAATCCTATAAATACTGAAACCTCCAGAAAGCAGAATAGATCGGGAGTTCCGCCGTCGCAAGCCTCTGTAGCCACCAAAAACCAATCGGGACCTTGTTCTGGCACCCTGCCGGAGGGGGGATCCCTCACCGGTGGCCATCTTCATCATCTCGACGCTCTCCATGACGAGGAGGGAGTAGTTCACCCTCGGGGCTGAGGGTATGTACCAGTAGCTATGTGTTTGATCTCTCTCTCTCTCTCTCTCTCGTGTTCTTGATTTGGCACGACCTTGATGTATCGCGAGCTTTGCTATTATAGTTGGATCTTATGATGTTTCTCCCCCTCTACTCTCTTGTAATGGATTGAGTTTTCCCTTTGAAGTTATCTTATCGGATTGAATCTTTAAGGATTTGAGAACACTTGATGTATGTCTTGCATGTGCTTATCTGTGGTGACAATGGGATATTCACGTGATCTACTTGATGTATGTTTTGGTGATCAACTTGCGGGTTCCATGACCTCGTGAACTTATGCATAGGGGTTGGCACACGTTTTCGTCTTGACTCTCCGGTAGAAACTTTGGGGCACTCTTTGAAGTACTTTGTGTTGGTTGAATAGATGAATCTAAGATTATGTGATGCATATCGTATAATCATACCCATGGATATTTGAGGTGACATTGGAGTATCTAGGTGACATTAGGGTTTTGGTTGATTTGTATCTTAAGGTGTTATTCTAGTAAGAACTCTATAGTAGATCGAACGGAAAGAATAGCTTCGTGTTATTTTACTACGGACTCTTGAATAGATCGATCAAAAAGGATAACTTTGAGGTGGTTTCGTACCCTACAATAATCTCTTCGTTTGTTCTCCACTATTAGTGACTTTGGAGTGACTCTTTGTTGCATGTTGAGGGATAGTTATATGATCCAATTATGTTATTATTGTTGAGAGAACTTGCACTAGTGAAAGTATGAACCCTAGGCCTTGTTTCCTAGCATTGCAATACCATTTGTGCTCACTTTTGTTATTAGTTAGCTTGCTGTTTTTATATTTTCATATTACAAAAACTCATATCTATCATCCATATTGCACTTGTATCACCATCTCTTCGCCGAACTAGTGCACCTATACAACTTACCATTGTATTGGGTGTGTTGGGGACACAAGAGACTCTTTGTTATTTGGTTGCAGGGTTGTTTGAGAGAGACCATCTTCAACCTATGCCTCCCACGGATTGATAAACCTTAGGTCATCCACTTGAGGGAAATTTGCTACTGTCCTACAAACCTCTGCACTTGGAGGCCCAACAACGTCTACAAGAAGAAGGTTGCGTAGTAGACATCAGTGATCATGACGGTGCTTTGGAGATGGAGATCAAAGGCACAAGATGATGATGGCCATATCATATCACTTATATTGATTGCATGTGATGTTTATCTTTTATGCATCTTATTTTGCTTAGATCGACGGTAGCATTATAAGATGATCTCTCACCAAATTTCAAGGTATAAGTGTTCTCCCTGAGTATGCATCGTTGCGAAAGTTCGTCTTGCCGAGACACCACGTGATGATCGGGTGTGATAAGCTCTACGTTCACGTACAACGGGTGCAAGCCAGTTTTGCACACACCGAATACTCGGGTTAAACTTGACGAGCCTAGCATATGCAGAAATGGCCTCGGAACACTGAGACCGAAAGGTCGAGCGTGAATCATATAGTAGATATGATCAACATAGTGATGTTCACCATTGAAACCTACTCCATCTCACGTGATGATCTGAAGGAAATATGCCCTAGAGGCAATAATAAAGTTATTATTTATTTCCTCATATCATGATAAATGTTTATTATTCATGCTAGAATTGTATTAACCGGAAACATAATACTTGTGTGAATACATAGACAAACAGAGTGTCACTAGTATGCCTCTACTTGACTAGCTCATTGATCAAAGATGGTTATGTTTCCTAGCCATAGACATGAGTTGTCATTTGATTAACGGGATCACATCATTAGGAGAATGATGTGATTGACTTGACCCATTCCGTTAGCTTAGCACTTGATCGTTTAGTATTCTGCTATTGCTTTCTTCATGACTTATACATGTTCCTATGACTATGAGATTATGCAACTCCCGTTTACCGGAGGAACACTTTGTGTGCTACCAAACGTCACAACGTAACTGGGTGATTATAAAGGTGCTCTACAGGTGTCTCCAAAGGTACTTGTTGTGTTGGCGTATTTCGAGATTAGGATTTGTCACTCCGATTGTCAGAGAGGTATCTCTGGGCCCTCTCGGTAATGCACATCACTATAAGCCTTGCAAGCAATGTGGCTAATGAGTTATTTGTGGGATGATGTATTCCGGAACGAGTAAAGAGACTTGCCGGTAACGAGATTGAACTAGGTATTGAGATACCGACGATCGAATCTCGGGCAAGTAACATACCGATGACAAAGGGAACAACGTATGTTGTTATGCGGTTTGACCGATAAAGATCTTCATAGAATATGTAGGAGCCAATATGAGCATCCAGGTTCCGCTATTGGTTATTGACCGGAGACGTGTCTCGGTCATGTCTACATAGTTCTCGAACCCGTAGGGTCCGCACTTTTAAAGTTAGATGACGATCGGTATTATGAGTTTTGTGTTTTGATGAACCGAAGGTAGTTCGGAGTCCTGGATATGATCACGGACATGACGAGGAGTCTCAAAATGGCCGAGACATAAAGATCGATATATTGGACGACTATGTTCGGACACCGGAATGGTTTCGGGGAGTTTCGGACATATACCGGAGTACCGGGGGGTTACCGGAACCCCCCGGGGAGTTTAATGGGCCAAGCTGGGCCTTAGTGGAGAAGAGGAGGGGCGGCTAGGGCTGGCCGCGTGCCCCTCCCCCTCTAGTCCGAATTGGACAAGGAGGGGGGGGGGGGGCGGCGCCCCCTTTCCTTCCCCCTCTCTCCTTCCCTTCCTTTCCCCCTCCTACTCCAACTAGGAAAAGAGGGAGTCCTCCTGGCCGCCTGATACGTCTCCAACGTATCTATAATTTTTGATTGCTCCATGCTATATTATCTACTATTTTGGACATTAGTGGGCTTTATTATTCACTTTTATATTATTTTTGGGACTAACCTATTAACCAGAGGCCCAGCCCAGAATTGCTGTTTTTTGCCTATTTCAGAGTTTCGTCGAAAAGGAATATCAAACGGAGTCCAAACGGAATGAAACCTTCGGGAACGTGATTTTTAGGAAGAATATGATCCAGGAGACTTGGACCCTATGTCAAGAAACAAAAGAGGAGGCCACGAGGTAGGGGGCGCGCCTACCCCCCCAGGGCGCGCCCTCCACCCTCGTGGGCCCCCTGTTGCTCCACCGACGTACTCCTTCCTCCTATATATACCTACGTACCCCCAAACGATCAGATACGGAGCCAAAAACCTAATTCCACCGCTGCAACCTTCTGTACCCACGAGATCCCATCTTGGGGCCTGTTCCGGAGCTCCGCCGGAGGGGGCATCGATCACGGAGGGCTTCTACATCATCACCATAGCGATGAAGTGTGAGTAGTTTACTTCAGACCTTCGGGTCCATAGTTAGTAGCTAGATGGCTTCTTCTCTCTTTTTGGATCTCTATACAATGTTCTCCCCCTCTCTCGTGGAGATCTATTCGATGTAATCTTCTTTTGCGGTGTGTTTGTTTAGACCGATGAATTGTGGGTTTATGATCAAGATTATCTATGAACAATATTTGAATCTTCTCTGAATTCTTTTATGTATGATTGGTTATCTTTGCAAGTCTCTTCGAATTATCAGTTTGGTTTGGCCTACTAGATTGATCTTTCTTGCAATGGGAGAAGTGCTTAGCTTTGGGTTCAATCTTGCGGTGTCCTTTCCAAGTGACAGTAGGGGCAGCAAGGCACGTATTGTAGTGTTGCCATCGAGGATAACAAGATGGTTTTTTTATCATATTGCATGAATTTATCCCTCTACATCATGTCATCTTGCTTAAGGCGTTACTCTGTTTTTATGAACTTAATACTCTAGATGCATGCTGGATAGCGGTCGATGAGTGGAGTAATAGTAGTAGATGCAGGCAGGAGTCGGTCTACTTGTCTCGGATGTGATGCCTATATACATGATCATACCTAGATATTCTCATAACTATGCTCAATTCTGTCAATTGCTCAACAGTAATTTGTTCACCCACCGTGAAATACTTATGCTCTCGAGAGAAGCCACTAGTGAAACCTATGGCCCCCGGGTCTATCTTCATCATATTAATCTTCCAATACTTAGTTATTTCCTTGCTTTTTATTTTGCTTTTATTTTAGTTTGCATCTTTATCATAAAAAATACCAAAAATATTATGCTATCATATCTATTAGATCTCACTCTCGTAAGTGACCGTGAAGGGATTGACAACCCCTTATCGCGTTGGTTGCGAGGATTTATTTGTTTTGTGTAGGTGCGAGGGACTCGCGCGTAGCCTCCTACTGGATTGATACCTTGGTTCTCAAAAACTGAGGGAAATACTTACGCTACTTTGCTGCATCACCCTTTCCTCTTCAAGGGAAAACCAACGCAGTGCTCAAGAGGTAGCAAGAAGGATTTCTGGCGCCGTTGCCGGGGAGGTCTACGCAAAAGTCAACATACCAAGTACCCATCACAAACCCTTATCTCCCGCATTACATTATTTGCCATTTGCCTCTTGTTTTCCTCTCCCCCACTTCACCCTTGCCGTTTTATTAGCCCTCTCTTGCCCGTTTGCCTCTTTTTCGCTTGAATTTTGTTTGCTCATGTGTTGGATTGCTTGTTTGTCACGATGGCTCAAGATAATACCAAATTATGTGACTTTATCAATACCAACAATAATGATTTCCTTAGCACTCCGATTGCTCCTCTTACCAATACTGAATCTTGTGAAATCAATGCTGCTTTGTTGAATCTTGTCATGAAAGATCAATTCGCCGGCCTTCCTAGTGAAGATGCCGCTACTCATCTAAATAGCTTCGTTGATTTGTGTGATATGCAAAAGAAGAAAGATGTTGATAATGATATTGTTAAATAGAAGCTATTTCCTTTTTCGCTTAGAGATCGTGCTAAAGCTTGGTTTTCGTCTTTGCCTAAAAATAGTATTGATTCATGGAATAAGTGCAAAGATGCTTTTATCTCTAAGTATTTTCCTCCCGCTAAGATCATCTCTCTAAGAAACGATATTATGAATTTTAAGCAACTTGATCATGAACATGTTGCACAAGCTTGGGAGAGAATGAAATTAATGATACGTAATTGCCCTACTCATGGTTTGAATTTCTGGATGATTATACAAATTTTTTATGCCAGATTGAATTTTGCTTCTAGAAATCTTTTAGATTCGGCCGCGGGAGGCACTTTTATGGAAATCACTTTAGGAGAAGCTACTAAACTCCTAGATAATATTATGGTTAATTATTCTCAATGGCACACTGAAAGATCTACTAATAAAAAAGTGCATGCGATAGAAGAAATTAATGTTTTGAGTGGAAAGATGGATGGACTTATGAAATTATTTGCTACTAAGAGTGTTTCTTCTGATCCTAATGATATGCCTTTGTCTACTTTGATTGAGAATAATAATGAATCTATGGATGTGGATTTTGTTGGTAGGAATAATTTTGGTAACAACGCGTATAGAGGAAACTTTAATCCTAGGCCTTATCCTAGCAATTCCTCTAATAATTATGGTAATTCCTACAACAACTCTTACGGAAATTTTAATAAGATGCCCTCTGAATTTGAGACTAGTGTTAAAGAGTTTATGAATTCGCAAAAGAATTTCAATGCTTTGCTTGAAGAGAAATTGCTTAAAGTTGATGAATTGGCTAGGAACATTGATAGAATTTCTCTTGATGTTGATTCTTTAATATTTAGATCTATTCCTCCTAAGCATGATATCAATGAGTCTCTCAAAGCCATGAGAATTTCCATTGATGAGTGCAAAGAAAGAACCTCTAGGATGCGTGCTAAGAAAGATTGCTTTATGAAAGCGTGTTCTTCGAATTTCTATGAAAATAAAGATGAAGATCTAAAAGTTATTGATGTGTCCCCTATTAAATCTTTGTTTTGCAATATGAATCTTGATAATGATGAGACTGAATATGATCCACCTCTACCTAGAAGGCGTTCCAAAAATTCGGAGTTTTTAGATCTTGATGCTAAAATTGATATAAGTGGGATTGAAGAAATCAAAACATTAGATGTTAATACACCCACTATTTTGGATTTCAAGGAATTTAATTATGATAATTGCTCTTTGATAGATTGTATTTCCTTGTTGCAATCCGTGCTAAATTCTCCTCATGCTTATAGCCAAAATAAAGCTTTTACCAAACATATCGTTGATGCCTTGATGCAATCTTATGAAGAAAAACTTGAGTTGGAAGTTTCTATCCCTAGAAAACTTTATGATGCGTGGGAACCTACTATTAAAATTAAAATTAAGGATCATGAGTTCTATGCTTTATGTGATTTGGGTGCTAGTGTTTCCACTATTCCCAAAACTTTGTGCGATTTGCTAGATTTCCGTGATTTTGATGATTGCTCTCTAAACTTGCACCTTGTGGATTCCACTATTAAGAAACCTATGGGAATAATTAATGATGTTCTTATGGTTGCAAATAGGAACTATGTGCCCATAGATTTTATTGTTCTCGACATAGATTGCAATCCTTCATGTCCTATTATTCTTGGTAGACCTTTCCTTAGAACGATTGGTGCAATTATTGATATGAAGGAAGGGAATATTATATTCCAATTTCCATTAAAGAAAGGCATGGAACACTTCCCTAGGAAGAAAATAAAATTACCATATGAATCTATTATGAGAGCCACTTATGGATTGCCTACCAAAGATGGCAATACCTAGATCTATCCTTGCTTTTATACCTAGCTAGGGGCGTTAAATGATAGCGCTTGTTGGGAGGCAACCCAATTTTATTTTTAGTTTTTTTGCTTTTTGATTCTGTTTAGGAATAAATATTTGTTCTAGACTCTGGTTAGATGTGTTTTTATGTTTCAATTAGTGTTTGTGCCAAGTTAAACCTATAGGATCTTCTTGGATGATAGTTATTTGATCTTGCTGTCATTTCCAAAAACTTTCTGTTCACGAAAACAATTGTTAAAAATCACCAGAACGTGATAAAATAGTGATTCCAATTGCTGCTGATCAATAAACAAATTGTCTAGGTCGTACTATTTTGGCTGATTTTTTGGAGTTCTAGAAGTTTGTGTTAGTTACAGATTACTACAGACTGTTCTGTTTTTGACAGATTCTGTTTTTCGTGTGTTGTTTGCTTATTTTGATGAATCTATGACTAGTAAAATAGTTTATAAACCATAGAGAAGTTAGAATACAGTAGGTTTAACACCAATATAAATAAAGAATGAGTTCATTACAGTACCTTGAAGTAGTCTTTTTTTTTCGCTAACGGAGCTCACGAGATTTTCTGTTGAGTTTTGTGTTGTGAAGTTTTCAAGTTTTGAGTGAAAGATTTTGATGGATTATGGAACAAGGAGTGGAAAGAGCCTAAGTTTGGGGATGACCATGACACCCCCAAGATAATCTAAGGACACCATAAAGCCAAAGCTTGGGGATGCCCCGGAAGGCATCCCCTCTTTCGTCTACTTCCATCGGTAACTTTACTTGGAGCTATATTTTTATTCACCACATGATATGTGTTTTGCTTGGAGCGTCTTGTATGATTTGAGTCTTTGCTTTTTAGTTTACCACAATTATCCTTGCTGTACACACCTTTTTAGAGAGCCATACATGATTTGGAATTTGTTAGAATACTCTATGTGCTTCGCTTATATCTTTTGAGTTATATAGTTTTGCTCTAGTACTTCACTTATATCTTTTAGAGCACGGTGGTGGATTTGTTTTATAGAAACTATTGATCTCTCATGCTTCACTTAGATTATTTTGAGAGTCTTAAATAGCATGGTAATTTGCTTAAATAATCCTAATATGCTAGGCATACAAGATTTGTAAGAATTCTTATGAGTGTGTTGAATACTATGAAAAGTTTGATGCTTGATAATTGTTTTGAGATATAAAGATGGTGATATTAGAGTCATGCTAGTTGAGTATTTGTGAATTTGAGAGATACTTGCATTAAAGTTTGTGATTCCCGTAGCATGCACGTATGGTGAACCGTTATGTGATGAAGTCGGAGCATAATTTATTTATTGATTGTCTTCCTTATGAGTGGCGGTCGGGGACGAGCGATGGTCTTTTCCTACCAATCTATCCCCCTAGGAGCATGCGCGTAATACTTTGCTTTGATAACTTGTAGATTTTTGCAATAAGTATATGAGTTCTTTATGACTAATGTTGAGTCCATGGATTATACGTACCCTTCTTTCTTCCACCATTGCTAGCCTCTCTAATACCGCACACTTTTCACCGGTATCATACACCCACCATAAACCTTCCTCAAAACAGCCACCATACCTACCTATCATGGCATTTCCATAGCCATTCCGAGATATATTGCCATGCAACTTTCCACCGCTCCGTTTATTACACTACAAAAAAAGACACATCCGTGACATTTTGGGCCGAATGAATTTTTTTTCTGTCATACATATGACACTTCTATGACGATAATTGTGACAAAAACCGGTATCATCATAGATGTGGTGGGCTCCTACTTCTATGATAAAAAATCATGACAGAAAATGGGCTTTTCGTCCTGGGCGGGCCGGAGACGCAGCTGCATGACATTCTTTGGGCCGTCCATGACGGAAAAAACCGTGGTAGAAGCGAGGGCGAGGAAAATTTCGGGGAGTTCCCGGTTACGGTGGGAGGTCGGGGGCTGAGCGATGCACGTTTCTCTCGTACACGTACACGCGTGTGTGCGAGGCGTTGGCTCTAACTAAACCCGAGCGAGGCGTTGGACTCTAACTGAACCTGAGTAATTGCACTGCAGGCTACACGTTACTGAACCCGTGCGATCGATCGATGGCTGTTAACTGAACCCGATCGAGCGATTCCTTCGCTACTGCTGCTAACTGAAGCCGATCGATGCTGCCTTTGGATGAACAGTGAGCGTTGCTGGGGGGGGTTTGGATGAACAGTTCCCAGTGGGTGTGGATGAACAGGACCCCGTGGTGTTGCCTCTGGATGAATAGGACCCTGATCGATCGAGCCGGTTGGGGCTGGATGAACAGGACCCCGTGGAGGGCAGGATGAACAGGACCATCCCGTGGAGGGCAGAATGAACAGTAGACGGTGGAGGGCTGGATGAACAGTAGCCCGTGGAGGGGTGGTTGAACAGGAGCCCGTGGAGAGGGCTGGTTGAACAGTAGCCGGTTGAGTAGCGCGTGGTGGAGGCCGGATGAACAGGAGCCTGTGGATGAACAGTCGCAGGTGGAGGCTGGAGGAGGTCGACGGTGGATGAACACTAGCCCGTGGAGGCGGGAGGGGGTCGACGGTGGAGATGAACAGTGTCCCGTGGAGTCCCGTTTTGCGGTACGCCACACCCCTCCCGATGAACAGGACCCCCGTTTCGACCGTAGTGCTCCAACACAAGTCCGTTTCCTCCGTTTTGCGGTACGCCACACCCCTCCCGATCAACAGGACCCCCGTTTCGACCGTAGGAGGTCCGTTTCCTCCGTTTTGCGGTACGCCAGACCCCTCCCGATGAACAGGATCCCGTTTCAAATGTGGCCGGTCGAACACAAGGCCGTTTCCTCCGTTCTGCGGTACGCCAGGCCTCATCTCCATCGGCTGTTCCGTCCAAGCCCTCCCGATGAACACGACGACGCATTCCGTTCCGACCTAGTCGGTTGGCTCCCCATGAACACGACGACGACGCTGTTTCTCCGTTCCGACCCAGCCATGTACACGAGCCCTGGCCGTACGTATGCGCGAGTAGGCGTTCGAGACCCTGCCCGTATGTACGTACGTGGCCGTATTTTCTTTCTTGCACACCGGCCGCTATACGTACATGTACATGCTACGTGCGCGCCTCTACTATGACACGTGCGCGCCTCTACATCGACCAGTATGTACGTACACGTTCGCGACCAGAATGACAATGCTACGTACGCTTCGCCCAGGTGGGTCCCGACTGTCAGGCACTTCCTTGCCTGCGAAGATGTAGCTGGTGGGTCCCAGCAGTCAGGGGGCGAATCATTTTTTTTTGCCCGGACACACTTCCTTGTGTGGGAAGATGTAGCTGGTGGGTCCCAGCAGTCAGGGGGAAACATTTTTTTGCAAAATACAGTGGCCCGTCCGGTGGGTCCCAGCTGTCAGGTGGAGGAATCATTATTTTCCGCGTAATAAGGAGGCACTTCCTTGCTGCGGCCGTGGACCCAGCTGTCAGCCTCTCCACGTACACTCCACGTCCGATGGAAGTCGTTCCTTGACCACGTTGACCACGCCGCGCTGAGAGCACCAGGGCGGAGGACGACGGCGAGGCCTAGGAAGGGGACGACGGGGAGCCGGGGAAGACGCGACAGTGGAAGCCCGCGCGGAGAGGAGTACGAGGGTTCACTGGTTCGGCTGCAGTGTGAGGCTGTCGTCGCCGCAGGGCCTGGCCAGCGGTGCGAATAGTAGGGGGCGGTGAGGCCTCCACGGCAGCACAACCGGTGTCACGACCGGTTTTCCAATAAAAATATTTATTGAGAAACCGATCCCGTTTACGGACCAGTAGAGAAGAATCCTTCTTACTGGTAGACAATTTCTTGATCACAGAAGAAAAACCAGGAGTACTAAATATAATACAAGGTTGAGCGGAGACGGCTCAACAATTTATTACAAGCACGCCGATATTACACATAAAGGCGGATATGGTGGCATAACTACTGACTCACAATAAAAGCGGTGGTGGATATGTCACAGTGAAGTGGGTGACATGACTCCTGAGTCTAACAGCTCATCGAGCGTCGGAGTGAGGCTCGAGGATTCTTATTGTGGGTGGCAGAAGCGTATACAATACAAGTGACCAAAATCCAGAATCGCACGGGACTGACTGGGACTCCTCTAGGCGTCGGACTCACTATCAAACTCTTCATCCATGAGATCGCCTTCGTCAACATCTGGCCAAATCAACAAGCCAGGTGAGTACTATGAAAGTACTCGCAAGACAGTTTGGACATAAGATATAACAAATGCAAACATGATGCATATGAACAGATTAATAATGCGCACTCAGACAATGAGATAGCAATGCATGGGAAATAAAAAGGGAAGTCGGGCGGTAGTCCTCCCGAAATCCCAATGTAATGCTGAATGCCAATCGAGTGTCTCAATGACTCCTCGAGAGGATACAAATAAAATAACAATGCCGCAGTTGGGCGTCAAGGCGACACCACATAAAGGGCTTATAATGGAATATAAATGACAGTACGTGCCACAGTCGGACGTCTGAGCGACATCACGTAAAGGGCTTATATCAAAAGTAAATAACGAGTGTGCCACAGTCGGACGTCTGAGCGACATCACATAAAGGGCTTATATCAAAAGGAAATGACAAGAGTGCCACAGTCGGACGTCTGAGCGACATCACATAAAGGGCTTATATCAAAAGTAAATGACAAGAGTGCCACAGTCGGACGTCTGAGCGACATCACATAAAGGGCTTATATTTCATAACTCAATATTTCAGTAGCTCATGAAGTTAAATCATTTCAAGGAAATACTCAGGTACAAAATAATAAAAAGGTTAGTCCATCCACAGGAATAACATTCAACCGGGTTTACCACTCAAGCTTGCTCACCGAGATTTCCACGGAGACTGACATGGATATGGATATGCTGGCCACGGTCTTTGACCATGGACACGATGACTCGGAAGGATTTGACTCTACAGAGCTTGTACTATTTAACCACAGCCAACGGATTTCAGTAGTCACAGGGGACTAGTTCCGTTTACGGTGTTTTAGGAGAAACACATTTAACCAGTACACACCCATTCAACATTTCGTTGCCAGGAATCACCCTCGGCAACGTTCAAGAAAAACTTTGAGACGGGGAGGCTACAACCTCGCGTAGCATGGGATCAAATTTATACCGCGCGCTCTAAGGGGTGCCCCCCTCTCGGTCCCAACCGGAAACACCCATGCCCCCTGACCGGATGACTGGCTTTAATCCAGGGCCATGGAACCCTCATCCCGGCCCCTCTATTTGGTGTGTATAAGGAAAGAGGTTAGCAACTTACTAAACCGTATTCTTTGCAGAAAACATGTGGCAGCACGAAAGGGGAAGAACGGTAACGTGGCTCGGTCCACGTTAACGTCGGAGTTTATCGGATGACATAAGACTGGCATGCTACAACAATACCATCTTACTACCTCTCATGTCACCACATGATCAGGTCATCTCTCATCAAAGATCACAGGAAACTTCGAAGCACACGGTTAGTTGCCTTGCATGCAACGTAACACTCACCGATGCTCATATGCCATGCACAAACCATTCAAGAAAACATGCAAAACACTCATCATATCAAAGGTTCAAACATGCTTTCCTGGTTCGGAGAAGTCGGAGTCTAGCTCGGCGAAGTTCGCGGCTCCGTCACCTCCTCCGGAACCTACGGTATAACGAAACCGCATACTAACGTGAAAACCGTTGCATGCATAAAAATTGTTCCAATTTTTTTCAAATAAATACTATAGAAAACTAGACAAAAATATAAGACTGACAAAAAAAGAATCAATCAAAAAGCATCTTCTGTTAAAAAGATATAAGGGTTTTAGTCCAAGGACTAATCTGTGATGAAACAGAAAAGATCCAGGGGCTTGTTTGAGAAAACAAAAAACGGTTCGGTAGGAAATACGTTAGCCCAGCGAGAAAACACATTCTGCCCGAAGGCGCTTTCAGAAAACGGTTCGAAGGGAAAAAGAAGAGAGGCTGACGGGGGGGGGGGGGTTCCCACCCGCCAGGTTCAAAATCTAACCGAGCTCGCCGGCGCCCGAAGGCTGCGGTGGTCACCGGCGTTGAACCACGGCGAGGCAGAGTGATCGGAGGGTACCTACAGGTTCAGGGTGTTCTTCCGCGTTGGTGGGTGGTGGACTTGACCGTCGGTGAGCACCACGTCGACGGCAACACTATCTCCGGCGGACGGTGGTTCGGACGATGGTGGAGCTCTCCGGTGGGTGCTGCAAGCTTCAAATTGATGCGCGGGTCAGAAGGGTGGATGCACTAGGAGACTACTGGCCTGAGCTGAGAGGTAGGGGTGCACGCACGGGAGTGAATCGAGCCGGATCCGAAGCGGGTCGAGGCGGCCGGAATTGGGGAAGAAGACTCCCTCGGGGCTCTTCCAGTGGCTTGGCGTGGTACTGGTGGTGTGTAGAGGTGGTGCGGGTTCGAGTTCGAGCTCGGGACCTCCTTTTATAGGCGGTCCAAGGAGGTGGCCGTGAACGGGATAGCTCCGGCGAGAAATTACGGCGAGGCAGAGGTTGGGAAGGGGGTTTAGGTGGCTAGGCATCATCGTGGAGGATCACTGGCGCCGTTCCTCCACTAAACCTCGGTCGGGCTTGGTGTAATACGCCGATCCTCGACGGAACGGCCGTACGGGCACGGCGGCGGCAGGGAGCGCGCTCCGCGCCTACCAGTTCACGACGACAGACCTGCAGCATGCACAGGTGAGTGGATGGCCACGCGGTGGCCTCTGGTGGCTTGGGCGGCGCTGGACGGCGCCGTCCAACGCTGCGCCTCTCTGGCAGCCGCAAAGGGCGCTGCTGCCATCGCTCACGGGGTGGCGCACCTCCACCAGCTCGTCGCCGACGCCCGCAAGCTTCCAGGCGATCGTGCGGCGCAGGGATAAGAGGGAGGGGACAGGGAGCAAGGCGCCACCGCGGCTACTGGCGAGATCGAGGAGAGCTTCTGAAGAAAACGACAGCGGCTCACTGAAACTGTATCTCTGAACTTCTGAACTTCAACAGTAACAGTGCCCTTCAGGTGCTCGACGAAATGATTTGGCATGAAGAAAAAAATTTCTGGAGCTGGGACTTGGTGAGGTGACCTCTCGATGCATCCATAGGCTGCCTGAATTTTCTCAGATTTTTAGGAGGAGAAAACAAATGAATTTCATCAAATTTGGCAAATATGGTCCAAACTTGCAGCAAGCACAATTTGAAATATTTGAACCGGAGACCAGTGGATCTTCATGGATCTTGGTTGAGGGCTCTAAGGACTAGCCAGGGAAATTTGTTTGGAGGCAAAACTCAAAGGAGAAATGGTAGTTCCTTTGTAAATCTCCAAGTATCAAAATAGAGGATAGAAAAAGATTTTGATTAGAAATAAATGGAAACAAAGTCATGGGGGAGTTCAACTTGCTGGATGTGAAGTATATCTTGACACAAAGATGGGAGATGGCTTTTGGGAGGGGATTTCCCACTTAGGTCATGGCAAGAGGAGATTTTTGAAAGGGGAAAGGATCACTCCAAATGCCATAGGGCTATTTAAAAGAAAAGATTTTCAAAAACTTTCCCAAGGAAAAACACTTGTGTTGAGCCAACATAAGATGAAAAACCTCCAAGACCAAAGATCAAGTCTTGCGTAAATCCAAACAAAATACTTGTCATAAAAGAAATTTTTTGAGAGGGAGAGTTCTTTAGAAGAAAAATTTAAATACCCTCCTTCAAATCAAATAAAGGTTTTGATAAAACCAAAATAAAATTTTTGGGTGTCACAACACCTACCCCCTTAGGAAAAATCTCGTCCCCGAGATTTCAGTTGATCCTCAAATAGATGTGGGTACTCTGCCTGAAGAAAATCCTCTCTTTCCCATGTTGCTTCATCCTTGGTGTGATTGCTCCACTGAACGTTGAAAAATTTAATCGTCTTCTGGCGGGTTCTCCTTTCAGACTCTTCCAATATTTTTACTGTCGTTCTCTGTAGGTGAGGTCTGGTTGCACATCAATGCTCTCATGAGATACATGCTTTTCCGGGTTGCTCACACATTTCCTCAACCGTGAGACGTGGAACACATCGTGGACGTCTGACAGCTCTTTGGGTAGGTCTAGTTGGTAGGCTACTGTGCCTCTTTGTGCAATTACACAGAAGGGTCCAATAAATCTTGGGGCTAGCTTCCCTTTGATTTTGAACCGTTGCAGGCCCCGCATAGGAGACACTCGTAGGTATACGTAATCACCGGGTTCAAAGCTGACCTCACGATGTTTTCGATCGTAGTAGCTCTTTTGTCGACTTTGAGCTGTCTTGAGTCGGTCCCTGATTTGTTTAACTTTCTCCTCGGCTTCCTTGAGCATGTCTGGGCCGAAGATACGACTGTCACCTGTTTCTGACCAATTTAATGGGGTACGACATCTCCGTCCGTACAATGCTTCAAAAGGTGCCATCTGTAGGCTGGCTTGGTAACTGTTGTTGTACGCGAATTCAGCATATGGCAAACTTTCTTCCCAACTGGATCCATAGGTGAGAACACAGGCTCTCAGCATGTCCTCTAGGATTTGGTTCACGCGTTCAGTTTGTCCATCAGTCTGGGGGTGGTACGCTGTACTGAAAGCTAGTTGAGTGCCCAGAGCTTGTTGTAAGTGATCCCAAAATTTAGAGACAAAGTGAGTGCCTCGGTCGGATATTATAGTCTTTGGGACTCCATGCAGACAAACTATACGAGAGAGATAAAGCTTAGCAAGCCTTTGAGTGGAGTAGGTCGTCTTCATGGGAATGAAATGTGCCACCTTGGTTAGCCTATCTGTGATGACCCATATGGCATCATTTCCGCGTTGTGATCGAGGTAGTCCGACGATGAAGTCCATTCCAATTTCATCCCATTTCCACTCAGGTATCCTTTTTGGCTGTAGTAGCCCTGCTGGCTTTTGATGCTCGGCTTTAATGCGCTGACACGAAGCACAACAAGCAATGAATGCGGCTATATCCCTCTTCATACCGTGCCACCAAAATCTTTCCTGAATGTCTTTGTACATTTTGGTTCCTCCAGGGTGGATTGAATATGGGGCGGTGTGGCTTTCGGTTAGGATTTGTTGCTTGAGTTCCTCAATGTTTGGTACGCAAAGTCTGTCCCTGTACCATAATATTCCCTCATTGTCTGTGACGAACTCTGAAGCCTTGCCAAGGCTCATTTTTCTCTTTATACCTTCGATGCTGGGATGTCCATGCTGAGCCTCCTTAATTTGTTCCATTAGGGTGGGATGTATCTCCAGATTTGATACGTTGCCCTCAGAGACTAACACCATGTTGAGTCTAGCGAACTCCTGCTGAAACTCAGGCCTCAAGTTCTGTGGACTGTCGTTGCCCAAGCTGGGGTTTCGACTAAGAGCATCTGCCACTACATTTGCTTTCCCTGGATGGTAGTGAATGCCGACATCATAGTCCTTGACCAATTCCAACCAGCGTCGTTGTCATAAATTGAGCTCTGGCTGTGTGAAAATATATTTAAGGCTCTTATGGTCCGTATATATTTCACAATGATTTCCCAGTAGAAAGTGCGTCCACTCTTTGAGTGCATGGATGACTGCTGCTAGCTCCAAGTCATGAGTAGGATAATTTTCCTCATGCTTCCGTAGTTGCCTGGAAGCATACGCGACAACTTTGCCGTCCTGCATCAATACGCACCCGAGGCCCTTCCGGGACGCGTCACAATACACTTCAAAACTCTTGTGTATGTCCGGCACAACCAAAACCGGTGCTGTTGTTAGTTTCTTTTTGAGTTCTTGGAAGCTTTTCTCGCACGCTTCCATCCATACAAATTTCTTGTCTTTCTTGAGTAACTGTGTCATTGGCTTTGCCACAGTGGAGAACCCTTCAATAAACCTTCGGTAATATCCAGCCATTCCTAGAAAACTCCGTACATCTGTTACGTTGGCTGGTGGTTTCCAGTCAAGTATGGCTTTGATTTTTTCTGGGTCTACGGCCACGCCTTGTTGGGTCAATATATGGCCCAGAAAACCAACTTGTCTTAGCCAAAATTCACACTTGCTAAATTTGGCGTACAATTGGTGTTTCCTTAATTCTCCCAATACAATTTTGAGATGTTCAGCACGTTCTTCTGGTGTCCTTGAGTATACCAGAATATCGTCAATGAACACCACGACAAATTTGTCAATAAATTTCATAAACACTTTGTTCATGAGGTGGACGAAATATGCGGGGGCGTTCGTTAGTCCAAATGGCATTACTGTGAACTCATATAATCCGTATCTGGAGGTGAATGCTGTCTTAGGGATATCTTCTCTCCGTACTTTTAATTGATGATATCCCGATCTTAAATCAATTTTTGAGAACACCTTGGCTTGTGCGAGCTGGTCAAACAAATCATTTATCCGTGGCATCGGATATTTGTTTTTGATGGTGACCATATTGAGAGCTCGATAGTCTATACACAATCTCAGTGTCCCATCCTTTTTCTTGGCGAATAATACTGGCCTTAAGAGTCACCGGCCAGGAGGGGCCGGGTTACTCTTCGGATGGTCATTGCCAGAAGCCCGGAGCCAAGTTTCAAGACGATGGGCCAGAGATGGGCTGAGACCCGGATATGGCTTAGGGCCTGTAGTTACAATCATTATTATAGTAGACTTGTAGTATAAGGCAAGTATAGTTTAGAGTCCGAGCCGGACGTTCTTATGAGCCGGCCGGGACTCTAAGAGCTGCTGGGCGTCAGCCTCCCTATATAAAGGGACGACCCGGCAGCGGTTAGAGGGCGACAACAATCTCATCAAGAGCCGGGCATAGCTGTTTAGCTCCCTGGCGATCGTAACCCTAATCAGTAAACACCTCAAACTGGACGTAGGCTTTTACCTTCACTGTAAGGGGCCGAACTAGTATAAACCCTCGTGTTCCTTGTCCCGCATAACCCCTTCAAGCTTCCTGGTTGCGATGGCTCCACGACTAAGTCCTAGCTCGAGGACATCTGCCGTGACAATTCCACGACAGTTGGCGCCCACCGTGGGGCCCGCGCACGGTAGATTTGAGTTCTTGAAGGGCAGCTTCGAAGGGCTCAAGGGATATGCTGTGGGCCGGATGACCAAGAGTCGTCGCGGCAAGCTCTACATCGACGATGCGGACTGGGGCCCCGACGCCGGCTCAATTGAGTACGGGTACCGGGTCCCCTTTGGCGCAATTCATGTCTTCATTGGCAAGCTTGGTGAGCCGGGCCCCGAGCCGGATCTCTGCGCCGACCTCATCGAAACGGCTCAGCGCGCGCAAGCCGCCCGGGCCCGGCCTGCCTTAAGGCGCGCTTTTGTGGGATGCATCCATGGAGGGCCCTCTGGTCCATCCGGGTCCGGTGATGAGGCGGCTGCCGGCTCTGACGGCGAGTCGGCCACTGATGAGTCAAACTCGTTGTACCAACTTCAAGATGGCAGGCTCATGGGTTGTTCCGACGGTGACAGTATTCCGGACCTTTTTGAGCCACCAAGTCAGGTTGGAGTTTTTATGGCTGGTGCGCAGCCTGTTCAGAACCCCGCTGCTGGAGCGGGAAACCCGGTGCCTTCTCCGGCTCAGGTGCTAATGGATCTCACGGACAAGATGACGGCCCTGTTAACCGCCACGGTTGACCCGGCGGATCAAGCTCAGCATGATGCGGAGGTGGCACAGCTAAAATTGGATCTGATAAAAGCTAAAGAGGATCTTGCAGCGGAAGGGATCAGGCTGGCTGCGGAGCGGGCGGCTCTCGACGCCCGGACTCAGCTGATTCAGGCGCAGTCCTTCCAACTCACGATGGATCAGAACGCGGCCAACGAGGTCATGAGAAGGAGGCATCAGAAGGCCCAGTCTCGACTCCCACCGGTTTACGATCCACGCAATCTTTTCAACACGCCGGGGGCAGGGTCTAGTAACCCGCCAGGGGTCATTGCGCCCGGGTCTGGACCCCTTATTCAGCCACGAGTGATGGGGCCTCCCCAGGTGCCCCCTGCCCCGCCTCAGTATGTGCCAATACCCCCGGGTCATTATGATAACCCGCTAGAGAACATGGTAGCTGTGGCAGCACGGCTGGCGGCTCTCCCCGTTGACGGCGATTCTCCGGCGGCCATCGAAACCCGCCGGGTCAGGGAACTCCTGCAGACGGCACTAGCGCAACAAGAGGCGTACTCTTATAGCCGTGACAGGATCCACTCGACCCCTCGTCCAGGCCAGAGCCCGAGTTACAGCCGGCACATGGTCTCAGCCACCGGTTCAAGTAATGTATGACGCCCTGACCCGCCCCCTGGCCATGGCCCGGCTCATAATGGAGCCTTCTACGCAATAGACCAAGTGCGGCAAGAGGCGGAGCAGGCGCCTCAATTGACGGCTTATCAGACCCCCCGGCTTACCCGACGACGTCCGTTGATGTGGGAATTTCTACCAGGACCGGGGGAGTCCCTTGTTTGGTACCAGCCATCCGTAATGAACGTCTACCTAAGGAATTCAAGGGCCCTAGGAAGGTGCCTAACTATACAGCGGACTTACAGCCTGCAGCCTAGATTGAGAGTTATGAGATGGCTATGGAATTGCTGGAGGTCAGTGAGGCGGCCATGGCCACATATTTCACCATGATGTTAGATGGAACTGCCCGCACGTGGTTGAAAGGGTTACCGCCGAACTCCATTGGGTCTTGGGCTGAGCTGAAAGCCCAGTTCATTCAAAACTTCAAAGATACCTGCAGGCAATCTATGTCAATTGTGGATTTGACTAACTGTAAGCAGCAGGAGGGTGAGTCCACGACCCATTGGGTTCGTCGGGTCAAGGAAATCATACATTCATCAGATAAGATGGATGCCGGCTCTGCAGTCTTAATGTTGGAACAGAACTGCCGCTTTGTGCCCCTTAAGATGAAGCTTGGGCGGCTCAAGCGCGACTGCACCGATATGGGTACCCTAATGGCGGCTCTTGTTAAGTACGCCGATTCCGATGGTACCAAGGATCCCCCTTCAGACGATGAAAGGGTAGGGAAGGGAAAGAAGAATGGCAACGGTAAGGGTCCTCAGTTTAACCCGGGGAACCAAGGAGGAGGCAAGCGTAAGGCCGATGGCAGCCTAGAGTTTGTAGCCAACGCCAACTCCCAAGGTAATAACCAGCGACGCAAGGGGAGGCCCCCCCCCCGAGGCGGCGGGTCAGGTCCAACGCTGGAGCAGCTGTTAAATGAACCTTGTCCAAGGCATGGCTCTAGAGAGAAGCCAGCGACTCACCTGTGGAAGGATTGCGCGATCATGAAGGCCTTTAAGAGTTACAATGGCCCGGGCGGCGGCTCAGGCGCCGGCGGTTTTCATGGCCCGGGCGGCGGCTCAAATTCCGGTCCTCAGAACGGTCAAGGGGGCTTTAATCAACAGTCTGGTCAGGGCCATCAACAGTAGCAGGGGGGTTATCAGACCAACCCAAAGCAACTTAGCGGTGGACAGTATCATGTGTTCACCACTAGTTTGTGCAAACGAGACGAGAAGCTTCACAAGAGGGCTGTTAATGCTGTTGAACCGGCGGTTCCACGTTACTTGCGGTGGTCTGAGCAGCCTATAGTGTGGAGTAGGGAGGATCACCCTCCCCGGGTGGATAACCCGGGCCACTTGGCCTTAGTGGTGGCCCCTCAGGTGGGAGGCTATAAGTTCACAAAGGTACTCATGGATGGAGGCAGCAGCATCAATATCCTCTATTATGAGACTTTCCGTCGTATGGGGCTAGTCGATAAGAACCTCAGCCAGTCAAACACTATCTTCCATGGTGTGGTACCCGGTAAGTCGGCTTATCCAGTCGGCAAGATCGAATTGGAAGTGGCTTTTGGTGATGAGAACAACTACAGGGTGGAGAAGCTGACCTTTGAGGTGGTCAAGATAAGAAGTCCATACCATGCTATATTTGGACGGCCGGCTTATGCCAAGTTCATGGCACGACCGTGCTACGTGTACTTACAGCTCAAAATGCCGGGTCACAACGGGACTATTACGGTTCACGGCAGCCGAAAGGTGGCTCTGGAGTGCGAGGAAGGCGATGCGGCTTATGCAGAGTCTGTTTGCGCCACAGAGGAGTTGAAGTTTTACAAAGACAATGTTGACCCAACGGATATGACCTCTCTGAAAAAGCCAACCACGGAGAATGAACCAGCAATGAAATTTAAATCAGCTGATGAGACTAAACCTGTTGATTTTGTTCCAGGTGACTCATCTCAGCAGTTTAACATCAGTGCAAATCTGGACCCGAAATAGGAAAGCGCGCTCATCGAGTTCATCCGTGAGAATAGGGACATCTTCGCGTGGAAACCTTCTGACATGCCAGGTGTACCTAGAGAACTCGCTGAGCACACTCTCAATGTTGATCCAAAATTTAAGCCGGTCAGACAGTTCCTTCGACGGTTTAACGAAGAGAGGCGGAAAGCTATTGGTGAAGAGGTGGCCCGGCTCTTGGCGGCCGGGTTCATTGTTGAGGTTTTTCACCCGGAGTGGTTGGCCAACCCGGTGCTCGTACTCAAGAAGAACGGCACCTGGCGGATGTGTGTGGACTACACGGACTTGAACAAGGCGTGTCCGGCTGATCCTTTTGCTCTCCCCCGTATTGATCAAATCATTGATGCTACGGCAGGTTGTGCATGGTTAAGTTTCTTGGATGCTTATTCCGGGTATCATCAGATTAAGATGGCAGTTAAGGACCAGGAGAAGACGGCGTTCATCACTCCCTTTGGAGCCTTCTGCTATGTATCTATGCCCTTTGGACTCAAGTGTGCACAGGCGACTTACCAGCGTTGTGTACAGAATTGTCTTCATAAACAGATCGGGCGCAATGTTCACGCTTACGTGGATGATATTGTGGTTAAATCCATCAAGGAGGAAACCCTGATAGATGACTTAAGGGAAACCTTCGATAATCTCCGGGTCTACAAGATGATGCTTAACCCAGCCAAGTGTTTTTTTGGTGTTCCTGCAGGCAAACTATTGGGCTTCTTGGTTTCTGACAGGGGCATTGAGGCTAACCCGGAGAAGATCAAGGCTATCACCTCCCTAGCTAAGCCGGCATGTATAAATGACGTTCAGCGTTTGGCGGGTCGCATCGCTGCTTTAAGCCGGTTTATAAGCCGTTTGGGTGAGAAAGCTATGCCCTTATATCAGTTGATGAAGAAAACTGATAACTTTATCTGGAATGATGCAGCTAATACCGCTTTTGAGGATTTGAAAAAGCAACTGGCAGAGCCCCCTGTCCTTGCTGCTCCGGTTGATAAGGAGCCCTTGCTACTATATGTAGCGGCAAACGCACGAGCCGTCAGCGTGGCTATTGTAGTGGAGCGTAAGGAGGCGGGTAAGGAGCATCCGGTTCAGCGGCCGGTTTATTATGTCAGCGAGGTGCTCATTGAGTCCAGGCAGCGGTACCCGCATTGGCAGAAGCTCGTATACGGTGTGTTCATGGCGAGCCGGAAGCTCAAACATTATTTTCAGGGTCATCCCATCACTGTGGTCAGTTCTGCACCTCTTGGTGATATTATCCAGAACAGAGAGGCTACAGGGAGAATTGCTAAGTGGGCTATAGAACTCGGACCTCATGGCCTCAAATATGTGCCACGCACTGCTGTTAAATCTCAGGCTTTGGTGGATTTCATCAATGATTGGACGGAGTCTCAAGTGCCTGAGCAAAAGCCGGATAACACTTATTGGACTATCCACTTCGATGGGTCCAGACAGTTGGAGGGCTCGGGGGCTGGTGTTGTATTGGCTTCCCCTAAAGGTGACAAGTTCCATTATGTGCTACGGTTGATGTTTCCTTGCACTAACAATGCGGCTGAATACGAGGCTTTGCTCCACGGTCTTCGGGTGGCTAAGGAGATGAGCTTAAGCTGGGTAAGGTGCTTTGGTGACTCAGACTTGGTGGCTCAACAAGTATCGGGCACCTGGGATTCTAAGGATCCTCTCATGGCGGCTTATCACCGCGAGGTTGATGCCATTGCTGGGCATTTCCAGGGATACCAAGTGGAGCACATTGATCGCAGGAAGAACGAGGCGGCTGATGCTTTAAGCCGGCTAGGTTCTCAACGAAAGCCGGTGCCGCCTAACACTTTCCTGGATGTCCTGTATAACCCCTCGGTTAAGTTGCCTATAGAAGAGGACTTGGCTATCCCTGACCCGGAGGCACGTCTGGTGGCGGCTCTTCATGTCACACCAGACTGGACAATGCCATATGTGGCTTATATAACCCGAGGAGAGTTGCCTGAGGATGAAACTTTGGCCAGGCAAATCACCCGGCGGGCTAAGTCAATGATCGTCATCGATGACGAGTTACATCATCGCAGTGTTTCGGGGGCATTTCAACGTTGTATCTCCCCTGAGGAAGGCCAAGAGATCTTGCGGGAGATCCATGAAGGGGATTGTGGTCATCATGCCGGCTCAAAATCCCTTGTAGCCAAGGCTTTCCGTCATGGTTTTTATTGGCTGACGGCTCACGCTGATGCAGAGGACTTGGTCAGTAAATGTGATGGTTGCCAAAGGTT
Organism: Triticum aestivum; assembly: GCF_018294505.1. Taxonomy (NCBI): domain Eukaryota; kingdom Viridiplantae; phylum Streptophyta; class Magnoliopsida; order Poales; family Poaceae; genus Triticum; species Triticum aestivum. The sequence goes on along the minus strand of NC_057799.1, from coordinate 486,467,289 downwards.
CTCACGACGGGCTCATGTGCCGGCTCAGGAGTTGAGGATGATCCCAATCACTTGGCCCTTTGCGGTCTGGGGGCTTGATATGGTTGGGCCTTTTAAACGGTCCAAGGATAAGAAGACCCACCTCTTGGTGGCAATTGAAAAATTCATGAAGTGGGTGGAGGCTGAGCCAGTTAGCAAGTGCGATGCGGCCACGGCGGTTCAATTTATGAAAAAGGTGATTTTCCGCTTCGGCTTTCCGCACAGCATCATAACTGACAATGGCACCAATCTATCCAAGGGCGCTATGGAAGAATTTTGTCAACGAGAGCATATCCGACTTGATGTTTCCTTAGTGGCTCATCCCCAATCCAATGGTCAAGCTGAGAGAGCTAACCAGGAGATTCTGAAGGGCATCAAACCCCGGCTTTTGGTCCCTTTGCAACGGACGCCGGGTTGTTGGGTGGAGGAGTTGCCTTCCGTCTTATGGAGCATCAACACTACTCCTAACAGGTCTACAGGCTTCACGCCTTTTTTCATGGTTTATGGAGCAGAAGCAGTCCTCCCCAGTGACATCCGTCACGACTCACCTCGTGTGGCGGCTTATGTTGAGACGGATAATGAACAGGCGCGCCAAGATGCTCTGGACTTGTTGGACGAACAGCGTGATGTGGCAGCAGCCCGTTCGGCGATTTACCAACAAGACCTGCACCGTTATCATAGCCGCCGGGTCGAATCCCGGGTCTTCCAGGAAGGCGACCTTGTGCTCCGGCTTATCCAGGATCAAACAGATGCACACAAGTTATCCCCACCTTGGGAAGGGCCTTTTGTGGTCAGTAAGAACTTACACAACGGGTCATATTACCTCATTGATATTCGGGAACATAAAGATTCGCGTAAATCTGAGGAGGAGACCCGTCGGCCATGGAATATAGCTCAGCTTCGGCCTTACTACACTTGAGCTACCGGCTCTCGTGGTGTACATATTTATCTCGGACATGTATATATTATGATAAGCAATAAAGCAGGACCTCTGTCCTTTTTTCTCCTCCAATTATGCGTGGGTTATTTTTTACATGCTGATTTAAAGTAGGATCCGGCTTATGATCGTATTCGAGCCTAGCTGTAAGCAGTAAGGTCACTTGGGGGCTTCCTGTTCAAACATGGGTCGTATTCGAACCAAAGAGAACATAGCTGTCGATACCCACTTGATTGGCAAAGTGCCGAGCTCATTGGGAAGTTAACTTTGGTCATATTTGAATCTCAGTTTTAACCCCTCAGAGAACCGACGTGGATCGTATTCGAATCAGCGTCGTTAAACAATTTTAAGAATCATTTGGGGGCTTCCTGTTCAAACATGGGTCGTATTCGAACCAAAGAGAACATAGCTGTCGGTACCCTCTTGATTGGCATCGCCACACCCACTGGGGGCTATATGATCGTATCCGAATCTTGGCTTAACCCCTTTTGGGCCGGGTCTCTGGTCGTATTCGAACTGGAAGCCCCTAAGTTTTGATTTATCACAAGTTTTCTCTGATTATGACAGTGTGCATGGCCGGGTCTCACTTGCCGACTTAATTTTGGGTTTATTTTGTTAATTTGAACATCCTGGATGTCATCAAGGCAAGTAAATTAAAGTTAAGATGCCAACCGTGCTACCCGGGTTATTTAAACCGGAAGTATGCTTACAGGCCGTTAAGTGTGTTATCACGGCTATGTTCAGAGTGTCACTAAGGACCAGTCTCTTTTGATTCATATTCCGGGTTATCCATCTCCAGCACCTAATTCTTAGGGTGGTAAGCCGCCTTGAGACTTGTGATTTACCTTTCTATGCAGATACTTAAAGGCACCTTTTAAGGTTGAGAAGGACAAAGGGATAATTATGACCCGGAGGAACACCAAAAGGATAACTTCAAGGGATTTCAGCATTCATTGCGTGCATGATGGCACGGCAGAGATAAAATGTTGCACCTATTCTATTACAAAATTCATCAAGTCCCAAGGATGGAGCGTAGTTCGGTGAACCGCCAGCCGCTTTATGATGCCTGCTGCGTTGAAGTCCCCGGCTCGTTCCTGTCTTCTTCTCTGGCTGATCCCAAGACCTCGAAGGTTGACGACTTCCAGTTGATGCCGCTGAGAGCTTCGAACTGGGCTTCTTCGTCAATTAACCCGACCGGGTCAATCTCCGGGGCGAAGGTGTGCTGACGAGCCGGAGGAATCAGATTGAGAGCTTCATAGCGAGGGGTTGGAATCCTCTGATTCTCCGCGTTGTACCCCGGCTGATACTTGGTTAAGTCGGTGTCGTTCCCGATGATGGTGGCCACCAGGCGTACAGCCTTCACACATGCCGCGAAGTCCTTCTGGTCGAAGGCTGAGCCGTCTTCCTTCAGGCTTGGATAACCCAGGGCGATGTCTGCCGGGTCTAGCTCCGGCAGGAATGCTTTGGCCCGGCTCAGCGCGGCAATTGCTCCGGCTCTTGCGGAGGCTCGGCGTAGCTCCTGGATCCGCTGCGGCAGAATAGCGAGCCGGCGCAGGACTTCGGCTAGATGGGTTGGCACCTCGTTGGATAGGGCCACCACAGCTAAGGCGCGCTGTGACCCGGTGTAGAGTTGTTCCACCAGGGTGTACACGGCCTTTAACTTGGTGACCACGCTCTGGTTAAGGTTGGCACTCCTAGGACCTGTTTAACAAGATCAGATAAGCCGGTGACAAGGATGAATCATAACATATACAGACTTGATGAAAGCCGGTGAGGCGACTTACCGAAGATAGCAGCCACCATTTGGGAAACCTGGCGCTTTAAGCCGATGAGCTCAGCGGTCTTCTCAGTGAGGGCTTTCTCCGCCTGTTCTGCCCGGGTCACCAGTGCAGCCTTCTCCTCAGCCCAGGCCTTCCGTTCAGCATCAAATTCGGTCTTCAGTTTCTCTTGAGCGGCGATGCTGGAGACAAACTTGGCGTTTGCCTTCCGGGTCTCCATCTCCTGTGTCTTCAGCCGGCTCTTGAGATCCGCAAGATCCGATTCTAATTTCTTGCCAACAACCTGCATATATTTCCGGGTTATTAACAGTCATTTTATAAGTCCCAAGCGCTTTCCAAGCAAAGACGCTTGGCACTTGGGGGCTAATGCATATTGAATGTATCTATCTATGTACCGCCGACTCAGTTCAGTAAGCCGGGACCTAAGTCTACAACATATTCAAGTATAAGTCGTCGACTTGGGGGCTAGCATGACAAGGGTCACTATGCAGAAAGTAAGAAGACAGTAGAAGGATACCTCAGATTTTTGTTGGATCTGGTTGACCATGGCGATCTCGGCATCCCGGCTTTTGTGAACTTGGCTGATGTAGCCAGAGACGAGCTCTCCAATGCTCAAGTCGGTGTAGCTGGAGAGGTCCAGGTTCACCCGGTGGGGCTGCAGCAGCTCCCCCTTCGCGGAGCATTTGGCCAGCATGGTCGGTCGCCCTGGCTCAACATACTGAGTCCGGGTGATTACCACGTCCGGGTCGTCAGCTGGTGGGGCTGAGCCGGAGGTCTCTGGGTTAACCGACGCTTCGGTCGTTGTCTTGGTAGTCGGGGCAGGGGCTTCAGGCGCCGTGTCCATGGGAATGGTGGCCTCGGGGGCGGAGGCAGTTGGCGGCTCTTGAGCCGTCGCTTCCGGCTCAGGCAAGTCTGGCACTCCGGCTGACCTGGTCTTCTTTGCTCTTTTGGTGAGCTTTGCCTGGGCACTGAAAAGGCAGAAGTGTTAGGCATACAAAGAGTAAATACAAATAGATAATGTAAGGAGATTGTTATTACCCGGGTGCAGTTTTGAAGGCCGGCAGACTTGACTGCATGGAGTCACCCGAAGAGGGGGAGGTCTCCTGATAATTGGAGTCAGAAGAGTTGAGTGGCTGACGGATGACACCCGCCAACGGATGAAAAGGATACAGGTGAGAAAAAACCTCAGTGCGACGCTTCCTTGTTGCGTCGGGTAACCCGGCGGAAAGGTTGGTGTCCTTGCGGGCCCGGGTGTGACGCCGGCTTTCGTGAACCTGCTGCTTCAAAAGAAATTGAGGGTCTTGATGAGCTAATGGATGTGAAAAGCTTACTTTCCGGGTTACTCTTCGGACTTTCAGCTGTGGCAAAGGCTCCGAGTCGGAGGAAAGTGACATTACCTCTTCAACCACCGGGTTACTGGCGCCGGTGTCATCCTGTCAATAAGCAAAATGTTGATAAGGCGGACAGCAACAAACAACAAAAATGGCAAGAGTTTAAAGTTTTAAGGGTTACCTCTGACTCGGAGCTGTCGCTTAATTGCAGTAGCTCCGAAGCAGTGGGTCTGCTTCCCTTTTTGCGAGGGGTGGCTTTCTTGGCGGCTTTCTTCGCCTTCCTGGCCTTCTTGGCCGCCTCATGGTCATACTTGACCCGCCAGAATTTATCATCAGCCTGAGAAATACAGTAACGAATTCTTAAAATGGTTCAGAGCAAGGTGACATGCAAAAGAAGTTGAAAGGTTAAAGTCAGCGGCTTACCGCTGGGGCTGGATTGGTCTTGCAGAACGGGGCTAGCCCGGTCCTTCCACAGTCTACCAGGCTTTCGTTTAACAGAGCCTTGGTCTCTTCTTCAGCAACGTCTTCTGGAAGATCATTGCGACTGTGCCTCTGCGGGTCATCCTTTCGCCCGGTGTACTCACACATTAAGCCGGGGCGGCGGCTCAATGGGATCACCCGCCATGAGATCCAGACCCGGACCAGGTCAATTCCGTTCAGACTGTTGCCTAGCAGGGCCTTGATCTTATTGATCGTTGGAAGCAGAGGCTGGCGTTCCGCAGCAGTCAGTTTGTCGGATAGCGGATGAGTCGGCTCTAGGCGTGTTGGGCGGAAGCCGGGCAGCGGGTTCTCGTCAGCCGGGGAAGTATCTTGGCAGTAGAACCAAGTCATATTCCAGTCCTTGGGGTGGCTTGGCGGCTCTGCATAAGGGAATAGACAGTCCCTACGCCGTTGGATGGAGATGCCGCCTAATTCCAGACTTGGCCCGTTCGCACACTCGTTTTGGCGGTTTAAGTAGAACAGTTCTCTGAAAAGCAGCAAACTGGGCTCCTCTCCAAGGTATACTTCGCAAAAGACTTGGAAGTTGCAGATGTTGGATACGGAGTTGGGTCCTATATCCTGAGGCCGAAGGTCAAAGAAGTTGAGCACGTCCCGGAAGAATTTTGAGCCGGGCGGTGCGAAGCCCCGGCTCATATGGTCCGCAAAGATCACTACCTCCCCGTCCCTCGGCTGTGGTCTTTCTTCTGACGGATCAGGGGCACGGTAGGACATCACTTCCTTCTTGGGCAGATATCCGGACTTAACGAAGTTGGCCAGGGTCTCGTCAGTGACGTTGGATCTCATCCAGTTGCAAGTGATGGGAGCCTTGGGAGGCATGGTGAAGGTTGGTGGTCTATGATAAAGAGAAAAGTATCCGGGTTAATTATAAGCCGGAGATCTATTGTTCAAACTAAGGTGGCGGCTTATGAAGGGGACTAATGATATATCTTCAGATACGGTGGGTTATCTAAGCCGTAGGAGCATTCAGAATAAGTTGGTCATCTACGGCTTACCGCAGTTAAGCCGGAGGATTCTACAGAGCATGGTTCTCTTTAAACCAGAAAGTTCTACGGCGCGTGTTTTCTTTAAGTCGGAAATATAAGTCGCCAAGATTCAAGGGCTGCAGTTTTTACTAAGTGTGGTAAAACAGGTTTCACATATTGCAGTAACTTTTTGGATCAAAATGGTCGGGTGAAATGAAAATTTTCTGACCTAAAAAACAGAGGCAGGGGAAGTTCTTGAGATGGAACATGGTTCTTATGCAGTAAAAGGAGGGCTTCTTGCAGGTGAAATGGATCTCAAACATCTACTGCACTGACTCTATGCGAGGTTAAAGATCAACCGAGTGCGGTGACTACAAGAGCTACTGAGGTTTGCGGCAATGGTGATGAATGCGAAAAACACAAGATGAACCCTACAGTAGATCTATCTGACAGGGCAAAGGAGACTCACCGGAGTTGGAAAGAGCGGAGGTCGCTGCCGTGAATCTGGTCCGAATCAGGGTGATGCATCGGCCGGGTTGATGAAGACCAGGGGCACGACGGCGGCGGCAGTGGCGGAGCTCGGGCAGAGGAGCGACAGCGCGAGGAGGAAGAAGGAGAGCGTGAGAAGAGAGTGTTGGGCCGGCCTATTTATAAGGCAGAGTCATAAGTGGGCGCGAGATTCAAGGAGACCACGGCGTGGTTATCTCCCCCTCACGACGCCTCGATTTTCGGAACGACAGTAAAAGCAAAGATCCGTTGCGGATCTGGTGGAGTAAAAAACGGACTTAATGGAGGATGACGTCACGGCGGATTATCCGGAGTTCATAGGATGACGTCACTCCGGGTTATGGCCTTCACATGAATGGAAGCCGGAGATTTTCTCTATCGGCAGAGTTGAAGATTGACACGAGCCGGCTCAAGTCAATCTGGGGCCTAATGTTGAGGATATAGACCTTAGAGTCACCCGCCAGGAGGGGCCGGGTTACTCTTCGGATGGTCATTGCCAGAAGCCCGGAGCCAAGTTTCAAGACGATGGGCCAGAGATGGGCTGAGACCCGGATATGGCTTAGGGCCTGTAGTTACAATCATTATTATAGTAGACTTGTAGTATAAGGCAAGTATAGTTTAGAGTCCGAGCCGGACGTTCTTATGAGCCGGCCGGGACTCTAAGAGCTGCTGGGCGTCAGCCTCCCTATATAAAGGGACGACCCGGCAGCGGTTAGAGGGCGACAACAATCTCATCGAGAGCCGGGCATAGCTGTTTAGCTCCCTGGCGATCGTAACCCTAATCAGTAAACACCTCAAACTGGACGTAGGCTTTTACCTTCACTGTAAGGGGCCGAACTAGTATAAACCCTCGTGTTCCTTGTCCCGCATAACCCCTTCAAGCTTCCTGGTTGCGATGGCTCCACGACTAAGTCCTAGCTCGAGGACATCTGCCGTGACAATTCCACGACAGTGTCCCATCCTTTTTCTTGGCGAATAATACTGGCGAACCCCAAGGTGAGGAGCTGGCTCGAATAAATCCTTTGTCCAGTAATTCCTTTATTTGCTTCTTCAATTCTACCAACTCTGAGGGTGCCATTCTATAAGGTTTCTTATAAATGGGGGTGGTGCCAGGTGCTAGTTCAATGCTGAACTCTATCTCTCAGTCTGGTGGCATGCCTGGTAGTTCTTCAGGAAATACGTCGGGAAACTCGCACACCACTGGAACTTTTCTCAGTTCTGAAATGTCCACCTTGTTCAACTTCGGTTGCCGTGACCGTGGTCTCTCTTGAGTTGTAACTTTTATTGTCTTGCCGCGATGGTGAGTGAGGATTACAGTCCGATTGAAGCAGTCAATAAATCCCTTGTTTGTGGTTAACCAGTCCGTTCCTAGGATAACATCCAGTCCTTTATTTTCCAACACGATGAGATTTGCTTGAAATTTTAGTCCTTCAAACTCAATAATCACTCCTTGACAGTAACTCTGAGTGATCTGCTTATTCCCGGGGGACTTGATGATCATATACTTTTCCAAAGAAAGTATCGGAAAACCATGTTGCAAAACAAAACTCTTCGAAATGAACGAGTGAGAAGCTCCAGAATCAAACAAAACCGGGGCAGGTATTGTGTTGACAGGGAACGTACCGAGCACGATATCTGGGGCATTCTGTGCTTCTTCCTTGGTCACATGGTTCAGGTGACCCTTCTTGTGATTGTTGTTGGGATTGAAATTGTTACGCCTGGGGGCTTGATTAATACCACCATTGTTCGGCTTGGGTGCCGAGTTCCTCGGCTTTGGGCACTGCTTGGCATAGTGACCTTCCTCTCCACAAGCATAGCAAGTGACACCTGGGCGGTACGTGAAGTCCTTGTCCCTTGAATGAAACTGTCTGGTTGGCCTTAGAGAAGTAGTCGTGGATTTTCTCGCTTCATTCCTCTGAACATCAGTCTTGCTCCGGTTGTTGCGAGCAAGAGTCGTCTTGTCCCTTTTTCGCTTGCGGATATCCTCCAGGCTGCGGCGCTCATTCTCCAATGTAATGGCCTTGTCAACCAGAGTTTTGAAGTCTGGGAAAGTGTGTACGACCAGTTGGCATTTTAGTGCTGGCGCCAGGCCGTCCAAATTTTTTTCCATCCTTTTATTCTCAGTCATATGCTCATCGTAGGCATAACGAGATAGCTGGGTAAACTGACTGTTATACTCCGTCACTGTCATGCCTCTCTGCTTGAGGTCATCAAACTCCCTCTTCTTGATCTTTATAATGCTCCTGGGGATGTGCGCCCCACGAAAACCTTCCTTAAACTCTTCCCAAGTGATGTTATGTTCACTGGGGTGCATGTGTAGGAAATTTTCCCACCATGCGGCAGCTGCTCCAGTGAGGTAGTGAGGTGCATAAAGCACCTTCTCCTGATCTGAACATTGAGCAATAATCAACTTTCTTTCGATGTCTCGAAGCCAATCATCGTCTTCAAGCGGCCTATCAGTGTGAGCGAATGTTGGAATACGTGTCTTCTGTAGTTCAGACAACTTGGAGTGCGGTTGGTATGGCTCACGGTGATTTCCCATATTGATGACGTGATTCATCATTTCTTGGTGCTGCTGCTGGCTTTGTTCGAAAAGGCGGCATACTTGAGATAAGGCTGCCTCGCTGTCCTGTTGACTAGACTGCCCCTGTGTGAAGTTGTTGCTTGTCTGGGTCCCATAAACTTCTTCCGATGGATTTGGCATGGAACGAGTCCACGGACGAGACATTTTCCACTCTGGGGTATTATTTTGCAAAACTCATGAGAAGAACTGTGCGGCACAAGGAAAATTTTGCAAAGGCGAAAATTTAAAAGACCTCAAGATTTTTCAAGAAAATATTTGATTGCGCACGGAGAAGGACTGCTCAGTACATATCTTACACGCGATACGTAAATATACAAAACAGCACTCAGGATGTGCGTACACATTCCTGACATGCTATTTAGGCTAGCACACTCCTCCGGGATCCTACATGAAGCGCACACAACTACTACAAACCTATGTACATATACAACATATCATACAAGCAGACACATTGCGCGGCTACTAGACACACTCAGTCGGAGATGGTGAAGATGTCCTTCTGCCTGCCGAGGGTAAGACCCAGCGGTGCAGGAGACTCAACCTCCACCTCCTCCCTAATAGGCTCCAGGCGCGTAGCACTGCGCTGAGGAGAGGGTGCGGGTGCGACAGGCGGTGGTGTGGGTGCGGCAGGCGGTGCAGCTCTGACTGGAGTGGGAGCAATGACTTGGTCGAACTCCTCAGTGGTAGGCAGACGGCGAGCGGTGGCCAAAATGGCAGGTGAATAGGATGCTGAGGACGAGACGAAAGTCAGTGGCGGTGCCATGTGGAGAAGCTCCCTCCTGTTGGCAGAACAGCCCCGAACTAAGTCCATACGGGCAGCCACGAGATCGTCCACGAGGTTGTCGAAAGCTGCCTCCAGAGCTTTGAGGTACTCAACAAGCATCTCGATAGCTTCATCTCGCTCTCCCCTATGGCAGGCGAATGCATAGTGTTAAGTATATGGCACATGGCATGGGAGGTAGCGGTAGCGACGAGTCTTCATCGTAGGAAGAATATCCCGAAGGCGAGCTATCGCCTCACGGGCGGCCATCTGCATGGCATGCCTCTCCGTAGGCATGGCCCTTCCCACAAAACGGAAGTGGCGAGATGCAGAACGTCCTCCCTTGAATTGCACCACAGCCTGGTGCATAGACACGTCATCGCTGAGCTTGTGCTGGTAAAGCGTGAACTCCGGACGAGTCGCTGGCCCGATCGTGAGCTTGGTGATGGAGACCAGGAGTTTGACAAACCCCTCGGGCACATTAGTGAACACCCGAGTCTCGCAGTCGCTGCCAGCCATCTACAAAAGTAGGCAAAAATTCTGAGTAGTCAAATCATAAATTTATGATGACTAACAGAAAATAGCTACATTTGCAAAATGCTGAAAAAGCACTAAAAACGCTAATAACCGATTAGCGATCGCACCTAGTGGCTTCCTAGAGTCAGCTTGGCTCTGATACCAAGCTTGTCACGACCGGTTTTCCAATAAAAATATTTATTGAGAAACCGATCCCTTTTACGGACCAGTAGAGAAGAATCCTTCTCACTGGTAGACAATTTCTTGATCACAGAAGAAAAACCAGGAGTACTAAATATAATACAAGGATGAGCGGAGACAGCTCAACAATTTATTACAAGCACGCCGATATTACACATAAAGGCGGATATGGTGGCATAACTACTGACTCACAATAAAAGCGGTGGTGGATATGTCACAGTGAAGTGGGTGACATGACTCCTGAGTCTAACAGCTCATCGAGCATCGGAGTGAGGCTCGAGGATTCTTATTGTGGGTGGCAGAAGCGTATATAATACAAGTGACCAAAATCCAGAATCGCACGGGACTGACTAGGACTCCTCTAGGCGTCGGACTCATTATCAAACTCTTCATCCATGAGATCGCCTTCGTCAACATCTGGCCAAATCAACAAGCCAGGTGAGTACTATGAAAGTACTCGCAAGACAGTTTGGACATAAGATATAACAAATGCAAACATGATGCATATGAACAGATTAATAATGCGCACTCAGGCAATGAGATAGCAATGCATGGGAAATAAAAAGGGAAGCCGGGCGGTAGTCCTCCCGAAATCCCAATGTAATGCTGAATGCCAATCGAGTGTCTGAATGACTCCTCGAGAGGATACAAATAAAATAACAATGCCGCAGTTGGGCGTCAAGGCGACACCACATAAAGGGCTTATAATGGAATATAAATGACAGTACGTGCCACAGTCGGACGTCTGAGCGACATCACGTAAAGGGCTTATATCAAAAGTAAATAACGAGCGTGCCACAGTCGGACGTCTGAGCGACATCACATAAAGGGCTTATATCAAAAGGAAATGACAAGAGTGCCACAGTCGGACGTCTGAGCGACATCACATAAAGGGCTTATATCAAAAGTAAATGGCAAGAGTGCCACAGTCGGACGTCTGAGCGACATCACATAAAGGGCTTATATTTCATAACTCAATATTTCAGTAGCTCATGAAGTTAAATCATTTCAAGGAAATACTCAGGTACGAAATAATAAAAGGGTTAGTCCATCCACAGGAATAACGTTCAACCGGGTTTACCACTCAAGCTTGCTCACCGAGATTTCCACGGAGACTGACACAGGGACTGACATGGATATGGATATGCTGGCCACGGTCTTTGACCATGGACACGATGACTCGGAAGGATTTGACACTGCAGAGCTTGTACTATTTAACCACAGCCAACGGATTTCAGTAGTCACAGGGGACTAGTTCTGTTTATGGTGTTTTAGGAGAAACACATCTAAACAGTACACACCCATTCAACATTCCGTTGCCAGGAATCACCCTCGGCAACGTTCAAGAAAAACTTTGAGACGGGGAGGCTACAACCTCGCGTAGCATGGGATCAAATTTATACCGCGCGCTCTAAGGGGTGCCCCCCTCTTGGTCCCAACCGGAAACACCCATGCCCCCTGACCGGATGACTGGCTTTAATCCAGGGCCATGGAACCCTCATCCCGGCCCCTCTATTTGGTGTGTACAAGGAAAGAGGTTAGCAACTTACTAAACCGTATTCTTTGCAGAAAACATGTGGCAGCACGAAAGGGGAAGAACGGTATCGTGGCTCGGTCCACGTTAAAGTCTGAGTTTATCGGATGACATAAGAGTGGCATGCTACAACAATACCATCTTACTACCTCTCATGTCACCACATGATCAGGTCATCTCTCATCAAAGATCACAGGAAACTTCGAAGCACACGGTTAGTTGCCTTGCATGCAACGTAACACTCACCGATGCTCATATGCCATGCACAAACCATTCAAGCAAACATGCAAAACACTCATCATATCAAAGGTTCAAACATGCTTGCCTGGTTCGGAGAAGTCGGAGTCTAGCTCGGCGAAGTTCGCGGCTCCGTCACCTCCTCCGGAACCTACGGTATAACGAAACCGCATACTAACGTGAAAACCGTTGCGTGCATAAAAATTGTTCCAACTTTTTTTTTCAAATAAATACTATAAAAAACTAGACAAAAATATAAGACTAACAAAAAAAGAATCAATCAAAAAGCATCTTGTGTTAAAAAGATATAAGGCTTTTAGTCCAAGGACTAATCTGTGATGAAACAGAAAAGATCCAGGGGCTTGTTTGAGAAAATAGAAAACGGTTCGGTAGGAAATACGTTAGCCCAGCGAGAAAACACATTCTGCCCGAAGGCGCTTTCAGAAAAC